>NC_084807.1:17698571-18351071 GCF_963583255.1 Pyrus communis | reverse complement strand
GTTCTTGCTGTGATTAAGGCTATTCGAGTTATCTGGGTGCGTGAATGGCATCACATTTGGTTGGAGACAGACTCAACTATGGTGATTCACTACTTAAACTTTCCTCGTTCTATTAGTCCTTGGTATTTGCGTGTTGATTGGAGCAATTGCTTGTGGTAGATTAGGCATATGCATGTTTTTGTTTCCCATATTTTTTGCGAGGGCAACTGTGTAGCCGATGCCTTAGCTTACTTTGGTGCAGATCACGATGCATATTACTGGTGGTCCAACGTTCCTTCATGTGCAACATCTGCTTATATTCATGATCTTTCTACTTTTACCAGCTATCGTTTTAGATTATTTTTTTTTCATATGTTTTCTTTGTAAGTGGGGTTCCCTTATTGTGTTACTTGCTATGTTATTTCCATCAATGAGGTTTGGTTTTATGTGCCCCTCATTTGTATTTCTATTTTTATTTTAATAAGATTATGGGGTTGAATTAAAAAAAAAAAGATTTGAAACTTAATCTAGACCATGAAAATAATGCAAACCTATTTCTCAATGATTGGATGTTTAATGCATGAAGAAAGGTTTGGCAGCTAGGGTTCCATAAATGAAGAAGAGGGGAAATTCAAGAGCTTTGAATGCACTTTAACTCTCTAACAATATAAATTGGACAACCAAATGTCAAATGAGCAACCTAACAATGATTTTAAACAAAAAGGAGTTGTTTGTTTTCAGCTAGCAAGGACAAGGACACTTGTCAAGCTAGAAAATGATATGAGCAGATCAAGGGCTAGAAGCTAGCTTTTAGCATAAAAGTGTCAATCAACCCATGTAGGTAGACTTAATTTGCATGCCTAGTTCATAAGAAGTCAACAAACAAAACTGACAAGATAACTAAGCTAGTTAGAATGTGACATGAATTTAGATGTGCCACAACCTTGAACACTTATTCCCATATGCAAAGGCCCTTAAGGAAATATATACCTAAATAATGCATGTGTGCTACAATTACAATGTTGACAAGGAAAGTCAACACAAAATTCTAGATTTCACAGATCTCTTCTAGTTGAATCCTCCAGATTCGAAGATTATTGCTTGCAAGCCTTGCCTCAAGCACAGCTTGAACACGTTTGCGAAGCCATGACCGCAACCTTGCCTCGAATAGCACCGTGAATCCATGGATCCTGACTATGATCATTACGACGTCGTCGTCTCTTCCACATTTGCGCTCCTTTCAACCTTCTATCCGTCAACATCATTACCTAGGATCTCGAGCAGTGGCCGCTACTGCCATCGTAGCTTGTTCCTATTTTGATGATGTCAAAACGTTTTCCTGGCCATGCGATTTTCTTTTGAGCAGATACGATTAAAGGATTTTCCAAATCCAAATGGAAAGGATCCTGAGAGGATCCTATTCCGAAATCAAGAGCTCTTAAACACGTCATCTCATTCACCCCACCTTCAAAGTACACCTCACTCTTAAAATTAAATTCTTATATTGTGAAAATAAAAAAATAAAAAAATAAATTCTTATTATTACAAAAGAAGAGGAAATTATGATAACGGTCCCTTAACTTTAATCCAATTGGAATAATTGTCTATCAACTAAGAATCTATGATCATTAGTCCCTTAACTCATTTAAATGTGCAGTTATGGTCTTTTTCATCAACTCTGTCAAAATGAGTCACGTGTCATGCACGTGAACCTGAATCAAAGAGCAAATATGGAAAACCAAATGAGAAAAATGTAGCAATTGTCCCTCAACTTTAACCCAATTGGAGCAATGCTCCCTCAATTTTATCCCAATTGTAGCAATGGTCTTTCCACCATGACTCATTTTGACAAGAGTTATAGTGGTGTAAAAATAATCATAGCTACACGTTTTGATGAGTTAAAGACTAACTATTCACAAAATTTTAGTTATGAGATCATTGCTCAAATTTGATTAAAGTTGAGAAATTATTGCTACAATTTTCTCTACTAAAGAAATACAACATATGTCCCAAAATCTTATTAAAAAAATGGTATGATCCGAAATTTCCCTGCACTTAGTTGCAAACCCAACAAAACATCTACCGTGAAAGTCATATATATCCATAACGTTTGATAATTATCCTATTTTTTTGGTTTTTAATTTTCACTTATTATCCATCATTTCTCTCATAATCCGTTTTTATATGTCAAATACAAAACTGAAAACCATTTTTTTATATACACTAAGATATTCTATTCTAAGAGGAAGATAAATTAGGCTATGCCACAAATTGTTCTTTTTTTTTTTTTTTTTTTTTGTCAAACGCACAATTGGTTAGCAACTAATTAGGTATCAAACTTAACACAAATATAATATGTCGACCTGAAAAATCTCACTTGTAAATGAAAAAAAATACTACCAAATTATAGTACTAATTGATGATGAGAACAAAAAAATTTATATTTATCAAACTGACAATTAAAGTTATTGTATTTAATGGGTCAGTAATCAATAGAATAAATTGGTGGGTCAATAAAACCTTAAGGCTATATGTTAGTAATTTCAATTTGAGATCCCGACCCGAGCCTCTACACTCAGACTTTGTTTATTTACATGCACTTCCTATATTTAAGCCATTATATCAATCGAACGATTTAAAACTTTAAACGTCACCTAGAATTAAGTTTAGTTTTTAGGAGAGTAAATAAAATTCTCCCGAACAAAGTCCAAATGCAACACTTTTTATAAAGGAAAACTAATGAAAAGAGCTTGAAAACATTGAGTTATAACGATAAGAGCAAAATAAATGGTAAAATGAATAGTACCAGGTTTGACTTTTTAATGTAAAAATATGGTTTTTCGTTAAAGTGAACTGTATGGTGGACTTTTCATTAAAACTCTCTTTTTATAATAGCTTAACGGAATGTGGGTAGATGCGGAAAGTCAAAATATAAATGCTTGGAATCCTTCCGATGTGTGAAGAGACATACTACAATTAGTCATAAGTTTGAAGTTCATGTGACAAATAACGTTATCAGACAGTCATAAATTAGAAGAACAATTTTGAAATTCCTGTGAACTTTAGAATATGAATAGATTAATGACTCTATTAGACATAGTAACTAATTCCAAAAAAAAAGTTGTCCTTCCATACAGATCTTTGAAGCATATAAGCTCAAAATTCTTTTTTTTTTTTTTTTTTTTTTCAATTCCGCCATGTTTTAGAATAGAGTTGAATAATAACGTCATTAGAAAGTGTGACGAACACTTTCCAGTCTCACATATACCTCACCGCTCACACAATAATAGCCGTTAATTAGCCGTTGATCCCGTTGTAGGCCCCGCCCTGATTGTAGAATCCGAGACTAGTTTGAATAATTTCCACCCAAAAGCATACACATGACTCACCGACAACCTAGCTTACAGACTGTCCACTCCTCTCTCTCTACCTGAAAGAAATAAAAAACAAAAAACGCCTGTGGTACATGTGAGGGTGATGCTCAATATTTTGTTCATTATTAAATGGTGGTAATGTTCGTCATTTTATTTATCATTTTTAATGAGATTAAATTTTAAGATTTATATTTATCTATTACACATATTTGGAAATTAAACTCATTTAACTGTTATAAATAGAGTACGAGCATTATCATCATTTGATCATAATAAACAAAAATATTTCCCCAGTAAAAAGATAAGAGCAAAAAAATTAAATAAATAAAAAAAAGGCCATTGCCAGTAGTACCATAGAGGGAGGCCTGCCTTATTCTTCTCTTGCTGCCCTCTCCTCACCAGTCACCACTCTCGACCTAACCCTTTATATAACAACCCTAAACTCCCTCCCTCTCCCTCCCTCTCCTCCCTCACATTCTCTCTCTCTCTCTCTCAGAATTAGGTTCTGCTCAATTTTCTCTGTCTTTTTTCATTCAAAGTCTTTTGCTTTTAGAGTTTAATAGATAGAAAAAAGATGGCACATTGCTTTGGATTTTCTAAAGCACTTTTTAGAGTTGTTCTAGTCTCTGCAATTGTCTTGTTTGCCCTTCTATCCCCATCTGCTGCTGCCACTCCCAAGCCCTCGGCTGCTGCTGGAACTCCTTCCTCCGCCCCTTCTTCCGCCGCCGCCGCCCCTGCCCCTGGCTCTACCAGTGATGGTAACTCACATTTTTGATTTCTTTTGTTTATAATTAGATCTGCAAAGCATTTTGTCGATTTTTGTTTTGGGAAATTTTCTCCCCTATTTTTGGCACTTGAGTTTTGTTTTCCCTTCTTGGGTGAGCAATGAGCGCGTTGGGTTCTCTTTTTGGGGTAAATTGCACTAACAGTACAGTAGTTTACTCGAATTTTCACTTTCTAACGTATTTTCGTACTTGTAGTTTCATTCGGTTAAATACCATTAGTCTAATCCGTCAAAAATCGACTTAATTGACGATTGGACTTAAAGTGAAACCAGAACGAAACTATAAGGTTTAGTTTATAATTTTGGTTGTAAAATGTGCAGGGACATCAATCGACCAAGGGATTGCATATGTGCTGATGCTAGTGGCTTTGGTGCTGACATACCTCATTCATCCTCTGGACGCATCAGCATCCTACAATTTCTTTTGAGTTGGATTCTTTTTAGATTAATTAGTTAAAAAAAAAAAAAAAAAAAAGAGAAAATGGTGGTGGTTTTTTCCTTTTTCCTCTATTATTTATTTGAGTCTGTGTGTGGTTGTTTGTGCATATTTAGAGAAATGGATGATTGGTAATATTTGAGGCTGATTTAGCTTCTTTTAGATAATTGTTGTCAAATTATTGTTCCTTTCTTCCTCTCTGTTTCATTCCTTGCTTTTACCATATTCGCATTGACGACACAAACACGCTTTATTGTGTTATCCTGTCACAGACTCTTATCTATTTGTAAGAAAATCTTATGAGTTGGGATTAAAGTCTACTGCGCTTGTTTTGGCCCTACTCAAATTTAGGTTCGAATCCATGGATGTGACCTGACACGCCTGAAAAAGTATTATGCATTCATCTTCTCTTTACGTTTACAAAGCATGACTAAGATTAAAAGTCGAGAAAATACAAGTAGAGGAACTAGATCCCAACAAGAAACATGCAGTTGTGATACACTTGAGTCTGGGCATACAGAAAGCGAAACAGATAGATAAGAAGTGAATTGTCTAGTATGCTCTGGTTATTTTCTATTTCGGAACTTTTGGTTGTTAGATCTTGGAGCAATCATATAATGATTAAGATTTAACGGTGAAAACCCTTAGAGAATACCCTCAAGTATAATAGAATTTTTCAAATAAGATGTTCAGCAACGCACAATATAATGGAGTAGGATTCTTTCCCCTCCTATTCCCTCCCTCTCATCCCTCTCCCTTCCCTCGTCTCACAGATTACTTTTTGTCTTCTTCTAACTATTAAAAAGTTATTACAAAACGTTGATGTAGCTTAACCGTAACCATTCAAATAGGAAGGAAGGAAAGGAGAGAGACTAGCAAGGGAGAGAATCCTTCTCCCAATATAATTGAATTTTCTGATAAGATGTTCAATCATACACAAGCTACCTTGCTGCGGGTTCTAGTTGACGAACGTGGATTCTGACAAAATTCTCCACCAAATGAATCAAAATCTTATAGCTCTAATCACATGAACAGGATACCAATTTCCGGTATGCAATACCAAAACATGCAAACTCACGGCCAAACATGACTAAAAACAGGCAGAATAATATGATGTATAAAGAACTAAACCAGGAATAAATTCTGGAAAAATGATTTTCTTTTGAGCCATTTCGAATTGAATCTGGGTGATTACTTACAGAGTAAGCAACACACATGTAACTGACAGAAAACTAACAAGAACAAGATTAATTTTTATATTAACTAACCACGAAAGGCATACTAAATGCATCCCTTACCACCTAAATATTCACATTTCGAGATCCACTATCGGGATGGAAATTACAAAAAGAAAAATGACATTAGTGTGGAGCCTAAAATAATCTAAAAAATTCTAGAGGCAACATGTGAACCTTTGCTCAAGAAACACAAGATTGCCCTCATTAAATGGGCAGGCTTCTCAAATACTCCCATGCGTAGCTCACACATTGCAGCTAAATACGACATCAATTAGGGATAGTTACTCTATTATCTCAAGATATTATTTCCTATTTAATATTTTGAGAATATTTCTCCATAAACTTTGACCAGTAGGATGCTGTCATGTGTAGAGAAAAACTCTAACACCATGGCTAGCCACTCCCCTATATATACCCCTAATTTTAACAAATTTCGGTAAACTTTTGCTACCCCTAAAAGCCCTAAACACTTACTCTTTTTTAGAAAAACTAATTTAGGCATCAGATATCCATTGGCCTAACCCCCCCTCCACCTCGTGGGCGCGTGAGGTTTAGGTCCTTGATCAAAGACGATGATTGTGTTGCAAGTGCATTTTCGATAAAGTTAGAGATGACGGAAATTTACATCAACAATTAGTGTAAAAAATATCATTGTTCAAAAAAAAAAAAAAAAAAAAGAACAGGACTGCTTGAACACGAACCTGGCACAGGAACCGCCCTTCCGGAATTTAAACAGATATGACATTGGTGAACACATTGCCACAACAGGATAGAGGGATATAAGGCAAGCAAGTTCAATGCACACTAAAACTATTCATCCATCGGGCTTTAGGGTTTGTCAAAACGAAAAAAATCACAATCCTCAACAAACACACACATCCATACATTGAGAGAGATGTTAAGATTATTAAAGTACAAATTTGATTTGTGTCATAACATCTAAATTTGATTCGATTTCTGAACCAATAATTTGAAATCTGATACACACTAGAGAAATAAAATGCATGCGTGTAGAGACATGTATGCCATGAAAAAAAAAATCAATGTAACACGAAACACGAATTGACACACCACAAATTGAAATACAAGTGGATGAACATCAATGCGGTTTTTCGACTTGTGACCGGTCATCTCCGACATCTCAAATGCGGTCACTTTACAGGTTTCTATTTTCTTCTGAGGCCGCTTTTTGGCGGTTTTAGACGACCACAGTATTGGGTTTGATGTACTATTTGGATTTAGGCCTGTTTTCTGGAATGCATGCATAAGTAGCATCCCATTGTATGTTACAATATTTTTCTAGGGCTTTTACACTACTAAATGAGAGTTACTAGATCAAATAATCTAATGGCTTTTATTAGAGCATCTCCAAGCTAGAGGTGCTGTAAGACAACCAAAACTCTGTTTTAAATATCGGTTTATTGGTATTCTTTTTCATTTGTAAGTAAAATATTTTAGGTTCAATTCTTATCATGGGCGAATTTGAATCATATTATTGCTAGTCCATTGTGAGGCTTAGTCCACTCCGCCATCCCCTTAATGTATTCTAATCCTAATCCTAATCCTACACTACTTAAGTTCCAGCTGCTAGAGCCACCCCTTAGGATATTTCAAAGGCCATTTGCACCAATGCAACCTCAACCACCTCCGACCCAACCAAATTCAGGTATGTCTTTGGATAATGATAAAGTTATTCAATTACTCACCTCTTTGACGTAGAGAGTACAAAATCAAACCAAAGAGATGTAAAATCAAGCTAAAGAGGTGGACAAATTGAAGAAAGAAGAGAAGGATTTCAAAACTGCCAAGGTTATCACATTAAGAAATGGAAAGGAAGTTGGAACCGACCCACAACAATCCAAATCAAGCCAAAAGGAAGATGAAAAGCTGTTGCATGAGGAGGAGGAAAAAGACAAGGCCACGGCAAGGGTAGAACAACCTTTGCCACAGCCTTCTAGGGACCCTAAACCATCCAATTCAGGTAAGTTAGGTCCAAGTTTGGTTAATTCTAACCCTATTCCACCAAGTGTGCCTTTCCCTCGCAGATTTATGCAATCTAAGAAAGAAGAGAATGACAAGGACATTCTTGAGATGTTTAGAAAGGTGCAAGTCAATATCCTGCTCCTTGTTGCAATCAAGCAAGTTCCAAAGCATGCTAACTTTTTGAAAGAACTTTGCATAACAAGGAAGAGGATTTCGAACAAGGAAGTTGTAAGGGTAAGTGAGAATGTTTCAGCAGTTTTACAAAGGAAACTACCCCCTACATGCAAAGATCCAGGTAGTTTCATAATCCCTTGTGTTATTGGCAATACTAAGTTTGAACATGCGATGCTTAACCTAGGTGCATCCATTAATGTCATGCCTTATTCTATTTATGCATCTATAAACTTAGGAGAGCTGAAAAATGATAGAGTTATTATTCAATTAGCTGATCGTTCTAATGCATATCCGAAAGGAGTTTTGGAAGATGTTTTGGTGCAGGTTAACCACTTGATATTTCTAGCGGAATTTTATGTGCTTGACATGGAAGATTCAACCCATTCTCCTCCTTTGCCGATCCTACTTGGAAGACCATTCATGAAAACAGCTCGTACCAAGATTGATGTGTTCAGAGGGACATTGACAATGGAATTTGATGGCGACATTATTGATTTCAATATTTCTAAAGCCATAAGGTATCCTATTGATGATCATTCTTATTTTTCTATTGATATAATGATTCATTGGTGCAGGAATATCTTGAAGACCTAAATGAGGATACCCTTGATACAACCATTATAAAAGGAATGAGACTCAAAGAACAAAGGACAGAACCTAAGCACACTCACGGCATGCATAAGAATTCCCTTGCTGTGCCCAATTGTGAAGAAGTGGAGATGATGGCTGCCCTTGAGTCCTTGCCATAACATATTGGTAACTCTCCAATCCCAATTCCATTCCCGTTTCTACTAATAAGTTGTTACCCTTAATGATTCAGGCACCTTCCCTTGAGCTTAAACCGTTATCAAATCATTTGAAGTATGTCTTCTTGGGAGATAAAGAGACTCTGCTCGTCATAGTTTCTTCATCACTCACGGCATTGGAGGAGGAAAAACTAGTTTGGGTGTTGAAAGAGTACAAAACAGCCATTGGATGGACCTTGGCCGATATTAAGGGGATAAGTCCTACAATATGCATGCATCGCATACTTCTAGAGGAGGGGGCTAAACCAACTCGAGAGACTCAACGTCGACTCAACCCTCCAATAATGGAAGTTGTGAAGAATGAGATTATCAAGCTTCTTGATTGTGGAGTGATTTATCCAATTTTGGATAGTCGTTAGGTTTCACCGGTTCAAGTTGTTCCAAAGAAATCTGGAGTCACTGTGGTAAAGAATGAAGAGAACGAGCTTGTGCCCACCTATATCCAAACAGGTTGGAGAGTTTGCATTGACTATGGGAAGCTCAACGCCACCACAAGGAAAGATCACTTCCCTTTGTCGTTCATTGACCAAATGCTTGAAAGGTTAGCTGGTCATTCTTTTTATAGTTTTCTTGATGGTTATTCGGGATATAATCAGATTGTTATAGCTCTAGATGATCAAGAAAAGACCACTTTTACTTGTCCATTTGGTACTTTTGCTTATCATCGAATGCCATTTGGTTTATGTAATGCACCAGCCACCTTTCAAAGATGCATGGTAAGTATTTTTTTCAGATTTTGTTGAGAAGATTGTTGAAGTTTTCATGGATGATTTTAGTGTTTTTGGTGACTCGTTTAATGATTGCTTAGCTAATCTCACTTTAATCTTGAAACAATGCATTGAAACTAACTTTGTTTTAAATTGGGAAAAATGTCATTTCATGGTAAAACAAGGCATAGTTTTGGGTCACATGATTTCAGAAAAGAGAATTGAGGTTGATAAATCGAAAATAGATCTTGTACGCTACTTACCCTCTCCTACTTCGGTGAGAGAGATTCGTTCTTTTCTTGGACATACAGGATTCTATAGACGTTTTATCAAAAATTTCTCGAAGATCTCTACACCTCTATGCCGACTCTTACAAAAGGATGTGCCATTTATGTTCGATGAAGCATGTGAGAAGGCCTTAAATCACCTCAAGGAAATGCTAACTTCAGCCCCCATCATAGTTCCACTAGATTGGAGTCTTTCTTTTAAGCTCATATACGATGCCTTTGATTATGCAATAGGAGCTATTTTAGGCCAAAGGAGGAACAAGCAGCCACATGTCATCTATTATGCATCCCGGACCTTGAATGACGCTCAATTGAACTACTCCACCACTGAAAAAGAACTTCTTGCTCTTGTGTTTGCTTTAGATAAGTTTCGTTCTTATTTACTTGGCATTAAAGTTATTGTTTATTCTAACCATGCAACGTTAAAGTACTTACTCACCAAGAAAAAGGCCAAGCCAAGGCTAATTTGCTGGATGCTTCTACTCCAAGAGCTTGATATTGAAATTCGGGATAAGAAAGGAAGTGAAAACGTGGTGGCTGACCACTTAAGCCGTTTGGTGCACAATGAAGAGTCACTACCTATCCAAGAAACGTTCCCAGATGAGCAATTGCTGACCATTGAGGTAAGTGAACCATGGTATGCTGATTTGGTGAATTATTTAGTGACTAAACAAGTTCCAAGCAGCCTAAATAAGCACCAACGTGATAAACTCAAAAAGGATGTATGATTTTATGTGTGGGATGACCCATACTTGTGGAAATATTACTCTAATTAGATTCTTCATAGGTGTGCACAATTCTGAGTTTAATTCAATTTTAACTTTCTGTCACACTTATGCATGTAAAGGTCATTTTGGCACACAACGCACATCCCTTAAAGTGTTAGAATGTGGATTTTATTGGCCTACTATCTTTAAGGATGATAGAACTTTTTGTATGACTTGTGATCGTTGTCAAAGAACGGGCAATATAGGTGTAAAATATCAAATGCTGCAAAACCCTATCTTTTCTGTTGAGATTTTTGATGTTTGGGCATTGATTTCATGGGTCTTTTTTCTTCATCTCATGGGTTCAATTATATTTTACTTGCGGTTAATTATGTATCAAAATGGGTGGAAGCAAAGCCACACGTACCAATGATTCCAAAGTGGTTGCAGATTTTGTCAAAACTAACATTTTTTCCAGATTTGGGATACCGAGAGTGCCAATAAGTGATGAGGGTTCCCATTTTTGTAATCGAACCATTGAGGCGCTGCTCAAGAAGTATAACGTCACATATAAGGTTTCAACACCTTATTATCCTCAAACAAGTGGGCAAGCCAAGGTTTCTAATCGAGAAATCAAGCAGATTTTGGAGAAGACAGTTGGGCCAACTCGAAAGGATTGGAGTTTACGTTTGGATGATGCATTGTGGGTGTATCGTACAGCTTACAAAACACTAATTGGGATGTCTCCATTTCGGCTCATCTATGGGAAACCATGCCATCTTCCCGTGGAATTAGAACACAAAGCACATTGGGCAGTCAAAACTTTCAATATGGACATAGATGTGGCTGGACTTCATAGGTAACTTCAATTGAATGAGCTTGAGGAGATTAGGAATGAGGCTTATAAGAACACTCGTATTTACAAGGAGAAAACAAAGGCATTCCATGACAAGATGATTCGTAGCAAGACATTCTCAAAAGGGCAGAAAGTGTTACTTTTCAACTCCCACCTTCGATTGTTTCCATGTAAGTTACATTCTAAATGGATTGGTCCTTTTGTTGTTATTCATGTTTTTTCTTATGGTGCAGTCCAAATTCAAATATTAAAGACCGGACAAGAATTCAAAGTGAACGGACACCATTTGAAGCCTTACTATGAGTATTTTGAGGAGCATGTCATGGAGGATGTACCCATCCATGTCGTAGGTCCTAGTGAAGCTTGAATGGAGGTATCACCCGACTAGAAGACGTTAAAGCAAGCGCTTCTTGGGAGGCAACCCATGCATTCAAATAAAGAAGACCTAGGAATCTCCGACTCCAAAAACCAGATTTGTGTTCCTTAACCCTACTCTTTATTGCTTTTACTTTGCCATAATTTTCATATTTGTTAGTTGTGTTGTCTGATTGTTTGTGTGTGAGTCTATGTTTGAAACATTGAGGACAATGTTTGGTTTAAGTGTGGGGGGGGGGGGGGGTAAATAGATGCTTTCATAACTTATTTTTGAATTTTATCACCTATCACTTCTAAAAGTTGTTACTCACTGTTTTATTGTGTTTTGGAGTGTTTTAATGTGCCCTATAACAGAAAATCCGAAAATTTTGAAATTTTTTTTTCGAAAAGGCTTTGAAAAACCCATGAAGAGTCATTTTTTATATTTGTTGTGTCTTAGGGTACCTTCCAACACAATGATGAGGATTTGGTTTTTAATTGCATGACTGTTAAAGAAAGTTACAAACATGGATGGAAGTTTGATTTGCTCTTTGGTTTATGCTTAGTTGTAGTTGTCGTTTACGAATTCACATGTAATCACAAAAGGGAAAAAAAAAAAAATCAGTTTTTGCAACATGCTTGAAGGAAGGAACTCAAACTAACGCTACAACCCTGAGAAACTTGAGCCTAAACTTTATTTGGAGAGTTATTAATCTGTGATTTTTTTGTTTTCTAAAGTAGTTGCATGATCTCATTGTTTCTTTGCTTGGTTTGTACTTAGAATGCGTTTTCATCATTATAGATCCAAATACTAGAACTCATGCCCGTTTCATTCAAAGATTAAAATTGATTGCATAACATACAATAAGATGAAGTTGTTTAGTTAAACCAGAGCCAAAAAGTCTTATCCCTTTGCATTTGTATTGTAGGTTTAACCCCTTTAATCCTTATTTAGCCTATTTTCTTTGTTAGCCGCATTATCATTACCTAGCCTAGAATAGGACTATCCATACCCTTGTTCTTAAAGAATAGTGGAGCATGACTAAGAGGGAATTCTTTTGATCTACATTATGCAGAAAAACAAGTGTGGGGGAAGGTTTCTCGTTGGAAATATATTAAAAAAAAACGTGAAAAAGAAGAAAAAGAGTTGAGAAATAAGTGAGAATGAATTCATAAGTATTGGTTGTTGAAGAAAGGGTCCAAAAGTTTGAATCTGGCCCTAGTTGTTGTGTGAATCTTCAATGGGTGTTTAAAGTTGGTTTCTGCATTCAAAAGTGAATTCTAAGTATTTATTTCATTACTTTGCTTACTATTGCTTTAAGAACCCTTGTTTATCCTTTACCTTTCTTTGTTAGCCAATACCTTAGCCCCGTTACAACCCTTAGACTTCTATCTTGATTGTTATGTGTTTAAATATGTGGAGTTTGAAATTGGTATGAGCATATGGAATCTCTGGTTCTCACTTCTAAGTAGTGACATCCCGTTCATGAGATCATATACATGTTCATATCAATAATTCCAGAAAGTGCTTTCTTTGTTATAATATCAATCTTCTCACATATACCTAGTATAGGGAGTGTAGTAAGAAAATCTATGTGAAAATAGAGAGTATATCCGGTGAGGAATTGAGGGAATTCTCTAAGGTATGTTACTACTTTTAAAATGTTGTTTTAATTGATTAAATGCGAGCTAGTTAGTGGTGACTATGGTTAAGTGTTTACTCAAGAGTAGGGATGGCTAAAATATGTGGGAATAGTGATTTTTAATATGTCATGTTTCATTGAAAATCCCTGAGGTAAATGTTGGAAGGTCTAGATTGTGTTTTGTTTGTTTTGTTTTGCTCGAGGACTAGCAAAAGCTAAGTGTGGGGGAATTTGATGGGAGCATATTTGTGTGACTTTGTTAGCTTATTTCCTTGCATTTAGTGAGTTAGTTTCTATTTATTATAGTGATTTAAGCTATTTTTGTGTGTTTGTAGGTTCAATTGGCTAAAGTGGCAAGAAAAGGCAATTTGGAGCATTTTAGAGCAGTTTTGGGCTTGGAATAGATATCACATGCATGGAGCAAGATGGATGGACAAATTTGAAGTTCAAGAAGGGCTAAGAATATGCCAAAGAGATGGAAGAATTAATTTAAGACAAAGAAGATTTGGAGCTTAACAAAGAAAGAAGGTATATGAGCCAAACTAGCTTATTTTGTCTTAGCCAATCCTAATCCTACACTACTTAAGTTCCAGTTGCTAGGGGGATCCCTAATTATATTAGGACACCTAAATATATGATTCTAGAAGGCTTAATCCTAATTATACAAGGTGCCGCACCTATTCCTTCTAGAAAACCAATTTCCTTGCCGTGCACTCCTTCCCCTTTTCCTTTAGGATCCTGCCGCATCTTCTTTCCCTTTTCCCTCTTGAATTCTAATTTTAATTAGCCTTTTTCCTTGTGGATTTCGATTGCAAATCCTTCTCCAAAATTAATTATTAAGGTTTCTCTCTTTAAATAAATGTTTTCTTCCACACAAAAGAGGGACCACTCATCCATATCTCGCCATAATTTGCACCACCCCATCCACAATACACTTTAACCTAATTTCAGAGACAAACACCTTTGTGCCACAACTTTGCAAGGAAGGAGAGGATAACTTGGAGTCGTACCTGCCATTCAAGACTTTTTGGATTGTTGGAGCGTTTCTAGGTGTATTCAATCTTTTGTTTTCAATGTTTAAATTTAATTGTACGTGTTTAATTGCAAACACGAGGAGCTAAACTTGTTTTAGCTAGGGGAGAATTCAAAGCCATGAACATATATGTGATATAAATTGATTTCATCCAATTATTGTTTCGTAAAACGTGAATGTGATTTACTTAACTGTTTGATTGATAACTTATTCTTGTATGTTGATTAAGGATGCATACTTAGTTTGCATGCATGAATTTGATGCTAAAATATAAGGGAATTTCACCTAATCGTTATGAACTTATATTTATAAGTAGTGGAGGCCGCTAGTCACGATTGTGTTAAGTAAATTCCTAGCAAGAGTATCATGCTTTTCGTAGTTACGAATGCCTTGTCAATGCTTATGATTTTCATAAAACTTAATGATCTTTGATATGTATATCTATCATGTTGTTCATATAGGGAACTTGATAAGAATAATTTGATTGCGTCCCTGAGTCCAATTCAATGAAATTAGGGAAATCTGAGAGTTAATTTGTGCAGTTCACAATTAATTTGGGGCATTGTCATTCATGGTTTATTGGAATAATAATTGGAAATTGATTTGTATGCATATGTGTCATGTGTGGAGAAGAACCCTCCAACTAACCTTTCACCCATCAATTCAACCCAAATTCGTATCAATTTACTTTGTTTAAGTTTTAAATTCGTCAAAACCAACTCCCCTTTTAATATTTTGTGTTTACTTAGTTAGAACCTATTTTAATTTGTTTTTATTAGTGTTTTGAATCAAGTGAAGTCAAAATTCGTCCAAAGTTACCCTTAGTTTCTATTTTGAGTCAATTTGCTTGTTTTGTGCTGTTTTGAGTCATTCTAGTTTGTTTCGAGTCATTAGAGTCTAGTTTTCTATTTTTGAGTCTAGTTTAGTGTTTTAGAGTTTAAAATTGAGAGATTAGCAACGGATTAGAAGAAAGTATCATACGTGAAATTTACTCTTGCCAGGAAAAGCATTCACAATTAAAGACAGTATCATGCGTGGAATTTGCTCTTGGCAATAGTTTTAGCATTGACATGGCAGTAGTTTCATGAAACAAAAATTTGAAGTGATATAAAATAGCACACAAACTTAAGCCCTTTTTATCTAGTAGTATGAATAAATAGGGATCGTTATAGGGCGGGGTTTAGAAGGGATGCTAATCTCTCAATTTTAAACTCTAAAACACTAAACTAGACTAAAAAATAGAAAACTAGACTCTAATGACTCAAAACAAACTAGAATGACTCAAAACAGCACAAAACAAGCAAATTGACTCAAAACAGAAACTAAGGGTGACTTTGGACGAATTCTAACTTAACTTTGACTCAAAACACTAAAAGAAACATATTTAAATAGGTCCTAGCTAAATAAAACACGAAATATAAAAGGGGGGGGATTGGTTTTGACGAATTTAAAACTTAAACAAACAAGTTACAGAAATTAAATAAGGCAGTTTTAACAAAATGCCCACAGTAGTGTTCACTTTAACGAAAAACCACATTTTTACACTAAAAAGTCAATCCTGATACTATTCACTTTACCCTTTATTTTGTCTTTATCATTAAAACTCAAAGTTTTCAAGCCCTTTTCATTAGCTTTCCTATTAAATAAAGGGTACGAATTTAGAGTGAATTGATGGGTGATAAGCTAGCTAGAGGGTCATTCTCCACACATGACACATACACATACAAATCGATTTCCAATTATTATTCCAATAAACCATGAATGACAATGCCCCAAATTAATTGTGAACTGCACAAATTAACTCTCAGATTTTCCTAATTTCATTGAATTAGACTCAGCGACGCAATCAAATTATTGTTATCAAGTTCCCTATATGAACAGCATGATAGAGATACATATCAAAGATCATTAAGTTCTATGAAAATCATAAGCATTGACATGGCATTCGTAACTATGAAAAGCATGATACTCTTGCTAGGAATTTACTTAACACGATCGTGACTAGCGACCTCCACTACTTGCAAATATAAGTTCATAACGATTAGGTGAAAATCCCTTATATTTTAGCATCAAATTCATGCATGCAAACTAAGTGTGCACCCTCAATTAAGATACAAGAATAAGTTATCAATCAAACAGTTAAGCAAATTGCATTCACGATTTATGAAACAATAATTGGAGGAAATCAATTCATATCACATATATGTTCATGGCTTTGAATTCTCCTCTAGCTAAAACGAGTTTAGCTCCTCATGTTTGCAATTAAACAAGTACAATTAAATTTAAACATTGAAAACAAAAGATTGAATACACCTAGAAACGCTCCAACAATCCAAAAAGTCTTGAATAGCATGTACGACTCCAAGCTATCCTCTCCTTCCTTGCAAAGTTGCGGCACAAAGGTGTTTGGCTCTGAAATTATGTTAAAGTGTGTGGTGGATGGGGTTGTGAATTGTGGTGAAAGATGGATGAGTGCTCTTTTTTTTGTGTGGCAGAAAACATTTATTTAAAGGGAGAAACCCTAATTAATTTTGGAGAAGGATTTGCAATCCAAATTCACAAGGAAAAAGGCTAATTAAAATCAGAATCTAAGAGGAAAAGGGAAAGAAATGTGTGCCAGGATCCTAGAGGGAAAGGGGATGGAGTGCACGGTAAGGAATGGGTTTTCTAGAAGGGATAGGTGCGGCATCCTTGTAGAATTAGGATTAAGGCTTCTAGAGTCATATATTTAGGTGTCCTAATATAATTAGGGATTCCCCTAGTAGCTGGAATTAAAGTAGTGTAGGATTAGGATTGGCTAAGACAAAATAAGGTATTTTGACTCATGTTCCTTCTTTCTTGCTATGCTCCATATCTTCTTTGTCTTGAATTAATTCTTCCATCTCTTTAGCATATTCTTAGCCCTTCTTGAACTTCAAATTCGTCCATCCACCTTACTCCATTCATGTGCTATCCATTCCAAGCCCAAAACTACTCTAAAATGCTCCAAATTGCCTTTTCTTACCACTTTAGCCAATTGAACCTACAAACACACGAAAATATATAAACTAACTGAGTAAATGCAAGGAAATAGGCTAACAAAGTTGCATAAATATATTGTTTTCCAAAGAAAAATATCTCAAAAGAGTTATGTCCAAAAAATGCTATAAAAGAGTCTCTATTATAGCCTACTGCTAGTAGGTTTTGAATGAATGCCGCAATACATTTATTTGTTTATATAAATAGAATAGGTCACTGGCTTGCTTCTAGTAGATTGTTACGTATACATATTTGTTTTGTCTTGTATGACTTGTTGCTTCTACTTGTAATACTTGTAATCAAACGGTCTTTTGTTCCCCTCCACCCCCCCCCCCCCCCCAAAACACCTAAAAAAACATCAGTAATTACTTACATAAATACATACATATATCATCATCATCATCATAATCATGCGTTATCTTTCCATGATTGAGATGTGAAAGCGAATTTTTATTTTATTTTTATTAAATACTTTGCTCACAAGACTTGACTCAGAAACTCTAATGAAATGTTTAAGAGATTACATTGGTTCCCATAGTGAAGAAATGGAGAAGGAAATGTATTATAGACCAAATAATACATATTTTGATTAAGGCAGGGGGCATAAAAATAGTTAATGCACTCTTGTATGCATGTTTATTGCAACATTTGTGTGTTCTGCCTTTTGCTCTTGAATATAGTTGCTTTTAAAATGGAGGGAATTATGGTGGTTATGCTACTGATCATCTTCTTACATGTAAGTCTCATGTGACAAACTGACAGTCCATGTAATTAAGCTTGATCTCCGAGGCCACAATCTTTTGGGAGGTACGATGATTAGTCCTAAATTGGTTGAGTTGAAGCATTTGAAATATTTGGATCTTTTTAGAATTCTTTTCAATCAGAGCCAAGTTCCAGATTTCATGGGTTCTCTAACCAACTTAACATACCTCGATCTTTCTTTGTGTTGTTTTGGTGGAAATTTTGCAAGCCATATTGGAAAACTTACCAATTTGCAGTATCTCATTCTCAGCACTAATGACTTTGCTAATGTAGAAAATCTCAATTGGCTCCCTCGTCTTTCTTCCTTTAACATATTTGGACTTGAGTTCACCAATCTCAGTAATGTTTTTGATTGGCTAGAAGTAGTTGATAAACTCCCCAAACTAATAAACGTGTCATTACTGAGGAGTAGCCTTCCTTCTCCTCGAGTTCTTTCCACTATTTCAAACATAAATTCTTCTAAATCTCTTTCTCACGTTGATCTTGCTTTTAACATCATAAGAAACGTAGTGTGGGAGAATAAATTTCTGTGTGTATTCATCACATAGGAATTACAAGTTTATACAATGACTACCACAATTGTATCCTATTATGTTGCCTACAAATAAGGCTAATCAAGGACTAAACAAGACAGTAAATAACTAAATATCAATTTACAATATTGACTAATCAATCTAAGATCCCTTCCTTAACACTCCCCCACAAGTTGGAGTGTATGTTAATGACACCCAACTTGCTGAGTAATGTTTCAAATTGTGTCGAATTCAATGCTTTGGTGAATATATTAGCTGGCTAATCACTCGTTCGTTTGTAGGCCGTACGTATCATTCCTTTTTGAACATTCTCTCGCTAGATGACAATCAATCTCCATGTGCTTTATTCGTTCATGAAAAACAGGGTTCGAAGCAATGTATATGGTGGTTTGGTTGTCGCAAAACAATGAAACCAATTGTTGGTGATTCATTTTCAAATCCTTTAAGATATCATGTAATCTCACAACATGTAGTGGCTATAGAACGGTATTCGGCTTCTATGTTGGAGAGAGATACGATGGTTTGCTTCTTAGTTTTCCATGAAATCGGTGCTTGGCCAAGTAAAACAAAATAACCCATTATCGATCTTCTAGTATCTCTGCATCTGGCCCAATCAGCATCACAAAATGCTTATAACTATAATGAACCTGTGGAAGGGAAGAAAATACCTTGCCCAGGTGCATGTTTAATGTATTTGAGTACCTTGTGTGCAGCATCAAGATGTGGTTGCCGAGGCTTCTCTATGAATTGACTCAACACATGCACGGCATAGGCCAAGTCTGGTATTGTGATGGTCAAATATATCAATCTACCCACAAGCCTTCTATATGAAGAGGGATCATCCAACAACTTTCTTTGCATTTGCATGAGGGCCAAATTTCAGACTAGAGGAAACCGGGAAGGTTTCACGCCTAGAAACCCAACATCATCCAATACCTCCAGCGCATATTTTCATTAACATAGAGTGATTCCATGCTTTGATCGTGCAACTTCTATCCCCAAGAAATATTTGAGCATCCCCAAGTCTTTCAATTTAAAATAGCGAGAGAGAAAGTGTTTGGTCTTTTCAATTTCACGTAAATCATACTCTGCCAATATTACTTCGTCAATATAGACCAGCAAAGCAATGAATGTACCTTGACGACTTCGGACAAACAATGAATAATCTGACCAAGATTGGTGAAACCTAGCATCCTTGAGAGCATTGGATAATTTGATGAACCATTGCCTCGAAGCTTGCTTTAAATCGTAAAGAGATTTTTTTAACTTGCAGACTTAAGTTTCCCCCTTTCGTCCGAAACCAGGATGCAAATTCATGTAAACTTCCTCTTCCAAGTCACCATGTAAAAACGCATTGTTCACGTCTAGTTGGTGAAGATGGCAGCCTTGCAAAGTTGTAACACTTACACGGACTATAGTCAACTTAGCCACAAGAGCAACAGTTTTGCGGTAATCAACGTCTTCGATTTGACTGTACCCATTTGCAACAAGGTGTGTCTTGTAACTTTCAATGGTCTCATCGGGTTTGAGCTTCACCTTCTAAACCCACTTGCATCTAATGGGGTGTTTGTGAGGAGGGAAAGGCATGAGCGTCCACGTTTTATTGGCATGGAGGGCTGCAGGTTCATGTTGCATGACATCTCGCCAGTGTGGAACTTGGATAGCCTATGAAAAACTAGTAGGTTCTTTAAAGAGGGTGAGATTAGCAATATAGGCTTTATATGTGGGTGAGAGATGGTCATATGATAAGTGACTAGAAAAGGGATGAGAAGTACCTGACAACGACCGAACCACGTTCGTTAAAGATGTGAAAGCAGTCTTTAAAGAGAGAGAGGCCTCAACGTGAAAGTCCTGCAAAAAGGATGAAGGTTTGGTGGGTCGTGTAACGCGTCGGGGTGGGGTGGGTTGGGTGTGGGCAAGGTTGTATGGAAAGGAGATGAGGATGTTTAGGTTGCCGTGTGTTCTAAAGGGAAAGGCATAGGGGTGGGGTGGTGGGGTCGGCTGATGGATTATCTGAAGGTAGAGAGATTAAAGGCATATGGGATGATGATGGGGATGTGGCAGATGTAGTATCTGAAGGTGGTTTATTAGAGAAAGGGTTAGGTTGAGATATTGCATGGAAATAGTCCATGTCAAAGTGGAGTAAGGAGGCATGAGGGGTGGTTGGAGGTGTATGGGCAACGGAATTTTCTAAGTGTTGATAAGGGAATTGGTCTTCGAAGAAAATGACATCCCTGGAGACAAAAACGTTTTGAAGATGAAGGTCAAACAATTTATAACCCTTTTGACCATAAGGATAGCCTAGAAAAATGCAACGACGTGCACATGGATTAAACTTGGAAGGTTTTTATGCATGAGTGGGCGCAAAACAGGGACAACCAAAATCTCGTAAGTGAGAATAGTTGGGTGTTTTGTGAAACAACTTTTCATATGGTGTTTGCCCTTGAAGAATGGGTGTTGGTGTTCGGTTAATGAGGTATGCCGAAGCAAGGATTGCATCCCCCCAAAATCGTTTAGGTAAATTGGCTTGGAAAAGCAACGCTCGAGCAACATTGAGCAAATGTCTATGCTTATGTTCAATGACACCATTTTGTTGTGGTATGTTGATGCAACTTGTTTGATGGATGAATCCTTGTAAGGCAGAAAACTTGTCAAGTTTAAACTTGGGACCATTGTCACTACGAACCACTTTGACTTTAGTGTTGAATTGTGTTTTAACCATATGGATGAATTGGGTGAGAAGCTCATTTGTGTCAGACTTATGTTTCATCAAATAGATCCAGGTGCACCTAGTATGATCATCAACAATGGTAAGGAAGTATTTTGCACCGGAAAGAGAAGGCACTTGGTAACCACCCCAAATATCAACATTTATCAATTCAAAACATGATGTAGTAGACATGGAACTTAATGAAAAAGGCAACCTCGTTTGTTTAGCCAAAGGAAAATTAAACATTGATTGGTTTCGCAAGTTTTATTTTGGAAAAAAGGAAATTACATTGTAACTTTATGGGATGGATGTCCTAGGCGTTGATGCCAAAGGCTAGGAAGAGTTGTTTGGATGGCATTGCATGTCCCTATCTTTGGTGGATCGAGGTAATAAAGTTTCTCCCGTTCAATTCCCGTCCCAATCATCTTCCCCGAGCATAGGTCTTGTATGACACAAAAATGATTTAAGAAAATCGTAATGGAGAGGGAAATCGTAGGCTGATTTGCTAATAGATATTAAATTCAACTTAAAAAGTGGGACACATAGGACGTTGTCAAGGATGAGATTAAGAGACAAAATAACTTGTCCAACATGAGTGACCGTGGCAAGGGATCCATTTGGTAACTCAACGATGTGATTTTTAATGGGCATTGAGGACGTAAGGGAGTCGGGGCTACAAACTATGTGGTCTGTAGCACCACTATCCAAGATCTAAACATTTTTCTTGCCATCATGTATGAATGAAAATGCTTTACCTGAAAGGTCTTCGTGATTCGATGAATTATCGACGTGATTGGCAAAAGAGGATTTGTTCTTATTCAACATTTGGAGGATTTGTTTGCAATCTTCTTGAGAGAATGGAAAATTGGACATCACCTCCTAGTTGGCAACTTGATTTCCCTTGGAAGAATGCATGGTTCTATTTCTGCGACTGTTTTTCTTTTGCAGCAATACTCGAATGAATAGCCTATCCACTCGTAGAAAGTGCACTTGAGATGGGCACGGCAATTCTTTATATTGTGGTTCGTCTTGTTTCACTTTCCACATCGCAGACCACCATCTTTGGATTTAGTCTCTCGACCTGCACCTTTCACAGTGAACACGGCAGCTTCTGGTTGGGCAGTGCTCCTTCCACTTAAGACTTCGGCTTGTCTCTCATGGCGAAGAACAAGTGAATAAACCTTGTTTATAGTGGGCAAGGGCTCAAGAAGAAGAGTATTGCTACGAACGGTAGAGTAAGACTTATTCAAACCTATGAGAAACTTCATCGTTTTCTAGGTTTCAACGTAAAAGGTGATCTCCTTCTTCGTATCACAGCCACAAATCGAGATAGAACATAGCACATTTCGTTCATCCCAAAGGCTTTTTAGTTTGGTGAAATATGAACTCAACATCATATTGCCTTGTACACATCATGAATTTCATTTTCTATGTGAAATAGTTGGATAATGTTCACATGAGAAAACCTCTCTTGTAGGTCGAGCCACATCTGCTGTGCATCCTTGCAGTGTATGACACTTCTAGAGATTTCCTTCAACATGGAACCGAGCAGCCATATTTTCACCAAGTTGTTACATCAATTCCATTGTTGTAATTCTTCAATTTGTTCTTCACTTCGCTTCTTGATCGTTACATCAACAAGCCCTAATTTGTTTTTGACCATTAAGGCCATGGACATGGATTGATCCTATGTACCGTAGTTATCTTCCACAAGCAGCAGCGACACATTGCACCAAGTTGATCCGAGTGGTGGAGGTAAAGTGGCTGATTGGGGTTTCCCACTTCTGATGTGAAGTCATGCCTGAAGAGGTTGACTTGTCTGGTTTGTCGCCCATAGCTATGTTTGGTAGGTTTGTATTTGTTTCTTGTTTTTTTTATTTTCCAAGATCGATCGCTCTGGTACCATCATAAGAAACGTAGTGTGGGAGAATAAATTTCTGTGTGTATTCATCAAACAATAATTACAACTTTATACAATGACTACCACAATTGTATCCTATTCTATTGCCTACAAATAAGGCTAATCAAAGACTAAACAAGAAAGTAAATAACTAAATATCAATTTACAATATTGACTAATCAATCTGAGATTCCTTCCTTAACACAACCATCTCTCTAATTCTTCATTATTTCTATGGTTGTCCCACTACAATAGTAGCCTTGTTAATCTTGATCTTTCATTCAACCATTTGACTGCTTCGATTCCAAATGTTTTTGGAAACATGAGCTCTCTTGCCGATCTTGATCTCTCTTTTAACCATCTTGAAGGAGCGAAACCTCATTGTTTTTCTGGGTTATGTATTTTGAGATCAGTGAAGCTTTCAATAAATAATCTGAGTGGTCAAGTTTCCAAGTTTGTTCAAATTTTGTCTACATGTACTCAAAACTACAGAGTTTATACCTCAATGATAATAATCTTACAGGGTCACATTCCTAATCTTACAAACTTTTCATTGTTGAAAGTCATTTTCCTTTCCAACAACCAACTAACTGGGTGGAAGAATACCTGAAAGTATTGGCCAAATGTCCAAGCTAGAGGATATTAGTTTTGGCATGAATTCTTTGGAAGGGGCCATTTCGGAAACTCATTTCTCAAAACTTTCCAAATTAATATATTTGAATTTATCCTTTAACTCACTAGGTTTGAACCTCAACTCTAATTGGGTTCCTCCTTTCCAATCGGATCACATAAATTTGGGGTCTTGCAAGATGGATCCGTATTTCCCAAAATGGCTTCACACACAAAGGGGCTTTACATACCTTGATATTTCTGATGCTGGAATTTCCGACATCCTTCCAAGTTGGTTTTGGGGTCTGCCTTGTAACGTGACATTCATTAGTCTTTCCCATAGCCAAATTGGAGAAATGTTTGCAAATTTGACAGTGGATTTTACAAATTAGCCTGAACTGCATTTAAGTTTGAACCAAATTGAAGGTCCAATTCCTGCAACTCTATCACATGCGTCATATTTAGATCTCTCTAATAATAACATTTCAGGGTCGATTTCTTTCTTGTGTGCAAGTACAGCTATGAGTTTAAGTTTTCTTATCAATCAACAATCTCGCTGGAGAACTTCCAGAATGCTTGACACATTTGGGCAATCTAGTCATGCTTGGTTTGAGTTACAATTTCCTGAAAATTTCCCACGACGATAGGCTCCTTATTTGGGATCGAAACATTGAAATTATGAAGCAATCAGTTTATGGGAGAGTTGCCTTTATCCTTGAAGAATTGCACAAGTTTAAAGGTTATTGATGTTGCAGATAACCAATTATCGGGATCAAAACCTAAATTGGTTGGGGGATAGCTTTCAGAATTTGGTTATCTTAATGCTTTCCTCTAACCGCTTCAATGGAAGCTTGCCCCCGCAAATTATACATTCAAATTTTGGATGTGTCTGTGAACAACATCTCTGGAGGTATACCAAATTGCCTAAAAAAGTTGACTACTCTGGCTCAGAAAGGAAATTCAAGTCTAACCGTCGAACATTCTTATATGAGAAATACTGATGGACATTCATCCATGGGGACTAGTTATGAGGATGACGCAACTTTCATATGGAAAGGAAGCATGCGGGTGTACACAAACACTTCGGGACTTGTGAAGAGAATTGATTTCTCAAGCAATAAGTTAAATGGGGATCCAACTGAAATCAGCTGCCTAGTTGGCTTGGTTTCTTTAAACCTATCGAGAAACCAATTAACGGGTCAAATTACTCCAGACAGTGGAAAATTGGAGTCATTGGATTCACTTGATTTGTCAAGAAATCAGAAAGATGGAAGATTTCCAGCAAGCCTTGCTCGCATAGATCGTCTTGGTTTCTTGGACTTGTCATACAACTACATGACTGGAAAGATTCCAACTGGCACCCAGCTCCAAAGTTTTGATCCCACTGTTTATGCTGGAAATCCATAGCTCTGTGGACCTCCACTTCAAAATCCGTGTGTAAGTGAAGAAATAGGTCCAGATCAAGTTAGTAATGAAGACGACAAGGATGATCAGCTTATAAGCTACAGATTTTACATCAGCATGGGGCTCAGGTTTGCTGTTGGGTTTTGGGGAGTTTGTGGAAGTCTGATATACATCAGGGAATGGAGGTACACATACTTCAAGTTCTTGAATTTGCTGAATGATTGGTTTTATGTGAGGGTAGTGTTGATCAAGGGGAAATTAACGGACGCTTAACAGATAAGCTATAGTGTGTGGTACGTAATCTCCCTATCAACAATCCATCACGATAATTTGGTTTTTATGATTAATTGTCTTCGTCGAACTTACTGGTGCTTGTTTATTTTTATATGTAGCATCACGCATCTTCTTCACTCCACTTCGATTGTGTGGTTGCCATGACCAAATTATCTGCAGAAGCTTTCATGTATTGGATTCTGCTTAATACCGAAATAATGAGATCGCACAAATGTACTAGGGATATGTTTTCCTTGGTAAATGATTTGATACCGTGCCTTGTTTGTAAGAACTTAATTCATAGGGACTTCTCCAAGCAACTGTTTTTTATGAATATTGTTCTAGTTTAATTGTTTTACATTAAGAGATTTCTGTAGCAAATCGTTTTAGATGAATTTGTTTTTTAACTTTATGTTTTCTCTCTAGTAAGTTGGGTTCCCCTGCCGTATCACTTGCTCTATTGTTTCCTTGGCAAGGTTTGGTTTTACGTTCCCCTCATTTGTATTTCTCTTTTAATTTTAATAAGATTAAGGGGATGAACGGTGAGTGCTGTTGCCTCATCCCTTTGAATTTTCTTAAAATTAAAAATTTCTGCAGTAAAATAGTAATTCATATTTTGATTTTCAGCGCATTCTAAACTAGTTAAGAATTCAAATATTAAGTTAACTAGTAATTCAAGCCAATACAACGCAGAATTTTTTTTAATTTCGTTGGAGGATGGTGTCTAACTTAAAAATTAATTTCAGGCAGCAGCACATCATCCATGTCCTCTTTCCTGTTTTGTTTTTGTATATACTAATATGTTTCTCTGATTTGATCAGCCACTGCTAACTTTTCATTGTAACTCGTAAGCATAGTTTTCTTTGTAGTCTATTGGAGACGAAATCGAAGACCAACTGGAGGAGTAGAACCCAGATTTAACTAAAATAATTAAGTAGCAAAAGAAATCCGCGATCAAGTAAAACGGACATGATAGCCTCACTAATGGTGCAAGCAAGTTATATCCCACATAGCAGCAGATAGATACTGCGGTCCTGTTCTCTGTTTCTCTGGTCACCTATTGCTAGCTTCTCCATGTAACTCGTAAGCCTAGCTACTTCTCTTTGTACCATATTTGAGAAGCAATGTCACCCAGATTCGGCTGAGATGATTATATACCGAAAGAAATTCACCACTGTACAAAATCGATATGATTGTGATTTGTGACGCTAACTGTACAAATACAAGTCCATCATACACCAGTACTGACTGAAAACCGGATTGATATATATTGTAGCAGATATTTTTGCTCCTCATTCTCTTTTAATTTGCAACGACATGTTCTTGTCAATATAAATTTGATGCAAGCTTGTATTTTGAGATGTAAACTACTTCCATGTGCATGCTTTGGTTGTGCTCCAGCTTCCGCGTTGAGTACTATATGAAACTACACAAATTTCGAATGACCAAAATCTAGAAATGTTCTCTTGGTCACCAAGTGACCAAGAAATATATTGCCACTCACCCGTGAATTGATATTCAGTAGTACTCATCAATTTAGCTTTTGTTGTTGACAAAGTAACACTGTGTTGTTTAACAGAGGCCTAAGAGAAATGACACACTCCAACCCTGATATCCCTAAGTATCAGGTTAGGCACGTGTTGGCTGACACTCGAGGGTGACAAAGTCATTTTAAACATGCCTACGAATAAAATATGTAATTAGAATGAAAATGCTAATGCAGGAATGTGTTCAGAGCATACAACTAATTAAGAATAATTGTGAACACAGAAATTCCTGACGACGAACGAGACAAGAACACGTGTACAAAATATATTTGTAGTATTAATGAATATTGAGGTTACAATCTCTTTGTAATTTGGTCCTCTGATTCGATCTCCGTAAGATGTTGGTTTGTTGACGTGTTGTTGATCCAAGGGCTGTCGAAGCTTGATCTTGGATAAATAGTTGGAAGTTTTTTTAAGGGCCGTCGGGCCTTGATCTTGAAGAACAGGGATGAACAGATCGTCGAGGGTTTTTGGGCTTGATCTTGAAGTTATTGATCCAAAGGGCCGTTGGGGCTTGATCTTAGGATGAACAGGTGGGAGCTTCTTCAAGGGCCATCGGGCTTGATCCTGATGTAAGAATTTTTGTTTGAGAAATGGTCCAAACCATTTAATAAAGGAAATATGGTTATAGTATACGTTATATACATGAAAACTCGTCTAGTGGCAATCAAATACAAGAGACTTCCAACCAGTTGTCTATACATGTTCTCATTTGTTTTCTCTCTCATCATCCTTCTTGAACTTGTAACTAACCACCAATAAAGTACTAACAGGCTTGCAGTCCTTCAATCAAAACTTTTGCAGCAAACTAGTAGCATATTTTCTTTGGTTAATGAAGAACCCATTCTCATATTACAGGATTCCCATTCCAAGAAAATGATACAAGAGATTCAAGTCTGTCATTTCATACCTATTCATAATGTGATAATTCCTATAAGTTGAGTACTCTTTTGAAATGTGTGAAAATATTGAGCTTAGTTTCGAATCACACAAAAAGGGAGGATTTAGGTACTTAATCCAAAAAATAAAGAATTCTAATTTGCAACCCAAACTTACAGTGAAAAGAACATCGGTATTGACAATTTTTGTTGCAATGAGGAAAATATTTGCAGTGTTATGCTGCAATCAAAGACTTAAAAGTTTCAAAGGAAAAATAAAATATATCCCTGGCGTTCCCAGGAACAATGAAGAAGATCTTTTATTCTCCAAAAATTGTTGTGATCTTCTGTCGCTTTTGTAAACCTTTCCCCACCATCATGACAAGAACATCGTGATTCGGACAGATGAAATCGCATAACTGAGTGATTTTGCTCCTTCAAGGTAGGTCCGTCTACGATTAAAAAGCCCGGTGAGCTTTGTACAAGTATACCAGAATCCCGAAACTAAAGCACAAGAACGATCCATGAATGTGTTAGTTTGGATCATTGAGTGGTCAGATGTCTATAATGTAGAAAATACTTGACGACTTCATATGAGGAGACAACTATGCCAACAGAAGGGCCAGCACGACCAACACGGGGAACGACTCCCATGAACAACCCCTTCATCCCTCCGTCCCTATCCAACACAAAAAGATTGAGGCTATGGTTGGTTAAAAACATTGAAAAATAAACATTAATTTAGAGAATTCAAATCATGTGATTGATGGCTTATATTGCAGTTGAAGTCTCACGTACCTCCAAATTTCGAGCAACGTTTTTCTTGTTGTCATCATTAATGCTCTTGTCGGATCCTTCTGCAAAAACAAAACTGTTAAAATTCAAACAAATAATCTTTTCAAATTTTGGTGCGCTTGAATCTCGTGAATAAACTCTGTAGCATATTTAGGATTGCCTTGCTGTTTCTTTCAGTACAATGCCAAGAAAGGAAAGGAAACAAAACCATGGTGAAGCTTTTTTAGATAAATAACCTCTATTTGTCTCCGGGTTTTTGCCACGTCTAGTGGACATGTAGCAGCAGCTGCAAGGCTTCCTGCAATAAATCCAGCAGAGAAATTTGCCCCGAGGACACTGGCTGCAGTGGGTTCATCACCCACCAGACCAAGAATTCTTCGCCTGATCTGCACAGAATGGGCAAAAGAATAAGTTGAATCAAGTTATCTACACCTACTGGTGCAAGGCATAAACATAAATGGAAGTCAGAAGGTTGCTCCTGAATTTTCTTGAAATAATGCGACTCACTGGCTCAAGGGTTGACCAACAGATTGCAGAAAAAGGAACATCGCGAGCAAGTTGCGCCCCAAGGCCAGTCCACAAGAGGCGATAGTTTTGTACTGTTACATAAGACAAAAAGAAAGGTCATCAAAATCAGCTGCAAATCCAATTACTTAAGATAGATGGAAAAATAGTGATATAAATCAAAACTAGAAGTAGGGAGTTCACATACAGTTTTGAAGGGGGGTTTTGTTCTTGACAGGGTCAATGACCCTATTCAGCGTCCCCCAAACTCCTGGAGGCTTCACACCGGCTTGGCTTTCCCTGAATGCCTACATTTCAAGAACGTAGAATTGAGAAATTTCAATTCTGGGAGAAAATGAAAGAAAAAAAAGTTACCATCCACATAGAGTAGTTCTCCTTACCTAATCATCAAGATGAGTAGTCACTACATGAAGGACCGTTTATCAAAGATTCGGAGACATGGTTTCTATTGGGTAAAATATATAGTTAAAGAAACTAATCACTAAACATTAGTTAATAGCCATCTTGTTGTCTGATGCTAATTGTATTTCTATGCTGAAATAGGTCACAGATCCTCAATAACAATTGTTAATTTTTTTTCAATTTCAAATCACATCATAATTTGTACTCATGCCAGAAACTAAGATGATTTGAGGTAGAGTTATTGACATCACATTCATGGGATTGGTCGAGAGGTGACACAAAAGATAAATGAGGACATCAAATCTACATATAAGATACCTGCATGCGCGTCCTTGCCAGCTCAACAGGGTAACAAGAAATGCAAGCTAATGATCGTGCTATTGACCCTGCAACTAATGGCACATATGGTGTTAAATTTGGAGCATTCTGAGTCGTGAAATCTTCCATCCAATTGCGGAAAATGTCATAGCAAGGCATGTAGATCCCCACCTGATTGACATATAGAAAGTAACTACTAGCAGCATAACTCCCAGAACAAAGTGCGTGGAATCTAACGCTGCAAGGAACCATTTGGATAAAGAGGTAATTCTTGGAAAGAGAAAGACTTACAGTTGGCATGGCCAATGCTAAGCTTGCAGTAGTGCCTCTCCAGAGTCTCCAAAATCCTTCCTGTGAAACCCCTCTAATATTACTATAAGTTTGCCTACAAACTGAAAGACGATGATCTGAAAAATAAACAGATTGTCCCTTAATGGGGATACATTAGGCACATGGACAAGGCACTGAAAAGTGTCTTAACATGAAACATACCCAGTTACTCTCTATCTAAGACTGTACACAGCACTTTCAAGACGTCTGCAATTAATGAGAGAGAGTGAGTAGATTTTTACTAAAGGTTAATTAAAAAACCTATGCCTGGTTTAACCTATGAAACAAATACTTAAAGTCGACACTTTACAACACAATATGACAGGAGCAATCTATTGGATTGCAAAAGTTGTTTTAACGATAGATATTTTGATTATAAACACAAAGGAAGATAAGTTACTCCCTTTCAGATATGAATATGCTAGATAGAAATACTGCGTATATATCCACTACCTGGCGTATGACTTTGTACAGCACATCCAGTGTTCCTTTATACTGGTTACACTCCGGAGGGCAGACAGTCTTTGTTCCAAGTACTGACCTTATGCGTGGCGTGGAAGATCTCAACTCTGAAAGCATCTAAAGACAATCCCAAAGCCAAAATTAAAGTTGCTTCAGTACAAGGAAATATCCATGCATGAAGGGCTGGTTTGGTATTGCTGTGCTTTAAAAAAAAGCTGCTTCTGCTGTGCTGTGAGAATAAGCAGTTGTGAAATAAAGCAGCAGAGTGCTTGGTAAACTTTTTTGTAAAAGTGCTTTTGAAAAAAAAAAGCAGTATTATAATGTTTGGTAAACTTTTATGTAAAACAGATGTGAAAAAAAACCGTTTTTTCAAAGCTGGGTTTTGCAGCTTCTTGTTTTTGGCTTTTTTTCACCCAAAACTGTGAAAAAAAACTGAAGCTGAATGTTTACCAAACGCAAAAACAACTCCCAACTTTTTTTGATACCAGCTTTTTTCAGAATCACCTCAATACCAAACCAGGCCGAAATAAGCTAGCTACGATTCAAGCTTATTCCAAAGTAATTCTGAATTGAAGATGAACACAATAAAAGAGTAGTAATAAACTAAGTAATTGAAAGCCAGTTGCACACATACCTCGTTTGGTTCCGGACAAGCCACATCACACAGCCCTTGATAAGGAACTCCAGCAGCCTGTGCTTGCAACCTTGTCTGAAGGCAATGCAATAAAAATGCATAACACCAATCAATTCCCATAACACAAACATTAAAGCAGAGAACTTTCTAAACACGCAAGGGCAAACGCCAATCAGTTCAAAAGGGTAACTTCTAAATCAATAAAATTACCCTTTTATTAATTCACAGCAGAAAAAATAATTGAAGTTTTAACAAAACACTTCCGATAATCTTCACCTTTAACGAAAAACCACATTTATACCTTTTTCTGGTATTATTTGCTGTATCTTTTTTATCATTAAAAGGGAAATTTTTTTAGACTTTTCGTTAATTTCCTAAAAATATATGATCTTGTCAATCACAGCATATGGGAAAATGGTAATTTCACTATACAAATTGTCCAAAAGATGAAGAAATGAACAAATTTAAACACAAATAATCCAAAAAATTAGAAAAAAAAAAAAAAAAAGAAAAAGAAAAAGAGACAGAAATTGCGGAACCTTGGCAACGTCAAGAGGGTTAACGATAATCGCAGAGACGAAGGCGGCGCCGGCGGCGGCGAAAGCCCGCTCTCCGAAACCCAAATTGGCGTCGGAAACGCGCACGGAATGGAACTGTTTCTGCTGATCTTTGGATTCTCTGAACATGGTATCCACGTTTCCTTCGAAATCAACCCTGCTGGCAGCCGCGGTGCTCATCCGTGAAGGCAGGCCATGCCTTGAACCCACCATTTCCTCCTCCTCCTGGTCTTTGTCTGTTGGTCTTGCAGAAAGCCCGGAGATTTATTGAATATTTGGAAGAAGATTGTGAAATTGTTCATTGGGAAGACGCCAGAGAGTGAGTCATTGCGTATGAGTTTGAAACGACGTATGATTCTTGGCATAAGTTAGCGTGGAGCTGAGGGCGCCAAACAAATTGGGGCTTTTAGGACTTAAATGTATGATTCTTGGCATAAGTTGCGGTGCTGCTTGCTGGCTGTCGATGTGGACTCCCTGTGGCAGAAATTTGACTGGGCTTTTAGGACTTAATGTATTTGGGCTAAAACTGAGCCCAAATTCACTCTTTCGTAGTGAATAATTGATCTCACTCATGCTCAAATTTAACTGGCTACAGTATTGTAATAGATTCATTATATAACGGTCAAATATGATAACTTTTTCGTTTTAGTTGCATTATGACCGTTCAATGGTAATGTGTTAAGTAAATGCATGTATTATTTTTGCTTCTTTTAGTGCAGTCATTCTTCGAATCTCTCACTCTAAGAACCGTTGAATTATATGACAGTTGAAGTATTAGTAAGAATCGTTGGATTATATGATTGTTTAAAATTCAATGGCCCAGCCACGTGTGCCAACCGTTGGGTTTGAATTCAATTTTTTTACTATTGGAAATCCAATGATTAAAATCCAACGCACAAGAACAAGCCACATCACCATGCATTAGGAGCACTGTAGCACGGGCCCCACAGACCTTTTTTGTCCCCTGACACACGTTTCACTCTCACGTTTAATGCACGCGCCTGACGCAAAAAATTATAAGAGTCATTTTGGTTCCGGTCCCTAATCAACCTAATTATTAGATTGAAACCTTGTTTGTTTAAATATTTTGATTGAGGTCCTTAGCATCATTTAAGAGATTTAACTCATTCAATTATGCATTTAATGTAACACAAATTATGAAATCTAAACAAATTCAAATTACATTTTTAAAATATAATAAATAGTTAAAAATCAATTTTAGAGTAATATTGTTCTTCACAAAAAGTATAGCAAAAAACAAATAATGTACCCACATAATAATTAACATATTTTTCTAAAAAAATAACTATTGATATATTTAAAACATAAAATAAATACATATAATTAGCATGGGTACATTTAGCAAAATTAAAAATGGGTACAAATACAAATAAAAGTTAAAAAAATATGGGCACAAAAAGGAATTAATACATGGGTACAAATTAAAAAAGAAAATGGGTACAAATTAAAAAAAGGGCTGCAAATTAAAAATGGGTACAAACTAAAAAATATATGATAAAAAAATTTGGCCATAAATATGGATATACCATATATCAAATGTAAAGTTTCTAACATTAAATGAATATATTTACTTATTTAGAAATAAAAAAAATATTTTATTATTGATTAATGACGTTTATTAAAATCTAAGGACCTTGATAAAAAAATTGAAAAAGAATAAGATTTTAATCAATGGAGGAGGAAAAGTATGGATGAGAACCTAATTTTTCCGCTTTGTTTATTTTGGTTCCGGTCCCTAATCAACCTAATTGTTAGATTGAAACCTTGTTTGTTTAAATATTTTGATGGATGTACTTAGCATCATTTAAGCAATTTAACTCATGCAATTATGCATTTAATGTCCCACAAATTATGAAATCTAAACAAATTCAAATAATATTTTTAAAATATAATAAATTGTTAATAATCAATTTTAGAGTAATATTGTTCTTCACAAAATTATAGAAAAAAAATTTAATGTACACCCACATAATAATTAACATATTTTAAAAAATAACTATTGATGTTACATCCCACATTGCCCAGGGGAGTAGATCCTATAAGCCATAGATGTAAATGTTGACCTTAAAAATTATAAAGCCTACGTGGCGCGCAGGCCGAGTAACTAATGAGCTAACTACGTCCTTCGATTGATGCAGGGCATGCCAACTCGTCAGCCTAGCTTGGCCGAGGAGTACAATTTGTTGATGTTGCGTTGAGAGCGCTGTTGACTTCTTAATCTTGTGACTATGGCCGAGGAAGAAACACGTCTCGGCCTTCGGGTTCTAAAGCCTGAAGACAAGGCTGCTAGTTCTGTGAAGTTCAATATCAAATCTGGCTCTCAGGGTGCTGAATGTAGTAACCTGGTAATACATCACCTCGCCGAGAAGGCTAATAAGATGACCTCTGCCAATAAGGATTCGAAAATCCTTCTCAACCGAGACTTGGATAGATAACCAGTCGGCCTCGACACAATGTTGTTTATCCAAACTGAAGGTGCTCTAGGAACGGCTGATTCTACGGCAACAGTATTGTTTATCCAAACTGAAGATGTGTTGGCGAAAAAAAAAAGAAAAAAAAAAATCTCAACATGTTTGAGAGGTTTGCGCAGGGCAGTTGTGTGTTGAATTAAAGGTCCTCTTTTACATTGCCACTACCTCTGTATTTATAGGGACATATGCGTGTTGGTTGATAAGCTGATATAGGCTTCCGCCATGCATTAGAACTCTTCCACCGATTGCGTCAGATAAGCCTTACTACTCCCAAAACTCTGAAATTAGTCAAAATTGCAACCCCATTCAATCCTTGTGCTCAGCCCTATCACATCAAATCCCAAGATAGCCTGCATGCTTGGATTTGATCAAATAAGGCCCATCAAAATAACCACCAATCCACGTACACCGCTGTGGTTGGTTGCTTTCTGGAGATAACCATCACAAACTTGTGGTGCATAATTACCTGGGAAATAATCTCCCAACCTTCCACGTATATGCATGTGCTGATTTAAAAAATTGCAAATGAATTCAATTCTTCTACTTAATATTATCCCATGCAGAGAAGGGCTAAAACATATTAAAAGATAGTGCCATGATTAAAACCACAATATATCTTTCAATAATAGCAAAATTACCTTCACTTTTCATCCGATGGTTGGAAGTACGCGTACTCAACGGCCTCGATTACTCGAGCCGATGGTCTAATTTTGGGTCCAAACAGTATATTCCCATTTTTACCTAGCATGAGGCCTTTTGGGAGCTTACTGGCTTCGGAGTTCATCAAAACTCCGAAGTTAAGCAAGTTCGGGCGAGAGCATTCCCAAGATGGGTGACCCACTGGGAAGTTCTCATGTGAGTTCCCAGAAACAAAACCGTGAGGGAGTGGTCGAAGCCCAAAGTGGACAATATCGTGCTACGGTAGAGTCGAGCCTGGGATATGGTGGGAGCCCAGGTCAGGATGTGATAATTTGGTATCAGAGCCACTCTGTCATGTGGTGCGAGTGTGCCGACGAGGATGTCGGGTGCCTAAGGAGGGTGGATTGTTACATCCCACATCACCCAAGGGAGTGGATCCTGTAAGCCTTATATGTATATTCCCATCTCTACCTAACACGAGGCATTTTGGGAGCTCACTGGCTTCAGAGTTCATCGGAACTCCGAAGTTAAGCGAGTTCAGGCGAGAGCATTCCCATGATGGGTGACCCACTGGGAAGTTCTCGTTTGAGTTCCCAAAAACAAAACCATGAGGGTGTGGTCGGGGCCCAAAGCAAACAAATATCATGCTACGGTGATGTCGAGCCCATGATGTGACAATTGATATATTCTAAAACATAAAATAAATACACATAATTAGCATAGGTAATTTAGCAAAATTAAAAATGGGGTACAAATACAAATAAAAGTTAAAAAAATATGGGCACAAAAAGGAATTAATATATGGGTACAAATTAAAAAAGAAAATGGGGTACAAATGAAAAAAAAAGGGTTGCAAATTAAAAATGGGTACAAATTAAAAATAAAAATGTGATAACCCATCCCTAATTTTACGATTTTATTAATTTTTAAAAGAGTGAATTGACGAAAATGCCCTATTGGCGAGATTGTTGATTTTCGTTGACTGTCATTTAGTGCCGCATGCAAGTTCTTATTTTACTGTACTCTCAAAGTTCTCGACGGGACGATTGCGTAAGCGTAATTTGAATCGAAACCGGAGTTACAATAGGGGTTTTACGGAACTACAAATCCGAAAAGTACTTTTGTAAAGATTACTATTTATTATTTTATATATTTCTTGTAATTATTATATTATTATTTTAATATTATTTTGTGAGAAATGAGGAATAAAGGAAGAATGAATAGGAAATGAAGGGAATGGAGGAAAGAGAGAATGAGAAGAACAAGCCGGGTTCCCTTTCGACCTGCGACCCGATTGTGACCGGTGAGTTTCTCTGGAGAAATTCACAATTTTTCCAATGAATTGGGCCAATCCACCACTCCCAATCATCATCTCGGCCATTCCTCTACCATTTCCACACCAAATTTGAGGAGATTGGGTTCAGAATTGTGGAAAATTGCACCAGTGGGTGCAACGGGCTTTGGGGCGGCGATCCATCAAATCCGAAGGTAACTCCACCAACCACCACCACTAATAGACTTCCCTCAACCCCAGGAACAAAACCCAAAAAACTGTAAGGGCGGTGGAACACCGGAGAAGACGAATTAAAGTGCACCCATTTCTAGGGGTTCGGCGGGTTCGTGGTGATTAAGGCTTTTCCCGACCAAATTGGACTTGGCCACAAGTATAAAACTTACTCTATTCATTGAGATATTCATTCTTGTAAAATTTGAGAATTTTTGGAAATAGTTGAATTTTCCGGCAAGCCAAGGCAGCCCGCTGCCGCACGTGGGCAGAGACACCACTTGAACTCCCTAGGATAAAATGGATGCCCTGATTCCATATTAGACATCCGATTGACGAAATTCCATTACTTGGTTATATTTCCTTTAAGGGCCGCCACTTGGTTATTATATGATACAATGATCCGACCACTGGACCGTCACCAAACTTTAATACGTAATAGTACATAATATTTAAGGATATTAGGAATTGACGAATCAAGAATCTGACGTACGGATCTTTCCGGATGGGTTTTCTAAGTTCGTAAATCTAAACGTCGGCCGCCACTTAATTTTAGCGATTGGTGGAGATCCGACCGTTGGATCGTTTCGAAACTTTAGGATATTGTTCTAGAAGCTTATTGAAACTCTTGGGAAGTTACAAATCTAAAATATGAGATACGGATCTTCTGGATCGAGTTACATAGGGTAGTGGATCCTACCGTCGACCTTTGACCGACATTTGACTTTTGGTCAATGGGCTACAAATCATTCTAGAACGTCTTTAGGGATATATTTTGTGTAAGTTACGTGTTCTATCAATAATAATTTTGAGACATGATTTGATATTTGTTCTAGGCGATGATCGTTCGTGACACCTCGATATTCGTGCTAGAGAGTTGTAGCGCGGACTTCAGGTGAGTAGGTCTTTTCTTTTATATAGTATATACATATTTGTTAGTTTTCATTTGTACATTGAAAGAAAATTTACTACGTATGCCTAGCTTAGACTAATGCTTATAAGAATTAGCGAAATAACGGAAAATTACGAAGTGATCATAAATCCTACGGGATGCACATGTATGCGTATGTTTATTGATGCCATGATTATACGTACGGCCACGAATGATATTATGTTGATTAGACCTATTAAACCATTATGGCATGACTATATTTATGTTTTATGCTCATCGTTTGCTGCACTGGTGTTAGTGCTCGCCCAGGGCCAGGGCCAGTCTTTCACGTGTATGTTCGCATTCTCACGGCACGCTCGCCTTGGATCTAAGTAGGTCCTAGTCCTGTCGTACAGGTTACAATAGGCAACTCCGACTCGTATATGACCGCGAATAGCGCCAGTCTTCACATGATTGTAACACTAGAGCGTATATCATTATTACACCCAATCCTGTTCATGTCAGATTAACTCTGCATGAACTCGTGTGTCAGCATGTGTCGATGAGCACTTGGTTTGATATGTTTGCTTATGCGAAAGTATACGATTACTGACGTCATGCACTTATATATGAACTATTGTGTCGTATTGATATCTTGATATTTTACAGGCTACCGTGAGTATTTTCGTACTATATGTAGTATGTATAACTTGGAAACTATACATGTTTTACGGCAAGGGGTTATAACGTTTTCAAAGATTTTTATTAAAACTTTATTTTCAGACCCACTAACCCTTGTTTTTTGCCCCTCCAGGTTTTAGTAGCTGAACTTTCCTATCGACGAGGATTCTTGGCAACTCTTGGTGGAGACGATTACCTTTGATGGTATAATTCTCATCTTATCGTACTGTACTGTACTTATGCTCTGACATTAGGTGTGAAATGGGTTCATTCCCGCTCATAGCACACTCTTATATTTAGGCAATTTAGGTTTAAATTTATTCACAAATTCCACCATACTACACTTTATGGCTTCGTCACCTTCCAGGTGTTGGCCAGCACAGTTTGATTTGAAGTCCAAGTGGACATTCCGGGTCGGGGTGTGTTAGTTTGATATCAGAGCATAAGTTTAGGCAGTATTGCATTCCTCAAACATGTGATGTCAGCATTCTTGATTCTTGAGCCTAAATGTTGAATTTTGCCACGTCGTCGACTACGAAAAACGTGTTAGGTTTTCCTAAGTTTCGAACGGATTAGGCGACTTGTTCACATTCGAGAAAATCGATTTGGCGACCTCCTTTAAACTTTGAGTGAAAACTTTCCCTACCAAGGAAAGATGTAGATTTGAGATAAGTTGATGGCCCTGAGGCAGGGCTACCATATCGATAGTTGTGCATTACGAGGGATTTACCTACCAATTCCACTACCATTTAGTCATTTCTACCAACCTTTTCGAGAATGGAAACCATAAATAGTTTTGATTCCTTGGCAGCATCCGTTAATATATCATTTATTAGAATTCCTACAAAGTTTACTTCGTCAAAATTTCCAGAAATGTCTCGTGTGACAATGTCATGCTAAAACAGTAGCACTCGACGGGAGAACATCTTGGGATAATCACTTTTGGTCCCCAATAGCACTAATCTTTTCAAACGCATTAGTGATCATTTCAAGAGGAAGATCGACTTCTGTTTAAGTCCGTTCTAAAGTAGATTAATAACAACTTCCTTTCTGACTTTAGGACGTTCCGACCAATACTAGTTTTCCGAATTTCTTTTGGTAATGTACTCGTCATTTCGACGAGCATAGGCACAGGTGTACGAGTTGTTATACCTACAGTCAGTAGAAACCCCCAAAGTAGTAAGTATTTTCCCTAGAATTAATGAAACCAACTCACAGGACCAGTTCCTTACTAATCATTTGAAACTAACTACCATAGTGGGCTCTAGCCTATAATCAGCCTATAGTGGCGCTACTAATTGATTATACTGTTCAATATCTAGGAATTGTCAACCAATATTCAGGTGGTATGATTTCTGATACCGGACATAGGTACTAGTATCTGGGAGTGATACCTTTCTACCAGAATGTCGGTTCACAGTTTCAGGGTAGCGAACAATATCAAAATATCGTATATGTGTTAATTAGTGGCATGATTGATAGACTGATTAAGAGTGACTACCTGAGCCAAAGAAACTAAATCATGGAAACTTAAGATCAAGTTTTGTAAGAGGATTGTAAACTTGCAGTTGTTTTAACCATGTTTTCCACTTAGGTATTCAAAACCTCTTCAACCAGTCACCTTTTCAATCACTTCCACAGGTATACAGTAAAATCGGAGTACGAGTTGATTTCTCACTGTTAGAGTGATTTGAGTATCGAGAAAGATACGAAGATCTATTTGCACATGGCGTAGTGAAAGGAAGTAGTATGGTACGTCCGAGGACGTACACCTCTGGCGTCAGATTAGATATCACCAAATGGTGGAGTGAAGTACATCATCAATCCACTTTCACTTACTATACCAGTTTTTCCTTGCATCCTTCGAACAAGTCCTACATCATTGTGAGAACTTAGTTACAAAAGTTTACTGATTAGAAATTTACCCAACCAAACACCTTATCTAGGGAACCTCGAACCTATTTGCGAAGGCGAAAGACTGAACCTTAGGATCGTACCTAGATTTTAGCAGCCCAATTAGGTGACGATTATAACCGTTAATACCCATACTTCGAATTACTGGCCGACCCGACTGACCTTTGTAACCCGAGTTTTCCTTCATGGCCTGACGAATTCGTAGTGGTCTTATTGACGACCTTTTCATCTACCTCGACAGTGAGACAAAATTCTCTAAATATCAATAATCGCTTTAGAACAAAGTCCTTAACTGCTAACTTTGATTAAATCGGTACTTTTCTTAGGAGACGTGATTTCCATAAACAATAATCTTTTCTTTTTCCAAAAAGGGTTTAGCAGAAGAAAGTTGAAATTCTCACAAAGTGTGGTGAAATTCGAGATATCTTTGGTCTTGTCTATTTTATCAACAATTTGTTAGTGATCCTTCAGCTATATTGTTTTTCCTCATTTACGACTGAGGAAAGTTAGGTTAGTTGCGATGTTGATTATGAATAAAGTTTCTAGCAACTGTATTGTTGTCTTATCTTACCATCGTTTTACACCTTTTGATGATAATGATCATTTTGGAAATCCAAGATGACGTGTTCTTTGGACATTTCGGCTATATAGAGGCAGCATGACGGAGTATCGCTTATATTTCCCAACGTGTAGGAATGAACCATCTTATTCATGACTTAGAGTCAACAATTACCATCATTACTTGAAAATCGGATGATACTTCTCTGTAGAGAAACATGTCCAAAATCTCTATCAATCTTAGACCTCGCAAGTACATATCCATTTGAAAAGAATTATATTTCTGACAATGGCGATAGAGGAACCAAATCAACATCTACGATTACACAATCGTGTATCATCCCCGTTGTGTAAATGTAATTATTGTTTACCACAACAAAAGACATTATCTACTCTTGAAATGCTTTCGGCCTGTCTATTTCATTTTAGTTAGAACTCATGAGCGTTGGGTTGACATTGCTTACAAATTATCAAGAAATCGTTTGAGTGGTTATGCTCACTTTCTGTATCTGAATGGAGATGGGAAATATCACCATAAGCTCCTGGTACGAGGTATCTTGTACATGTGGATATCATGATAATGTTTCAGTGATTATCGATCAATTTGACAAGTCAGCTCACTTTCTGTTGGTCTAGAGGGACTACATTTTAGACCATTTAGTTAAATTACTCATTCTTGAAATTTTTAGATTTTCTGACGTTTTGATCAACATCTACTTTGACTGTGATTTCATATTCACCTTTTATGTCGGAAAGCATTCCAGTCACCCTTGCGTACGTGTCTACCCTATTGCACTTCGTACTAATTTTGAAGCGAATAGACCGTTTAGGTGAATCGCCCAAACATTTAGATTTTAGTTGTGACTATTAATTCCTCAATCACCCAACAAATACTCTGATAAGCGAATCCTTACCGTTGGTGATTGAATGTTCCAGAAGCTACCATTGTAGCGAGATGTCATGCATTAATTTCAATTACCTTGTATTCTAGATTTGATGGACTTGTTTGACCCTCAAATTCTTGATTGTTCTTCTTGGCATAGTTTTGCTAAACTCGAGGGAAATTCAATATGAACCTGCTCACTATGGCGTTATGAACTACATTGTTTGGTTATATGGTGTGTGTGTGTGTGTGTGTGTGTGTGTGTGTGTGTGTGTGTGTGTGTGTGTCCCTACTATATCTCACCGTGACACGTGTTTCATTTCCAAGTCTTGGGAAGCCTTCTTGAAGGCCATGTGTATTAAGCTTTGTCACGTACCACATTTCACCCTCAGACTAACGATTAGTATGAAACGAGCTACTCAAACCTTAGTGGACATGTTGCATTTTGTTCATTCTACAATTAGCATGGTGGTAACACATAGTTATCTTTATTTTAGTTGCTTGCAACTACAATTATAATTACAATTTTTGGTTTTGGGTATGGCATTGTTGAGACATAGTATGGAAATTTTATGCATAGCACATGATTGGCAAAAGAGTATTGTGAACAAGTAGTTGAATGATCAAGATTACAATGTAGCAAATTGTGTGCTATTTACGCTGTCGCCCGAGAGGGCGGTACATGAGCGCGATTGAGGCACTAATTGGATGATTTATGTGTATTTTCCAAGGAGGGGCATGATGGTAATATTGCACCCTCGGGAATTTGTTACTTACTTACCGAGACAACTGTGAGTTGTCGGTATTGCGGGCTGCAGAATATTATATCGATAACTTATTCCTTGGACTCGTTAAGCAAGTGGACAACTAGACCGTTTACGTTAGTTTATTTATTTATTGTTTGGGCTCGACCCAAAGTTACTACATGCTTATTCTCGGAGTACGTGACTCTACAAGTGCGTAGGTGAAATTTTTCTATGTTCAGTTTTGACTTCATAACAATTATTTTAAATTGTACGTTATATTATATACGTATTTTGACTATATGTTACTATATATCTATTTTGACTTGATGTTTTCATAAAGGATTTTATATTGTGGTATTGTATTGAAGGAGAATGAAAGTTTGAGTTTCGAGGCATGAAAGAGGAATTACTGCAATCTGATCGCGACGGAATGGCATTCTCTTTTATGCAACCACTCTAACTTGATATCTTCTTTACATATTTATTTTTATGCTGTCTTTTCACTATTTTTGTATAACAAATGATTTTGAATTTCGGGGATGAAATTTTTTTTAAGGTGGGTAGGTTGTGATAACCCGTCCTAAATTTTACGATTTTATTAATTTATAAAAGAGTGAATTGACAAAAATGCCCTACTAGCGAGATTGTTGATTTTACGGAACTACAAATCCGAAAAGTACTTTTGTAAAGATTACTATTTATTATTTTATATATTTCTTGTAATTATTATATTATTATTTTAATATTATTTTGTGAGAAATGAGGAATAAAGGAATAATGAATCAGAAAGGAGGGGAAATGAGGAAAAAGAGAATTAGAGGAATCGTTTGGGTTCCTTTTCGACCCGCTACCCGGTTGTGACCGATGAGTTTCTCCAGTGAAATTCACTATTTTTCCGATGAATTGGGCAAATCCACCATTCCCAATCATCATCGCGGCCCTTCCTCTACCATTTCCACACCAAATTTGAGGATATTGGGTTTGGAATTGTGGAAAATTGCAATAGTGGGTGCAACGGGCTTTGGGGCGGCGATCCATCAAATCTGAAGGTAACTCCACCAACCACCGCCACCAATAGACTTCCCTCAACCCCGGGAACAAAGCCTAAACAACTATAGGGGCGGTGGAACATCGAAGAACGCGAATTGAAGTGCACCCATTTCCAGGTTCATGTTGATTTGAGGCTTTTCCCAACCAAATTGGACTTGGCCACATGTATAAAACATGCTCTACTCGTTAAGATCTTCATTCCTGTAAAATTTGAGAATTTTTGGAAATAGTTGAATTTTCCTGCGAGTCGGGGCGGCGCGTGGTCAGAGACACCATTTGACCTCCCCAGGCTAAAATGGGTGCCCCGATTTCATATTAGACATCTGATTGATGAAATTCCATTGTTTGGTTATATTTCCATTAAGGGCCACCACTTGATTATTATACGATTCGATGATCAGACCATTGGATCATCACCAAACTTTAATACGTAATAGTACATAATATTTAAGGATATTAGGAACTAACGGATCACGAATCTAACGTACGGATCCTCCCAGATGGGTTTTCTAAGTTTGTAAATCTAAACGTCAACTACCACTTAATTTTAGCGATTGGTGGAGATTCAACCGTTTGATCGTTCTGAAACTTTAGGATGTTGTTCTAGAAGCTTATTGAAACTCTTGGGAAGTTACGGATCAGAAATCTGAGGTGCGGATCTTCCGGATTGAGTTACATAGGGTTGTGGACCCTACCATCGACCTTTGACAGACTGTTGACTTTTGGTCAATGGGTTACAAATCATTCTAGAACATCATTGGGGATGTGTTTTATGTAAGTTACATGTTCTATCGATAAGAATTCTAAGACGTGATTTGATATTTGTTCTAGACGACGATCATTCGTGACGCCTCGATATTCATGTTAGGGAGTTGTAGCGCGGACTTTAGATGAATGGGTCTTATCTTTTATATAGTATATACATATTTATTAGTTTTCATTTATACATTGAAAGAGAATTTACTACATATGCCTAGCTTAGACTAATACTTATAAGAATTAGCGAAATAACAGAAAATTACGAAGTGATCATAAATCCTACGGGATGCACATGTACGCGTATGTTTATTGATGCCATGATTATACCTACGGCTATGAATGATATTATGTTGATTAGAACTATCAAACCACTATGGCATGACTATATTTATGTTTTATACTCATCGTTTGCTGCACCGGCGTTAGTGCTCACCCAGGGCCAGGGCCAGTCTTTCACATGTATGTTTACATCCGCACCGCACACTCGCCTTGGATCCAAGTAGGTGCCAGTCCTGTTATACAGGTTGCAATAGGCAACTCCGACTCGTATGTAACTGTGAATAGCGTTAATCTTCATGTGATTATAGCACTAGAGCGTATATCATTATTACACCCAGTCATGTTCATGTGAGAATAACTCTGCATGAACTTGTGTGTCAGCATGTGTCGATGAGCACTTGGTTTGATATATATGTTTGCTTATGCGAAAGTATACGATTATTGATGTCATGCACTTATATAACTATTGTGCCGTATTGATATCTTGATATTTTGCAGGCTATCGTGAGTGTTTTCATATTGTATGTAGTATGTATATCTTGGAAACTATACATGTTTTACGGCGAGAGGTTATAACGCTTTCAAAGGTTTTTATTAAAACTTTATTTTCAGGACTGAGCTTTCTTATCGACAAGGATTCTTGGCAAATCTTCATGTAGACGTTTACCTTCAATGGTATAATTCTCACCCTATCTTACTGAGTACTTATGCCCTTACATCACGTGTGAAATGGGTTCATTCCCGCTCACAGCGCACTCTTATATTTAGCCACTTTTAGGTTTAAATTTATTCACATATTCCACCACACTACACTTTATGGCTTCTTCACCTTCCAGTTGTCGGCCAGCACAGCTTGATTCGTAGTCCAATTGGACATTCCGGGTCGGGGTGTGCCAAAAAATATATGATAAAAAAAAATTTAGCCATAAATATGAATATACCAAATGTAACGTTTCTAACACTAAATGAATATATTTACTTATTTAGAAATAAAAAATATTTTATTATTGGAATAATTAATGACGTTTATTAAAATCAAAGGACCTTGATCAAAAATTGAGAAGAAATAAGGTTTTAATCAATGGAGGAGGAAAAATAGGGATGGGAACCTAATTTTTCCTTTTTTTTATTGTATCAATGAGAAGTCTCAAATTCGGTTCTCATGAATTCTAAAGATGTTGTATATTTGTGTGGAGTTGGATATATATGGCTAGCTAATTGTGTTGCTTAACTTAAATCACTCTTGGTCTTTGCTTACAATATATATGGTTACTTGATTTAGGAATGAGAATAAATGATTGTGAGAAGAAGTACATATTGGATAAACAACCCTCACAAGTCACAACCTCTTGTTTATCTCATACCTTCAATTTTCATGTAGTCATATCCAAAATCAATATGTGATGGGTTGTGATGAAGTGGAGATTGAGTCTGACTCTTAAGTGATAATTAGTATGCTTAATGGGGAGTATGTGGTAGATGCTACTTTGGAGTGTTTTATCCATGACATTGGTCATTTGGCGTCTCAATTAGGAGGGGTGAGGTTTGTGTTTGTCAAGCGGAATGGAAATGCCACTGCTCATGTTGTAGCCTCATATGTTGCCTCGCATAGAGGTGCTTTCTGTTGAGATGCTTTTGGTCCAAAATTTTTATTTAATATTCTTGCTGAAGATGTAAACATTTATATTAGAATTTAATAAAAGTTATCATTTGATAGAAAAAAAAAATACCCAAAATCAATAGGACCCGCCATTCCTATACACACTTTTATTGTAAAATATCATTATGCATTTTCAAAAGTTTATGCACAAATAAATGCTCTTTGGGCAAAATATTGCTGTATATTCAAAACTTTATGGAAGATAGAACAAAAATAGAAAATAATCAATTCAGTTTAAGAAGGAAAATGAAAAAAATGGAAAATTAGAGAGAAGAATAAGCGTGCAATTTTGCTCACTAACTTCAAGTAATGGTAATGTTCACTATATTACTTATTATCATTGAATAAGTTTAAATATTAAGATTTGTGTCCATTCATTATATAGATCTCGAAATTTAAATTCATCTTACGATAATTAATAAGGTGATAAACATTGTCATCACTTCATAATGGTAAGCAAAAATATTCCTCAAGGCATGCCTACTCATGTACTACTAAAAACGAACTATCCGCATCAGATCATTACAATATTTGTCCACGAATCTTTTTTTCCCTTCAAGTAATGTAATCATTGATTTCTTTAAAATATGAAAGGGGACCAGAATCTTATTAACATCCGTATTTACTTATTTATATATCATTTCACTATCTTGGCCTTTCTTTTGAATTTTCACCGTTTCAATTTTCTTGGAACTAAAGAAGGTGTTCATCATTTCGTCAACAGAAAAAAAAAAAAAAAAAAAAAAAAAAGGAATGAGTTCATGCATGTCTTCATTTCAAGGATATAGATAATACATTGTTAAACACATGTTTTCATTATAGAGAAAGAGAAATGCTGAGAGTATTTTCTCTCAAAGTGGGAATTTTTATGAACTCTATGTCACCTCACCTCATAGTGGAAGAAATGTGAAAGTAAGGGCTGCTAAGCACCCATATCCATAATTCATTAAAAATGGAGTCATTTTGGTTCCGGTCCTGAATCAACCTAATTGTTAGATTGAAACCTTATTTGTTTAAATATTCTGATCGAGGTTCTTAGCATCATTTAAGAAATTTAACTCATGCAATTATGCATTGAATGTCTCACAAATTACGAAATCTAAACAAATTCAAATTATATTTTTAAATATAATAAATAGTTAAAAATCAATTTTAGAGTAATATTGTTCTTCACAAAAAGTATAGCAACAAAAAAAAAATAATGTACCCACATAATAATTAACATATTTTTAAAAAATAACTATTCATATATTCTAAAACATAAAATAAATACATATAATTAGCATGGGTACATTTAGCAAAATTAAAAACGGGTACAAATACAAATAAAAGTTAAAAAAATATGGGCACAAAAAGGAATTAATATATGGGTACAAATTGAAAAAAAAAAAAAAAAAAAAAAAAAAAAAAAAAGGGTTGCAAATTAAAAATGGGTACAAACTAAAATATATATGACAAAAAAATTTAGCCATAAATATGAATTTACCAAATATAACGTTTCTAACACTAAATGAATATATTTACTTATTTAGAAATAAATAAATAAATTTATTATTGGAATAATTAATGACGTTTAATAAAATCTAAGGACCTTGATCAAAAATTGAAAATGAATAAGGTTTTAATCAGTGGAGGTGGAAAAATAGGGATGAGAAACTAATTTTTCCAAATTATAATGTGGCTCAAGTCAGGCTAACATCCCATGGCACTCAGGCACACAATCTGGCATAGATTTCCCGACTCAGTAGTTCGGTGCTTCTGAGCCACTAATTGTCACATCCTGGCCCAGGCCCCCACCACATCCCAAGTTCGACTCCACTGTAGCATGATATTGTCCGCTTGGGGCCTCGACCACACCCTCACGGTTTTGTTTTTGGAAACTCACACAAGAACTTCCCAGCGGGTCACCTATCCTAGGATTGCTATTGCACAAACTCGCTTAACTTCAGAGTTTCGATGGAACCCGAAGCCAGTGAGCTCCCAAAATGCCTCGTGCTAGGTAGAGATGGGAATATACATATAAGTCTTACATGATCCACTCCCCTGGGCAATGTGGGATGTTACAATCTACCCCCCTTAGGGGCCCGACGTCCTCGTCGGTACACTTCCGGCTAGGGATTGGCTATGATACCAAATTGTCACATCCCGGCCCGGACCCCCACCACATCCCAATCTCGACTCCACCGTAGCACGATATTGTCCGCTTTGGGCCTCGACCACGCCATCATGGTTTTGTTTCTAGGAACTCACACGATAACTTCCTAATGGGTTACCCATCTTAGGATTGCTCTTACGCGAACTCGCTTAACTTCAGAGTTTCGATGAACTCTGAAGTCAATGAGCTCCCAAAAGACCTCGTGCTAGGTAGAGATAAGAACATATATATATATATATATATATAAGGCTTACAGGATCCACTGACACACCCCGACCGAAATCAGGGCGTGCTGGCCGTCACGTTTGTAAGGGTTTTGAGCCCCGTCCATACAAGTGAGAAGGAGAGAGAGAAAGAGTTCGAGACAGAGAGAGATACACGGAGGAATGAGATGATGTGGATGTGGGTGAGTGTGTGGTCCAGATGCAACCAACAAAACCACAAAACAATCACCCCAAAATGACAAATACCCACCAAGGGCAAAATCATCATTTCACACCTATGGTATGAATAATTCGGGACGGGCTGTCACATCCACTCCCCTGCGCAATGTAGGATTATAGCTCGAGCCCCCACCACAACCTGGGCTCGGCTCTACCGTAGCACGATATTATCCGCTTTAGGCTCCGACCACACCCTCATGGTTTTGTTACTGGGAACTCACACGAGAACTTCTTGGTGGGTCACCCATTATGAGATTGCTCTCACGCGAACTCGCTTAACTTCGGAGTTCCGATGGAACTCGAAGCCAGTTAGCTCTCAAAAGGCATCGTGCTAGTTAGAGATGAGAATATACATATAAGGCTTACAGGATCCACTCCCCTGAGCAAAGTGGGATGTTACAATCCACCCACCTTAGGGGCCCGATGTCCTCATCATCACACTTTCGGCCAAGGATTGAATCTGATACCAAATTGTCACATCCTAGCCCGGGCCCCCACCACATCCCAGGCTCGACTCCACCGTAGCACGATATTGTCCGCTTTGGGCCCCGACCACGCCATCACGGTTTTGTTTCTGGGAATTCACACGAGAACTTCCCAGTGGGTCACCCATCCTGGGATTGCTCTCGCAAGAACTCGCTTAACTTCAGAGTTCCGATGGAATCCGAAGCTAGTAAGCTCCCAAAAGGTCTCGTGTTAGGTAGAGATGGGAATTTACATATAAGGCTTACAGGATCCACTCCCCTGGACAATGTGGGATGTTACACTAATTGTTCGACTTTTTAGGTTGGGTAATTGGGTGTGGGTTGGAGTTCCACCTGACTTTTTGGGCTGGGTAATTTTGGCCAATTTCCCACCTCAACTCTTAGTTAGTCAATTTCCACCCGATTGCTAGATTTTCAAATTTTCCATCTAATTGTTTGTGAAGTATGCCACATGGTATCCACAAACCTTTAAAGGGAAAAAAATGTCATTTTCTCCATACATTCCTTCTTCCTTTTCTCCTCCCACATTTTCTACTTCCCAAGATCTCTTTCTCCATACGACTTTTTGAACCCAACATTTTGATAGGAGCATATTTATGCGACTTTGTTAGCTTATTTCTTTGCATTTACTTAGTTTCTATTTATTGTAGTGATTTAAGCTATTTTCGTGTGTTTGTAGGTCCAATTTGTAAAGGTGACAAAAAAGGCAAAATGGAGCAATTTGGAGCAGTTTTGGACTTGGATTAGATAACATGCGTGGAGAGCACTTGGGATGGACGTTTTTGGTGGTCAAATGAGGCTAGGAATGTGCTACAATTTGGAAGAATTAGGATTGAGGCTTGGAAGACAAGGAATCAGAAATTAAAGGGAAACCTTATCCAATCTTATCTTATCCAACCTTATCCTTAACAAACTTTATCTTATCCTATCCTAATCCTACTTTACCTTATCTCTAGCTCTAAGGGGGATTCCTTATCACATGAAACCACTTCCTATCTGATTTAGGAGTCCTAAAATAATGCAAACAACCTAATCCTTTTCCTCCACAAATTGGGTCGTGGCCCCTGCCTATAAATACTACCTATTGTCGTAACTTTCAAAAGGGATGAGGAGAAAATACAGAGAGTGCTGCAAGTTTCTGAGAGGAAAAGAGTGATTTATGCTCACAAGGAAGGAGAAGAGGAGTGTCGTGCACCTGCACCTAAGGATTGTGACGAATTTGCCATTGGAGTGCTAGGGAATTCCTTAGTTCCTTCTATCCTTATTTTAGTTTCGATGTTTATTTTAGATTGCTTTTCAACTATGATGAACATGTGTAACTAAATTTCTTTTTAGCTAAAGGTGAATTCGAAGCCATGATCATATGTTTTATATAAATTGATTACATCAAGTTATTGTTTCATAAAACATGAATGCAATTTACTTATCTGTTTTATAGAAAACTTATTCTTGTATGTTTATTAAGGGTGCCCACTTAGTTTGCATGCAGGGATTTGATGCTAGAATATAAGGGAATTTCACCTAATCACTATGAACTTATATTTACAAGTAGTATAGGTCACTAGTCATGATTGTATTAAGTAAATTCCTGGCAAGAGTATCATGCAATTCATAGTTCCGAATGCCTTGTCAATGCTTATGATTATCATGTTGTTCATATAAGGAACTTGATAAGAATAATTTGATTGCGTCACTGAGTCCAATTCAATGAAATTAGGAAAATCTTAGAGTTAATTAGTGTTGTTCACGATTAATTTGGGGCATTGTCGTTCATGGTTTATAGGAATAATAACTGAAAATCGATTTTTATGCATAAGGTTCATGTGTGGAGAAGAATCCTCTAGCTAGCCTTTCACCCAATTTTTATCCAAATTCACTTTGTTTCTGCAATTTAGTTGCTTCAATGCAAAATTCGTCCAAAAACCCCCCTTAGTTCTTATTTGTGTTAGTTTCGTCTAGTTTACAGTTTTTAAGTCCAGTTTGTGTTGATTAGCATCCCTTCTAATCTCCGGCTTAGAACGATCCGTACTTACTCATACTACAATTGTCTAAAAGAGGTTTAATTTGTGTGTTAGTTTTTATCACATCACATTTCTCTTGTTTCTCCTATATTCTCCAAACCAAGCATTTAATTCTAGGTTATTCTATCAAGGCATGGATTGGGTTAGTGATATGAAGCTTCAGTGCTATTGTACGCAGTGATCTGAATACCAAGGACAAAAGCTGTCTCTCCCATATCTTTCATCTCAAAGTGTTTGGATAGAAATCTCTTGGTGTCACTCAGCAATAATACATTATTGCATGCTAATAATCTGTCATCTTTGTTAAAAATGAGAAAAATAAAACAGTTTCCATTCCTTTTCATGTAAACACACTCGTCACTAGGGCTCTCTTCGAAACCTTGTGATGAAACAACCTCATCAAACTTCAAATACCACTGTTTCAAGGCTTATTTCAATACATAAATGGACTTATTAAGTTTACAGACCAAATTATCTCTCCCTTCTTGAATGAAATGCTCTGGTTGCTTCATGTAGATCTCTTTTTCAAGATTTCCATTCAAGAATACAGTCTTAATGTCCATTTGATGCAGAAGTAGATCGAAGTAAGTCACTAGTGCCATAATCACTCTAAAAGAGTCTTTTGTAGAAACTAGAGAGAATGTTTCATTATAATCAACTCTTTTTTGCTGAGTATAACCTTTTACTACAAGTCTAGCTTTGTATCTTTCGATATCACCCTTTGAGTCTCTCTTGGTCTTGTAGACCCATTTGCAGCCTATTGGTTTACACCCTTGTGGAAGCTCAACCAACTCCTATACTTTGTTCTTATTCATGGAATCCAATTCTGATTGCATAACTTCTTGCCAATGTGCATTATTGAGACTCTCAATTGCTGTCTTGAAGTTTAATGGATCTTCTTCTTGACTACTAAACTCAGCTGCTTGCAGATACACAAGGAAATCATCTGAGATTGTAGGTTTTCTTACATGGGTGGATCTTCTAGTTTCCCTTTGCACAGGCTCAATGTACTCATCTCGAATGGTTGGTGTGTTATCCAACTGCACAGATTCTTCTGCAATTATTTTTTCTGGTTGAGTAGCTTGTGTTGGTTCTGCAACTTATTCATTTTGTACTGGAATTGGCACAACAACTTCATCTATCATAGCATCACCTAGGTTTTCTTTTTACATTGCTGTGATTTCTTCATTCCAGTTAAGATTCTCCTCTCATTGATCATCATTAACTTCTTCAATAAACTTGGCTCTCCTAGTTACAATGAATCTCGAAGTGTGATTGGGGTAATAAAACCTGTAACCCTTAGTTCTTTCTGGATACCCTACAAAAAAACATGTGATTGGGGATAGACTTGCTAGGGACCCTATTTAGCAAGTAGTTTGCAGTTTTGATTGCTTTTCCCCAAATAAAAGTCGGTAGCTTTGAATTACTCATCATGATTCTTACCATTTCAATCCAAGTTCTATTTCTTCTTTCACTAACTCCATTTTGCTCAGGGGTACTAGGATTGGTGTATTGAGCAACAATTCCATGCTCTTACATAAACAATGTAAAATGACCAGGCTGTCTACCAGATTCACTAAACTTTCCATAGTACTCTCCACCCCTATCAAACCTTACCACCTTGATTTTGTAATCTAATTGATTCTCTACTTTTGCTTTATAAATTTTGAAAGCAGCAAAGTCAGTAGACTTCTCAATCAACAAGTATACATACCCAGACCTAGAAAAGTCACCTGTAAGTGTGATGAAATACTTATAGCCATCATGTGTTTGTGTTGGGAAAATGTGATGAAATACTTATAGCCATCATGTGTTTGTGTTGGGAAAGGTCCACAAATGTCTATGTGGATTAGTTCTAGCAACTTTGTACTTCTAGTCAAACATTTCTTCTTCTTGTTTATCAATTTTCCTTTAATGCAGTTAGTGCAAATTTTGAAATCACCATAGTTCAGTGATGGCAGGATTTGTTCTCTAGTTAATCTTTGCATTCTCTCTTTAGAAATATGCCCTAATCTCTTATGCCATAGCTTGGATGAGGTATCGTTTGTCAGTGTTCATTTGTGCCCTATTGTGTTAACCACACTCATTGGTATATTGCAGTTAAGCTTGAACATGTCACCAGTCAACACTCCATCACCAATTAGCTTGGAACTTCAAAATGTTGAAAAACCAATCTCATTAATATCAAACTTAAACTTTGATTTAACAAGTCTACTAATTGAGACTAAATTCCTTCCCATGGAAGGTATATCAGCAACATCAACCAAATCTAGCAAAAAACCAAAAAATAATTCAAGCCTAACTACTCCAATGAACTCTAATGCAACTCTAGCTCCATTGCCCATGAACACTGGCACCTCATCCTTGTTTGGCACCCTCTTACTAATGTACCCCTGCAATGAGTTTGTTACATGAATTGTAGCACCAGTATCAAGCCACCAGGTATCATAAGATATCTCAACTAAATTTCATTCAAAACAAACTGAAATTTTATGCACCATACCTTTGTTTTTCTTACTTTCTTTGTTTTCCTTCCAACGTTTATACCTAGTGCACTCCTTTTTCTGATGTCCCACCTTTTTTCATAAGAAACATTTTATTCCAACACCCTTATGAACTTTTAGATGGTTATTATCCCTATTGACCCTTCCTGCAGCCCTTTTATTATTGTTCTGTGGAGGATTGTCTTTCTCATTGGGAGGATTTGCAGGGTTGACATTCTACTCTGCATTGACTTGTTTCTTCCCTTTATCTTGTCGAATATTTTGCTCTTCATGCACACAAATGGCAATCAGCTCGTTCAGGTCCCATTTTTCTTTTTAAGCTATGTAAGTGCCCTTCAACTAAGAGTACTCTAGAGGAAAGGAATTCAGGGAGAGATAAACTAGGAAGGGATCATCTATCTTAATGTTAAGTGCATTAAGTTTTACAGCTACATCAACCATTGAGAGAATGTGTCACATAACCACCAAGGTGCTTAGTGGTTATAAGGGTGTTCATTAGTGTTCCAGTTTCAACCTTCTCGGATTCCTTGAACTTTGCTTCTATGGAGTCAAGGAATGCCTTGGCATTGTCTAACTCAGTGATTACCCCTCGAACCATATCAGACATTGGTCTTTTGATTACTAGCAACGCCATTCTGTTAGCCTTAACCCACCTTTCATATTCATTCTTCTTTTCTGCAGTTGCATCGTAAGCAGGCTTGGTTGGTTCATTCTCTCTTAGACCTAAATCGAAATCCATGAGCCCCAATGTTATTTCAATATCTTGCCTCCATTTCTTATAGTTGGTTCCATTGAGTCTTATAGTTGGTTCCATTGAGTCTTTGAATTGAATTCAAGGAGCTAATTACTGAAAGATTTTCAAACAAAATAATTATTCAAGACTCTATATTCTGTATAACTGAAACAACTTAACCTTTGTTTGGTTTTTCAAGTTTAATCAGTATCATTGCAAAACATATAAGTTGCATAAGTAATGGTACAACATAAAAGCCATCCACCTTTGTTTGGCAATTAACTTTCATAGCTTATGCATCTTGTATGTTTTCACTAAGCTATTAGTAACTGAACCAATGTCGATTAGTCACACCTTTATTTGGGGATATAACCTCATTTTTATGGTTACTGATACAAGCTGATCAATTAAACCTTGAATTTTTTAGTAGTTCTTGAATGATTGAAATGAATTTGTTTGTATTTCATCCATTCAATTACATCTCAAAAACCTTGATCATGTTATAACTTTCAGCATGCTATGAACCTTAAAACTTTTGATCATTAAACATGCTTAACAATCAAGACATTTAAAGCAAACAATTTCTGAGTTTTAATAGGCCAAAATTAGTTCTTACATCAGTTATGCATGGTAGACAGTTTTAAGGTTTCTGTGAATGCAATCATAATACAAGAAGCAGTTATGGCACTTGTTTGCAGTCTTATATGTATATGTTGCTTAGTTTTATATTCAGTCGAGATTCGCATACATGTGCAGGGATATTATCTCTCAAACTTTGTACATATACGTATGCATGCAAGCATTAAATATAGTAGCGGAAAAGAAACCAGAATCAAAACTTGAAGAAACATCAATTCATTCAAGAGCCCTTACTCTCCAATTATAACTGGATTATATACCTTACTTGGAGTCCAAGTTATAGCTTATAACTAAACCCTAATTGCACTTACATTCCACAACAATCCTTATTAACTATATTGACCTATTAGCTGTTGGATTAGAGTCTAACATCCAACATAAAGCCCCATTGAAAATGCTCTTACAAGTTCTCGCGGGGGAATCGAGGAATACCTCTTTCTTTTGTCAGAAACAGTGTACAGAAGAAAAAATGATGATTCGTGGAGCTGAATGGAGCAATCAAATTGGGCCTGCTAGCTGTGGATGAGGATTCATGTGCGAGAAATTTGAACGGGCTTTTATGATATTTGGGTTAAAAGTTAAATCTGATCCCAAATGACTCCCTCGTAGTGAATAACTTGATCTTAGTAGCTCATATTTATTCTGCTTCTTCTATGATATCATTCTTCAAAACCCTCCATCTGAAAGTTTTTATTCATGCTAATCTTCTTAGTTTTTAGCCTTTGACGTATGATGAGGACGTTTGTTTGTTTCTTATGCACAGTTGGTTCGCTAAAAACTGAGTTTTCTTCACAATCGCACCTTGTTCTAAAATTCTTCCTAGTTATATGTGGTGAGTTTGATATCAGCACTCCAGTTGTCATTTGGGTTTATGGGTTATTTTAGGCTTTTGGTGGTTTTAGGTTCTTTAGACTTAGGATAGTGATTAAGTCTAACTTTAATGAGTGTGATTAAGTTGATTCTCGTTGTGTGTATTGTTAAAATTCGTAGTCATCACACATGACCCTGATTTTTAGATTGCTTGTGCATTTTTTATATGTTTTTGTTTTTTCTATTCTTGTTCCAAAGAGCTGTTGAATTTGTATCCATTTTCAATTAAAAATGCCCACAAGAATACAAGATATACACAAAATTTGTAGTTTTCAAGTCCTTCCAACTATCAAATTTTGATTTAAATTTACAAGGGTAGAACTAGTTGAAAATATCATACAAGACATTTGATGACTACCTACTCTTACAAGTGGACAGCACATGCTTACATGTACATGAAAAAGAGAAAGAGATCCGATCTCGTAACATTTCACATTAATGATCATTTGGTCTAGTGACACTCAGTCTTTACTTAATTTCATGTCATGAATTCAACTCTCACAAACTTTAGTGTTACTTAAATTTAATCAAAAAATAAATCTCTAAAGTTTTCTTGACAAACTACGAGAATGAGTGACATAAAAATTAAAAAGAATTAAGAATCATCCCCTACCAAAGAAGACATCAAGAGGGTTCTTTGAGAAGGTTAATAGACTACCACTTTTTCCTGCTTCTTTGAAACTCAAAAATGGAATCATCCTTCTTGAGCTGGTGTATAATAATTGCCTGGTACTGTAAGCAGCAATTACAGAAGAAATGCTCACAGAAAACATTGCTAGTTTCACTGCAATACCATAAACCTTTTGCCACTTCCATGAGACGAGCAACTTTCTTATGCAGTTAGTGAGAAACCTTCTGCTGTGAAAACCACCTGCTGGTTCATTCTTTTTAATCAGTCTCCCTCTAAAATCCCAATTAAAAGGGACATTATTTTCACTGCCAAAACATGCATTCAGTTCTGTCACCACATCAAGTTCCCTTCTTCCTTTATATTCTGTCACCTTTGCTACTAGATTTAGCCTGCTTTCTTCCAAACTGTTGAATGCTGCCTGCCTATCCATCTGCTGCCAAGAACTCATTCTCTGCGTATGTATATTCCCACAAGTGTTAAAACCTAAATAAAAGATCATACAAGTCTAAAAATTGGTCAAGGTGCAATATTGCACATTCCGATTTAGTATATATTTCTTGATGCAGAGTGATATATATACTGGAAAATCGAATGGAATACCCTGAGCTACATTGGAGTTCACCAGGAATTGAGAAAACCACAAAGTTTATTGATTAAACGCGACTTACTATTAGATACAGATTGGACAACTTTGCAGACTTGGGCTTAATCTAGTTGGCTTTAATTAGCAATGTGTTTCTACTTTCTACCTCGGCACAAATGTTCAATTTCCGCTCCTCATAATTTAAACAACCTAATTAGTGTAGATTATCCTAGTGTTTGTCACAAAAATGAATTTACAAATTGGACAACCGCCACAAAGGAGAAGGATGAACAAATAATGGTGAGGGGGCAAGTAATTACCTGTAAAAACATGAATTTGTTCTCAACTTCCTTCACTTGATCTTTAATTGTAATCAGTCTGTTCCTCTCCTCAAATGGGGCCTCTGCAATGTCACAGTAACACCCATTTTCTGAACAGAAACTACACAACCTGCTATTTGCCCCAGTTTCTTTGCTGCTGAGCCTACCATGAAATCCCATGCTAAAAAAACTGCAGCTCTTTCTTTCTTAAAACTCCTCAAACAGATACATTTCCATCAATCAAATACCCGCTACAATTTATGATTTTCAATGGCCTTTTTTCTTTAATATTATTCTTTACTTGCCATGTTAAATTTTATCAGGTTTTCTTTTTCTTTTGCCTGTGGTTTGGTTGGAATATGATGAAGTAGGGCTCCTCTTCTTTTCTAGTTTTGTTTATTCTTTTCTTCAAAGGGAAGATTTGGTGGCTTTAGCTGTTCATGCCCCCCACACCCTCACTATCATCACGTTCTTCTTCTTTTGAAAAATAAAATATAAAGTTTCACATCAAGTTGCGTCATGCATGTGATCCATGTATATTGCATATCATCATAGCTTACTTATGCATAAAACCATGCTTAATTATGACGTGCACAACTTGTATATTAGATTTTATTTCAGAAAAATAAACAAATGCAATTGATTACGAACTTTTAATTAAAAATGAAATTCGAGGAACACTAATACATCAACAAGGAGCATAAAGCTATGGTTTATTATTAGTTCACCTTACGATTAGATTTTCATTAAAACTTGTTAAAATTTCAGAGAGTGTCATTGGGAAAACTACTAATCATCATCCATACTTTCTCCAAGTTAACTACACGTGTATTTTAAGAGGTGTGGAGTTTTATTATAAAATGTCTCGATGCAATTAGTAGTTGGACGATTCAATATAAGCTATATGTAGTTCAATCCCCGATGCGGGATATGCTTTAACAAAATTTATAATGAAGTTTTCTATGTAGTGCACTTCTTAATCCCTCTTATCACATTTTTGTGATTCATTCCTTACAAACTTGGTCTCAATCTAGTGGAACTCAACATTTACTCACCCAAACATGACTTTAGGAAAATGATAAACACACACATTTTTTTTCTCTTACACACTCGTGTTTAATAATGTTTCGTTATTTTCGTTTAATTAATTCAATTCAATGGTCAATAATAAAGAAAAATGTGTGAACCTAAAGTAAGTGTCTGAAAATCAGGTCACTTTCCCTTATTCTTTGAAATCTTTCTAGCATTAGGCCCCATGTGATTTAACTAACATCATGTTGACATGCTTAACATAAAGACAAATTTGGGGGCGGCCCAAGTGCTTTACAAAAGCGGGATATGGACCCAAAACTTTGAATAGACACCACCATCCTTCAATGAGAGCAGCATGAAACACATCGGGACTTCCTCAAGCAGGTTCTGCACATATGCACCATATAAACAGAGAAAAGTTGTTTGGGCTAATATTTAGACTTTGGACTTAAAGGAAAGAAAGCTCAAAAGAACTAAAGAAAGGAGACTTGCCCGAGGCCCAGCACCAAGCCCATCCATCCATCTCAAAGACAATATGACAACCCCTCATTAATGCAAATGTTAGGTGCTTACAAGGGAAGTGACAACCGATGGAAATCAATCTACTCGTAGCCCAAAAGCACCTTCTGAATGGCAGAACATGTAAAAAAGGCGATGACTCACTGAAGTGTTTTCAGGCAAAGCTTGCAACAATGAAGATCATTGCCTATAAAAGGGAAAACAGGGCCCAAAGACAAGGATACTCAACCAATCAAACAAAAAAACATGCAAACTCTGCTCTCAAGACAGATTTGCATCTAAAAACTGTAATCAGCCCACATCTCAATCCTTTTCAGGATCATTCCCTACAAAAGCCATCTTTTGTCTAGTCTAAAGCTCTGCTATCACCCCTAGTGGCGTAGTATCAATTCTCTCGTGTAAACTTGTTTACCATCCATCCATTCCAAACACACAACCCTTTGTAATCACAAAAAGAAGAGACTGCAAGACGTTCAACCTTGCCCGACAAGGTGAAATCTTGCCCAACTCTCTTTGTTTCGTCTTTCCATTAGTAGATCTAGTATTATGATGTATTCTACAGTATATATTCAAGTTATTTCCAGTCTTTTGGTGATCAGAAGCTCCATTGGTCCTCAGACCTGGTTCACTTAGTGGTTTTACTATCATAAAAGATGAATGGGAATTAGACTAATGGCTTAAGCCAGATCTGGACTTTCACCCTTTAAAGCATACAAGATAATAAACTAAAAGTCCTTGGTCTTAAGGCACAGAAAAGAACTTAATGTAGACTTAACTCATTTACGACAATCCTTTGATAACAAGAAGTCAGAATAACTTGGGACGCAAGAAATCGACTTAAACACACTTGTTCTACATCTACCATACTGAGATGGCAATGGCACGCCTAAGCACTTAACTAGTTTCGATTGTGAGCCTCAAGGCCTACACCTAAGGCCCTACAAAGGCACTTTTTAGAACTAACTTCGTTCTCATCTTGCAGTCTCTCAACAAGAAGGAGCACGACAACCAACCAAAGTGCCAACTCCTTGGGGAGCTATGTGCTCGAGCCATGGACCTTTCCTAGTGAAATTCCTAACCGAACATAGTTTTAGCATGCCCAGTGAGACTACATTAGTCTTGTATGCCAAGAAAAAAAAAAGGAAGGAAAAAACATTCAGGTGCAACACGGAGTACAGGCTACCCCAAGCTCTACCAAAATCAAGCATGGCAGACCGCCCAGAGAACGTTCCCTCCTTACAAGACCAGCTATCTTGAGAAGCCCAACCACGATATTGTCCGCTTTAGGCTTACCATTCCCTTAAGGTTTTGTTTTTGGGAACTCACAAGCAACTTCCCAGTGGGTCACCCATCTTGGGATTGCTCAAGCCCCTTTCTCGCTTAACTTCGGAGTTCCTACGAAACCCGAAGCCAGTGAGCTCCCAAAAGGCCTCGTGCTAGGTAGGGATGGGAATATACATTTAAGGATCACTCCCCTGGGCGATGTGGGATGTCACAATCCACCCCCCTTAGGGGCCCGACGTCCTCGTCGGCGCACATGCGGCCAGGGTTAGGCTCTGATACCAATTTTCACATCCCGGCCCGGGACGGATCACTTCCAAGGCCCACTCCACCACCATAGCATGATATTGTCCACTTTGGGCTTACCATTCCCTCACGGTTTTGTTTTTGGGAACTCACGAGTAACTTCCCAGTGGGTCACCCATCATGGGATTGCTCAAGCCCCTTTCTCGCTTAACTTCGGAGTTCCTACGGAACCCGAAGCCAGTGAGCTCCTAAAAGACCTCGTGCTAGGTAGGGATGGGAATATACATTTAAGGATCACTCCCCTGGGCGATGTGGGATGTCACATAACACATCATTTGATTTAAAAGCTCGGTCTCTCTAATATTATCCTTGTTGAATAAGTCACAATAGAGTGTCTTTTCTTGAATTAAGTGAAAATCAAATTGTAGTAATGGTCCCTCAACTTTAATCAAATTGGAGCAATAGTCCCTCAATTAAAAAATCCATTACTATTGGTCCCTCAACTCATCAAATATGTAGTTATGGTCATTTTCGTTAACTTCGTCCAAATTTTGTCAAAATGAATTATGTTGGAATGACCATTGCCACAATTGGGATCCCTCAACTTATCAAAACATGTAGTTATAGTCATTTTTGTCAACTTCGTCAGAATTTTGTTAAAATGAGTTATGTTGGAATGACCATTGCTACAATTGGGTTAAAGTTGAGAGACAATTACTCCAATTGGATTAAAGCTGAGGAACCATTGCTCCAATTGGGTTAAAGTTAAGAGACCATTTCTCCAATTGGATTAAAGTTGAGGGACCAATGGTAATGAATTTTTAGTTGAGAGACCATAGCTACACGTTTTGATGAGTTGAGGGACCAATGGTAATGTTTTTAATTTGGCTATTTCAGTCCTTGTGGTTTAAAGAAAGGAAAACTAATGAAAATGGCTTGAAAGCTTTGAGTTTTAATGATGAAGACAAAATAAAGGGTAAAGTGAATAGTACCAAGATTAACTTTTTAGTGTAAAAATGTGGTTTTTCGTTAAAGTGAACAGTACCGTGGGCTCAGCCCAATGGACATCGTCCAGGCCAATGGGCTTTCAGCCCACAAATAAGGTTATCACAACAAAGTCCTTATCAAGAAAGGTCTCTTGATTAGTTAATAAAAATTTATGAAATCTACAAAAGTATCACATGAAAAAAAAAAAAAAAAAAAAAAAAGCCTTCGCAAAAATCTATATAAATCTAAGGATTAATCTCAGTTTACTATCTTAAAGTTTTTTAGTTTTCAACATTTAATACATAAAAAAAATTTTCATCCCAGAGTGGTACCTAAAGTCATAATTTTGGGACACTTTCACACATCCGGCAAGGTTGTTACATCAGTCGTTAATTGGTGATGTGGTGCTCACGTGGACAATGACTGGGCTATAGGTCAAACATGGATATTAAAAAAAATTAAAAATTAAACATTAAAAAAATTAAAAATTAAAAAAATTAAAAATAAAAAGGGTGTCTTCTTCCTCAAACCCCATCCCTGCTCTCCTCTGCACCTACCCAACATCTGCACACCCATCATTCCCCCTCCCTTTTTGACTCCACCCACTCAACCCTCATCCTCTTTGACGACCCCGTGAGCTCGAAGGAGCGTGCCCCATCAACCAGATTTGACGACAAATCTCGATAAAATCGACCGCAAATCTGGAGAAAAGCTGCGGATGGAGCCGCATTCGCATCTCCGACTTCATTCTCGAGCCCATTGAGCTCGACCTTGACCGTATCTAAATGGTGCAAGAGGTTTATGAGCTCGTCGCCGTCCATACTAGGCCTCCTGAATCCTCTCCTCCTCGATGAGCTATTACCCTCATTGAACGATTCCGACACTGTATCGGCGACGATAGTGTCCGTTACCTGTGAACCGGTGTGGGGAATCAAAGAGGAGATGAGGGTTAGGTGGGTGCAGAGGAGAGAAGGGGAAGGAGGGGGGATTGAGGAAGACGACACCCTTTTTTTTTCAATTATTTTTAATTAGTTTTTTATGTTTAAATTTTTATTTTTAATATCCACGTTACAACAAAAAAACACTGCAGCTAGTCAAACACTATAACACTGATGATTGTGATCTCAGAATAATCCTAAACCCTCAATAATTTCCAAGATGGGGCAAATTGTATACGGCCTTGTTTCACAATTACCACGTTATGCTGGCCGCACGGTGATGCCATATACAACTGCCCCGAAACTAGTACAGTAGTGCAGGCATTAGGGTAAACATACCATCATTCATCAAATCATCACGAGCAATGTCACGAAAAACTTTGGTTTTCACATATAGTTGCTAGGATAAATATCCATTAAACCACCTAAAACATTAACATGACTTATGAGGGGTGTACATGTAGATCTATTCTTCAGTGTCTATCACAAAAGTACGAACCACACTTCTTTTATACATAACAAGAAGGAATACAAACCAGTCTCCTACATGCCCTCGCGACGAAGCACACTAGCCCATAGCATACTTCTGGGTCCAGCTCCTTGCGGTTGTCTCGTACTTTGACCTGTCTGTCTTGTACATATGAGCAATTTCCGGCACCAAGGGATCATCTGGGTTTGGGTCCGTCAACAGGGAACAGATGGATAGCAACACCTGAAACAGGAAACAAGAACCTTTCCCAACCACTTAAAAACCGGCAGATATGAAAGAGTGAAAAGGGTGCAAAGCAATCATTTATTAACAAATGACGGCCATCCACAGTGCACCCATTCATTGTAATCACCATCCCATCTCTAGTTTATATTGAATAGGGAAATTGAAAACAGATTCAGTTATTAAATCACAACGTGGTCACTAAGAGAGCAGAACCTTAGATATGGTGAGAGCCGGGCTCCACTGCTCTTTCAAAATGTCAAGGCAGATACTTCCATTGCTGTTGATATTTGGATGAAAGACCTTAGTCCTAAAGGCAACCTGCAAAAACAATTTGGTGAAAGAATATTAACAAATTAAAATTCATCTAGACGTTTATAGAACTTTTGAGGAAAAGCATTGGAGACAATTCAACACAATGTACTATTGATAATTCGTCAAAATGGGTCAATTCATCCAAGAACCAATGTGCCAGCAAGGTTCAAACATATATTCGCAGGCCATGACCAGCTGAGCCCCAAATCATACACTGAACTGAACCTGCTGATACAATGGTTGATGGCTCAGACCTAGGACTAAGGCTCCTGACTCAGTCCAAGACCCAAGCTAATATGTTTGACTTGAGCGCCTAAGGCCTGGCCCTATATACTTACAGCATCCAGAATGTTTAAACACATAATCATACTATTAAGTAGTTTAATAACGCATATCATATAAGTGGAAGAAAATCAAAGAGCATAAGAGTTAAACAGGACAAAGAATTGATCATGACCAACGACCAAAGCAAACAACAATTTTCCTCCCTATCAAAGAGCATCAACTTCTCTCCGGTTTGTATCATGCCAGAATCAAACAGACAAACATTAAAAATTGTTGGATGACTAAATCACACCCAACCGTTTAAGGCACAGTAAAGAACTCCCAAAAAACTACAGTAGAAAACCGCCACTTGATCTAGTGGTTGTTCTCAAAGGTAACCATGCCTATGTCTGTACATTTGTTGTCATCCATTTAAAAACTCACCTATACACCAGCTACGGTTTCCAAACTTACTCAGCCTCTTATTGTTCTTAATATCAGTAATTTAATAAAGTTGGTTACATTTTCTATACATTGGACAGACTAATGAATAAGAAAATAATAACAAAACACCAATATTATCTTGAAAAGATCAGAAATTTTCAGAAAAGTATCTCTAGTATTGTGACTATAAAACCGCACCATCTATTGGATCTCCCGACAAGGCCTATTGCCTGAATACTACCCCAAACCAAAACCAAACGGACTGCAAAAAAGCGGGTGGGGTAGAGAACAGCAGTTAACCATAATACAATTTCTATTAAGTAAACTAACAACTTCTACAATGAAAATTAAATTGATGTCATACCTTAGGTGGTTTGAATGGATAATCGGGAGGGAAATGGATGGTAACTAGAAAGACACCCCCTGCATAAGGACTATCTGGGGGACCCATTATCGTTGCTTGCCAATGGAACATGTCCTCAGCAACAGGCCCTGACATCAAACACAAGTAACCATTTTTAAAATACATTCTACACATAAATTTATCACCACAAAGTTCAATGCATGCCTTCTTGAGCAACTAGAAATCAAAATGATGGAAGTACAAATTTTGAGGACAAAATTTACTTATTACTTCCACAGTTTAGTAAATTTTAGAAGAAAATAAACTTTTTTTTTTAAACGTGTTTATCTTTGATTCTGTTTCGATTAGGCAACAACTCGGTATAAAATCAATGATCATAAACCATGACAAATTTGCTACCGGATGCAAATTCCCTCCATAGAGCTCAACTCAAATTTCTGTAAGCACAACACAACACTGAACATTCACAAGAATTCAACATCGTTCTATCAACAAAATTTATAAATCCAAAATGTCTCCCAACCCCGTGATGAAAAAAGAGATCCAATATTTCCTTCACAAAACGTTAGCAGAAAATTGCATTTGAATCAAAACAAATTAAAAAAAATGCCTCAAAGATCCAATATTTCAATGCCTCAATAACAAAAACACTGTAGCTAGTCCACGAATTAGCAATCTATCACATAATTTCCACAAAACCTAAAATTCTTTCTACAAAAATTAACTTGAGCTACATCAAACACAAAACCAAACAAGCAAACAATCGAACAAGCACGCAACAAAATAAGAACAACCCATGTCAGAATCTACCATTTTACAAAAAACCCATACACCCAAAAGGATTAAAATTCGTAGATCGAGCTTCGAAACAGGCTGAGGACGATGAAAAATGAAAGAAAATGGCAAAACTAAACAAAAAAAGGTAAATAAGAACAGGGGTCGAAGAAGGGGGGTATTGTACCTGCGCTGCAAGAGGTCGGGGGGTCTTTCTGGAGATCTTTAAGCTCCTTCAAGATCCGTTTGGAAGCCATGGATGGACCTCGTAGATCGTAACGGATCTAAGGAAGGGGCGTTGCTTTGACAAAGAGGAGAAAGAAAGAGAAGAGTGTGCTTGACGAAGTGTACAATAATAATAATGATGATATGATGAAAAAAGGACGGAATAATTATAATAATAATGACTTTTTGTTACTAATGGGCCTGAGAGAGAGGAGAGAGATTCAAAAGAGATTCTTGCTTTTATGTGAATCTGATTCTATTAGACTGAGATTAATTTTAAGCCGTTGATTTTGATGACTTTGTTTTGATTGCGTATTTTGGACGGCCGAGATTGCGTTTTGGATGGTTTTTTAAAATCCTATTGAGGGATTAAAAACGGAAAGTAGAGAGCGACGCATTTAATTAGAAATCCTTTTCAAATTTCACTATTTGGAGTCCAAAGATCAGATATCTAGACCGTTTAAGAGAGCGAGATAATTTAATTTGAAAGATTCTGATTTCTTAGTCTTTGAAAGATTCTGATTTCTTAGTCTTTGGTTTCGTACAATAAGATTCAGAGACGATATCAACTTTTAATGAGTTGCTCTGGGTACAGCTGAACCTTCAAAAGCCGGAATAGTACTTGACCACTTGACCATGCTTTGATTCTTGGTATGGTATCGGGTCAAGCAGAGACCTTGAGCATTTTTGTAGGCCAAAAACAGAAAGTAGAGAGTAATGCATTTAAATAGTGGAGAAATGATGGCAAACTCACATTCGTCAACGATTATGGAACATACTTGGACGTACCTATTTTGGTTAAAGCAATTTACTTTGCGTCTTAAATGAAATCTGCGGACTAGAATCAGTCTTATTCTATGAGATACGATAGTATGGTAGAAAGATCGAATGTTATGGTCAGTGGTAGAGCTAGAATTTTGGCTCAGGAGGGGCCAAAAATTTCACCTAAAACGCTCTTCTGATTTAAAAAAAAAATAAGGATATGCCGTGTCCTAACTACAAACCACCATCATTTGGGTTTAGTATGATGTCGTTCTTGTCATTCTCTTCCTCAGCTCAACCCCGTATTATCATGACTCAAATTCAAAATAACAATCCCTTTAGTGGAAGAAGAAAGGAATGAGGAGGGGAATAGATAAATAAATAAATAAATAACCAAAACAAAAGTAACAGTATTAAAAGACTTCAAGGAATTAAATAAAAAATAAAAATGAAAACCAGCTATCTTGCCTACTTCCTCTCTCTCCCTCTTTTGATCACCTTAGTCTCTCAAAATTGACTGTGACGCTGGTTAATTGCATTAGTAGCCACCAACCTCAAATCGAACCCATTAAGGCCTCGTTTGGCAGCTCGGACTGTACTGACTATTTCTGTCGGATAGGATAAATAACCACCAGATAATACTGACTAAATTAGTCGGGTGTTTGGTGCAATATCGGACTAGTGATCGTATTATTTATACTGTGTTTGGTATTATACTAGATAGGAGGAATTAAACTTAAAAAAAAATAAAAAATTTAAAAAGTGAAATCATTTTTTTGTTCCCAGATCTCTCCGCACCCCCCAAACACCCTCCCTCTCTCTCCCTTCTTCTTCCCCGACTGCAAAAGAATCCCAAATAATTGTTCCCCAGCTCTCTCCGCCACACCCCCCAAACTCCCTCCCTTTCTCTCCCATATTCTTCTTCCCCAACTAAATAATCCGGGCGTTTTTGTTGGTTTTATTAAGTGGGTGTATACCGTGTTATCCTATCCGACCGGTTAAATTAATACGGCGCTTATTTAGTACGAGTGAACGCCAAACACCCGAGTCCGTATAACTAATCCTATCCGATCTGCCAAACAAGGCCAGGAATACGGAAAAGATTTTTGTTAGGGCTCTAATACCTTGAAAAATCTTTAGCAATTAAAGGGATAACTCTCATTGTTTATGTGTGAAAAAGATGTCAAGGTAAACCATTCTAGTCCCTTCATGGCTCCACCCTTGGTTATGGTCCCGCCCAACCTCTTGTTCACTGCCTTCTCTCTCTTCTCTCGTTCTCTCACCAATCCGTTCCCAAAATTGTTTAACACCTACATTACTCTCTCCCCCTTTCTCTCCCTTCTTCTTCTCCAACTCCAAAGCAAGATCGTCGTCCTCACTCCTCACTCATGTGGCGCCATCTTGTCGCATGTGGGTGTCGTGGGAGAGGGATTGAGAGGAGAAGAAAAGGGATTGGAGTAGGCAGTGTGGGTTGTTAGGAGGTGCAGAGGTCTGTGAAGGTGGAGAAAAAGAGAGGAGGAAGAAAATGAGAGATGTGCAGAATTTTAACCGTTCAATTTGTGGTGAAAAATTAGGATCCATTGATCCTCAGGGTCTGCATATAAAGGATTCGGAGAGGATTTTGTTCCGCATTAGAGAACCATTACCACGTTAAGGCAAGGCTTTCAGCACGGCTACTTCGGTACATAAGACCCGAAGCTCCGAATCCCCAAGTACAAACTTTCTTAGGTTGGATGGGTCACGCTCACTACTTTAGGTGATCAAAATTTATGAATCCCAGTCTGCGGAAATGAAGTCAATTCCCCACGACACAAACTGTCTTTCTGGCCTTTGCTTCCTTTCCTTTATGAGGCAGCCACTCTTTTGTAGTCGTCCATAAGTTGTCTCCAACTTTTACCGAACTAATAAAAAGATGTCACACCTTAATTATATGATTACATTCTTTTTAGTTTACAAATAAATACATATGGCAAAATGCCAGGAGCCAAACAAGCTTTATTATAAGAAAAAAATAAATAAATACATCAACATATGGGTACAAATTAAAATCGGTACAAATAAAAAATAAAAAAAAAGTTTGCAAATTAAAAATGGGTACAAACTAAAAATAAAAATATATGATAAAAAATTTAGTCATAAATATAAATATACTAATTGTAACATTTTTAACACTAAATGAATATTTTTAGGTAAAAATATTTCATATATATATATATATGAAACTGAAAAATAATTAATTTAATCAAGTCTCCAAACCAGTCATCGAAATTAAATAAATAAATAAATTAAAATTTCAACCCTTGCTCCTTCTAAGTTGATCAAACTCCAATTGCATCAGAAGGATCGAAATCATGTTAGCCTGTGTTTTGGAATTTAGATGAACATATAGATATTGCCCCCTCCTATTCTTTTTCCTATTTTTGAAACACCAAAGAATATATGATTTTTGTATAAGATGTCTGCTTGAAAGTTGCAGGATCCAGGTATGTGATCGATGAGCTGACCGAGTCAAACTCTCCCTTGTGTTGTCATCAGTTGAACATGTTATGTGAGGATCATGACATCAACGAATGTTGATCCTGCAAAAGTGCACGCACACAGATCGACATCATTACTACGCTTAATATTCCATACAAGAGTATCAATTATCAAAGGCCACTTGGGGCCGCAACAAAAAAATCATCATGCACTCTTCTTTTGAAATTGATTATATTTATTGAGCATGTAAATGGTAGGCATAATAACATTGTGTAATCGAGATGTCAAATTAAAATATTTTTGATTATTTATAAAATTAAGTAGGTTAGACTTTAATAATAAGATAATTAATATGTAAAGAAAATAAAGAAATAAGTGGGACCATAATTAAAATAAAACAAAAAGAAAATAATTTTACGTTGCCTTTCAATTTGACATCAAAGTGAAGAATGTCAATTCATGTAAGATCTTAACATCTCCTTAAGAGCCAGAAAACCACTTATTTTTGTCAAAATATTCCACATAGAATTTTTTACATCCCCTCCGAAAATGCCAAGTATATATTTCAATGTGATTGCTAACAATTATGGACCTTTACTTTTTGAGAATGCTATTTGAACTGCCCAAACATCTCTAAGCGGTGAATTTTCACGGTGATTAAGAATTTTTTCTTCAATTCACTACATTTCGAATTCCAATCATGCTTCTTCATTTAATGTAAAGTAATGTATAATATCGCTTTGATCTCTTGTCATTAAAATTCAAAGACAATCGGAACTCAATAACATGACAAAGAACATATTTACAATTGGAACTTAGTAACATGAACATATTTCTATTCCACATGATGTGACTGGTGTATATGCCATATTAAAAAAAAAAAAAGAATCTAAAACACGAACACACATGCAAAATTCAAAATAAATAATTAAAATTCCGTACCATTTGAATGCATTGATGGTGCACTTGGGCATCTCCCCTGCATCAACCACCTTCAACTTCACGCCGCCGCATTGTACATTGATCTTCACCGTTCCAATCCTCCAACCTTTGATCACGTACCCAACCCTCGTCTTTCCCTCCACCGCCACTTTTATCTCCTTACTCTTCAGCTGCGCCGCCAGCCTCCGCCCCACCGTCTGATCCACCACTTTATTCCTCACCCTCATATCCATGTTGAAATTCGTCGTGTTCCGGTGCCTCTGCGTGAACCTTCTAAGCTGCTTCGACCCCAGCCCCATCCCGACATCGTTCTCGTCCCCAAGGATCGCGTGCATCTCGATCCCCTCGCCGTAGAAGATGTCGAGTTTCGGGTTGGGGTTCCTCACCTCTACGCTGGTAACAGCCTGGACGTCCAGGTGGGTCCCGTCGGTCTTGGAGACGGGGTCGAATTTGGGGATCTGGAAGGAGAGGAGGTAGAAGGCCGGGAGGCGGGGGTCGAAGTAGAGGTAGAAGATACCGCCGGCGAGGGCGACGACGATGATGACGATGAGGAGGAAGGTGCAGAAGACGCAGCAGCATATGCAGCAACATCTCCTCCCCCGGCTGCGTTTTGGGCGGAAGGAAGGGGGGAGATTGGGTTTCCGGGGTGGTGGTCCGGGTACGGGTCGGCCCGGTTGATATGGGTCTCGGTATCCCGGCGGTTTGTGCACCACCGGTCTTATTGGCAGTTGTTGCGCCATTATATTGGGAAATTTTGCAGAAGAAAACAGAGACCCAAATGCAATTTAATTGAGAGCTGAACGAATTTAAAAAAAAATGTGGATTGAATTCAAGGAATTGGATTGATTTGTGGGTACTGAAATTAATCGTACGGAGCAGGAAGAAGGTGGCAGCACATTTTGAAAACAAAGGAATTTGAATTTTTGGGATTTTGGAAGTGTGATGAGTTTTTGAATAGCGGATTTGAATTTCTGGGAAAAGACGAAATGGGTAGTGAAATTTGGAGGATGAAGGTGAAGAATGGAGGGAGAAGGGAAGGGGAAGGATTGAATCTCAGGAAATCGGATCAACAATTTATGACAAGGAGATAAAAAAAGAGAGGGAGGGAGGGGCAAGCAGTAAGGTTTGGATGCTGATATTGGCGGTTAGGATTTTTGGACAAGCTTTTCTTTATTCTATCCTATTTTTATTGTTTTATTTGTAAATAATTTATTTCAAATCTGATCCTCAACTTTAACGGGAGTAATACTATGCTTACCACATATTTGTACCATCTTTCTAATACAAGCATAGTCCATCAACACATATAGGTCTCATATATATTAAGAAAATGGTACAAATGTGCAATAAAACTAGCATTTTTGCTTTAGTAGTGGTTTCACTTTGTTCTTCAATTTTTTGTCCCAAGTTGATCCATGAGCACTTAAGAATTTGTAACATGAGGACAATAGTGGTGGGTGCTATTAGAATCGAGCAAGAACGGAATCATAAATTTTTTAATGGGTAGTAGGCTAGCTAAAAATATAGGCACAAGAATTTACGTAGTAGTAGGCAGATGACGTTTTGATCAAAAGTATGTGGAACAATTAAATGCTTTTAAAAAATTACCGTGTGCCATTCTCTCAACTTTTGTAACAAAAGTTTCTTTCCACATTTGTTAATTACGCAATCAAAAGTTTAGGGACCAACATGAGATGGAAAGAACTTTAAAAAATAGATTTGTGAGTGTTTCATTTGTTACCTGATTAACACGTGACTAAATCCCAAACAATACTAGCATTCCTCTCAAAGATCTTCCCGATTTCATGTAAATATTTTATTTAGGTTCGCATATTTCAACCATCAGAGTGGCGCAGCGGAAGCGTGATGGGCCCATAACCCACAGGTCCCAGGATCGAAACCTGGCTCTGATATTGAGTGGCTTCCGTTTCAAGTTCACAATTTTTTTTTTTTTTTTTTTTTTTTTTTTAATTTGGTCTAATTTCACATCTTCTTGATTGAAATTGTCCAAGCTATACTTTCCCTTTCAACATTTTTTGATGATCATTTGTCAAATTTTGCACTGAGATCATCATCTTCATCATCTGTAGCATAACATAACACGTTATTCTTTGGGCTAATAGCACAATGAAAACCACCTCCTACTCTTTCACAAAAAATTAATAGAAAGCCGGGTCTCGGTGTTTCATTTTGTGATCCTAGTTCGAAGAATCCAAGTTTAACAAACTACAACAGGACTGACCCCTTCTGCAGTATCCGCTAGCGGCCTAGCACTACGTAAACTCAAAGCACCTTACCCTATATATAATCTGTACTGGTCTTCCAAAACCTCCCTTCTAAAGATCAAGGTGCTCGCTACAGAAGCTCGAAGGCACAACTGAGAGCTGCAGTCGCCCTGTCCACTCCTCGCCTGGCTTCAAGGTGGTTGGTTTCTCTATTGCTGCCCCATCCACACAAAGCATTTGTTTGTACTCCACGTCACCAAAATCAACCATAGATTTCGACTTTTTCTCCCACGGGTTCCAAACAACTGTGCGAGGGGAAATGAAAATGCAAACAGAAAGCCAAATTCAGTATCAACAACATATGTCTTGGAGGGCAACGGAAAGATCACGCATGAAGTCATCTTTATGTTCAACATGTGAATGTGATATGCTTAGTTTTTCAACAGTCCATTTTTTTTCAATCGTACTGGTTGACATAACAACACTAAGAATTTCACTTTCCGTAAGTATAAAAGAGTGAAAATATCAAATATGTGCCTGCTTACCAACATCTGGTAGTCCTTCCTTTCTGATTACATATGTTCGCTTTTTCTCATGATCAAGGACTGCAACTACATTGGGCGAACTTAGATAAAGTCGACTGACCTGCAAGGGGAAAGTTTTTGTTTCTATAAGCCAAAAACTCGTACTGCATCAACACTGCTAGCAAGAAAAGCAAAAATTAGCTAATAATTATTTCCAAAAAATTAGAAAGTCGAGACTGAATGAGTTTGGAAGAAACATTATGAATATAATACTGTTCTGGGAGGTTGAATACTACTTATTCTTCCATACCGCTTACAATTAATATCACCATATGCAGAAATCAATTAATGACTTGTTGCCAAATGCCAACTCCAATTGTTTCCGAATTACCTTCAAATTTGACTCAAAATTTTAGAAACAAAATGAGTGAGACAATGGACGAAGTGAACGTATGGGATAAACTTTTCACAGACTTTGTGCAAAGACTTCACCATATTCACGGACTTCAACTTCCTGCATTATATGTAAAAGCAATTTCATATGCATAAGAAACATGCCTCAGACTCAAATGTTATGGCGTCTCCTTGTTCTGTAAAGCATTTTCTTTCGCGAAGGTTGTCTAAGTAGTCAAGTGTCTCCAGCCCCTCTATCCTCACCTCACTATGGACAGAAGTCATTTTCACATTAAAAAATCATATCGCACGCCAATAATGGAAGCAAATATGCAACAGCCAGAAGGCAGATGATTGTGAATTCAACAATAATAGCTACATACCTTATGTCAGAAACCGAAAAATAAGTGTGGTAGGCAAAGGAGAAACTAAATGGCTTGCCGTTCACATTTCTAACTCGTGATGTCAGGTTCAGATCTCCATTTGTTGCAAGAGACACCCTAAGTCGAAACTCAAAACTGCATAGGAAACAAAGAAACGAGAAAAAAATTATCTAGGATTTGCATTTTGTGAAAAAATAGACCATACAAACTTCAATCGACAGGAAACGAGGTGTTTGTCCCCTTTACCTAATGAGAGAACTTATTGTAGTTTTATCTAAGAATACTGCATCCAAGCTCATACCTATGTGGCCAACACCTCAGGTCATTTTCAGATGGTTTAAGTAGTAGATCAATGAAGGATTTTCCATTGGAATCGTGTGGTTGACGCATTTCAGGATTATCATCAATTGCCCACACCTTATTCCTCGCAAAACCATGTTGTTCTAGCAATCCACAGTTCCCAAACTTCAAAAAGGATTAAGTAAAAGCATTAGTTAGAGTTTTCAGTTTTTATATCATTTTAAAAGGATAGTTTATACAGGAATAATTGATAATACCTGTGGGAAACAAATGACAATTCCTCCTCGCATCGCTTTTGGGGGCTTGGAGATTGTCTATGATTGATGAAAAAGAATCTATTATCCATATCTCAAGTAGGTAAGATATGCATTAAACTACTCGTGTAACGGTGACTGCATTATGCCAAATATCGGCTGCAAAGTCTCCCGTGTTATGTATGAGGACATAACTTTGCATAAAACATAAAATGCAGTTGAAGTTCTGATCCAACCGGAAATCTGATTCAAACTCGTTATAAACTATGAACTAGCACAAATTAGACTATCCTAAAGCAGAGTACTCAGTCAACCCAGTTTTACTTCTACGTCCAGTCTCCATTGTACGGAGAATATTAGTTCTTCACCATTCAACCAAGTCATATGAATTGAAAACTTCAGTTTGACCTGGAAAATGATATAACCCTTGAAAGCTGGTTCCATACATATCTTGTGATTACTTGTCTGAATAATTAGACAAACAACGTTTATAAAACATAGAACAGCATCCGTGCCACGATAAAAGACGAAATCAAATGCTCTCAACTATAACAGCCACAAAATTGTACAAAATAAACAAATGGATGGAAAATATATACAATAGGAAGTGGAAAGTTATACCTTGCTACTAGTGAACAGGAGTTCTTCGCCGTGCTTATTCCTCCACGAAGTGACATGTCCTCCATGTAAGCTAACCTATATTATCACAAGAGAAATCATTAAGAACCCTACTAATACAGAAATCAACATGGTATATGAAGTAACAATTTGAGGACAAACTCCAAATTCATAGCCTTCGGAAACTTAATCAATGGCGAAAAGAAGAGATTCTCGAATCTCACCCGTGCTGAAGCCCCTTGTTGGTTCTGAAGCACCACCTGTTCTACCCCATTCCTATCTTTTGTAATCTCAATGGCTGCCCTATGTTCCCATTCTGCTGCTGAATGCCCCATTTTGTAAAAAACAAGCAGAATTCTACGTCTCCCAACTCAACAAGTCCCAGTGACACAATCAAAGATCTAAACTTAACCAAACACCTAAACTTGTGAAAAAGCAGTAATCTTTTACATTAAAAGAGAAACGCAACTACCATTACTCCTCAGATCTACAAAATCTCAACTTTTACAACCCCAAGATGCTAATGCCTCTTAAAGTGTCATTAAAGCACCAAAACCCCAAATCCAGAAAACCCAAGAAGTGAAACTTGGCAGCTGCACAGCAAACCTCCAACACCCACCTAAAATTCATACAATCAATTGAATGTAAAAGAAAAGGGCTAAAAAATCCAAATTTGTGCAGCCTTACTTCTGTGGAACTTTGAATTAAACACTCATAAAAAGGAATAAAACCAAATTCTCAACTGTAACATGCCTTTTTCGAAAAACCCATCAAAGGAAAATTGAAAACAAAAAGGAATTCAGTCCTTAATTACTCGAAGCAACCTTAAAAGCCTTAAGTTTTTAATTAAACTTTAAGGCAGAAGCCTCTCTTAACTTGCAAATTAAACAATGCACAAACAATACCTTGAACAAACACCAAAACTGAGTAAATGTCTAAGTGCAAAGGCAACCCTTTTTCCTAGGAAGCATTCAGTGTCTCGAATTTGGTATTAATAACAGAAGCTAAGGAACCGAAAAGAAATAAATTAAAATTAAAAGACCAAAACAAAAGTGTAGGGGGCAACATCATGGGAGAATGAGAAGGAAGTGAATAAAAAAAAAAAAAGGAAATATGTTTGAAGATAATGGGAAGAAAAAAAAAAAAACAGTGGTTTTTTGCAGAGACCTGGTAGGAAGGAGTAGGGACGTGGAGCTACGAGAAGTACATGAACACCGTACGAGCGGTCAATGTTTATAAAGTAAATAGAACGGAAGTTTGAGGGTCCAAGTTTGAGATGGAGACCATGCAGTTTTAAATGTTTGAGAAGCCATTTATTTGGACCTTACCAACCTCGGCAGCTCTTTTTTGATCCAGTGAGTGCCAACTTTGAATATGAACTGAAAATGACAGCATTTGTGTCCTCCTATGTTTATTGTGGGGTGTTGAGTTTGCTTTTGGCCAAGGATTTTGACATTAATTTGGATATATTGAGGTGGTTCTAGTGAGCAAGATGAATGATTTTTATGAGACGGTAGCAATGTATTAAAAGCGTGAGGCGTGGGCAAGGCGTCCGAGGGATAGCCCGGCCTAGGCGTGAGGCGAAGCCTTACGAGACCTTAAATAATAGGGGACAAGTGAGAAAAACAGAGGAAACAGGTGAGAAAAACAGAGCAAACAGGGACTCTTGGGGTTTTAAAAATAAAAGAAAAACAGACTTGGCCAAAACGACGTCGTTTTGGACCAAGTCTTTAAAAAAAAAGAAAAAAATTCCGTCTTCTTCTTCGCGGTCGTCTTCCTCGTGAAGACGCCGCACACCTGCAACCCTAAACCCAGATGGCAGAGCCTGAAAACAGAGCATTCTATTTCGATTTTGGGTCGCGGATGGATCTAGGAACACCCGCCAACCGCCTTTAGGCGCGCCTCAGCCGCATAGTCTCGCCTCGACCACACCTCGGCAAGTTTTCCCCCACTCCCACTGGGCAGAGGCGTTATCACTCCTGCCCCGCCTCCAAAGCCGTCTAGGCGCGCCTCAGAGCGCGTCTTTTAAAACATTGGACAGTAGTAATTGTATGGTTGGTCGATATATTAATCAAGTCGGAGTATTACTGTATTATATTGTCAAATTGTTTTTATTTTGTGGTTGCAATAGGACTTGTGATTAATATTCTTGAGATTTTACTTTGTCGGGAGAAATTCTGCGTTTAAGTATCACCGATACTTATAATAGCTTCATTAAGAGGACTATATGTATTATGTGCTAACGATGTAGTGACAATTCTACCCTAAAAAGAATATTAGGGAGAATTCTTCATATTAAGCAAAAAGGGAGGTTATAAAAAGACTCTTGAACTAGGAGTTGCATGTGTGAAAGTTTCACATAGTATTCAAAAATAGGATGCTTTCAATTCAATATCGATATACATTTGGCTCAAATGACAGGAAGAAACTCGTTTTAGTTTACGTCTAAGGTATTATGTTTTCTCATTCCACATTGTCTTTGCTTTACTTGTGTCCTTTTGTCCAGGTCCACGTTCAACCTTTCGTCTTTGTCCGCTTCCCTTTTTTTGTTTTTTGACTGAAGAAAAATGGTAAAGAAACTCTTTCAAAGTGAGACTCTGTGTCATCTCACAGTTTAATATCAATTCATGTGATAACAATATAAAACATTGTGCCAAAAAACATGAGGTAACAAAAAGTTTATGATAAGACATTGTGCCAAAAAAACATGAGGTAACAAAGAGTTTATGATGAGTTCCAATTTTAAGATAGTTCTTTGACATTTCAATGGACTGAATTCCCACTCCCCTTATGCATTATGAATCATCCAAATCATCACATGTAAATGAAACATTAGACATGTGCTTTATAAAGGAGAAATTTTTAGTATGATTGTAACCTCGCTATGTACTTGAGACATGCTTTATAAGGAATAAATTTCTAATGTAACCACAACACTGGTGTGTATGGTCTTAGGTCAGCTGTCTTCATTTATGTGTTTCCATTGTATCTCTTTGCTAATATTTTGACACATTGTCTCATGACTTAATTGAGAGAACTTTGTTAACCTCTTTTTTTTTTCTTTTTTTTTTTTTTTTTTTTCTTTTTTTTGCATTTAACAATTAAAAAAGAACTCAAATATACAATTAAATATGCGAGCATATGTCAACCTTCTTCTTGATGCCCCTATCTCAAACTCTAGCAAAAGTCAGCAATCTGAATCGTAATCTCTACTCTCCTAATATATGCAGTAACAACACCATTAATCTTGTACAATTTTTGTCTTCAGCTTTCTCAAAGCCAATCTTCACTTTTTTCTCCCCATCTGTTTGTTAAAAGAGTATTGAGCAAATCTCTGCCCCAATCTGTTCTCTATGGATGTACTACTATTTTTTTTTATAATAATGAAAATATCAAGAGAAATTTTATTTGAATCTGTATAACTTCATTCTACATCAAATTTGCTCTCCAGTTTTAATTCTTGAATTATCATCTGAGTGAACTGCAGATTTTAATTCTTAAAATTGGAACTTATCATAAACTCTTTGTTACCTCATGTTTTTTGGCACAATGTTTTATATTGTTATCACATGAATTGATATTAAACTGTGAGATGACAAAGAGTCTCACTTTGAAATTAAACTGTAAGATGACAAAGTGTCCATGAATTATCATCTGAGTGAAAATTAAGTCCCTAAATTACTTTTTAAGAAAAATCAGTCCTAAACTACAAAAATTTGCCAATTACATTCCTAATATTAGATTTGAAGCTATTTTATTAAATTTTTCGTCAATTAAACTCACATGACTTGCATGTAATACACTTTGTAAGGTGGGTTGGTAGTTTTCACAAGTTTAAGGACTTTTTTTTTTCTAAGAAATAGTGTATGAAGTTAACTTTGGATAGTACATTAGACACTATGTCCACAATCTATATGCAACTTGAAGCGCTTATAGGCGATGAAATGACAGTATTACCCTCTATAATGTGTTATGACTTTAAATGGAAAAAAAATTGAATAAAAAGCGTTGAACATAAAGCAGCTTGTAATGAATTAAGGGACTGATTTTATCGAAAAAATAATTCAGGAACCTAATTTTCACTGCAGTGATAGTTCAAGGACTAAATTGGCAGTTCACCCTTTTAAGGAATAAAAACCCAAAATCAAAGCATATTTTCTCTCTCCATTGACGTTTTCTCCTTCCGACAAGTTTGTTGTCTTTCCCTTCAATTCTTCATAATTCAATAGAAATCAAAATCGAAATTAATAAGAACTGGTGAGAATTAAACCCACCAATCAAGAACCATTTTTTATTTACACAAAAAAAACACGTTGGAATGAAGCATGCACCCCATGGAACATCGCATGGATGCAAGCTTAATTTTAGCATAACCCCACCAATCAAAGACCCTTATTCGTTTAACTCCCCCTCTTTCTCACGGCAAAAGCTAGGGCATAAATCCCTTTTTTCTTTCTTTTGTTTAGCACACAAACTTGGGTTTCTTTTTTGCAGGCAATACGTACTACTAAACCCTAAACAAATAACTAAAATCAAATTTAAAAAACTTGCATAAATCGAACCATATATTAATCGGAGGATGCAAAATTTCAAAATCACCATCCATCCATTAAAAAGAGCTTGCTTTTCTCTATGAGAGCGTCTTAGGTTTTAGCTAGAATAGATCGAAGAAAGATTATGTAATGGTTAGGGTTTGATTATTAGGTGTGGGTATATTGATAAATTTTAGTTTAAGTGTTAATTTCATCTTATACTTTATGGTAGTTATACAATAAGGTAAAAAAGACAATTCACATTTAAATTCCAAGTTGGTGTAAAGTGAGATATGGATTCAAATAAAATTTCCCAAATCTCAATAGTATGGAAATATTTTTAAGGGATATTTTATTTAAACCCATATAGCTTTTCTCTACGTTCAACTTAAATTTTAAATCTAAATTATCTTTTTTACCCCTATTGCATACTACTATCAAGTACAAGATGAAATATACAAGAAAACTAAAACTTATAAAAAATCCCAAACCCAATAATCAAATCCTACCATTACGCAATCTTTATTTTATGTTCATCCTAGCTAAAACCCAAAGATGCTTTAGTAAAAATAAGCAAGATCTTTTTTACCCATAATGATTTTGAAGTTTTGAATCCTTCAACTAAGGTACGACGCAATTTATGCAAGTATTTTTCGTTTGTTTTCAATTTTTTTAAGGTTTACTTTTCAAAATCATATTAATTATAGCACAAACATATATGAGATTTAAATTGGTTTTATGAGGGTAATTTAGGTAGAAAATTTGAGTTTAAAAAGATATTGATAGTTTAATTAAAAGTAATACAAGTGTGGACAATAAATTGGTGTAGAGAAATGTTATAGGGTTGAAATAAATTTTTTGTTTTCTAATATCTTCGGGTCTTCCAAGTATCCAATAATGTTTAAAAAGCAAAAATAAAAACGCAAAAAGGTGATATAAAAACACTTATCTTCATGCCACTTAATACTACGGTCTAATGGTATTCATCTTAACTGGTAAGTGGTCTAGTGGTATTTCTCTTAACTGGTAAGTGGTGTTAAGTGAAAGGTCTTAGGTTTGATTCTCGCCAAATGCAAATTTGAACCATATTATTGCTAGCTCATTATGATGCTTAGTCATTCCCACCATCCCTTTAGTGTAACATCCCTCATCGCATAGGGGAGTGGATCATGTAAGCTTTATATGTATATTCTCATCTCTACCTAGCACAAGACTTTTTGGGAACTCACTGACTTTGGGTTCCATCGGAACTCCGAAGTTAAGTGAGTTCGGGTGAGAGCATTCCCATGATGGGTGACCCACTAGGAAGTTCTCGTGTGAGTTTCCAGAAACAAAACCATGAGGGCGTGGTCAAGGCCCAAAGCGGACAATATCATGCTTCGGTGGAGTCGGGGCCGAGATGTGGTGGGGGCTTGGGCCGGGATGTGACAATTTGGTATCAGAGCCAATCCCTGGGCAAGTGTGCCGACGAGGATGTTGGGCCCCTAAGGGAGGTGGATTGTAACATCCCACATCGCCTAGGGGAGTGGATCACGTAAACCTTATATGTATATTCCTATATCTACATAGCACGAGCCCTTTTGAAAACTCACTGACTTCAGGTTCCATCGGAACTCCGAAGTTAAGCGAGTTCGGGTAAGAGCATTCCCACGATGGGTGACCCACTAGGAAGTTCTCATGTGAGTTCTCAGAAACAAAATTGTGAATGCGTGGTCTGGGCCCAAAGCAGACAATATCGTGCTACGGTGGAGTCAGGCCCGGGATGTGGTGGGGGCCCGAGCTGGGATGTGACATTTAGTGTAGATATCGTGTGTTAAAAAAAAAAAACAAAATTCTCATATTCAGGAATTATGGCATTAATTGATGGCATATTTGTCGATTTGCCCCGAACTTGAATACAACTTAATTTCTCATATGAACTTTAATTTTAGCTAATTATCCCCTTGAACTTTTATAATTAACCAATTTCTCCCTTGAACTTTAATTTTAGCTAATTACCCTCCTGAACTTTTATAAATAGCCAAATTTTCATCCATTTTGATCATGAGAACAACACCTGACCACTGTATGAGGGCAAAAATAGGGAAAAATTTAGTGGATAAGAAATTGAATGAAAGTTTTAAAAATCTAACGCCAACGGGAGAATTAGATATTTATAAAAGTTTAGAAGGTAATCGGTTAAAAGTAAAGTTTAAAGAGAAATTGGCTAATTTTACAAGTTTAGAGGGTAATTAGTTAAAATTAAAGTTTGACAGTTCTATACATGTCACATCCCGGCCCGGGGCGGAACACTTCCCGGGCCCGCTCCACCACCGTAGCACGATATTGTCCGCTTTGGGCTTACCATTCCCTTACGGTTTTGTTTTTGGGAACTCACGAGCAACTTCCCAGTGGGTCACCCATCATGGGATTGCTCTAGCCCCCTTCTCGCTTAACTTCGGAGTTCCTACGGAACCCGAAGCCAGTGAGCTCCTAAAAGGCCTCGTGCTAGGTAGGGATGGGAATATACATTTAAGGATCACTCCCCTGGGCGATGTGGGATGTTACAATACAAGTTTAAAGGGGTAAACCAACAATACCTCTTAATTGACAGAGAAGGAGTGAGCTTCAGCCAATTGCCCTTTCGATAATTTACCTAACCCTCCATTTTCCTACTCAATCCCACCCAGTAAAGTAGACAGTTCGATCTGCTCCAAATTAATTGTACAAAAAGAAATTTTATTTGAACCCAACCATCTTATTTTTACACCTAACTAGAAAAAATTGTCTACCAAACTTCCATATTCACCCTTAAATAAATAAGGAAGAAGAAACAATTTTATAAACCCAAACACAAACATAAAAAATTTCTCTCTCTACACCCATTTTATCTAATCCGATGAATCTAACCCTAACGCCAGCAACCCTTCTCCAAAATTGTCGACACCCACCATCCCCTTACACTTTTTTTTTTCTCTCTCTATAAAAAGGGTTGTGTTCACTGGATTAAATAAAAAGGGTGTAGAGAGATTATTGTTGTTTGTGTTTTAGGGTTATAAAATTAGTTTTTCATTTTTATTTATTCAAGGACAAATTTGGAAGTTTGGTAGATAAATTTATTTAGTTGGGTGTAGAGGTAAGAACTGTGGGTTCAAATAAAATTTCCCATATACAAATCTGAAACTTATATGAACCTTGCAATGTAGTCTAATGATGACCTCTGCAAGCGCTTTGCCGGAAACAATAATAGGATCAGACATGATAAAAGGAAAATTGCAAGAAAGTAAAAGCAGAAAATGGAAAAGAAATCAAAGTAAATTCCTATCTTCATTCCTAGTCTCTCTTTACGTCATAAAAGGGGTTTAAATACACCAAAAAATAGCTAGGGTTTGAGATGTAAACAAGTTTAATGGTATTACATATGTAATGAGCCTAATAGATAACAACAACAATAGCTGGTCCAATTGATCTAACAAAAGCCCAATAACTTAGAGTCGCATCAAATAATGGTGGCCCTAACCATAACCACCACGGGTTCTCCGATTTCAATTGTACGAATTGCAAGAAGTCTGATCCTTCACCCGCTATAATAATCCTCCTCACTCAGATAGGGTTTAAGAGATGAGAATCGAGAAGGAGATTGATTTTGATTAAGAATACGCTCCCGTATTTCATTGTATTTTTTAGTTTTGTTCTTTAATTTTTAATTACCAAATAAAAAAACTTCAGAGTTTAACTGTGGATTAAGTACTGGGACAAGTATCGAAAAATTAACAAGAAGACACAATGAAAACACAAAAATGAGGACAACAGACCCATGGTTGCTACGCAATTATTAAGTCATACTAAAGTTTTCATGTTATTCAACAGTTACATCTCACGTTGGTCGCTAGACATGAGCATGACAAACTTGTTTTCTTGTCTGCAACTAGTTAGACACGTGCTATGTTCATATCTATTCAATATTCCATAATATCACGTGATGAAAGAGATGGAGACGAGTATTTTAAAATGCGTCACAAATAAAAGCATACATTGACATTGCAGAGTCATCACATTTAACTGTTAAGTTTACATCACACACACACACGCATATAATTAGGGCTGGTTGTTCTGTTCTAAATCTCTCCACTCTTCAATGTACATCACCCTTCAGTGGCCATTCCAGCACATCTGAATTCTAGTCTTTTAACTCAAAGATTAAATCAGAAAAAAATAAGCCATTACTTCTTCCATGAGATAACTAACCACACTGTAAAAATTAGAGCCTCAGCTTTCACCGCAATTCCAAGCGGTTTAGCTGTTGCGTTCTCCGGCTAATTTTTAGCAGTAATTTTGGGCTTGTAATATGCCAAAACTACATAACTAAATAAACTGCACAAATTACCGGTCTATTGATCAGCCAGCGGCGACTGCATCTGCCCTTGGACTCGCGTCCAGGAGTTGGTGCAGCTTTGCCCCCTTGTTTTTCTCATACATGTCATTGTCGCCGTCTTTCTCAGCATCCCTAGCAACGGAACCTGCGTTATTAACTCTTGACAGTAGGTTCTCGGTACTGAAAGGCTGGACCCTCTTATCATCGATGTTCATGATGATATCTTCCATTCTTCCTGCGCGTGCATTTTTCAGTTTATCCTAGTATGTTGAGAAAAGAATGTAAGTTAGCACAAGAACAACGGCCGAATAAATTTTCATCAATCTCCAAGGAAAGAAATGATTCTGAAATAGCATGTGAACGAACCAATAATGTAGTGTTTTCTAGCTTGAGTGTAGCAGAATTCTCTGTTAATCGGTTTATTTCAGATTTAAGTGCCACATTCTTTGCAGATAAGGCGTCAACCTGTTGTGCAAGTTCTTCAGTCTCAGCCTGGACGGAATAAGCATTAGCATCATATCTTCATTATTATGAACACATTCTACAAATAGAATATTATTATATGGCTCTTTCACAATTTCCATACCTGCTTCCTCAACCTGGATCTTCTAGCAGATTCCCGATTTGATTGTTTCCTCCTTTCCCGTTTAATCTCCCGATCATTCTGCGAATCATAATCAAGCTACCATAAGTTACATTCGGTGGTGCAAAACTTGGATGAAGTATGAGAAACTAAAGCATATCTAACAACTACAAAGTGACATGCGCAAACCATACATCTATCCAGGTTTCAGGAGGCAAAACTGCACAGGATTGTGGAACACAGGTAGGACTCGTCTTTGAGTTCAAGATAGGTGGGTTATTGAGTTCCAACACCTTGGTCACACCAAGAAAAACAGCTGGTCCTACCACTTTTCCCGGGATATTAGCAGCAGCAATAGTTACACCCAACACTTTATCAGTAGCTGCATTTGCCTCCTTAGCAGAAACTGGACCAGGCTGCATATCAGTCTTCCTATCTCCAGCTGCTGGAACAAATATTGAGCAAAAATACGTGTCCAAAGCAGGTTAAAACAAACAACTTAAGATTTTGTGTACTGTAAAACACCAGTGAATCTATCACTGCATCAAAGCGGAGGATCCTGATTTTAAACCTCTAAAAATATTACCTATCAAAGTCTCAGTTAAGTGGTGGAGAGATGTTCGCATGTGAGGGAGTGTGTTTGGATGTAAAACAACAATTGACTCACATCTTATGATTTTAAGCTTTATGAAATAAGAGATATTTACTAAAAAAAGATACTGATTGCAGGCCAACTTTATTGTTCATCAAGATGTAACACTAGGTGAAGAACAAAGTAATACAAGTGGCTGGTGTTCCCTCACGACTTCTTTTTCTTCTGGTTTGATTTGCCTGGACATAAAACAGGCAGATAGTGCAATTTAACTTCACTATTAATCATCAATAAATATACATAGAATATTCAAATCAAGTGAAGAAAAGGGGACGGTATAGCAGAAACATGCTACAAGCAAATGAAGAAGTCCTCACCGCAGCAGTATTCCCATCACTTCCATCACTAGAACCTTCAGTTCTAGAACTGTTAACATGGTAACAAAGTCACAAAATTAGCCCATAAACAATATATTCACACGAAAAAGGCAGAGCCTAGTGAACTAATTTTCCGATACACGTGAGCAAAAGGAGAATTCCAGTCCACCAGAGAGTGGACCAGAGTGGTGCGCTAGAAGGGGCATATCTAAAAGGTGGACCAACAAAAGGAAGAAATAAGATAAAGTGGTTTACAAACCTCTGGGAGAGACTCTGTTCAGCTCCACCTTCAGCATTCGTAACATTACCACTGCCTATTGACATTGCAAGCCCATCAAATTCTTTCAACCTTTTCATTAACCCTCGTTCTGTATTACCAGATGACTTTGTAGGTGTTTCCATATTCAAAGGAGTCGCGGCCTGCATTATTGCACCACAATAGAGTTACATTCAAAGATAAAGATGAAACACTCTGTCTATGGCCATATGCAAATCAGAAGGTGAAACTTCACTTACAGCAGGTGAGGGTGGAACACCTTGACCATGGGATGCCTATATCAGGAAAAACAATTCGTTAATGCATAAGAAACTTCCAGTCTTGTAAATATTACAGTTATATCACACGGGAAAAAAGGGGGAGGGACGTGGAAGGCACTGGATTGTGCAACAACTTTTAACCAAATAGGGTGGACGGAGTTATAAATTATTGATTGGGAGCTATATCTAACTCTACATAAGGAAATGGCAATGCTTATTCATTTCCATTGGGGAAGCATGGGGAGATCAGTGGCAATTGGAATGTCCAGCAAGTACTAGTACAAATATGGTTACACAATAATAGTAAAGAATGTAGGGCAAATACAATCTAGCCTCCGCTTTCAAAAGGTATAGCACTAAAGTTGGGGAACTTTAAAAATCAATAAATCACTCTCCAAACTGCGAAGCAAACAGAAAGTCTGATGAAATGTAGGATCTTCAACGAAAATGATGAAAATTTAAACTTACAAGGGGAACTGCCGGATGTGCGTAAACACTTCCATGCGAGTATACTGCGTAAGGTGCACCATAGGGTGGCAACATATGCTGAAAGAATTAACAAGTCAACAACTTCTCATACAGTATATTCCAGCATGCATAGGCAATTGCTAACTTAAATTGAATGTTTGAACCACTTTGAAGAAAAAGAAAGTACCTGTGGTGGTCCCCACATATAGGGATGAGGAGGGTGCCCAGAAGCCATAGCTGAGTTATAATATGGAGGGAGAGCAACTCTGGGACCATAATAAGCCTGAAGGTACAAGGGTTTGGCCCGAATCAGTTCACATGAAACGGTAAAATATAATTCCACTGAAAGTTGTTCGGGCAAAAATGCAAAACAAAGGCGTAACCTGCATGGCTCCCCAATCAGGACAGACTTGCGTATTGGTCTGGTTTGTATGATTTGTCTGATCCTGTCAGTATAAAACGATCGTGAAATACTTAGAAACAAGCCCCTATAGTAAACCACTAAGGATATCACAAAAACAACAATGTATATGTGCATACTCCCGGCAGAGGCGAGGATGATTTTTCGGATTTAGCAGACTTTGCATCATCATCGTTTCCCATGGATAAAGACAATGGCTTATTCAATGATAACGTGAAGAAGTATCGCGATCTTCCTTGATTAGAGCATCACTCCTTTCATCTGTCCAGACTGCACACAGCATAAATTAGCACACCCACAGTGACCGAAAAGGCGAAAACAAAAACTAGCAAACCAATAGGCAAATGTATGACTCAAAGATGACAAATTTTGGTAAAGATTTTCTCATCTGAGATAAGAAATATGCTTATAAGTTTCCGCTACTTGCACACTTTTCAACAAACTATATTTTACCGATGCCTTGCATAGAAGAAGTTAGCGTACATCTATCAGCCAACCTTTCTTACGCTCTTTCAGAAATAAATTAAGACCCATGAATCGATTCGCCTCCATAAACAAACTCAATTAACGCTAAAGCAACGACAAGAAAACAACATGTTACTTGAGATTGCTTGATGCACATACGAAATGGAGTTCATATCTTCCAAATCAAAAACAAACCGGTCGAAACCAGAGGAATCGGATATCTGCGGAAAATTTGGAAAACCGATTGAAGACGGTGCTGAATACTTCACACTAGAACAACAATTGAGACTTCATTCATTTACCAAATTTTGTAGCAGCAATAGCATTAGCATTAGCTCTTTGGTGAGTGTTCATCAACTAAGTAAAACTATATTAATCGCTAATTTATCCTACTTCAAAGGAAAAAAGAAAAAAAAAAAAAAAAAGAGATTTCTTCCAGATCAATCAAACTATTCCACTCTAATCCTCTGTTTGGTTGCTAAGAAAATCTCAAGCTGACGGAAAAAAATATAAAGACGCATACTTTGAATTCCTTCATCTACCTACACCTTTTCTCACCGTAATTCCGTTCAAGTAACAAAGAAATTATGCCCTTTCCCCTTACTTTATCCATTTTCTCAGCAACCAAACAGAGCCTTAGCCACAATCCAAACGTAAAAAAATCAACCGGAACTCCAAATTCAACGTACCTTGAACTCTCAATTCCGAATCTTCCCCTCCCGACGTCCGAAATCAAAGCTAAAAAGAGCAAAAAAACTGCAGAATTTGCTTCAAATTTCTCAAAGCTTCAACTGTCTTCAATGGCGACCAGGCTTCACAACCCTTGCATTTTCCTTCTCTCTAAAAATTTGGAGAGAAAGAGCTCGTTTTATATCGCAAAGGAAAACAATAGAGAGAGGGAGTGATGGAGGAGAAGAACAAGAGGGAGGGGGAGGTGGAGGAAGAAGAAGAGCGCCAAGCCAACGGCCACGTCACGGAACACGTGTCGTATGGAGGGAGGGCGTATACGGTACACCGTATATACGAAGTCGTGTAGTGGTTGTTGAGCTGGCCCGTCGACATTCGCGCTGGCCTTTTTTATTTATTCCGGCGTCAGCTTGTCCGTACACGTGTCTAGCGGCCACTTGATCTATGCGTTCCGGGTTCTGGTCCAACTCGATCTTTGACGATAATCGAATTAAAATTTTTTACTTGCAAATGAAGAAGAATATTATTAGATCATAATACTTAGTAGTAGAAATTATCATCAAAAGAAAGGTTCCACTAAATGGGGTCTTTGAGCCACACGTTAACAAGATAGTGAGATGCTTAGATTAAGATTCTCTATGTAACAAGGATCTGATTTTTCTTTTAAAATGTGATTTGGCAGATATTTTACCTGGCGCCCGGCGGGACATGATTTTCAAAAGTCATGACGTGCGGATCCAAGCTATATGCCACATGCCATTGTTGCATAAATATGCTTTTGATTAATCTATAGATAGTTTTTCATAATTTAATTACTGATATTGTTATTAAATTTATAAACAAAATTTACAAGTTAAATATTGGATTATTAATATAAATAAGCATGTTTATTAACGCTTAAATAATACTTCAATCATCAACTTTATACCATGTAATTTATAAAGTTTTATGTATAAATTTAGTTTATTTAGCATTATCCTTTAGTTAAATTATTGCACAATTCCCCATATTTTGATTGCATTGTTGTTTCTCATTGGATAACGTTCTTTGAGATCATTCTTATTGGACAACATTGATCCTCCGATATAATTTTATGAAAAGAGTGAGGAAGATGCTGTTTTTATATCATATTTTGATAGTTAATCAGTAAAATATTATCTGAAAATATGGTTTCTTTAACATTTTTATTTTATAAAAACCAAAATCGATCTTTTATTGGTTATCCTTTTCGGCTTATTGGAAAATGCTGATGACGACAACCAATACAGGAAGTGAGTTCTTATTAGACTGAAATATTGTAAGAATTAATCACGCTTGAATATCATTTCTAGTCACACAAATGTTGCATAAAAACTTTGGTATAACTAACTAACAATAACATTTTTCACAGCAGGTTAAATTAACAAATACGACTTAAATACAAATGTATCATATTTTTTGTGAGAGATGTCTCCAATACCTGTGCAATGTAGATGATGTAAAAAAACGTTTGTTCTGACATGCAAAGCAAGCCACGCGGCGTCCACTCCTTGTTTGACGCATCCTGCCGTTTTGACTCGAATCTTACCCAATCGCCACCGCACTCCGCCCGCCTTCCACCACATCTCCATCTTCTACCTCACCATCGCGTCACGCCCAATGCCTCGCCTCAGTCGCCATCCCAGATACGTTAGAAAATGAAACTCATATATTCGGTCAAATGTCGCATGGGTCCCACCCTGACGCAAATACAATCGACGGTTTACATTGATCCCATCCGACGGCGAGGAGATCGACACGACACGTAAGAGATAGAGAGGGAGAAAGTATGGAACTGTGCAACTGCCAACGAGGCCTTTCCTTCCTTTAAACAAAAAGAGAATAAACAAATGGGCAACGCACCCATCTCAACACGTACTTCCTGCTGGGCCCTACCCGTTTCCGCACATGTCGGTGTCTGTGGTCCCGTCGGCTGACGTGTTCCACGTAGATTGACTCGGAAAGGATGTGGGGTGCAGGCGAGCACCGATTGCGTAGCCAGCTCAAATATCATGGAATGAGATTCTTGGGATCCCTTCCTTCTAAACCATCAAATTAAGGAATCTGTACTATTAAAATTTGATCAAAAAACTAAAGTTATTATAATTTTTAAAATGGATCCCTCTTTGTAGATATTCACATTTTAATGGCATAAATTTCCTGATTTGATGGATTAGGAGGAAGAGATCTAAAGAAGAACCCTTTTCAAATATCATGTTGTCGATACTTTCTAGAGATCTTGAAATGGCTAACGTGTCACCACTTACATCCACGTGGGTGCTACATTCTAGTGTACCCATCTTTGAATGAGAATTCTATTTGGATCTTCTTTGTGAAAATTCTTGGAAATCTTCAAATCGTGTTCGTTTCGTACCTCTGGTGCGGTCAGAAATTAAAAGACAGAAACTCCTTAAGAAGATATGGAAGTTAATGATACCTTCTAAGGTAAAACATTTTGTTTGGCTTCTTGTTCATGAAAGACTTCATACTAGGATGAAATTGAGTAAATTCATTCAGAATATTAACAAATTGTGTCCTATGAGTGGCAATGAGGACGAGACTCAAAATCACCTTTTTCTTAATTGCGAGCATGCTAAAGAAATGTGGAACCTTTCCTCGGTAAGTTCCTGGAAGAATAATTTGCCCCAATTTAATAATGTGTTAGATTTGATGGAATTAATTGACAATACTGAGTGCAATGATTTGAGTGATCTTAGTATAGCTCGTCTGAATTGTTGGCAAATGTGGAATGATAAAAATAATAAAGTTTTTAGAAGTATGAATCATAGTCCCGCTCGGAGTATCTCCATTACCGCAAAGTGTAGGCTTATCCTTTTTTAATGTTAATTGTAAGAAGATCTCTAGGGGTGATGATTGCCACCAACACCCCATTTGCTGGCGTCCTCCTCATCATGGTTATATGAAAATTAAACTTTGATGGGTCTGTTAGTTCGAATCATTCTGCAGCTGCTTTTGTTCTTAGAAATGAAGAGGGGCAACCTGTTGGTGCTGGAGCATTGAATCTTTATGGGGCCACCATTTCGGTTGCAGAGGTTGTTGCTTTAAAGGAAGGAGATTCTAAGCTTTTGTTCGCCAAATGCAAATGTGTGAAGAAGTTGATGATTGAAGGAGATTCTAAGCTTGTCATCCAGGTGGTGCAAGATATTGTTTGGATGCCCCCTTGGCATCTTAAACCTATCATAGAAGATATCAAATGGTTAGCTTCTGGGTTTCAACATATCAGTTGGAAGATATTTATTGGGAGACAAATTTCGTGACGGATGCATTAGCTTATACGGGCCTCATTGTTGCCAACTCTTATTTTTCGGATTATTGTCTTCCGATTTTGGCTACGGAGGTCTTTAATTTTGATTGTATTGGAAACGGTTGTATTAGAGGGTTTAAACTTTAATAAATTTCTTCTTCATAAAAAAAAAAAAAAGAAATCATTTTAAATACTTTTATTTAAAATTAAATATGAATAATACTTGACAAAAAATGACCGTACGATGTATGAAGAACATACATAATTTAAAAATCCTACAATCTTCACAAAAAGAATCCAAAGAGAACCCTCATTCCCCATCCCTACCTTCTCATTTTGCTACACACATTGGGGAATGGGTGCACCTCGTCAATTTTGGTAGCAAATCGGTCACAAAAGGCGTTAAAAATGGAAAAAACCAATTGATGTGGTGGACCAAAACTAGGGCATGCCTAATTATCAATTATTTTTAGGTTAATTGTTTGTCAATTGCATATGATACTACGTACGTTACGGTTCTACCATCGATTCTGTCGACTAATCTATTTTAAATTTAAACAATCTAAATGCTAAAAAGTTGAACACGCAAGAATAAAAAAGATAATGGGATAGAAGATAAGAAATAACAGAAATTAAATGAAAATAAAATATCGAAAGTAAAAGTAACTCAAAAGTAATTTTGTTGCTAGTGTTTAATTCATTATGTGCATTTTTGTCTCTGAGATGTCATATTTCTCACCTGAAATGTAAAGTTTGTAGAAGTAGATCTTAAGATTGTTCGCCGTCTATCATTATGATTCTTTTGTGAATTGGTGGTTACTTCAATTTAACTGAGATTTTCACAAAAAGACCAAAATGATTAACGGTGAACAATCTCAGGGATCACTTTTATTAATTTAAAATCACAGCGATCAAAGTAAGGAGTTATGTCAATCTCAAAGACCACTAGTACTACAGTCTAATGATATTTCTCTTCACTTGTAAGTGAGAGGTCTTAGGTTCGATTATTGCCAAACGTGAATTTGAACCATATTATTGTTAGCTCCTTGTGAGGCTAAGCCCACCTCTCCTTTTAATATAGATAATATCGTTTGTTAAAAAAATCACAAAAATAAAATAAAAAACAATATAATTATTAAATGAGGTTTTTTTTTTTTTTTTTTTTTTTTTTTTTTTTTTTTTTTGAAGCCAATTTATTAAATGAGTTAGTGCTAGCAGATTTTGTTTAGTTCGACTACAAAGTTTTTTTTTAATGTGTTCGACTACAAAGTTAAATCTCTCCCAAAAGGCTACCTTAACTTTGTATGTTAAGTTAATACTTTCGCTCCAAACAATTAATCGTAGATTGATATTTCCGTATATAATATTAGTAGATGAATATACGTACTATAATAAGAGTTGATTCATACAACACTTCTCAAAAATTACTCTTGCAATGGGAGTGCCCGCACCAGAGTGGCGCATGTGAGACCAAGTGGGGGTTGGTGTGGCCAAATAGTCAGAAGGAACACGTCATGCAAAACTGGGCCGTTGATCTGCTGCCCACATGAACGGCGATGCGTATATGGCGGTGGACTAGGAAAAGGACATTTCATTGGAGGTATCTGACGTGGTAGCCTCTTTTTTAGAAAGGAAAGAGTTCTTCTTCGAATCTCTTCCATTAAGGTTATCGAATTAAGTAATCAAAACTTTTGAATTTTCATCCATCGATTCACCTGTTTTAACTTCTTAAAAGTTATAATAAATTTTTATTATTAGATGAAATTTCAAATGCTTAAATCACTTGATCTGATGATCTTAATGGAAGAGATTCGAAAAGAATCTCTTTTCTTTTAAAAATTTAATGGCATGGTGAATAAGTCCAGGCAATAAAAAGCGGATTTGGATCCTCTCCTGAGCTAATGGAGAGGATCCTCATAACTAATCATCATGAATCGTTGAATTTTTATCTAACAACTACAAACAAGGGTCTCTATAATAATTGTAACCGTTGGATAAAAATCCAATCCAATGGCCCATGATGATTGGTCAGGAGGATCCTCTCCATTAGCTCAGGAGATGATCTAAATCCATAAAAAGCAACCTTACCTACAAGGTTCTTCAGACACGTGGATAGCAATGCCACGTTGGTGGGCCCCAGTTGACGTGGACCTTAAGACAAAAGATTTGAGATCCGATCTTTTTTTTTTTTTTTTTTTTTTGAATTGAAAAAAATAAATGCAAAAATATAATAAGAGTGCAAAAAAGTAAAAAAATAAGGTGTAAATAGCACTATCATTTTTTTCATATTCAAAGGCCCAATCACAAAAACAGTGAGAAAGAAAAGCAAACAAAACCATGCATGAGGAGAAATATTATCTTGTTACCAATTCACTATGTGGCAACCATTTATTGGACAAGTATTCTGTTTTTTTGAATGTGTGACGAGCTTCTAATGGACAAATGACGCTATTGGAACTATGTATTGGTTGCAAAGAAAGATTGTCTCATGCTTGAGACTTTCATCTCCAATCATGGTTCAAAGGGGTCTCAGTTCTCACGCACGTCCTGGTTTGATTTCTAGCATTGGTGAATTGCACGATGATGGTAAAAAAGAGGTTGAAATGTCTATATGAGTTACAACAGGATCACAATAATGCTACACTACTTAAAAAGGATAGCTGCAAGTAAGTACCAAGCATATCATAATATACATGAAGTAACTTCGCGCTCCCCCTTTTTATCCTCTTCCAATCCTCCCACTTTTTCTAGACGTACAATTAAGTAAATAAAAGAAAAGCAATAAATAGAAACAAACAAAATAATTAATAATAAGAAAACGACAGTCTAAAAATCACTATCTAAAAACATACGTTTCTCGTATCTATAAGAATCCAACCTTAAACCTTTTCTAAACAAGAAAAAACGACTACCATTGTAAGTCGAGAACAAAAGCTACTCTCGTGGTTCACACTTTGCCATTTATTGGAATTCTCTGATCTTCAATGCTCATCGTCCTCCATTTCAAATTAAAATGTTTACGTCAGAATAATGAAGATTTAACATTTTAACCAATCACTTTAAACACTTCACATTGGGGTTTTATCTTTCCTTGTCTCTTAAAAGTGATTAGACTTCAAAACTAAACAAAATCAATTGACATCAATATCTATAGCTGTATAAACGTATCTAGAAGAACTATGCAACAAATTATATGAAGAGTTCACGCCATTTATTTTCTTTTAATGGAGGTATGAGATTTGAAATTGACAGCATGACCGACACATGGTGGTGCTAAAGTTTCATGCGTCTGAACTCTGTAATTATATGCCTCACCTTATGTGTGTGTATATATACACTGGAGTAAGCTTGGTATTATATCAGTCATTCTATCTAGCCACTGAAAAAATGATCCTGTGAGTACCAAAAATTTGTGTCCTCCACAAGATTTTAATCGTATGGATGACAGTGGTGGCAACTTTGAGTGGTTTAGGTCATTCTAAATGTGAATTCGAGGCAATTTTCAATTTTGGAGATTCGAACTCAAATACAGGCGGGTTTTGGGCAGCTTTTCCGACGCAACCTGAACCCTATGGCATGACATACTTCAAGAGACCTGTTGGTCGGGCTACAGATGGGAGGCTCGTTGTTGATTTTCTAGGTAACTCACACAATCTTCTGTTTGGGGTTCTTCCACTGCTTTATCAGCCAAACGGGGGACTTAGTTGATTAGGAGGTCAGATTTCAGGCATGTTTAGTGCTTGTACTTGTTCAGCAATTTTGTCACTTGGCTTGATATTTTCCTAATCCTGTAGGATATGGGAGGCCCTACATTTGTCAGGTCAATTGGATTGTTTTATTAGGCCCTGTAGGATATTTGCCTATATATCACAAATTATATCACCAATGATATAGATGTTAAGGCATATAGATATAGAAAATATCTAAATCATCATAGATGAAGTTATATTTTTATACATGCGGTAGTCAAACCTATACTAATTTATGAGAAGGAGATTCAACTTAGGGGCATACAGATGATACGCTGTCCTGATTAATTGACTTAACTTACATATGTATGCCTTTAAGGTAAGCTAAACTGATTGTGTCAGATGCAAAATTACTTAACGGTGGATATGCTTCCTGATTCTTTGCTTTTGGTATTGAACTTGGCAGCTCAAGCTCTAGGGTTACCATTTATAAGTCCATATCTGAAATCAATTGGATCTGATTATAAACATGGGGCAAACTTTGCAACGCTAGCATCCACTGTGCTTTTGCCGAACACTTCCTTGTTTGTCACTGGAACCAGCTCATTCTCTCTGGCAATCCAACTCAACCAAATGAAGGCATTCAAGACCCAAGTTGAAGAGTTTCACCATTCCTCGGATCAACAAGGTAAACATATACGTGTTGGTACATTGTCTTGACTAACTGTCTTGATTAACATATGTATGCGAGTTTTTGTTAGTTCTGATGACTGTGATTGTTGCTGCTTAGAACAGAAGAGACTTCCTTCCCTGGATATTTTTGGGAAATCACTCTACACATTCCATATTGGCCAAAACGATTTCACCTCCAATTTGGCAGCCATCGTTGTTGGTGGAGTGAAGCAATATCTTCCTCTGGTCTCCCAAATTGCTGGTACCATCAAGGTGAGGCAGTACTTAATTCCATACATGGTCATGTGCTACTCGCATGATATAGTCAATGTGAGATATGTCGTTTCATGCAACAGGTGTAGAAAAGTTTTTCTACTTTAGAGAAGATGCAAAGCATGCCTTAGTGAAGATTGCATGCAAGATTTGAGAAACAAAAAAATGTTTTGAAAATGTTCTCTTATTAGATTGTTTGATAATATAAAGATCATTTTTACAAAGACTGAAATTGGATTTTCGTTACAATATATGAATCAAATTCACAATATGTCAGCGTAACTATTAGTCCGGCAAAAAAACATTACTGTATCGTTACAATAATAACTAACTTTGCTTATATTGGTTTTCAAAAATTATAGGAGCTTTATACATTAGGAGGGCGTGCATTTCTGGTTCTTAATCTGGCACCAGTGGGTTGTTATCCATCATTTTTGGCGGGGCTTCCTCCTTCAGAACTCGACGCATTTTGATGCTCAATTGCTTACAACAAAGCAGTTGTGGACAACAACTTGTTGAAGGAGGCACTTAGCCAAACTAGAGGCTCCCTCCCAAATGCTTCCCTCGTGTATGTGGACACCTCCTCTGTTTTGCTTGAGCTCTTTAGGCATCCCGCTTGTCATGGTATAGCTCCCAATAGTGGCGTAGCTAGAAAAACTTTGAAGGAGGGTCAACTTTAAATAACTATAACAGTAAATGATACAGAAAAATTAATATAAAAATTACAATCCTTAGTCTTAATAAATATTCATAAAACATGTTGTCATTCATCCACATATCTCCCATTCAGTTTCAGGAATCAATTTCCAATATATTCATAGCAGAAAAAGCTCTTTTGACACTAACTCTATGAATTACAATGTTCTTTTTTTATTTTATTAATAAATGATAATATATTACATACAACGTATTAAGTTGTTTAGTGGGCTACAAGGGGCAATATATAACAATACAACGTATCGTTAATAAACTATAATATAATACATACTATTTTAGTGAGGCTCATTACAATTTCAGAAGGGTCAAATGACCACTCTAATAACAAGGTGACTCCGCCCCTGGCTCCCGACTGAGGTTTTACCAATTAATTAGGTTTTACATCATTAGAGAAATGTTTTTTTTTTTTCTTTCGCCATACTTAAATTGATGGACATTACTTATATTGTCAGACTGTGAATTTGGATCACACATTAAAAAACAAGTCAAACTAATATGTGGTGTACAATCAATCTACTAATTGTCACACGGTCTAACAAGAGAACATTTCCTAACAACATATCATGTCAAATAATGTGCCCAACGAGAATTTTTCATATCATCAAGTATATTTTATGTTTTTATGTTGTAAGTTTAGTTTTACTTTGTTTTGAAACAGGCTTGAAGTATGCTACAAAATCATGTTGTGGCCATGATGGTGGTGCCTATAATTTTGACCCTCAAGTTTTTTGTGGAAATACAAAGGTAATCAATGGGAAATCTGTGACTGCAACTGCTTGTAGTGACCCTTACAACTATGTGAGCTGGGATGGAGTCCATGCCGCAGAAGCTGCAAACAAGCTAACGACATTGGCTATCCTCAACGGCACTTTCTCAGACCCTCCCTTTCCCTTTGAGCAGTTCTGTGACCTCCACCGTATTGCCTGAGAAATCCTTTTTCTTTCAACGGTTGCATAGGATTGGATTTTAAAACTTGCGTTCTCTACCTACAAATCTCGTTCTGCAAGAATGTAATAACTTTGTTTTCCAAAGTTTTTGGTTCATAAGCTTTTATATTATGGGAGATCCCACAGTTTGTTTTACATTATGGGTTTAAGGCGGCTTCAAAACCCGATAGTTGAACTGTAATTATAACTGTATTGATTTGATTGATAACACAAGGTACAAATATATACAAGTCAAGTGACTTGGTGTACGAGTAAACCTAAGCCTGTATGGATGTACATAACATAGCCAAATAGAATCCTAACCGGATTCTCCTATATTAACAGTCCCCCTCAAACTTGGCGGTCGTTGAGTGACAAGTTTGGACTGGAGTAGGTTGAACCCTAGAGTCAGAAGACCCTTGGTGAGAACATCCGCTGGTTGATCAGTGGATGGAATAAAATGTACCTTGTGCAAACCAAGCTTCACCGTTCACGAACGAAATGATAATCAAGCTCAATGTACTAGCAATAATATAGGGATGGGGTTGGGCTTTACCTTACAATAGGCTAGCAATAATATGATTCAAATTTTTTTTTGCCGAGAATTGAACCTAAGACCTCTCACTTACAAGTGAAGAGAAAAGGAAAAGAAAATTGTTTTTGGAAATCAAAGTTGTAAAAGAACTAGGGTTCCGCCGTCACCTTAACAATCCTATGTAGTTTTATCAATTACTTATGAATTAGACATGCAACTTTGAAGGTTATGTTTTCCTAATGCATATTCTTCTTGTGATATTCAAGCAAGAAAGTATATCTAACATGCAACCTGTCTGTGATATTTAGATCAAATAGGAACATGCGAGACTCATTAAGTTTTGTGAAAACTCTTTGAAAAACCATGCAACCCCTAAGATGTGATATTCATCATAAGTGAAATTACAATTATTAACCAAAAGAAGCAATACTCAATCCTCCGGTGATATCCGACCGAATTGCAACCAATTACTTATCTAAACATCGTAATAGTCGCGAATCACTAAGACATAAAGACAGTTTAAACACAGTGATTAATATTTCAAAGTATGCATGCATAATATCATAAGTAATTAAATAAAGACTACATATTCATACTAAGACTCATGACTTCGCCCGAGCCAAAGAAAGTTAATTACGCTAATCATAATTAAAATCAAAAGGAATTTAATAGAAATAAAAAAAATTGGAAACTGACACACCCTGATCCAGAAAGTCCACTTGGACCCTGAATCGAGCTGTGCTGGCCGACACCTGAAAGGTGACGAAGCCATAAAATGTGGTAGTGTGTAGAAAAATGTGAATAAATTTGAACCTAAAAATTTTAAATACCAGAGTGTTGTGAGCGGGAGCGAACCCATTTCACACACGACGTCAGAGCATAAGTAAGGTACAGAAGTTTGGGTAAGAATCATACCCTTAGAAGTATCTATCAATACTAAGATTCGCCACAGATCCTTGTCAATACAAATTCAGCAGCTAAAACCTAGAGGGCACCAAACAGAGACTGTGAGTGAGCAATAAAACCAAGCTTCCTAAAGTTATTACCACTCTAAAAGAAATGCCCCTCAATGTAAAACCCGTATCATTTTCCATAAGACAATACAACATATATACATATATCCAAACCATACTAAAAAATGGCCAAAACCACGATTTTCCATGTCCATTAACTCCACCATGCATTAATAAGTAGGCCAAATGAACTTAATCAATACAAAATGATATATTAGTCGGAGTCATCTAATGTGACATGTACGACTGCACCCATATCTCATCACATATCTCATTAATCATGGTTAGCATATAAGTCGGAGTCACCTCTTGTGACCTGTACGACTTATACATATCTCATCAATCATGGCTAGCATATAAGTCGGAGTCACCTATAGTGACCTGTACGACTTATCCATATCTCATCACATAGCTCATCAATTATGCTAGCCAATAACTCAATAACATGCTAGCCAATAACTCAATAAGTATACCTGCACATGAGTCCGAATCACCTAAAGTGGTCTGTACGACAAGACTGGGTGTAAATAAATACGCTCAAGTGCTACGATCACGTGAAGACTGTGCGAATAATTGCGAGTCACCTACGAGTCGGAACCACCTAAAGTGGTCTGTACGACAGGATTGTGCACTTACCTTGGATCCAACGTGAGCGTAAGGTGCGGGAGGTGAACATCACGTGAAGGACTGTGCCCTGGCCACGGACGGGAGCACTAACACCGGGGTGCATGTTTATGAGCTACAATATATCTCAAAACAATCATACTACCATCACTATCATCAACATGTACTCACTTGAAGCTTACCTGGGCATCTGTGGCGTCATTTAGCACTTCAAAGCATTCACAATAGTTAGGTTCAGGTAATATCCATATGAATATGCCATGATGCAATCTAAACCCAAACATTTCATGATATTCCCAGAATATATAATACGGCGTAACATGTACAATCAATAACACCCTACTCCCAAACTATTTACTTTTGAGAGTAATCATCAGTGATAAGCCCAATTAGACACTAGCTAAATTAACTATCATTACTTACCTTTCCTTACTTCAATTTGTTGATTCTTCACGCATTGATTTATGATCAACATTTAATCACCAAATCATAAAGCTAAAACTCACACTTCCCACCAATGTCCCTCACATTGCTCAATTCACTAAACAAGGCTATTATCTCAATTATTTAATCTCATTTATTATATGGCTGCATCTAATGTCTTGTTACACTGCCTACGTACCCTAAACAAGGATCAAGCCATTCGTAGTTCGCAATGATTAATTGTAGGTAACAAACATAGATCACTTTAGAAGTGTTTGTGGAACTATCAATTATATGCCTATGAAAGAAAAAGACCCACTCACCTGGAGTCCCGCTATGATTATCTTGCACGCACATCGAGACATCCCGATCTATCGTCGCCTATGACCAATTATCAAATCACGTCTCAAAGTTCTTACCGATAGAATACATAATTTACATAAAACATATCCTCAGGGACCTTCAAGAATAATTTGAGACCCATTGACCAAAAGTCAATTGTCGATCTTTGATCGACGGTAAGATCTACAACCCTGTATAACTCGATTCAGAAGATCCGTATATCAGATTTCCAATCCGTAGCTTCCAAAGATCCAAATTATGCTTCTAGAATAACATACTAAAATTTTATTACAATCCAACGGTTGGATCCTTGCCAATTCCCAAAACTGATTAGCGGTTAACGTTTTATTTTATGAACTTACAAATTCAATTCAGAAATATCTGTACGTAGGATTCCTAATCCGTAAGTTCCTACATTCTTTAAATATTATGTACTACAATATAACAAAGTTTGGTGACGATCCAACGGTTGGATCGTCGATTCACATAAATACCTATTAACGTATTGTGGAGAATTTAGGTTCCAACGATCAACCTACGTCAATCAAATGTCAAGACTAAATTCAAGACATTTAACATAGCCTAAAAATAGCATTGGCAGCCCATTGGCCACGCGCTGCCGCACGCGCCACCGTAGGTGGCGGTCAGCCTTCTCGACTTGACGGAAAATCCAACTATTTCCAAAAATTACCAAAATTTACAAGAATTAAGATCTCAAGGAGAGGAACAACTTTCATACCTGCCACAAAGTCCAAAAGTGGACGGAAGATGGTCAATTTTGCCCACGAAGCCGACAAGTGCCTAAAGCTTCCCGATGTCTATTCGTTGTCTACGGTGGTCCAACGAGGTCAAGGTTGGTTGAGTTTTGCTCCTGGAAGGATGGGCTACAAAGACCAAGTGGTGGCATCGGCCATCGCTTTGCCAATTTGACGAAAAATCAAAAAGGGTGGGCGGAGCACCGTGAGAACCTTCAACTTTCGTGGCCTCAAACTGCCACATACCGTGGTTAATCAAGGTGGTTCTTGGGTGGGTTTTGTAGAGGGTAATGAGAGCTTCAAGATGGTTATGGTGGTGTCGAAAAATTCCACCGGAGTTGGCCGGAATCGGCCTTGGAAAATGGGTGGTCACGAGTGGAAAAACCCACGGGAATGTTGTGAGCTTTTTTTTTTTTTTTTTTTTTTTTTTTGCTTTCTTTTCTTCTTTCTTTCTGATTTCTCATTGGTCCTCCATCCCTTTTAATTTGATTGGTCCCTTTTTCTTTTTACTTAAGGCTGATTAGTTAGTCTTCCCACAAAGTGGGAGTTCAAATAATTTAACTACCTTTAAATAACCAATTTCAAACGTCCGTAATTATACCGTTATAATTCGGACTCGCAAACGGCTTTCGCCTATGCGTTCGTAGTGGCAAGTACTACGAGGATATGCTAAAAGAATAAGTCATACGTCACTCGAACCGATGATCAACGGAAGTCAAAGTCCTTACCTCTAGGGCATTTTCATAAATTCACGCTTCTAAAATTAATAAAAACGTAAAATTTGGGACGGGTTGTCACAATCTACCCACCTTAAAAATTTCATCCTTGAAATTTAAAATCAACTAGAGATGTTGTATAAAAGAGAATGTCATTCCGTCGCGATCATAGTGCAGTGATTCCTCTTTCATGCCTCAAAACTCAAACTTTCATTCTCTTTCAAAACAATTCTACAGTATAAAATCTCTTACGAAAGCATCAAGTCAAAATAGATATATTTAAATTGAAATTGAACACTGAAAGTTTTCGCCCACACACTCATAGTTTTACCCATTCTAAAGGTAAGTGTATAATAACATTGGGTTAATCCTAACAATAAGTAAACGACTAACTGTAATCGAACGAGGGTGCAACATTACCATCTTGTCCCTCATTGGAGAAATACCCATACATTATCGGAACAAGCCTCAAATGTGCTCACAAACTACTTTCCCAAGCAACATCATCAATACTATATAATTTCCGTGTCACAATTTCCATCATTCTAATACCTACCCACAACTCTCTGCTGCAACTCACATATTGCTACCATATCTCAATTGATGCCGTACTTATAACCAGGAATGTAACCTCAGTTACACATAACTCTAACAAAGCTAAGTGTCTAACAATCATGTACCGAGCATGAAATCTTCGTTTGTCGATTCCAATGGTATTTTAACTAACTATGGATACAAACAACTAAAACAGAGATAGTGATATATTACAACCACAGTAGTCATGGGACGAACAAAATGCAACATGTCCACTAAAGTCTGCGTAATTCGCTTCAGTCAAATCTTTAGTTTATGGGTGGAAATATGATACTAAACAAAATCTCATACTTACAACATTTTAAAAGACTTCCAAAGACTTGGAAGTGAAACACTTAACACGATGAAATATAATTACACCAAGATGATAATCTTGTTGGGTTTCTGATTTCCTGAACTTGTATAAAAATCTAGAAGCAACTTTCTCATAATGCCATTATCCTCCGAAAGTAAACAGAGAAGAAACTGTGGTCATCTAGTTTGTTTGGACTTTATTTCCTCAACCTCCTTCTACTATAACCGAAGGCGAGACACCTAGACTGAAAATTTTCTTCAATCACCTCAAGTGGAGCCTCAATTTTAATTTCTGTTTTATTTCCACATTTGACCATATCACAAACGAGGACTTTTAGATCACGTCCCATAGATAAATTAACAACATCTCACTTCTATCTTAGTTGTCTTCACACGTGTCTTGTTGTTGAAATTTCAACACCCATTTTAAAGAAAGAAATCATCACCAATACCTTAAACTTTGAGGCTAAAAAAATACTACTTTCTACTTAAGAAAAACTACCACCAATTGGAACATCACATAAGCGTATCATTGGTTTAGCATCACGATTAATGAATTTCACATTCTCTACACGTACAACATATCTCGAACTGAGCATATAAAAGGATACTTCATAACTCCATTCATATAACAAAATGATTAAAATCATTCGAACCATTTCTTGATAGATTAAAGGTAACTCCATATCGATACTCATATTTCCCAACTAAATAGAATAGGACAGGCTAAAAGTGTGCGAGAGTAGATACACAATAGTGCACTCACAGATGCTAATTTAATTATGCTATTGCCTTTGACAGAACTTAGCTTGTTCCAAAAAGTAAATGTAGTAAAAAGTTCTAGGGTCAATGAAGATTTGGACACACTTTTCTACATAAGAGTACCAATCGGTTTTCCAATGAAAACAAAAATTGTTAATTCTAGGTCAAAAATATGATGGTTCATCTTTAGCGGTTCTACCACTAAGAAACATAAGTGTTAACATACTAAGAAAGTTTGAATCTGAATTGACTTGTCACAACAATCGACAATCATTATACATCATCAAAATCTCTACTGAGAAGTGTCATCTAGCTTTCGAAATAAGGTGATGACTGTTGACTTTAGGTCATGAATAAGATGGTTCGTTTCAAACGGTTTTAACCGTTGGAAAATAAAAGCAATACTCCGTCATGTTGCCATACCAACTTAACAATGTGGTGGTATTTGAGGTAAGATTTTTGGGATATGACGCCAAAAATATACGTCCTCGAAATGAACAATACTACTAACCAACTCTACGACACGAACTAAAAGGTCTTCACAATTTCCTCGACACTCAAAACAATCTAACAGTGAGATATCATCTCGCATTTCGATTATAATGTCTACCTATGGAAGTGATCGAGAGGTTGTTAGTCAAAGAGGTTTCATTTACCTAGATAAGTGATAAGGTAAAAACAACAATCATGAGTTTACTGTCCTATTACAAAGCTTATTCCTAAGCTTCCACGATCCTAGTTTATTCGGCTCAAGCGAAGTAGTTCATTGATCCTAGGAGGACTTGATGACTGCTTTTCGGATTTCTACAACTTCCAGGATATGACAACTTACATTCGCAAGCCTATTCTCACCCATTTAATAAGTATTACTATGAAAGAAAAAATTTGGGAATAACGTTGATTGAAAAATCCCAAGGCTAGAAAAAGACCTTGCTAAAGATTTACTTTCAAAAAGACTTTATCGAGAGTCGATCTTCCTCCTGAAGATCTAGCATGAACATAAGTACGCTTGAAGATATTAGTGCTAACAGGGACCAAAAGTAATTATCCTCAGATGATCTTCTGCGAAATGCTACTAAGAAATCAAGACTAGCTAAGATTTCCAATCTCTAAAGGATCAATACTAACGGCGGTAGAACAATGATAGAATTATTTGGTAATATCTCTGGTGATACATGATTATCAATACATTAACTTAGGCCATCAACTTGCCTCAATCTTATACATTTCCTCCACAAGGAAAATCTTCGTTTTAATTCTAAGGACGAACGCCAAAATGATTTTAAAAAATGTCGTCAAGACCACAAAACTGCCCAAAACTAAAGAAAAGTTAACATATTTTTCCGTAATCTACGAGGCGGCAAAGTTCGAGCATTAGACACAAAACTAAGAATGCTTACATCACGCATATGATGAACACAATACTGCCCAACTTATGCTCTGATACCAAACTGACACATCCCGACCCAGAAAGTCCACTTGGACCCTGAATCGAGCTATGCTGGCCGACACCTGAAAGGTGACGAAGCCATATAATGTGATAGAGTGTAGAAAAATGTGAATAAATTTGAACCTAAAAATTTTAAATACCAGAGTGCGTTGTGAACGGGAGCGAAGCCATTTCACACACGATGTCAGAGCATAAGTAAGGTACAGAAATGTGGGTAAGAATCATACCCTCATAAGTATCCATCAATACTAAGATTCGCCACAGATCCATGTCGATACAAACTCAGCAGCTAAAATCTAGAGGGCACCAAACAGAGAGTGTGAGTGAGCAATAAAACCAAGCTTCCCAAAGTTATTACCTCTCTAAAAGCAATGCCCCTTAATGTAAAACCCGTATCATTTTCCATAAGACAATACAACATATATACATATATCCAAACCATACTAAAAAAAGGCCAAAACCACGATTTGCCATGTCCATTAACTTCACCATGCGTTAATAAGTAGGCCAAATGAACTTAATCAATACAAAATGATATATTAGTCGAAGTCATCTAATGTGACCTGTACGACTGCACCCATATCTCATCACATATCTCATCAATCATGGTTAGATATAAGTCGGAGTCACCTTTTGTGACTTGTACGACTTATCCATATCTCATCAATCATGGCTAGCATATAAGTCGGAGTCACCTATAGTGACCTGTATGACTTATCCATGTCTCATCACATATCTTATCAATCATGCTAGCCAATAACTCAATAACATGCTAGCCAATAGCTCAATAAGTATACTTGCACACGAGTCGGAACCACCTAAAGTGGTCTGTACGACAAGACTGGGTGTAAATAAATACGCTTAAGTGATACGATCACGTGGAGACTGTGCGAATAATCGCGGGTCACCTATGAGTCGGAACCACCTAAAGTGGTCTGTACAATAGGACTGCGCACCTACCTTAGATCTAAGGTGAGCGTAAGGTGCGGGAGGTGAACATCACATGAAGGACTGTGCCCTGGCCACGGGCGGGAGCACTAACATCGGGGTGCAGGTTTATGAGCTACAATATATCTCAACACAATCATACTCACTGCCATCACTATCATCAACATGTATTCACCTGAAGCTTACCTGGGTGTCCGTGGTGTCATTTAGCACTTCAAAGCATTCACAATAGTTACGTTCAAGTAATATTCATATGAATATGCCACGATGCAATCTAAACCCAAACATTTCATGATATTCCCAGAATATATAGTACGGCGTAACATGGACAATCAATAACACTCTACTCCCAAACTATTTACTTTTGAGAGTAATCATCAGTTATAAGCCCAATTAGACACTAGTTAAATTAACTATCATTACTCATCTTTCCTTACTTCAATTTGTTGATTCTTCATGCATTGATTTATGATCAACATTTAGTCACCAAATCATAAAGCTAAAACTCACACTTCCCACCAATGTCCCTCACATTGCTCAATTCACTAAACAAGGCTATTGTCTCAATTATTTAATCTCATTTATTATATGGCTACATCTAACGTCTTGTTAGACTGCCTACGTACCCTAAACAAGGATCAAGCCATTCGTAGTTCGCAATGATTAATTGTAGGTAACAAGCATAGATCACTTTAGAAGTGTTTGTGGAACTATCAATTATATGCCTATGAAAGAAAAAGACCCACTCACCTGGAGTCCACGCTATGATTATCTTGCACGCACATCGAGACATCACGATCTATTGTCGCCTGTGACCAATTATCAAATCACGTCTCAAACTTCTTACTGATAGAATACATAATTTACATAAAACATATCCTCAAGGGCCTTCAAGAATAATTTGAGACCCATTGACCGAAAGTCAACCGTCGATCTTTGATCGACGGTAGGACCTACAACCCTGTATAACTCGATTCGGAATATCCGCATACCAGATTTCCAATCTATAACTTCCAAAGATCCAAATTATGCTTCTAAAATAACATACTAAAATTTTATTACGATCCAACGGTTGGATCCTCGCCAATTCCCAAAACTAATTAGCGGTTAACGTTTTATTTTATGAACTTACAAATCCAATTCGGAAAGATTTGTATGTCAGATTCCCAATCTGTAAGTTCCTACATTCTTCAAATATTATGTACTACAATGTAACAAATTTTGGTGACAATCCAACGGTTGGATCGTCGATTCATATAAATACCTATTAACGTATCGTAGAGAATTTAGGTTCCAACGATCAACCTACGTGTCACATCCCGGCCCGGGGCAGATCACTTCCCCGGCCCGCTCCACCATCGTAGCACGATATTGTTCGTTTTGGGCCCCGACCACGCCCTCACGGTTTTGTTTTTGGGAATTCACAAGAGAACTTCCCGATGGGTCACCCATCCTGGGAATGCTCTCGCGCGATTCTCGCTTAACTTCAGAGTTCTTACGGAACGCGAAGCCAATGAGCTCCCAAAAGGTCTCGTGCTAGGTAGGGATGGGAATATACATATAAGGATCACTCCCCTGGGCGATGTGGGATGTCACAATCCACCCCCCTTAGGGGCCCGACGTCCTCGTCGGCACACACGCGGCCAGGGTTAGGCTATAATACCAAATTGTCACATCCCGGCCCGACGGATCACTTCCCGAGCCCGCTCCACCACCGTAGCACGATATTGTCCGCTTTGGGCCCCAACCACGCCCTCACGGTTTTGTTTTTGGGAACTCACACGAGAACTTCCCGATGGGTCACCTATCCTGGGAATGCTCTCGCGCGCTACTCGCTTAACTTCGGAGTTCCTACGGAACCCGAAGCCAGTGAGCTCCCAAAAGGCCTCGTGCTAGGTAGGGATAAGAATATACATATAAGGATCACTCCCCTAGGCGATGTGGGATGTCACAATAACTGACACACCCCGATCGAGACCAGGGCATGCTGGCCGTCACGTGGAAGTGGCGGCCAGCATGCCCTGGTCTCGATCGGAGTGTGTCGTACGTCAATCAAATATCAAGACTAAATTCAAGACATTTAACATAGCCCAAAAATAGCATTGGCGGTCCATTGGCCACGCGCCGCCGTGGGTGGCGGTCGGCCACCCCGACTCGCCGGAAAATCCAACTATTTCCAAAAATTACCAAAATTTACAAGAATGAAGATCTCAAAGAGAGGAACATCTTTCATACCTGCCACAAAGTCCAAAAGTGGACGAAAGATGGTCAATTTTTCCCACGAAGCTGACGGGTGCCTAAAGCTTCCCGGTGTCGATTCGTCGTCTACGGTGGTCCAACAGGGTCAAGGTTGGTTGGGTTTTGCTCCTGGGAGGATGGGCTACAAAGCCTAAGTAGTGGCATCAGCCATCACTTTGCCGATTTTCCAGAAAATGAAAAAGGGTGGCCGGAGCATCGTGAGAACCGTCAACTTTCGTGGCCTCAAACCGCCACATATCGTGGTTAATCATGGTGGTTCTTGGGTGGGTTTTGTAGAGGGTAATGAGAGCTTCAAGATGGTGATGGTGGCGTCGAAAAACTTCACCGGAGTTGGCCGGAATCGGCCTTGGAAAATGGGTGGTCGTGAGTGGAAAAACCCACGGGAAAGTTGTGAGCTTTTTTTTTTTTTTTTTTTTTTTTTTTTTTTTTTTTCTCTCTTTCTTTTCTTCTTTCTTTCTGATTTCTCATTGGTCCTCCATCCCTTTTAATTTGATTGGTCCCCTTTTCTCTTTACTTAAGGCTGATTAGTTAGTCTTCCCACAAAGTGGGGTTCAAATAACTTAATTACCTTTAAATAACCAACTTCAAACGTCCGTAATTATACCGTTATAATTCGGATTTGCAAACGGCTTTAGCCTATGCGTTCGTAGTGGCAAGTACTATGAGGATATGCTAAAAGAATAAGTCATACGTCACTCTAACCGATGATCAACGGAAGTCAAAGTCCATGCCTCTAGGGCATTTTCGTAAATTCACGCTTCTAAAATTAATAAAAACGTAAAATTTGGGACGGGTTGTCACAGAAACACCTTGATTGTAAAAGTTTGAAATCTCTAAGCTTTGGCCAAATTCCTCTATCAAAAATTGCATAGAGAAGAAGAATAGAGCCGACCACGATGGCTTATTTATACTACATAGAATATCAAATCCTTCCTAGAAAATATGTTAGAATAAACTAGGAAACATAATTCTAAAGTGATGAGGAAATTTGTCAAAAAAAAAAAAAAAAAAAAAAGGTGATGAGGAAAATCTACCCATAATCTGATAACCCACGTTTTGGACCCAAATATTTTCCAAAAACCAGCCCAAGATAGCTAGATTTAAAGCTTGAAACATTTTAAACACTTCTCCAAAACGGCCTGAACCCAAAAGAGGGCATCTTGGACTCCAAAAAACGTAATTAACGAATAAAAAAGTCACAGCACCACGCACTGCTCCTTTATTTACTCGCTAGAAAATAACTGTTTGGTAGAAAAATTTGAAACTTCAACATGATCAAACTAATGGACTCACGAATGTCCTCTAATTTGAATCATTCCAAAATTTGTTCGCTTGATCAGGTTTTGCTCTAGAGGAAGTCAAATGTCCTATATAATGCAAAGTATCAAAATCTACCAAAATCATAACCAAAATTTACTAAGATTAGAGTAAAATATGTAATATAAAATCGACTCATCAGTCATTACGAGCGTTTATATATATATATATATTTATATATTTTCACACTTGTACATTAATTAAAAAAAAAAACCTAATCTTCGTAAATCCTTACCATTGGATTCTATCTATTATTATAACATTTTTTTTGCATATCGTTGAATATTTGATATTTTGTAGTAAGGTACTAATGTTTTTTTCGTTACGCTCTTATTTAAGATATGTAATACTTGAAAGACAAATGTATTTTTATGTATTGGAGTAATATTTATGTGACAATGTGATATGTATATACCAAACTAGTATTATATTTTCATTTGATTATTTATTGGTTTAAAATATATTTACTTTAATGGGTAACGGGTTGGTTATATTACCCGTTAATATTAACGGATAGAGTTTGGGTCGGGTCATATTACCTGTTCATTTTAATGAGTGTTATATGATACGACCCATTAAGATATCAGGTATGACACGAAAATGATACGAACACGAAAAACACAACACAAATATCATGTTTAATTGATGGTGATAAAGAGTGCCAACTGCTGTGCATTGAGGATGTCATGAAGTTTGAACCAACTATTTTCGAAGTAAAAAAGAGAAAGAAAAGCAAATGAAATCATTCATAAGGAGAAATATTATCTTGTTACCAATTCACCACATAGAAAGCGTTTATTGGACAAGTAATCCAGTTTTTGAATGTGTGGCAAGCATATAGTGGACGAATGATGCCACTATGACTCTGTATTGGTTGCAAAGAAAGAAAGTCTTTCATCGCCAATCATGGTTCAAGGGAGTCTCATTTAGCGGGAAAGTGCTCAAAACCCATCTCCAACAAGAGTGGGAAATCATAATCAGTAGGCTAAACAACTATGAAGCTTAGCCATTTCTTCGAATTCTCTGATATGGGTGTTTGCTACATCTTCAATGCTCATCGTCCTCCATTTCAGATCAAATGTTTACATCAGAGTAATGAAAGTTTAACATTTTAACCAATCACTTTAAACACTCCATTGACATTGGGGGGGCTATTATTCCTTGTCTCTTAAAAGTGATTAGACTTCAAAACTAAACAAAAATAATTGACATCAAAATATACAGGGTAATGTTAAGGAGATTAAACTTTTAAATTAAATTTACAAACTAAATGATGTGTCACCAATAGGAAATAAGCACGTTAATCAATATTTAAGTAATAATCTAATCGTCAACAACCACATCATTTACTTTACAAAATTTAGTCTCCCTAGCATTACCCATATATATATGTAGCTGTATAAACATCAAACTATTACGAAAGGGGTTTTTGAACTTTAATCCTTGAAGAAGATTAAAATTCAATAAAAACCTGTTGTTAGCTTGTATATTGATTTTAGACCTCTAATCTGTACTTAATTCATATTATATTATATTTTGGTTTTAATATTTAATAGATATCTTATTTAATGTCATTACATTAAAATTATTTATTATTATACACATTTTAATTCATTATATTTATTTTACTTCCTCTGATTAGTGTACTTAGACGTCTGTATGATAATATATTTTACTAAATTATTGTACCAAAATGTCTGTACCTAAATATATTATAGTGAATTAGTGACACATAAGAAAATATGCAAAAACATAAGTGTACCGAACAATTCGGTACCTAAATATATGATACTAAACTAGTGTACCAAAATGTCGGTACCTATGTCACATCCCGGCCCGGGGGGGACAACTTCCCAGGCCCGCTCCACCATCGTAGCATGATATTGTCCGCTTTGGGCTTACCATTCCCTCACGGTTTTGTTTTTGGGAACTCACGAGCAACTTCCCAGTGGGTCACCCTTCATAGGATTGCTCTAACCCCCTTCTCGCTTAACTTCGAAGTTCCTACGGAACCCGAAGCCAATGAGCTCCCAAAAAGCCTTGTGTTAGGTAGGGATGGGAATATACATTTAAGGATCACTCTCCTGAGCGATGTGGGATGTCACAATCCACCCCTCTTAGGGGCCCGACGTCCTCGTCGGCACACACACGACTAGGGTAAGGCTCTGATACCAAATTGTCACATTCCGGCCCGGGGGGACCATTTTCCAGGCCCGCTCCACCACCGTAGCACGATATTGTCCGTTTTGGGCTTACCATTCCCTCACGGTTTTGTTTTTGGGAACTCACGAGCAACTTCCCAGTGGGTCACCCATCATGGGATTGCTCTAGCCCTCTTCTCGCTTAACTTCGGAGTTCCTACGGCAGAGTTGGGCACAGTCCTTCACGTGATGTTCACCTCACGCACCACACGCTCATCTTGGATCCAAGTTAGGTGCACAATCCTGTCGTACAGACCACTTTGGGTGGTTCTGACTCGTAGGTGACCCTCGATTATTCGCCCAGCCTTCACGTGATCGTAGCACTTGAGCGTACTTATATTACACCCAGTCCTGTCGTACAGACCACTTTAGGTGGTTCCGACTCGTGTGCAGGTATAGTTAGTGAGTTGGAGATTTGAGCTCTAGATTCAGCCATACAGGTCACGTTAGGTGACTCCAGCTGACAGATTACATGGCATTGATTTGACATTTCCTAAGCACTTGCATTCTACTTAGAAGCTTTTGACATGGCATATTTCCGAGCATAATTTATATATATATATATATATATATATATATGTGTGTGTGTGTGTGTGTATTATAGTTTCTGGGAAGTATACAGGTTTTACGGCGAGGGGTTAGAATTTTGTGTATAGCTGGTTTTTATTTATTCGTACTTTTATTATTATTTATTAGCTTCCGCACTGTGCACATTACGTCACTTCCGCGTGACGGCCAGCATGTCCTGATCTCGATCGGGGTGTGTCAACCTAAATATATTATAATAAACTAGTGTACCAAAATGTCCGTACCTAAACATATTATATTAACCTAGTATACCTAAATGGTCATACCTAAATATATTGTAATGAATTAGTGGCACATAAGAAAATATGAAAAAACATGTGTACCAAAAAATCTTTACGAAAATATTTTCTTATATAAGATACTTACCATAATGAGAATATAAATTTATAATATTTTCATAAAATTTAATTTATGAACACCATAAAATTATAAATAAAAAAGTGAGACATTTAATATGCTGGCGTTAAATAGAGTCTAGGAACTAAAATCAATTTTTAATCTTGTATAAGACATTTTTCTAAACTTTATCTTATTTAAGGATTAAAATCTAGTTTTGAGTAAATTGTAGCTATGGTGTCTTAACTTTAACTCAATTGAAGTAATGGTCCCTCAACTAAAAATACATTACCATGAGTCCCTCAACTCATCAAAATGTGCAGCTATGGTCCACCAACTAAAAATCCATTACCATTGGTCCTTCAATTTTAATTCAACTGGAGAAATGATCCATTAACTTTAACCCAATTGTAGCAATGGTCATTCCAACATAACTCGTTTTGATAAAATTTTGACGTAGTTGACGAAAATGACCCTAATTACACACTTTGATGAGTTGAGAGACCCTTATTATATAAATGGTTATCCTAACATAACTTATTTTGACAAAATTGATGAAAAGGACTATAGGTACACATTTTGATAAGTTGAGGAACCAATGGTAATGTATTTTTAGTTGAGGGACCATTGCTACAATTTACTTTCTAGTTTTCTATACAAAAAATTCTCAATCCAACAAGTCAATCTTCAAGATTTGAAATATATCTAGAACAACTATGCCACAAATTATAGGAAGAATTCACGGCATGTATTTTCTTTTGACAGAGGTAGGATATTCGAACTTGAAAGTTGTGGATGCAAATTTCTTCCTCCTTGATCTTGGACAAAATTGCACCTACAAAACAATTAACACCTTTGGTCAAGGCCAAGAGCCTCACGCGCCCATGATGAATTTTGAGGGGGGGGGGGGCGCTTTGGCCGAAGAACCTCCGATGCCAAAGTTAGAATTTAGAGAGAAAGTGTTTGAGAATTTTAGAGAGTTTTTGCAAGAGAATTGGAAATGTGTTTTGGAGAAAATATGAGCCTTTTTATAAGAGAATGGCTGGCCTCTTTGGGTGAGAGAGGACCAGCCACCTAGCTCATTTTGTGGGCTAGATTCTTGATTTAGGTTGAATTTAGCAGTTATGGGAATAATTGACTAGTTAATTTAGCAAATAGAATTATTGCCAAATTAACTAGCTAATTAGTATGATAAAATAGGTAAATATGATGAGATCAACCAGGGTGCCCGGCCTTTTGGGAATTTGGGGTATATTTTGTGGTTAATTGGGTGACTTAATTGACATTTCATGGATTAATTAGGCAATTAACCCATTAATTAGTCAATTATTATGTTTTTAGAAGGAATGTTTTAGGAATTATGAAATGAATAAATTATTTAACTAATTGATTAGCTAAATAATGAAGTAGAAAATATATAGAATGAGATAGGTTTTGGGAATTACCTTGTAAATGGGATTTGATAAAATAGGTTTCAAATTGTTATCTATTTTGGGCACTTTCGACTTTGTTGAGGGATGAAGCTGCTAGCGTGTAGGAATCTCGTTATGTCTCAAGGGTAATTTTGTCCTATTTTGTTCAAAAATCCACATGTTGCCTTGTGATTATTTTTGGCTCCACAAAAGTATTTTAGGAATTGAAAATAATTGTCAATCAACGTATACATCAATTGTGGGCAACAACCTATGTGGGACAATTCATAGCACGACCGACACATGGTGGAGCTAAAGTTTCACGCGTCTGAAAAAATGAGCCTGCGTGTAATTATGTGCCTCACCTTATATATATGTGTATATATATATATATACTGGAGTAAGCTTGGTATTATATACCAGTCAATTCTATCTGCTACTGAGAAAATGAGCCCGTGTGTACCAAAAATTTGTGTCCTCCACAAGATTTTAATCGTATGGATGACAGTGGTGGCAACTTTGAGTTGTTTAGGTCACTCTAAATGTGAATTCGAGGGAATTTTCAATTTTGGAGATTCGAACTCAGATACAGGGGGATTTTGGGCAGCTTTTCCGGCGCAATCTGGACCCAATGGCATGACATACTTCAAGAGACCTGTTGGTCGGGCTACAGATGGGAGGCTCATTGTTGATTTTCTAGGTAACTCACACAACCCTCGGTCTGGTGTTCTTGCACTACTTTATCAGCCAAACGGGGACTTAGTTGATTAGGAGGTCATAGTTCATGCCTGTTTAGTGCTTGTATTCGTTCAGCAATTTTGTCATTTGGCTTGATATTTTCCTAATCCTGTAGGATATAGGAGGCCCTACATTTGACAGGTCAGTTGGATTGTTTTATTAGGCCCTTTTATACCACAAGACAAAGACTCCACAGCTAGGCAAAGTTTTGACTAATCAGTAGCCATTTATTGTTCTTTTCCTTTACATCACTAATTATATCACTAATGATATAGAAAATATCTAAGTCATCATAGGTGAAGTTATACCTATCTTTTTGTATGATAGAAGGAGATTTTAATTGAGAGCATACAGATCACATAGTACCCTAATCAATTGACTTAACTTACATATGCATGTCTTCGAGCTAAGCTAAACCAATTGTACATTGTGTGGAAGTTTTAGAGCAATGCAATATTTGTTAGAGCACACTGTGTTTGTTGCTAATAAAATTATGTCATGTGATATCGATAGCACGAAGATGTGTATTAGTGTCGACGCAAAAGTACATAACAGCAGATATGTGTCCTGAATTTATGCTTTTTGGTATTGAACTTGGCAGCTCAAGCTCTAGGGTTACCATTTATAAGTCCATACCTGAAATCAATTGGATCTGATTATAAACACGGGGCAAACTATGCAACACTAGCATCCACTGTGCTTTTGCCAAACACTTCCTTGTTTGTCACTGGAATCAGCCCATTCTCTCTGGCCATCCAGCTCAACCAAATGAAGGCATTCAAGACCCAAGTTGAAGAGTTTCACCACTCCTCGAATCAACAAGGTAAGCATATACGAATTGGTACACTATCTTGACTAACTGTCTTGATTTACGTATGTATGCGAGTTTTTGTTAGTTCTGATGACTGCGATTGTTGTTGCTTAGAACTGAAGAGACTTCCCTCCCTGGATATTTTTGGAAAATCACTCTACACATTCTACATTGGCCAAAACGATTTCACCTCCAATTTGGCAGCCATTGGTGTAGGTGGAGTGAAGCAATATCTTCCTCAAGTCGTCTCTCTAATTGCTGGTACCATCAAGGTGAGTCAGTACTTAATTCCATATATACCTAATGTTGAGCAGATGAGTTTTAGGCTTGATCATCAAAGGAGAAAAGGTATACTTTTGCATAAAACGGTCTCTCACATTTATGGTCATGTGTTACTCACATGATATAATAAATGTGAGATACGTCGTTTCATGCAACGGCTGTAGAAAAGTTTTTCTACTTTGGAGAATATGTGAAGCACGCCTCAGTAAATATTTCTTGAATCTTTTATTAGATTGTCTAATAATATAACAATAATTTTTATAAAGACTGAAATTGAATTTTCGTTAAAATATATAAATCAAATTCACAATTTTGTCAGCATAAATATTTGTCTGGCAAGAAAACAGTACTTTACCATTACAATAATAGCAAACTATACGACATTTACACTTCGCTTATATTGGTTTTCAAAACTTATAGGAGCTATATGCATTAGGAGGGCGTGCATTTCTGGTACTTAATCTGGCACCTGTGGGTTGTTATCCATCATTTTTGGCGGGGCTTCCTCCTTCTGAACTCGACGCATTTGGATGCTCAATTGCTTACAACAACGCAGTCGTGGACTACAACAAGTTGTTGAAGAAGGCACTTAGCCAAACTAGAGGCTCCCTCCCAAATGGTTCCCTCATATATGTGGATACCTCCTCTGTTTTGCTTGAGCTCTTTAGGCATCCCACATCTCATGGTATAGCTCTCGACACCAAGGTTTTACCATTTAATTAGGTTTTATATCATTAGAGAAATGTCTTTTTTTTTTTTTTTTTTTTCGCCATACTTAAATTGAGGGACAAATACTTATACTGTCAGATTGTGAATCTAGATCACACACTAAAAAACAAGTCAATTTACTAATTGTCACACAGTCCAACAAGAGAACATTTCTTGGTAACATATTATGTCAAATAATGTGCCCGACAAGAAATTTTCATGTCATCAAGTAAATTTTTATGTTGTAAGTTTAATTTTATTTTGTTTTGAAACAGGCTTGAAGTATGGTACAAAATCATGTTGTGGGCATGGTGGTGGTGCCCATAATTTTGACCCCCAAGTTTTTTGTGGAAATACAAAGGTGATCAATGGGAGACCTGTGACTGCAACTGCTTGTAGTGACCCTTACAACTATGTGAGCTGGGATGGAGTCCATGCCACAGAAGCTGCAAACAAGCTAACAACATTGGCTATCCTCAACGGCACTTTCTCAGACCCTCCCTTTCCCTTTGAGCAGTTCTGTGACCTCCACAGTATCGCCTGAGAAATCCTTTTTCTTTCAAAGATTGGATTGGATTGGATTTTAAAGGTTGTGTTCTCTACCTACAAATCTCATTCTGCAAGAATGTAATAACTTTGTTTTCAATGTATTTGGTTCATAAGCTTTTGCCAATTTAGTCCCTAAATTATCAACTGAGTGAAAATTAGGTCCCTAAACTATTTTTTTTTCTTCAGAAAAATCGGTCATTGAATTATAAAAAACTACCAATTACATCCCTAATATTATTTTTGAAGCTATGATATTCAATTTTCTGTCAATTTAAGTCACGTTACTTGCATATGATACACATTGGAGGGTAGATTGGTAATTTTACATAAAGAAATAGTGTATGGAGTTAACTTTGGAGAGTAAATGAAACGTTAGATTCGCAACCTATATGAAATGTTAAGGGCTTATAGGTGAGAAAGAACGATATTACACTCTAACGTGTGTCAAGTGACTTAAGTTGACGAAAAATTGGATAAAATAGCTTTGGATATAATAGTAGGGATGAATTTAGCAATTTTTAATGAATTTAAGGACTTATTTTACCAAAAAAATAATTCATGGACCTAATTTTCACTGAAGTGATAGTTCAAGGACTAAATCGGCACTTCACCCTATATTATGGGATCCCATAGTGTGTTTTATTCATTTTAGGTTTAAGGCGACTTCAGAACCCAAGAGTTAAACTGTAGAACTATAACTGTATTGATTTGATTGATAACATAAGGTACAAATATATACAAGTCAAATGACTTGGTGTACAAGTAAACCTAAGCCTACAAGGATGTACATAACCTAGCCTAATAGAATCCTAACTTGATTCTCCTATATTAACAGCCCCCCTCAAGCTTGGCGGTCGTTGAGCGACAAGTTTGACTGGAGTAGGTTGAACTTCGGAGTCGAAATTGGTGAGAACATCCGCTGGTTGATTAGTGGATGGAATAAACTATACCTTGTATGAACCAAGCTTCACCTGTTCACAAACAAAATGATAATCAAGCTCAATGTGCTTAGTCCGGGCATGAAAAATATGATTAGCCACCATATAAGTAGTACTCAAGTTATCACAAAATAGTAAAGTGGGAGAGACAACTGGATTACCAAAGTTCGAGGAGAACACAGGAAAGCCAAATGGATTTGGCACAAGCATGAGCCAAGGCCCTGTATCCGGATTCTGCACTGGAGTGAGAAACAGTCGGTTGCTTGGTGGAGCTCCAAGATATCAAATTAGGGCCATGAAAAATCAAGAATCCCGATCTGGTGCAGGTTGTGTTCGGACAACCAGCCCAACCAAAATTGGAATAACCATGAAGGAGAGGAGAGATAGACGACCGCTGAAAGGAAATCCCATGTTCAATGGAGCCATTGACATACTTCAGAATACGCTTAGCAAAAATAAGATGGTATGAGCAGGACGAGACATGAACTGAGAAATACGATTCATTGCATAGGCAATGTCCGGTCGAGTTAAAGTGAGATATTGTAGGGAGCTTGATAAGTGACGAAAGTCAGATGGACCAGATAACAGGGTATCATCTTGATTGGACAACTAAGCATGAAAGGTTACGAGGGTGTTACATAGCTTTCAATCACCCATATTTTTCATTTTAAGTAAATCAAGAGTATATTTAGTCTGAGAAAGATGAAGGCCATCTGAAGCAGGACCAACCTCAAGACCCAGAAAATAGCGAAGATGACTGAGGTCTTCCAAAGGGCCACATAATTATTCCCAATTAATACAATATCATCCACGTATAGTAATAAGATAAGATGAGTTTCACCATGATGGAATGTGAACAATGAGGGATCGGCTAGGCTTTGCACAAAGCCATGACGGAGAAGAAAAGTGTTGAACTGTTGAAACCAAGCTCGGGGAGCTTGTTTGAGACCATATAATGCCTTATGTAACTTACATACATGGTAAGGGCTCTGAGGATTGACAAAGTCAGGTGGTTGGAGTATAAAGACATCTTCCTGTAAATACCCACGGAGGAAGCCATTTTTTACATCAAGTTGATGAAAGGACCATCCATGAGTGATTGCTAAACTGAGAACAAGGTGAATAGTGGCAGGCTTAACAACCGGATTGAGTGTCTCATCATAATCAAACCCATATTGTTGATGAAAACCTTTAGCAACCAAGCAAGCCTTATAATGCTCAATAGAACCATCTGTATTATGCTTAATCTTAAAAACTCATTTGCAACCAACTAAATTTTGAGTGGGATGAGATGGAACAAGAAACAATGTACCATTTTTAAGAAAAGCAGTGAGGGCATGAGGAAGATGATAATGAACTGTGCCATCGGTGTATTGTTTGGGTGCGGATTGACTAGTACGGGATCGATCTGCATGGGATGAAGAGACTGAGGTAAGGCCGGATGAGACTGCACAGACACGGACCACAATTGTTGAATCGGTGAAGACGACCCATTAGAAGAAGCAGGACAAGCAGGTTGTATGGCAGGGGCTTGAGAGACATTAGAGATAACAGACCCAGATGGAGGCACGTTAGCTAGGAACTAGCTGGGTTATAAGAGCACGTGAGGGTGGTTTTCATGATGGGCTACAAAACCTAGAGCGGTGGACTGCAGTGTGGGTCCAAGAGCAAAAGACGTGGCAGAATGGGTTGGGCCCAGGTGAGTAAGAGCTGCAGGAAGAGAATGAGACAATATGGGCTGTCGTGCAAGGGCCTGCTGAGATAAGGCCTGACTTGGTTCCAGAAGAAGAGGCATGGTAGATGGTGCTGCAAGGGCAGCAGTGCGACCAAGAGGAAAATCAATTTCGTCATAGGTAAGATAATGAGATATATGAATCTGATTGGTCTGTGGATCGAGACACCTATAACCTTTAAACTGCAAGTTGTAACCTACAAAAACATATTGTTTGGCACAAGATTCCAATTTGTTAGTAGTATAAGCCCTTAGGTGTGGGTAACATGGACAACCAAATGTACGGAGAGAGGACATATTCGGGTGACGACCAAAAAGACCGACATAAGGACTAGACTAACCAATGACAACAGACAGGAGAAGATTAATGATAAATGTGGCAATGAAGGTAGTTTCCACCCAAAGGGAGGACAAGGCATGATCAATATTTAAGAATGGGTGAGTGACGGTGGAAATATGACACTGTTTTCACTCAACTAGACCATTTTGTTCGAGGGTGAGGGAAAGACACGATTCATAAGTCCTGTTTTATGATAAAAGGCTTTGAAGGAATGATTTATGTATTCCTAGCATCAAATTATTTTTCTAAATATCCTGCCACTCAGTACTATGGTCTGGTGGTATTCCTTTTCACTTGGAAGTGAGAGGTCTTGGATTCGAATCTCGTGGATGGCGAATTTGATACCAAATTAGATTGCCCATTGTGTGGCTTAGCCGAACTCCCCTCCCCTTAGTGTAAAAATATCGATGTACTAAAAAAAAAAAAAAAAAGCCTAATGGTGGCCAATCATCAAGACAATTAGATAGTTTAAACCGGTGATTAATAATTCAAAACTTGCATGCATAATATCATAAGCAAATTGAAAAGAAACTACATATTCTTGCTAAGAAACATAATTAGTTACTAACAATCATAGAATAAAATGTTATTAAAAACATGAATAGAAAATATCTTGAAAATAAACTTGAGTCATCAAAAGGTCTCCAAGCCTAGCAAAGTATTGATGCTTTCTCCCCTCTCAACCCTAATGGCTAATACGCCTTATTGATACTATTGCAAAATAAAATCCTTACTAGAAAAAATCTTCTAAAAACTGGGAAACATAATAGAATAAGATAATTAGGAAATAAAAGGTTTTCTATTTAAATTGAAATTTGAACTTCTCGAAAAATCAGACTTTTGACTGATCAAATCAACTCCAATTTGGTCCCAAAATGTCTCTTTTTAAAGCTTGAGGCGTCCCCTACAAATCCTCAAAAGAATCTTCCTCCAAATATGCCATCTTCATCTTCAAAATGTCCAAAACGTTTAGAAATGTCAATCTGGGAAAGCTGCACGTTGGGCCTTTATTTCATCGCCACAGTCAAACGACTTGGTAGAAAAATCTGAAACTTTGATAAAATTATCTTGAAAGACTCACGAACATCCTCCAATTGAAATCACTCTAAAATTCATCTGTTTGATTATTTTTTTCTCCAGAGGAAATCGAATGTCCTACATTGAAAATGCATAACAAAGTATCAAAATTCTACCAAAATAACCCATAAATTAATACTAAAATTAGGGTAAAGTATATGGTATAATATGGACTCATCAGCTCACTTCCCCACCCATATAGTGTAGACAATATCATTTCTTAAAAAAACAAAAAACAACTATAAAACCAAAATTGTCTTTTTCTTCTATAATTTTTATATTATTATTATATATTTTTCCAAGCTACTATAATTAATGAGAAAGAAAATGCAAACTTGCGCGCAAAAGGACGGACATATTGCCATACACAACTAAACCTAACCCACATCTGCATCGTTTCTCCTACATACCTAAACAATGAACATGTGCCTATTCACTGGCACATGCATGGAAATCTAATGTAAAGAAAGTATAATTAAGGTGCCGACCCAGCGTTTTGTGGGTTGACAATGAGGTCATTCTTGAAAACGCCGTCTGGAATCTTGGTTTTTTTATTCACTATTCACTGATCATGAATACAATAGGCCATAAAGCTATATGCTAAACCAGGTCATTTTCTCATTAAACAACGAAAATTATTCGATGGTGGTTGATTGGGTTGGTGGTTTATATAGAATGTAGCTCTTTTACAATTTCAAAGACTGCAAACTACAAATTATTTTCTGCCTTTAAATTTGGCTTCTACATTTTATCTGATGAATGTTATAGGTACAAAAGCCAGGTGCCGTCCCTTCTCTAAAACCTAGCCAAGTAATTAAGCATACATACGTGAAATTTTTGGATTGAACTTAAAAAAGTACTTACCAAATTTTGCAGAAGCCCATATATATTTGAGAGCGAAGTAAACCATGGCGCCTCTCACTTGTTAGTCATGTGATAAGAGAAATAAGAATAGAGATGCAACAGCCACATTGGTACGACCTTACAAACTTGGAAATAATGTTTCTGTCATCGTTCTAAAGTTCATAAATTAATTTAACTTCGCTATTACAAATTTGTATGGAAAGGAAAGAAGCACACAAAGGAAAAGAAGTAAAAATAAAACTTGGGTCAAGGAACATATTCATGTTCAAGGTAGGGTTGAGTTCTAGTCATGGATGCAGAAGGCATTTTACTTCTCCCAACCCAAAATGTATCAAACGCCACATCTTTTTCGGACTGCTTCTCCATAGATTTAAGTTTCCTCCTCGTCAATAACTTGAATGTGACTATCATTACCAACCCTAAAAATGCTAACCCAAACACAATTCCAACCACAAACCATTTCCGGTTCCTCTTTTTCTTCCCTGGCGCCGGTGCTGGTGTTGGCGGGGATGCAACAACAATGCTAAAATGCCCTATACCACGTGTAATGCACTCATTTTCACTAGTCATGTTCGTGATCTCAAAGGTCCCCCAATCACCAAATTGGACACATTTTCGTGTCATATTTTCCCCTTGCGCAGCATCAATGTGAGGAAACCGGATTGTGATGGGGTCACCGTCGGCAGTGAACGTGAGCTTCTGGTTGCCAATTACAGTTCCACTTGGAGAATCATAAGCCATGAATCCAACAACAGGAGCAACCAATGTGTAATTTGATACTTTGTAGTAAAGTGAAGACCAATTGCCTAAATTTTCAAACACTATAGCTAGCCTTCTGCCAGAAGGTATTGGTATAACCTTTGGTGGGATATAAAATGAACTGAAATTTGCACCTCTACTCCAAAACTTTGCACTAAGGATCCTAACAAATGAAGCTTCCATGCCAGAAAAATTAGCCGGGAGAGAAATATTGTACAGCGTGCCAGTGTGCAGGTTCCTTAGGCTTGCATTTGCATAATCATGGAGAAAATTTGTCAAGGACAAAGGATCATAGCCATTGGAGGCTTGCATGAATGACGGTGATGGCGATGACAGAGAAAATAAGATCATCAGCCAGATTATGTACCAGTTGAAGAACTCCATCAATCAATGCAACCCTGGAAGTCTCCTTGTGATTTTGTTGTTAAATTCTTCTTGGATTGAAATCGCATATATCCATCTGTATTCCACATCCATGAAAGCTCCTATTATACAAAGCTTCCACAATTCATAAACAAATAAAGAATCTATAAAAACTCCACAATTTAAAAGCCAATAAACAATTTGCACGGTGAAATGAAAGAGGTGTTAGGTGTCTGCAGAATATGCCCAAGAAATGAAGAGATGTGTAATCTTGACTTAGGTTTTGAGAAGGTAAACCAAAATCACATCACCAAATGAATATTCTGCAAAATGACAGCCTGCTGTATGAGTCTGAATTCTCCAAAAACATACTCGTTTCGTCGCGATGTTTTTGGAGTTTTTCCTAGGAAATAGAGGGCAGGCGTTGGGGATGTATTGGAGAGGTTGATGGAGGAGAAATGGGGGAGAGGAACATATGGGATTTGGAAGAGTTCTGGTTGTTGTTTGTGGAATGTATTCTATGCATATGGAAAGTCCATGCTAGTTGGGCACCAAATAAGAAGGTGTCCAATGGATGAGTTGTTTAAGATGTTATTTTAATTGTTGATCATAAAAAAAGATGTTATGTTACTATTACAATTGTCAATTTTTGTTTTTAGTTTTTGTTTCTTTTAAATTCCTAGTGGGTTGAATTAGTTGATGAAGGAAAGAGAGGGAGTGGCTTGGTTGCTTGTGCTAGCAAATGCTTTGGAGGGTTATAGTTCCACAATACAAGACAGAAACTCTGGACCTTCTAAAGTCTACAGTTGAGCATTATTTTAGGCAACTGATTTGTGACCCTCTTGGCACAAAGAAACTCAAAAAAGAAAAAATTAAGATAAAAAAGGGAAAAGAATAAAAGGAAGGGCAAGCAAAGCAGAAGAATTTACTTATTACAGGGTTACATATATCACTTTTTATGTGAGAAATGAGACAAAGACACAAAAATATACAATAAATCACTTGTGACATATAAGTCCTCGTACAAAAATATACATTTTAGTTATGCATTGAGAAACAAAAATGTAGTCCCTTGATTTCATGTTTCATAGTGCATACAGCTGCATATTTCTTTCTTTTTTCTCTCTCTCTTTTTCTCCTCAAGACTTATTATAATTTTATGTAAAGAGATTTAGCATAGTTTAATACAACTATAGAAGGGAAGCTGCCCATGATTTGAGTTGGCCTTTGTAGTGGTTTGTTTCAAATGTCATATCCCATACTTAAAATTAAGAAATAGGTAAAGGTTCCAATATCCAACCACAACAATGAATAAATAAATAGGGCAATAATAAAGATTTAATCTGTGGAAAATTTACTAAATTGCAATTTTTTTATAGAATAAAGTTGTCACTCCATTTCATATTTAATCAAGCATGTTGGTCAGTGGTCAAAAAGTCCTTTTCCATTTCCAATTTTATCGCCAAAAGAATTGGCTTAGTCAACTGTTTAATAACAACATCAAAGGGAGGGAAGGTCAATAGGTAATTGTTAAAAGTGTTTTAAAAATGGGCCTAGTCGGCACTTAGGTATTTGATAGTGAGAGTCTATGATGATTTTGTACAAATTATTTTTATACTAAAATTTAAACTCGGGTGTATTGTTTACGGACAATAAAGTTGTAAAAATAGTTACTAAAATCGGAAGGACTAGGCGGCAACTTAGACGATCCAGGAGGTCTAGACGACCGCTAGGCAGTCTAGTTGACACACTAGGCGGTTTCAAGTTTTTTTTCATTAACTAATTAAGTTTTTTTCTAATTAAATAATTAATGCTTACTAAATCAAAATAAGGAGGCTTTTGAACTAGAATAAGTAGTTGTGGAAACTCTTCCTTATATTTGTAATTTGTTAATTTGCTAACTTAGCTTATTGGCTTTTGGCTTTTAAATTCTATATTTACTAAGCTCATTGGCTTTTATTCCTTTTTTTTATCTTTGTTTATTCCCAATACAAGTATTTTTGTTTTGAAGTATAATAGGCATTGTCACTCAGTATCTCTCTAGTGTAAAATATATCATTGTACTAAAAAAAAGTATAAATAGACACTTATTTATATTATATATTCATGTAAATTGGCCGAGATGCTAGACCTCAACATACATCCCGACTAGTGCCTAGTGTCTTTTAGAATCACGCTTGTTAATTAGAAATCATCGGTGCATTAAAATTAGTTTTGAGCAATTGTTGGACCACCTTCCTAATTTCTGTCATAACTAAGTACCATTTGAGTTAAGAGTTCTAGGCTAACCAATGATCCAAATTTGTGTTTTTCATTTATATTAACAAACCTCAACACATGAAATTAGCTTGTAGTCTTGCAGAAAAACTGCTCACTGCCAGCATGACAGTCTTTTTCATTATATTTCTTTAATAAGGTCACTAATCATAACTGGGGCGTCCTTGATTACGATTTAAAATTGTTGCTTCTGTTGTTAAGAAATATTTTTGAGGTGTGTCAATGCTCAATTGGGGTTCGACAAACCAAAAAAAACAAAAAAAAACAAAAAAAAAACAAACAGACTCAATTGGGCCTATGTAGTGGTTCATTAACAGCCCAAGCCTCTCAAAGAAGCCCATATACTTTCTTGAATTGGGTTGGTTTTATAGAAACAATAACCTAAACAATCATTTGGAACAAATAGTTGACACTTCAAACCTTGCGCGTTACTCTTTTTTCTCACACATGTATTCAACGTTCACCTCCGTTGTGTACATGGTTTGTGCAAGACCAGGCAGATAGTATATTGACAACGTTAACCTAACTATATTCATAATATATAAATAATGTCTCGTCATTATACTGTCATATGGTGGACGCACAACCTAGGTGCCTAAGTGAGGATTTCCAAATTCTCTAATACTCAGTATTTGATTCGAACACAATAGGGAACTAGATTATTATAGCTAGATTGAATACTAGTTAAATTTTTTAGGGGTGAACTATTATGATTAAATTGAATAATATCATGATAATCTTGCGTAGAAACATAGGACAAGTTAACTATACTTACCGATTAGTTATTAGTTTAGTAATATTTTTTAACGTTTTATTGTTAGAGAGAGTTCAAGTATGAACTCACTGCCCTTCAACTTAAAAAAGATTATATAAAATAATTAAACATGACCTAGCATTTTTAGTTTTGGGATTCTCTTTTAAGTGTGTGTCTTGGGAAATCCGAAGTACCTTTTATCTAAATTACAGTTTACACCTTCAAGTTTGGGTACTTCAAATTTAAAACATTACAATGTTATACATAAACTTACGAATTTATTGTAATGTCATACATTATAGTTCAAATGTATGATCTAATGGGTTCATGAGTACTCATGGTCGAGGTAGCCGAAATCCAGATGGCTCACATGTCAAGCTCCTTTAAATTTGACTTACATATTATCTCGGTCTTAGAGTTGTTAGCTCAACAACATATCTAATTGCGTAATAAGAGAGAAACATATAGCTGCACACAACTTCTGTGGCATCCAAGAATCTCAAAATTTAGGATCTTTGCTCTTTCATAACATTAACCAGAAAAAGAGGCATTTCAAGCAAAAGAGAGTATTTTGTTTTGAGCTTTGACAAAAGGAGACCTCAAACGTGGATTTCAGATAGGGAACCGCCCAATCAAAAAGGTTTATTATGCCACGTGTCAAGCTCTCCAATGAGACTTAGGTACCCTACGAGGATAACGAACGAACCTACACCCAACACTTCGAGGGAAAATAAACAAATCGTTGCAAGCAACCGAAGCAATCAACAAAGTCAAGCAGCTGACGATACGACTCGATACTCATGGCAGCGACAGCCTCAACCATGGCGGCCACCGCCGTCTTCATCCCACGTTTCCCCACCAAACCCAACTGCTACTCCGCCTTACCTTACCTCCCTCCTCGCCTCTCCTCCTCCCCTTCTTCCTTCCCTCTTAAATCCTTCTCAGGTGAGCTACTTCTCAAGCTTGTATTTTTTAAGTTTATTTCTTAACCAACATGGTTTTTTTTCACTTGCTCTTTTGGGTTGCTGAGGAAATGTGGGTGGGAGGGAAATTTGTTTGTGATTTTTATTTATTTTGAAATTTGTTATGTGGGTCTCAATGGAATTATCTGCTAGTATGTTCCCTGCTTTTAGTTGTTAATGTTTGGGAAATTGTAGTAATTCATGAAGGAAGAATTTTTATTCTGTTGTTTTTCTATATTTCTCCAGCTAATAGATGTAGAGGAAAGGTAAAATCTTGGTTCTGGTTGTTAAAGCAGAGGTTTTGAACCTTGCTGTTTCGATTTTTTCAAAGTAGGGTGTTGATTGAGACTAAGATAACTGTCCTGCATTCCTGTGCTGGTGCTTAAAGTTTTATTTGAGAGGCATTGATTAGGAGGAATCTGGTGGATATACTAGGTATGCAGAAGTTACGAGAAGGAATGGATGTATCTTAGCTGGTTAAGTTGGATTATTGCGATAGTAACTTACTTTAGAATGGGGCTCCAAGATTCCGTCTTTAGTTTCATACGGAACTAGTCTCAATAGAATTTAAGGGTGGGAATGAGTGTCAGATGTTTTTGGTTTTTAACACGTATTTAGGTATCCAAGCATTTAGGCTTATAGCTGATTTGGTTCATTGACTGCATTCCAAGTAAATGAACTTAAAACCGCTATCTTTTGCTTCCAGGCTCCAATTCCACTTCAATACCTTTCATAGCTTTGATCAAATGGTAGGAGAAGGGAACCTTGGTGCTCAAACTGTGAAGTGGAAATAACGCCTTCGCAGCCAAGTTGACGCATGTCATGTTTATTTGATAGTTGTTGATATAGGTTGTGGGACTCATGTATGCCGTTCTGTGAAAAGGCAACAGTCATATAGTAGAGTAGGAATTGACCGATCTCATATATTGCTCCAAACTTGCTGAAACTCTAGAGCACTTATGCGCAATCCAACACACGCAAACAAAGATGATATTTTTAAAAACCTTTGGAGTGAATTTTTGTCTTTTCGGTTTGGCAGAACATTTGAAAGATAAAAATAATTGATTAAGCTTAGAGCAAGTCATTGATATACTTAGTTTTTCTATCACTTTTTCACTCTTTATATAAACTGTTAAGAATGTGTTAATTATAAGCTTAAGCAATGATTGTTTTTCTTTCAAAGGGTCCCGGAGGCTTTCTCTTCCGGTCAGAGCTTCATCTTCAGACGAGACATCCCCATCCGTGGACACTGATGAACTTTTATCAGACTTGAAGGAGAAGGTAAGAAGAGCTTTTTGTTCTCCTTTGTATTGAATCTTATGACAATCATTTTCTAAGTTTCTGCTACTTACAGCTATTTTGTTATGACTTTCCTTGATGAAGTGAATCCAATAGTTGGTTTAAAAATGATTGCCTTTATGTTCTCCTTACCAGTGGGATGCAGTTGAAAATAAGTCTACACTACTTCTATATGGAGGTGGGGCGATAGTCGCTGTGTGGTTGTCCTCAACAGTTGTTGGCGCCGTCAATTCAGTGCCACTTGTAAGTGATTTCTCTGGAAACCACATACCCCTAGCTTTTTCAAGTTTGAGTCCATTTGATTATGGGAAATGATGAATCTATTTTTCAACTTACAACTTTGTGCGTGTCATTGAATTAATTGAACTACTCTGAATTGGCCTTCAGCTTCCAAAGGTCCTGGAGTTGGTAGGGCTAGGATACACTGGATGGTTTGTCTACCGTTACCTACTCTTCAAGGTTAGTTTAAAACTCCCAACGGAAAGTTAACCTATTTCTGTTTTCTAAAAACAGGATGCATTCCTTTACAGGAAATAAGATCTGTTTTTCTTTTCATATTTGCCCCGTTATAGGATCTTGTACCCTGTTTTCTCTTGGTCATGTCATTCACGCAATTCCCCCGTCCATCCATCAATGATTTTAATGGTTATAACATGTTTTCTTTCTGCATCTAAGCACTCGATAATTCTAACAAGTGCATTTTGTATTTGGTATCACCCTCAGTCAAGCAGAAAAGAACTAGCTACAGACATTGAAGCGCTGAAGAAGAAGATTGCTGGAACTGAATAGATCCACATGACGCGGTGTCAAAAGTACATTTATCGTCGCCATCCTTTCGTTCTGATTCATGTATGTCCACTGTGAGAGGCATTTGTGTCCTGTAATCAAAAATAGGTTTTTATTTGATTTATTGTTGTAGTCATGTTAATGTGCTCCCAGACTTCACCTTTGAAATGAGATTTGGCAATTTTATGTCAGTGGGTCTGTTGGAATTGGCTCTAGCACTTCTAGTTAGATTTTTACTTCTTTCAAAATTGTTGGTCATTACTTAAAAATTGTGAGCTTGTTTAAATTGAAAATCGATGTCATAAGAGGCTTCAGTAAGAATGACTTGTTTGGAAGTGTTTTTGAAACAATTAAAAGCGCTTTTGATGAAAGTGCTTTCGGAACCAATCTTTGATAATGTTGCAAGTGAATTTTGGAAAAACACTTTTGCCAAAAGCGCTTTTAATCATTTTAAAATAACTTCCAAACGAGATAACTGAAACACATCTCAACGAAACCGAGCATCTCATTCTGGTCAAAGAAATGGGTTGTTTTTCTCGAAATTTTTATTTGTATTTTTTTTTTCAAATAAATGGGTTTTGTTAAACTGCCATGAATGAACCTTTTGTTTAACTGTGGATGTCTCCATATAATGATATTGGATTCATGCATGAAAAACATCAAAGCCTGGGATGGTGGTGAGCCATACTAGCTCATCTATTTGCTTATACAACCATCTCAAGTAAATGTTCCAGAGATAACACAACCCAACAGAGAAATTCATGTAAGCTGTATCAAGGCCAGAGAGAATAGAGAAAAATAGTTAGAGTTATCTTTGTGCTCCTATTATTTTAGATAATTTAAAGAAATTACTGTTGATATCATGAGGACGTAGGCACACTTGTTTGAACCTTGTAAGTGCCTTATTTACTTTATATGCCACTATATATATATATATATATATATATATATATATATATATATATATATATATATATATCATTTGTTTTGCAATACGTTATCAGTACAGTAAGCTCTCGTGTAATTGGAAGCACAACGTCATGAATCCAATGAAGCACTCTCTACCTCTCACAACTCTCGTCTGAAATCTCACATATAAGAAAATCTTTATCTTCATATCTCAATATGACTAATTTTCTTAATTTTAAAAATAGCACAAACATCACTACAAGAATAGTGATTATTAGGAGCGGTGGATTAGAGGCAGATATAAAGATTTGTCCCTATTAATCTTTATTAGAGGCAGAAATATAGATTTGTCTCTATTTATTGTAATAGAGGCGAAACAATAAATGTCCCTATTAGTGTTGCTATTAGGGGCGGAAGTAAGTGCTTATTTGCCCCTATTTATTAATAGTAACACTATTTTTAGGTGCAATTTCAATATTCGCCACCTAACCATTAGGTGCAAAAATCCTCAATTTTTACCGTTATTTTTAATTAATAGATACAAATGTATTAACCTCTACTTGTTCATAGTTTTGTAGTGCAAAAAGAATGACGAATAGTGATGCAACGCCAACTTAAAAAGATAATGCAACATTCAATGATAAAGAAGAAAAGAAAGAATACAAGACTCTGAATCAAAGTGTCGGCAAAAGGCGGAAAAGGGAGAGTTGGTGCTTGTTTGACCAACTAGAAAGGAAGAGACAAAACTTGGGTAGTGATTTAGAGATTTGGATTCCATCCGGATTTTTTGGTGAGGATCTTAGGGCTCTTCATATTTTATATGTTCATCGTATATCGTACGGTCAGAAATTATTTAAAATTTTGTATTTAAAATTAAACACAAAATTGTAACTAATGAAAGTTGGTCACACGATGTACAATAAACGGATAGGATGTGAGAATCCCTAGGATCCTTACAAGGAGAATTTGGAGAGGATCCTCAATCGTTGGTTAAGGAGAAGAAAAAAGAGGAGACAATTTCCTACTCTTTGCCTTTGTTTTATTATATATATATTAATTTTGTTATTAACGTGATCTATGCGGTATTATCGTTCATCCTATATTATATATATTATAAGGTGAAAGGTGTGATTTATCGCCCTTCCTATATTATAGATATATGGTGCAGCATTGTCGCCCTTCTCATCATCATAGTCATTATTTTTAAGTTTTGATGATTATGTGAATGGTGCTGGATTAAATTCCTTGTCACAAATTTTATTATTTAAAGCAATTTATTTACAATGGGTGAAATTATATGTCGCCATTTGCAATGATTTATTTAGTGTACTACATTTTGTTATGATGGGTATATAATAGAACTTGGAGTTAGGTTTGTGCATGGTGCGTTCGGAGCGGTTACACCCTCAAATCGGAATCGGAACCGGATTCGAGAAATATCAATGGTTCGCTTCGGTACGGTTCTGCTTAATTTATCACCAGAATTGTACGGTTCGGTTTACACCGGCTCTGGTTCGGTTTTTTCCGGTTTACAGTTCCAAATACGAAATTATTTGAATACCAAATCAAATGGTATTTCCAAGTTTACTTGTTTCTTTTTTCTTGTTTTTTGCATGCTTGCATTCAAATATGTTTTCTAAAATGGTTATACAAAGTTACAAACAAAACAGATCCCTTGCAAATACTAAATCAAAATGCAAATGTCCTTTGCACCAAGCAAACAAAATGTCCTTTGCAAATAATAAATTAAAAATCTGTAGTCCTTTGTTTTGATGTAGAATTATGAGTTACCTACCTACTCTATTTGTTCCTTTCCCTTGTTTATCTTTTTAGGTACCGAGCTTTTAAGTAAAATACATTAACCGTTCAAGTTCAAGCAAACAAAAATTACTCAAATCCTATGATCACTGAGTCTCTGCAACAAGAAGAGAGAACCCAAATCTTCCTAAACACACAAAGTAAACCAAAATTCAACAAATCTGAGCTAACTTAAACTACGTGAAACAATAAACACCCAATTCAACTATTTAATTTAAGTGATTATTATATTCAAGGTTCAGTCCAGTTCTGAGTTGTTCCGTCAACATGAAAACCAGAACTGGGAACTAGTATAAACAGTTTAGTTCGGTTCTTGAACCTAAGTTGACATTTTTTTTTTATAAACACTGATTTTTACGATTTATTTTGTCGAGGTTCGATTCGGTTTAGTGGTTCCACGATTTTTATCCCCACCCCTACTTGAAGTTCCTTGATCCTCATTATATAAAAAGATCGAACCTGAAGTTCCTTGATCAATAAAGCATGATTTTTTTTTTTTTATCAATTGAGAGAGCAACAGTTTCTCAACTTAATTAAATGAAAGCTATACCTTAATCCATATATTCTATTAAATGAAGGACATAAGTTTCTTGATTCATGTAAATGAGGACTATGAGTTCCTTAATCCATGTACAATTAAATATGGGAAAGAATTTCAAAAATATGAACTTAAAGCTTCTAATGATGTAGATCTCAGGAATAAAGTTCATGTACATATGTATAATATTTTGACGCGAAGTTCAAAATATAAATAATGTTACAAACTTGAAGTTCTAACACTTTGAGTAGACATATTTATATGGAATGAATTGATTATCAGAAGTTCCCTCATACCCCTACTTTTTTTTTTTTTGAATAAGAAAATGATGAACATATCAAAACTCGATTTGGTTACTATTGAGATCTTGGGCATGAAATGCTTTTCATGGATTCCAAATGCCAAAGAATTCATATAATTAAGCGGATGATATTAGGAGAGACCTCGTAGGATGACTTGAGGCTCTCAATCATTGATTGTGTACTTTGATTTTGACTTAAAAGCTCATTTGTACATTTTAGTCAAAATTAGAAGTTTTCAGGATCCATATATCTATCAAGTCGAACTAGAAATTTCAAGCATATATAAATAAATGATAATAAGTTCAATAAAGGAGAGGAAATTTTTTATACATGTGCATATACATGAGTTATAGCTACAATAATGGAGCTTTCACAAAGGTTGGTTTGTGAAAGACCCGAATATTTGACAAAACTCCTGGAGAGAGAGAGGCACCGGGTGCCATCGGATTCTACCCACGAACCTTTGGTGGTCATTTTGAATCGACTTTGGGATTCTTGCAATTGGTCAAGCTTTCTTCTCATGTTAGCCAAGTAATTAGTTGCAAGTCTTTATTCTTGTGCTTGTGTCCTCTAATCTCTTGTCTAAGACTCACCACCTCAACTGTTAATGATTCAACTTGGCAAGTTCGAGCAAGTAGACTTTGCCCCATGTTGGATACATAACTCGCACATTGAACCAAAGAGTCTTGAACAACCAACTCATTAGACCTTTTTGACAATAACCTGTGCTCAAAGCATATGTCCATAAGTAATTCTTTGAAGTACACATAGAATCAGCTCTGTATAAATTCCTAAAGTGTCTAAAGTATAGAAAATCCCTAAAGGATTCAAAAGCAAGCCCTGGAAGGTTTATGGTAGAAGATCATTAGTTGATATTAGATTGAGTCTCTTCCACGTCAAGTGGTGAGGAGTTTAGAGAGATTATAAAGTATTGAAAGACAAATATTGTCTCGAGCTGCATATCGAGCAATACGCCAACATGATTCTTATCCATCAATAGGATTTTGGATGAAGATCATTGGTTGAGCACACAAATGATTAACCAATATTTAGATACTAAGATCATTCATCATCATAAGGTAAATGATGATCGATACTTGGTCTAGAAGTACCTATCTTAGTGAAGTATGTGCCTTATTGTATTTAACACAATACAATGTATCAAATATCACATTTTTTTGAGAAATTATGGACACATACTTGTTCTATTTTGATGAACTCACTAATAACCGTGGTCTTATTGGGCAAGCAAAATCTGATTCTCTATCTAACGTGCATAAAGATCGCTCACATAAAGAATTAGTAATGGAAGCTAGAGAAACATGTTTAATGCTAATATGACACACAACCTTACCAACTATTTATCAAAGCTTTCATTTCAGAAGTTCAAGAATTGCATCAACACATAGGCTTGATGACAAGCTAGTTAATCCAAGTTCATTGTAATCAGGGGAGGTGTCGATCAAGGAATCGATTAACGTACAGATTGATTAACGTTGAGTTCAATTTGAAAGAATGTTACTTACAACCTCATGAGCGGAAAATATAAAATTAATATGTAAATGAAAAGAGGGGTTAATTTCATCTTTGTTCGTCAATTCATTCAAGGACCAAGGTGGATACAACAATCGGATTCATAAGTGACTTGGACTTCTACAGCCATGTAAAATTTGTGTTGCAAAGTTAATGGATGAGATTACCACATTATTATGACGAGTCGTGTAAAGCTTAGTTCACTCTTTCATCCTCTTAGTAATATCATTTCTTCAAAAAAATAAAAAAGTTAAAAGGGATGAGATTGTGCTCGTGTTGCTAACGCCCAAGATCAATGGAGCAAAATTGAGTAAGGAATTTGACAAATCACTGGTTTATTTACTTTAATCTAAAACGATATGATTCCGTCATGTTTCTATCAAATTTGATCTTTGTGGTTTTCTTTAATCTAAAAGTTCAAGTCACAACCACTCAAACACCACCAAAACCACAAGCACCCACACCTGAAGAAAATGGAGTCAGCCACGGCCAATACCATACGAAATGAAACAACCATGGCCAATAAAAACTGAGCTATTAGACCTTTCCCAGTATGGTACAGCTATTAGACCTTTCATGTTTAAGCTCCCAAACAGAGAGCGCTACATCGTGTCTAGTTATTACAATGCCTTCTCCAAGTTTGGACAAGGATGGTAAAACGCAAACACATACAAACAAAATGAAAATGGTCGTGGGGGTAGATAATCGAACTTCCGCTTCGACAATCACCTTAACAGAGAAGTCAGTGTTTGATGGTAAGCTCCGCTCGAAGATGAAGGACGCCATTTATGAAGAAAGGACTATCCTCGGCCATGAATGAAGTCCATGGTATGGCAAATAAGTTACGGTACCCTACTGCCTTGCCCCCTGTAAATGTGTAGTTGCCTTTGTATTTGCTAATGAATTCCTCAGTCGGCTTTGATCTCGCTGCAAATTCGTAGTCCACTGCAAAACTCACTGACCCTTTTTCCTGCATCCCCAAAAACAGCCCAAAACAATGGAAAGAACTCTGCTGGTCCATGTTGCAATGCGCAGAGAGGAAGAACCCTTGCCCACCCAAGTGGAATGCCTGAGAATATACCCGTCCGGATGGGAATAAATTTGCACACTCCTCTCGCTTCAAGTCCAGGTACACCACACACTGCTGTCTGGGAAGATCAAATTCCACCACCTTAACAGGGCGATACTTGTATGCCCGCTCCACAAACCGACGATTCAAGGTAGCAGACTCTTCTGCTGCCAGAATTCGCTGCCTGTGCGGAGCCTCAGCCTTGAAGAAAAGAGACTCAAGGACAAGCTTGGACGCAGCTTCGTGGTCAAAATCATTACAGGTTAAGACCTTTTTCAGCTTTCGACAAGTCATGTATGGGAAGCGAATGTAGCGTGCAAGTCGAGCACCCAAGATTTCTCGCCTTTCCTCCAACTTAGGGTAGTGAGTCCTAGACCATTTCAACACAAAGTCATATACAGCATCCTCTGATGCAACCTGGAGTTCATCACTGGATATAATTGCCTCTATTCCAGCTAGGGGTAAGGCCATCACCTCTTCGAAAAACCTGGTTGAAAGAACAGACTGTAAGAAATATATCTCTTAAAATTTGAAACAACTTTAACGAACAAGAATTTAGTCAGATCAAGTCCAACTACAAGTCACACGGAAATTTTACTTGCTTATGTCCTTGTAACGGACAGCAAGGTACTGCTTTGCAGCATCAGTCAATGCCTGGACTGCGTCAGCCATTAAGACACTAGAAGGAAGCTCTAGATAAAGCAACGCAGATTCAGGTGTCATGGTCATATTCCTCAGTAGCCGGCTGCAATACCTCATGCATGAAGCTACCTCAAATTTGTCAGCAGCCATCAACACATCCAGTAGAGCAGGAGCTGTGGTGGTGGATAAGGTATTGCTGTACATAAAATTTAGGAGCTCCATGAGGGCAGCTTCTTCTGCACTCGGGAAAACAAAACGAGACTTGTCAGGTAACTTCTTCATGATCAACTTGTAAACTAATAGTTTCCATGGAAGCAAACATTTCAGGAACAGTAAGCTTCTAATATTTTTTCTTACCGGACGCACTGATTCGCAAGGTTACATGTCGCTGTTCAGACTCCCTCATCCCATTTGAAAAGAGCTGCATAATAATACATAAGGACAAAAAATGAGAAAAACTATCCTCTGATGTTAACAAGCAAATAAACAGGAATATATAAAACCAGAGGACAATTACCTTATAGAAAAAAGGACTCTTGGCTGCCAAAATTGGAGAGCTAATGTGCAATGTTTTAACTCTCACAACTGTAGAGCAATCCATTCCCCAGTCTGAGTCATTGCTGTTTGCAGCTTCATCCCCTATAAGAATATCCATTCAAGCTTAAGAGCGCTTAAAACACGACACCACTAGAAAATTAGGAATTACAAAGCAGATCACTTAATACAACCATAAACATGACTCATGGCAAGACAAGGACATGGCGTAATGAAGTTGTAAGGACTCATACTGATAGTATCAGGGTTTCACTCAGATAATATTATTCTCACAAATTTACGCATTCTAACTCAGAACCCTCACAGACACAATGGATAAAAAGAATTATGTTTAAGCAGTAATTATTTTATTTAGACGACTTCCTTTAGAGCTCAAGGACACAGAGGAATACGCATATGGGACAGATCCAAATCAAGTAAAGCCATGCTCTTATGTGCTTTTGCTAACTTCACTTAAGACACATTCAGATACCTGAAGGTGACTCTTCAACCATTGCAACTGGTTCCTCATCTTGATTTTCACAGCCCTCGCAATCATCCATATCAGGCTGGTTGTCATTCAAGATTTGCTCCTCGGGGCATTCAGCGAGATCCAGAACTGAACAAAATTTAAAACATTAGCCAACATTGCCATAACACTACCTCATGTGCATGAACAAAATGTACGGGAAATGAGAACCATGCATGTGACTGATGAACACCCAGATAACAGAAATCACAATCCCAAACAATCAAGGGAAAAACAAATCAACTGAGAAGCGGAATTATTACATTTGAAACAATCAAGGGAGGGGAAAAACACCACAGAAATACCAATCAAAAGTTGCCCAAATGGTTACATTTGAATTTTAAGCACAATTATTAGGGGATAATCAATATCAAAATACGAATCTCACTTCTATGATAAATAAACACCAAATTTCTAAGCTTTTCAGCTGAACAAGCAACAAACTGTTTCAAAGTAACCCCCAATTCGAAACCCTAAAACCCCAAATGTTCAAACTTTCCCTAATTTCTCGGAAACCAAACAAAGCCCATAAAAATTCAAAATTCAAAACTCAAATTGAAAAATCAAAAGAGAACGTACTGTTTTCCTTCTTGATGTCTTCTCTCCGCCGCTTCCTGTGGAGGGCCCAATCAGCGATACTGGTGCAGGCCTCGGAATCGGGTCTGGACTCGGGTGTGTCACCCATGATCTCGATCCGAAGCTGTCGGTCGGAGAAGTTACTGTCGTTAAAGGCGAAGGCGAAATCGTCGCCGTCAGCGTCGGCCAACGGCGTCACGGCCCGCGAGAAGTCGGGTTCCATCAGCGTAGTTCTCGGGTCGAATAGATCCGTATTCAATTCCTTCATGATCCAACCCCCAAAAGCTAAAACCCCACCGAAGAAGACGACCGGAAGAGGGTGTGAGAAGGCAGAATCTGGGAGGAGATAGGACGGACTTTGGGTGGTGGCAGTGGGCGACGGAAAGAGGGTGAGCAGAGAAATGGAATCAATGAGAAACGATGAGGATCGATGAGGAGGAGATGAGGAGGGAGAGGGTCATAAAAGTCGTGATAATAAAACTGAAGCGGCAGGCGACCCTTCTCTCTCTCTCTCTAAACTTTCTGTGTGTGTGTGTGTGTGTCTCTCTCTCTCTCTCTCCCCACCTTCTTTTGTGTGCTTCTTTGGTTTTGTTAGTTGGCGTTCACTGAAATTTCTCTCATTTGGGTAGGAGTTGTGTCCGACTTGGTTTTTATTGTGGAGTTTTTGTTTTTAAGTTTTCTTTTTGTTATTGAAAGCAATTAGCAAGGTAAACATATGTAAGTAGGGGTTGTGACAGGTCAATTAAGGTGGCCATAAATACAAACTCTTCAAAAACTTGTCCCAATGTTTGGGAACTTTCATAACCTTTACTACCTTATGTTGAGTACCAATTTCACTTCAATAACAAATTGGGTTTCTTCGGGTTCATTTCAGACGGTTAAAATTTTGTTATGACCAAACTTGACGAGTGAAAATGCGAAAACCAAATTACATTCAGTGAATTAAGATGTTTAAATTCTTTAGCATGTTGTAAAAGGGGTTGGTACAATTTGCACATGTTTGTACCGTGACAATGAGTGATGCAAGATTTTGTCCAAGTATAATGTGTATCATTTTTTTTATTTTAAAATTGGGATGAATTATAGGGATGGTAATATTATTATTACTCTCTTCAAAAAACAAAAAAAAAAAAAATTATTGCCATATGAAGGTGATGGCATTAATTAGGTTGTGGTGTGTAACTTTTTTTTTTTTTTTTTTTTTTTTTTTTTTACTAACGATATTATGGGGAGGGATGGGTTTAGTCTTACAATGAGCTAATAATAATATGGTTCAAATTCGTCTTTGGAAAGAATCGAACCTAATACCTCTCACTTACAAATAAAGAGGAATATCACTAGACCGCAGTACTAAGTGGTGGTTGTGGTGTGTAACTTTGATGTTTGAGATTTTCGGCCGGTAATTTTATCTTAAGGCATTTAGATCTAGGTCCAAAAAATCAACATGTACTAGGTTAAGATGAGTAATATTTTTTATACTTTATACTCATTTTATATTTTTGAAAAATATTACAGATACTTCTAGTTTCATGCACCTTCTAATTCCAATAAATCAATTTAATATCTTCTAACAAAAAACTACTATGCTAACATAAATCCTACAAAATGTATGATCCTAACTCAAGTAACAAATATATGAATGTATATTATCCTCATAAATAAGATATGAAACCTAACTAAAAGGTACAAAAACATAATATACTTACAATTAAGACACAATAATTTGTGATATAAGCTGATTATAAATTTTTTTTTTTAAAAAAAACCTATAAATGAGGTTCAAATTAGGAAGAAAAACAAAAAATAACAAAATGAAGAAGAAATAATTAAAGAGATAATTAAGAAAAAATTTAGTTTTATAGTAAATTTTATCATTAAAGAGATTATCGACAATAAAATAATCCTAAATTAAAGGAATTGGCTCATAAAATTAGACTTATATCAAGTTTTCGTTTCATCTTTTAATGTTGAGGCTTTTCCTAGAAAGAAATTTGATATTATAGACAGCTGACAGTAATGGTATAGGGGTTATCTTCTTCCGTTAAACTTAGTTTTTTGTTCGCTAATGAATTGTAATTACCATATTAAGGGGTTCTCTTTTGTAGAGGATAAAAGAGAATATTAGTTAAGTGACCAAAATCCAAAAAGGAAGAGTAATATATTCTAAAGGATGGGTAGTACATCGGCTATAGTAGTTTAATATTTTTTTTTATTGAGTACAACGATCTATTTTACACTAAAAAGAGGAGGAGTTCGGTCAAGCCACTAATGAATAATCAAATTTGGTATCGAATTTTCCATCTACAAGATTCGAACCTAAGACCTCTCACTTACAAATGAAGAGAAATACCATACACCGTAGTACTGAGTGGCAAAGATTTTGGATCAGGATCCTCTCTTGAGCAATGGGTGAGGATCCTCCTGATCAAGCCCATCGGGCTGTTGAAATTTTATTCAACAGCTACAATTATTATAACTTTAGAAGGCTCCCTATTTATAGCTGTTGGATAAAGTTTCAACGACCCGATGAGTTTAGTTAGGAAGATCCTCATCTTTTGCTCAGGAGAGGATCCTGAATCCTGTAAGAAATCCAGACCATTTATGTGGTCCAATAATATTATTACAAACGTCAAGTAAAATACTATTGCTATCTCCATAACCCAACAGTACTCCAGCTAAATATTGTATATGTAGATTCATTTTCACCCAATCCCCAAAATGAAATATAAACACAACGAGTACTAAAATTGGTGCTACGTGCGTAGTTTCCATTTACATCCTGAAATGCTTTTGGGACTCGTTTACGTGACTGTAATCAAAATAGGAAGAATTGAATTGATGATAAATTGAATTTATGAGGAGTTGAATTGAGGAAGAGTTAGAATGAGAAGGAATTAGAATCAGATTCATGTTGAATCTGTTTACTTGAATGTTCTGAAATCGGAATAAAAATAATATTGATTTCATTTGCGTGGTTTACTAATTCACAGAAATCGGAATGAATACCAATGTGATTACTAAAATACCCTTATTTATATAATAATTAATTGGATTTTTTTAAAGTAAATTAATTGTATTATTATGACCAGGAACATGACAATATTGATTTTTAATAGACTTGATTTTGTTGGAACATTTATAAAATTTGCATTCTTTTGTTTATGGGCTGGTTAAAGAGAGAAGAAATTCGAAGATAACATAACCAGCACAAGAGGTTCTATCATCCGTCAATTTGGAGTGACTTGCGTTGCAAGGGTTTTGTGGTTTGGGCATGGTATTAGTGATGCAGGGAGAAAAGAGATGGAGACGGAATGGTGCTGGGTAGCGGGAAGCGGTGGGCGGGGACACTGTAACTTCAGAAATTATTTAAGGGCATAATGAGCTAGAAAAGTTGATTCCCTATCCTGGCTTCACGTGGAATTGAAATACTACCTCCATCAAAAGAGTCCAATTTCTCTACTTTGAAGGAATTGAATTCCTAAATTTGTGTGGACTCCATATATTTTTGATTCCCTAATATTTAGTAAATGCAAGAGTAACTCGTAATCGAAATCCAACTCTACCATAAAACACGCTATTAGAATTAAAAGTAGGTATGCTTTGTGCATGCTAGGGTTTGGACTTGTGACTTACGAGAGGCCATACATATTTTGTGGAATTAGTCACAACATCGTGCAAGTGTTCAAGGGTCGAATTAAGCCGTTCTCATTTCCGAGTTCTGGTGATATGTAGATAAAGTCTAAAGTTGTACACGATTTAAACGATAAAAATATGGTCTGCATGCAATAGTTATAGAATAATTATGCACTTCAAATTTTTTTCGTTTAGATAATAAAATACTTTAATGAAGAGTGCATAATTAAATTTAAAGTGTCGATAATAATTTTTATATTTTACTGTAATCTTTTTTATATTTTATTATCTTTATCATAGTGGTAGAAAGATATTTAGTTCTTGCATAACAACGTGGGTTCAAACTGCGTTAATAACTAGTCTAACATTTAATCTAACAAAATTTATTGTTTCACAAAAAAATAAAAATAAAAATCTTCAACTGCTTAATTACCGTTGTTTATTGGGCGACCAACAATCAATTTAGTTAGATGGCTAAAAGGACGCCACGAAACAGTGAATTGTTCTTTATTTCCATACAAGTAATATTCTATATTAATTTAAGAGGAGAGGAAATGATTTGAATCTACGACGCAACGAGCTGAATATAAATTTTATAATACATTTACAATGAGAAAATTAAAAAAAAAAGTGACTTTCACATATTTTTTTTAACTTCTACCTCTTTTTATTTATGATTGTTGAATTGAATAAATAAATGATATCAATGATCAAAATTAAACATGAGTGCGTAAAAAATTAGGGTAATGCCAGGGAGACTAAATTTACAAACTAAATAATGTAGTCACCAATAGAAATGAACACGTTTATCAACGCTTAAATAATAAATTAATCATTAACTTCTATGTTCTTTAATTTTTAAAATTGAATCTACAAATTTAATCTTTCTAGCATTACACAAAAAATTAAAAATAATTTGTGGTAATCATTTATCAAGAATAAATTAATTTCAAACTCAAGATTAAAGAAATAAATTAATTCAATAAAATGAGCCTTTTATTAAAAATTAGGAAAAAGTACATTGACCACCTCACCTCAAAGGTTGCAAAAGGACACACATTTAAAGATGGACGGCCAGCGTTCATAAGCATGGACCAAGGTACTCAAAATCTAGATAAAGATGATATATTTCTTCACCAAAAATGGTAATGTTAAGACAACTAAATTTGAAGATAAAATTAAAAAAAACTAAAGAATATAAAAGTTGATTGACTTATTACTTAAACATTGATAAATATAAGAGCATCCCCAATGGGGGGCTCTATCCTCCATGAGGTTACTACATTTCAAGCCTTAATGAGAAATTTCATCCCTAATTAGCCGGAAAATGGGGTTAGATCCACCACTGGGGCTTGCAACTTCCTTTTTTGGGTAGCATAAAATCGGGCTACATCTAGCCCCAAAAAACAGTGGATCCCACAAAAAAAGTAACAACCCATATGAGCAAAATTCTATCACTCTCCCTCCACTTGCAAATACACTTATACTCTCCTTTTTTTATTATTTTTTAATTCTTATTTTTTACTTATTTTCTTGCGACTTGGCTAATTAATGATTGTTTTAAATTTCATGAGAATTTAAATTTCAAATTGATTTAATGTTCATGGGCATTGGTGGATGAAATTGTCGAATAATTTTTTTTCAAAATTGTATGATACTAATTTACCAATTGGCGCTAAGTAAATTGTTATATTATACCTGAAAATCAAATTATTTCAGAGGAAGAAGTGGGGGTTTGTTTATTTCAACAAATGATATTAAGATAAGAGAATCTAATCCAATGAACAATTCATAAGTGATTAAATCTAACTTTGTCACATTTTGAATTTTTTAGATTGAAAGGTCTATAAAAAAATTAATTAAAAAAAAGGATAGTACGTCCAAAAATCAACTTAAGAAAAGATAACACAAAAAAAAAAATCATCGCTTAATCAAATTACTACATAAATAAATATATACAGCCCATATAGAGTCTGAAATATATAGCCCCTCATTGAGAGAGATTCTTTTATAAAGCCTCCAAGATTCCTCAGAGCTTTAAGATGGGCTATATCCACCATTTTTTCAGCCATATATAGAGTCCCTCACTGGGGATGCTCTAAGGGTGGGCACGGTCCGGTTCGGCCCGGTTCCACCCTCAAAATGGAACCAAAACAAAAAAAATTCAACGGTTCGATTCGGTGCGGTTCCACTTAAATTTCTTACTAAAACCGTACGGTTCGGCTCATGATTGTTCTGGTTCAATTCTTTCCGGTTTACGGTTCTAACCAAAATTATATATATGTTTTTTTTTCTTCTAATTTTATATTTCTAATACAAAACTCATATTTCAACCACAATTCAAGTAAATTTGAGTTTCCACTACTAGATCTACAAGATTTGTGACCGGATAATAGAAAGTGTGCTTATAAATATAAATCAAAAGATAGAAAGGCTCATATCAAGACCAAAATGTAAATCTTAAACTAAAATGTATATAATGCATAATATACTGGAAAAGAATGGAGAAAAATAATGTAGGGGGAGAAAAATGATAAAACAGCAAATGAGGGGGAGAGAAGTGAAGAAAAATATTGGGCTTATGCACATGGTCTTCTTGGAAAAATGTCTTATTTATATAAAAATTGTTGCAGCCCTATTGGAATAGGAATGTGATTGTGTATATCTTAATAGATATGAGAATATATCTTATATTCCTATTAGGAGTAGATTACTTATTAAGTGTTGTAATCCTAAAGGGTAAGAAATTAACATTCCCTACTACTATAAATAAAGGCACAAAGGCGTGAAATAACACACACCCACAATTACACATCTCTCTCCTCCTCTCTCTATGCCGCACCCTCTCACTCTTTTTGGCCTCTATAACTGTTCAGTAAATTATGCCTACAACACGTTAGCAGCACGCTCTTGACGCTGAGCTAACAAAAGTTTGATCTTCAATCAATGGAGTATTACGTTTTAATCATTCTTCTTATGATTAATTTATTGTTTCATTGAATTGATCTACATGCTATCGATTCAATTTAATTCTTCTATGTTGAACATGATATAACGCATTGGAGATGCAATTCCGGCTTTCTGAGAAGGAACTTCTACAAATTCAAAGGCTTTTTATTGTTTTTTGCCAATTAGGTACGCTTAAAATAAAGGAAGATATTTGAAACGACCTTGAAGCATGAAAACATTCCCCATGATGCATGAACCCCCTATGTTTATATTTTCCTTACAATATATATATATATATATATATATATATATATATATATATTGTATATGTTTCATATATTTGTTAATATATATATATATATATATTTGTATCATGCATTACGCAATTTTTGCTATGTGGAATATGTGAGTCAAAGAATTAAAATAAATCAGAAGTAATTAGGGTTTTTCAAACCCTAGGAATGTTGAAAAGAAAAAAGTTTATTGGGATTTTTTTTATGGCATTTTGACATCCGAACAAAGGCAGCAGCCCTTTGGGCTTGCTGCGTGCGAGACTAAATAGGCCTGTGGCCTGGGAAGGTTTTTCAGTTGGGCATGAACCCTTGCTCGGCCTCCAGCAACATGCTGGGCCCTGCCTTAGCGCCCCTGGCCCAAACAAGCAGCCTTTATGCTGCTAGGCTTGTCCCGTGTCCCATCCCACCTACAACAAGGCCCACATTTGCACTGCAAGCATGTAGCTTGCACACGTTGATTGGGCTGCCCTGTGTGGCCTGCCCAAGCCTAATTGGCTCGTTTCTACTTCTAACTGCACCCAACCATAGGGTGACCACGACTAAGCTCAAAGTAGGGCTATATTTTTTTCAACCCTATGCTAATTTTTGACATTTTTAAATAATTCTAACTCGAACGTTATTATTATTTTTTGCTTCTACGATCGACCCCGAATGGTCCCGATCTATTGAATTAATTAAAAGTAACCAGCAGTCTATTTATCTGATAATTAATCCAAAATTATTGACCTGAAGCCCACTTTTGGACATTAACGATTCAATAATTTATTTTTATACTTTGAACCGTTGACATACTTTCGTAGTAACGAAACTCTCACACTTGAGTTCCTGAAGAACCTCAAATCCATTACACTTAGTTGTATATCGTATTTTGTGTTCTTACAGGTACCTCCTTTTATGAACCGGCGGTTCATAACTAAATTGAACCTGTAGTTTCAAATTTAGCGCCTTTGAAACTCAAAGTTTTCAAAAAATAATACACCCATGAAAACCAGACGTTTTTCATGAAAACCATGTCTTAGAACTCAAATGTTCTAACTTTGATGCTTATGGATCATTCCTTCCCATAGCATCAATCACAATCTTATTCCCTCCATTCAGTGGATTGTCGTACAGTAACAAATTCGATTTTCCTGATTTGGACGTTTCTAATAGAAACCACTTTATGTGGGGTACATGACATGAATCTCCACTTGACTATTAAGAAGCTGAGAAACCATTGAAGCCAACAATGGCATGGAAGAGCTGAATTCATTCGAAGACTTATGCTCCAAGCATTACAAATAGAAATACCTCCCGAACGAGGATTCCATGGCTCTTTGGCTCGCTTGTATGGACCATTTTATTATGAAAGACATTACCTGAAGCAAACCATGATTACGTCTATGAATAAGTACAATTTTAAAGTTATAAATCCAATCGAATTTTAACCAGAGAATACTTTTCTCGTCCTTCCATGTTTCTAACTCGCCCCTGAAGCAACATTGTAGAAAGCGAAAGTTTACCAAATTCTCGGATCTGATTACTACCACAAACATATGGTAAAATGAAGGCTTGCCAAGGTGTTGCATCATGCCCGAAGCATGATCTTTAGCACCTAAGACCTAAAACTTCAAGAATAAGGAATAGTATTCCCAAACCTCAACCCTGCAGAATCTAATTCTATCTTGGTGGAATAGATCATTGGTTATGCACCTGTTCGTGCCCCTACCAATGTTGTTGAGAAGTACCATTCTAGTAGTCAATATGTGAGACTAATTTTGCTCTACCGAACATCGTTGGAAGAGCAGAATTTTGACATGGATGACCTTGTTGGCCGAATCCCCTTAGTAAACCATTTACTTTGTGAACATTTTTCCATGTTCCTGGATTCAAGTTTGGTGTATGTTTTACTTATGGATAATCTTATTGATATTGTTCTTGATTATGAGTTAATTGAATCATGTTTCTTAATATATATGACCGATTCAATTAAACATGTGATTAGGTAATAATGTGGGAAAGTTAGTTGTCTAGATGAATGCATACTACGCAGCACACTAACTTTACACCTAAATCACATCTCTAACAACGACTTTAGGTCTATCCAACCTGATTAAGAGCATTGGCACGCTTCTCGTTGTATGAATGGTACTGAATCACCATTTAAATGACCTTAAATTCTCCATATCATTGAGTTTTTAAGGATATTCGAGATGACAATGATCATAAATGAAATCACTGAAGAAAATAAAGTGAAATATCTTTGCACCACCTCTAAAAATGAGCTTGAAGCTTTGATTTAGGGCCAATGGGTTGTTTCCCAACTGGGAATACACCACATGAGGCCTACCTGGAGTCTAGTGATTGAGTAGTTTATTTGCTTTGGCATGACCTTTTGGGACACTTAGGTCGAACAATGATGCTACAACGCATCTTCTTATCTGAAGTAAGGATATTATGCCTACAAACACACTTTGCCAAGCATGCTCATTAGGGAAATTGATTTTCTATATCATCCTCGCAAAGATACGACACGACTCTCTTTTCACAGTGGATTCAAAGGAATATATGTGGACTAGTCCAACCAAAATGCTGACTATATAAATACTTATGGTTTTTGTTGATGTATCGACAAATTGGTCACATGTTTGTCCACAAACATTGCTGCTAAACCTCATGGTTGATTAAGGGTTCACCACCCTACTTATCCCTTAAGGTTCGGGAGACTGGATAATGCCAGAGAGTTTATATCGACAGTTTTTGATAAAGTATTGCATGTATTTTGGGTTTATAATTGAACTTTGAATTCCCATGTTCACCCTAAATAGCCACGCCTAGCGATCATAAAGCGCAATTTAAATGATCGTCCAGATTTTGGTATACGTACCAAGTTTTCGATTTCTGCCTAGGGCTATGCTATCCTTCTACGCAGTTATGTTGGTTCGCCTTGAGGCTCATTGCCGCCCAACCTATATGATGTTACAGTTGGTTACTGGGTACGAACTTGACGATTTTCATATTTACGCATTTGGGTGTGCATTATATGTGCCAAGTTGTGCCGCCACAACGTACCACCATGGGTTTCAAAGAAGGATGTGTATCTTTTGTTAATCATGATTCTCCTCCACACTAACTCTCTTAAAACCCTTGCATGCGATCTCTTTACCGCTCATTTGCGGGTTGTCAATTTAATGAGACAGTCTTCCCGCTGTTAGGGGGAGATAAAAACGTCAACATTCTTGTAGAATGGCGCGAAGTTGCGTAGACGTTACCCACTATGTCTCATCTCAATCCCCATACCACACAAGTGTGATAAGCAAGTGCGATGAATTCTAGATTTCAGAATGTTGCTCCGTACGTATTCCTCTGATCTAGCTAAAATGACGAGATTATGTACCAGCTGCAAACATGTCTGCAAGGATAGACGTACTTAACGGACGTTGAGTCAACATCGATGGAGGGTGTGCTGCCCCTGTTGAATGGTTTGGATGCCCTTGTTGGACGGTCTGGTACACCGACGGATAGCCAATCAATCTGTCTTGGGCTGGAGCATGACAAATCACTCAGTTCGTAGGATTCACTTCCGTGGAAGAGGAAGACACGACACAACAATGAATCTAAACTTGATTACTATCTCAAATCATTTCCATTTCATGAGATTAATCTGGATTACTCCCGAGAATTGAAGCTAACTGGAATTGAAATAAGATTATCATCGATGATGTTTTCACTTATCGAATCGTGTTTCGTTGATTAACTGACAATGTAGAATTGATTGAATAACTGAAATTACAATTTAGGTCAAACTTCGTACCAAAGTGTGTATTGGACCTATCGTTCATACATTGTCCAATGTAACCCCGTTGTGTTACAAGCGAGAAAGGAAACATTATGAGATGAATGAAATAGTGCGATATAATGCACGCTTTACGACGCAAGGTTTCCCTCAAAATGTCATGTGATTGATAGCAGCATCATGAAATGTGGTTAGTGTTTTCTCCATGGAGATATAGATATAGAGAGTTACATGTAAGTTCCCGAAGAATTACATGGGCTGGTTCAAATAGTTCCAAAACCACGGAATACCTTTTTAACTCGTTTTGAGGCATTCACTTACAATCCAACGAATATGGTATACCCGTCTAAGTGATTATTTGATCAGTCATGGATATGAATTATGTCCTTGCGTGTTAAAGTATGAAGTTTTATTCTGAATTGCTAGAGTTACAATTTATGTCATTAACACGAATCTCACTAAGACTTCGGAAGAGCTTGAGAAAACTGTCTCGCACTTGAAGATGGAATTTGAGATGAAGGATTTTAGTAAAACTCGTTTATACTTTGACTTGAAGTTTAAGCGTTGTCTGATGGTATTTTGGTCTACCAGTCGAACTACACCCCAAATGTGTTACCTTTGAGTATACCTATGGTTGTCCATACATTATATACAAATGAGACCCTTGAAGAGGTTATGGAATCCGAAATTCCATATCTGAGTTAAACTTTGCGCTTCGTTGAACTTAGCTCGTTGTATTTAGACATGATATCTCCTTCACTGTTGATTTTGATAAAGATGCAGCACTGCACCTACACACAACCACTGAATTTATATTAAAGACATACCCTAAGGGTACTACGAGGGCAAATCCCAATGCATCTCGAGTGGATCCAACCCCTTGATCCTCGAAATGATGCTTGCCTTGTTGTTATGCTAATGTAGGTTGCTTATCGAACCCGCACAAGGAAAAATCCCCAAATGGTTATATCTTTACCTTTAGGGATATCGCAATATCTTAGAGGTCCACGATATGACCTTAGTTGTGAAATCTTTGAATCGGTCCAAGACTCACCTCACTTCACTATGCCACAAGTGAGACATGGTTAAGAGTTCTTGTTGAGCATATTCGAAGTACTTGTTGTGTTTTCATCCATCGTTGAGTTCTGACGACGATCCATGAAGACTATGCCACATGTATCCACCTGATCAAGTTATGATACATCAACGAAGTCAATACTAAGATATGTTGCGTCCACATCTACATCAGTAAAGCATCAGGAGATTGAAGTGCAAGCCAATCCCAGACAACCTTGCCAACCTTTACACAACGTCACTGCCGAAGTCAACCTTCCAGAAGCTTGTCCGAGGAATTGATATGCCTAACTATCATATGCAATGCTTATAGTTCTCATTTGGAATTTACGTCAAATTTAAGGGGAGTATCCAGAAATATACTCACTTGATCTTAATGTACTATTTTTCCCTACGATTAGGAGCATTTTTCCCACTGGGTTTTTGCTACCTAACTAACTTTTAACGAGGCACCCATCATGGGCTGATCATACCCTTGTGAGCTCTTCTACTTGCGTCCAAAAGACGTATGGTTTTTAATTTCATGTAACTTCTCACTTTTCTCCTTAGACTATAGCTTTTTCTCCACCTTGGGTTTTACCATAGTAAGATTTTGTGAGTTTTACCTTTTTGTGCATTCTTCTGTTGATTTGAGATTCGCATTCGCTCATTGTGTCGACGACTTCATCAACTGTACTTATTTCAACACTGAAGACCTGATGTGCCCTCTATTTGAGTATTTACACACTTAAGGAGGAGTGTTGCAGTTCTATTGAAATATGAATGTGATTGTAAATTATAGTAGATATAGGCCTGGCAATTTCTGACACGACCCGATAACCCGACACGACACGACACGAAATTAACAGGTGTTTGGGTCGACACGATAACGAATCGGGTCTTATCGGGTAACCCGATAAGCACCTGTTAAGATAACGGGTTGGGTCGGGTATACACGTGGGTAAACACGATACACGATAAGCAGAATATTATTTTTATAATTTTATAACCCTAAAAAAATACTGTAATAATTATATACATTAATTTTACAATTTTATACCCCTAAAAATTATAATAAATATATATATATATATATATATATTAAATTAACTATAAAATTTATAATAATTATAATAATTATATATACTATAATAATTATACCCCCAAAATATTAAGTCTATCTATACTAATTATATATATATATATATATATATATATTAAATTTTATAAAAACTATAATGCATATTAATTAATAATTTAATATGCATGATCAATGCATTTGCCAACTTGCCGCCCTTTTTGAAAAAAAAAATGGAGGGAAAATGAAAATGTTAAGAAAAGTTGAAAATAAAACAAAAAAGTGAGGGAATTAGGGAAAGATGTTGGAGGGAAAAGTGAAAATGATAAGAAAAAGTTGAAAAGGAAACAAAAAAGAGAGGGAAAAATGAAAATTAATAGAAGTGGTGAGAAATTTTTTTTTTTTTTTAAGTTATTAACTTTTTATCACACACATGACTGTCATGACATATCTCACTATTTTTATAATGAACACGTGATACGTGATGTATGTACTATTCCATGTACCAGTCAATTATAATTTATACGTACAAAATAAATAGATTTAAATCTACTTAATAAATATATATATATATATACACACACACACGGAACTTGATTGATGGCATACGAATTCTCCAAAACTAATTTCAACGATCCAAACCGTCAAAATTGTTTGTATATGCTTGGAGATCACATCAGCAAAAAATCACAAAAAAAAACATTCAAAGATCAAGTAACGGGACAAAGCTTTTCAACGGTTATAAACGAAAAATCACGATTTAACGGTTATTTTAACTCCGATTTTGATAATTTTTTATAACTACACTCCTTGACCCTATATGAATACAATGAATGAATTCGATCTTCAATTTAAAATATTTACACAAGTGGATACCACAAAATCTTATGTTATACTTAATAAAAGTATAAATAAACTCTAAGTGTTAGTCAATCTATCGTTTTACGAATTCTCCGAAACTAATTTCAAAGATCCAAACCGTCAAAATTGTTTGTATATGCTTGGAGATCACATCAGCAAAAAATCACAAAAAAAAAACATTCAAAGATCAAGTAACGGGACAAAGCTTTTCAACGGTTATAAACGAAAAATCAAGATTTAACGGTTATTTTAACTCCGATTTTGATGATTTTTTATAACTACACTCCTTGACCCTATATGAATACAATGAATGAATTCGATCTTCAATTTAAAATATTTACACAAGTGGATACCACAAAATCTTATGTTATACTTAATAAAAGTATAAATAAACTCTAAGTGTTAGTCAATCTATCGTTTTACGAATTCTCCAAAACTAATTTCAACGATCTAAACCGTCAAAATTGTTTGTATATGCTTGGAGATCACATCAGCAAAAAATCACAAAAAAAAACATTCAAAGATCAAGTAACGGGACAAAGCTTTTCAACGGTTATAAACGAAAAATCACGATTTAACGGTTATTTTAACTCCGATTTTAATGATTTTTTATAACTACGCTCCTTGACCCTATATGAATACAATGAATGAATTCGATCTTCAATTTAAAATATTTACACAAGTGGATACCACAAAATCTTATGTTATACTTAATAAAAGTATAAATAAACTCTAAGTGTTAGTCAATCTATCGTTTTACGAATTCTCCAAAACTAATTTCAACGATCCAAACCGTCAAAATTGTTTGTATATGCTTGGAGATCACATCAGCAAAAAATCACAAAAAAAAACATTCAAAGATCAAGTAACGGGACAAAGCTTTTCAACGGTTATAAACGAAAAATCATGATTTAACGGTTATTTTAACTCCGATTTTGATGATTTTTTATAACTACACTCCTTGACCCTATATGAATACAATGAATGAATTCGATCTTCAATTTAAAATATTTACACAAGTGGATACCACAAAATCTTATGTTATACTTAATAAAAGTATAAATAAACTCTAAGTGTTAGTCAATCTATCGTTTTACGAATTCTCCAAAACTAATTTCAACGATCTAAACCGTCAAAATTTTTTGTATATGCTTGGAGATCACATCAGCAAAAAATCACAAAAAAAAAAACATTCAGAGATCAAGTAACGGGACGGGACAAAGCTTTTCGACGGTTATGAACGAAAAATCAAGATTTAACGGTTATTTTAACTCCGATTTTGATGATTTTTTATAACTACACTCCTTGACCCTATATGAATACAATGAATGAATTCGATCTTCAATTTAAAATATTTACACAAGTGGATACCACAAAATCTTATGTTATACTTAATAAAAGTATAAATAAACTCTAAGTGTTAGTCAATCTATCGTTTTACGAATTCTCCAAAACTAATTTCAACGATCCAAACCGTCAAAATTGTTTGTATATACTTGGAGATCACATCAGCAAAAAATCACAAAAAAAAAACATTCAAAGATCAAGTAACGGGACAAAGCTTTTCAACGGTTATAAACGAAAAATCACGATTTAACGGTTATTTTAACTCCGATTTTGATGATTTTTTATAACTACGCTCCTTGACCCTATATGAATACAATGAATGAATTCGATCATCAATTTAAAATATTTACACAAGTGGATACCACAAAATCTTATGTTATACTTAATAAAAGTATAAATAAACTCTAAGTGTTAGTCAATCTATCGTTTTACGAATTCTCCAAAACTAATTTCAACGATCCAAACCGTCAAAATTGTTTGTATATGCTTGGAGATCACATCAGAAAAAAAACATTCAAAGATCAAGTAACGGGTCAAAGCTTTTCAACGGTTATAAACGAAAAATCACGATTTAACGGTTATTTTAACTTCGATTTTGATGATTTTTTATAACTACACTCCTTGACCCTATATGAATACAATGAATGAATTCGATCTTCAATTTAAAATATTTACACAAGTGGATACCACAAAATCTTATGTTATACTTAATAAAAGTATAAATAAACTCTAAGTGTTAGTCAATCTATCGTTTTACGAATTCTCCAAAACTAATTTCAACGATCCAAACCGTCAAAATTGTTTGTATATGCTTGGAGATCACATCAGCAAAAAATCACAAAAAAAAAACATTCAGAGATCAAGTAACGGGACAAAGCTTTTCGACGGTTATAAACGAAAAATAAAGATTTAACAGTTATTTTAACTCCGATTTTGATGATTTTTTTATAACTACACTCCTTGACCCTATATGAATACAATGAATGAATTCGATCTTCAATTTAAATTTAAATTTAAAATATTTGTAATAGATTAGTAGTGTATGTATTATTTTTTTTATTAGGCTTTCATTTTCGAGTGTAGATATAGTACTTGAACGAGAAATGTTTTAATGTTTTCAAGTAATTTTTATGTCGCAATGTGTGGTATGTGCAAATTGTAAAAAAATATATTTTTTTCTTAACGGGTTATAACGGGTCGGGTCACTTTACCCGTTGGGTAAAGTGACACGACCTGTTAAGGACCCGTTAAGATAACGGGTGTGACACGACACGACCCGTTAAGATAACAGGTGTTACACGAACACGACAGACACGACCCGTTTGCCAGGCCTAAGTAGATATGAAAATATATCTTCTATTCATATTAGGAGTAGATTACATATTAAATGTTGTAATTCTAAAGGATAAGGAATTAACATTCTCTACTACTATAAATAAAAACAGAAAAGAGTGGAATATCACATCCATAATTACACATTTCTCTCCTTCTCTCTATGCCGCACCTTCTTTTTCTGACCTCTATAATTATTCAGTAAATTCTGCTTACAGTAAAAATAATAATAAAACAATAATTTATAGTAAAAACAATTCGATCCGGTTCGAATCGTTTGAAACAGTTTGATTTTTGTTTTGGTTTTGACTTCTTCGGCCAGCACAATTTTTTACAATTTTTTGTCATCGATTTTATTTTCCAATTTGATGATTTTTATGCCCATCCCTATACTAACATGCTTAGTCCGATGACACTTGTAAATTTAACTTTTAAATTTAATCTCGAGCATTATTACTCGACCAAAAATGTGTTAAGATGGAATAGTCCGATGAAAAAATGTGTATGAACGGTTCACATGAACTGTATACCCCTGATTACTTAAACATGAAGGGGCTTTTTTTTTTTTTTTAATCGAGTTAGGTAGGCAAATGGCGATTGACCAAATTATCCAAGCAGCTGTGACTATCTTGTGTATATATTTAGCTACGCATTCAAATATTGCAACTGCAGCGAAATCCAATATTCATTTATAAAAAGGAAAAAAGGAGCCAGAGAAAGTATTTTTATACGTTCTTCTGGGATCAGATCCAAAACCTGAACGATGGATAATATATGTGTTTAGTTAAAACATGATAAATATTTATCTAAATTAATGTACAGAGTTAGAGAACCTGGAAAAACGCCATAAATATTCCCCTGGCATATCTTGACAACAGAAAAATCTGGATTTCGTAGATTTACACAAGAAAATGAGAAACTAAATAATTAGGTGCTCCGTCCGGATCTAGATATGCATGCTCTTCGACGTATTTCGGGTTAAATTTCTGATGATTCCTGCAGTCACAAAAATCTTCGCAAAACACACCACAGGTCAGAAATATTTATAGAGACATAGATACATATATACATATAAATAGATGAAGTAAAAGAATAAATTGAAATAAAATGAGAGAGACACGGGACAGTCAAATAGTATTGGAGCTCCCTTCAATCCAAGAAAGGAGAGGAGAAGGAATTCACATCTCCTGGGCCATGCAGACCCTTAAGCTGCGCAGTTTCCTTATCGTGCGCACCTCAGGGGTATCCATGAACCAGCAGCAGTGTAAAACCCTCTCTCCCTCCTGCTTTTGAATCAAAAGGAGCTCCCATTTACTCACACTTTTTACAGATCTACAAACTCCGACACCCCAAAAGCAAACAAATACTAAAAGAGATGGGGGTCTCATGAGAGTAATAAGAAAGAAACCCTAGTTCTAGTTGTGAAGGAGGGTGGTAGTCTAAAGGGCCCCTTAAATAGAGATGGGGAACTCATGGGACTAATTAGAAAAAAACCCTAGTTGGAGAGAGAGGACCAGAGGAGAGAACTGAGAAGTAAATATGGACATTGAAAGGGGGTCTGAAGAAAATCTGAGAGCTAGATTTTCTATTTATTAATTTCTGACAAAGTTGGATGCATTGGGTTGGTTTTGGGAACAGAGACTGGTAAATGGCAGACAAGGGCATCTTTCTACATTTCTCCTTTTGATAAAGGTAAGAAAAATCTGGCTCGGCGATTCAATAGATAATACTTTAAGCTATTCTGAAAGAGAAGGCCGATTCTAGCTTTGCAAATAGATAATACTTTTAGTTTGAGATTTCTAACCCGCCTCGGATTCGTATTGTTTATTTTTTTAATTAAGTCATTTTTTAGCATTTAAAGATTTTATAAAAAAATCCAACTAAATATAAAATCATGTAGCCATTTAACAATTACTCAAATCAAATCAGCACTAAAATTTTGTCAGAAGATGAAATGCCTCTGTGAATCTGTTTAGGCCTAAAATAATATTTTGAACCAAGCGTAGGTTCGGCCCAAAGTTTTTCCCAACATACTACGAGCTGCCTAGTGGTCCCGGGCTGTTCAGTAAAGATGGTCGAGTCCTAGTGCAATATGGACTTTTGACCGGCAATGAATACGGCCCGAAAAGGGGGAGAGTTCAAAGTCCTAGTAAGAGTAGGATTGGTCGAGATAAAGTTGGATCAAAATAAGAAGTTCTAATCCGAATGTGGTTTCAACTCGGTCTTGAGGAGGATTTGTTTCTATAAATAGAGAGAATAGTGCATTATTCAAGCCCTCGAATTCAATACACAACTGCCCTGCGCAAAACCTCTCAAACATCTTGAGATTTTTTATTTTCTTTTTCCGCTGACACATCTTTAGTTTAGATAAACAGCACTGTGAAGGCAACCGGTGAACACCTTCAGTTTGGATAAACAGCATTGTTGCCGTAGAATCAGCCGACAGAGGAACGCCTTCAGTTTGGATAAACAACACTGCGTCGAGGCCGACTGGTTACCTATCCAAGTATCAGTCAAGAAGGGTTTCCGAATCCTTATTGGCAGAGGTCATCTTATTAGCCTTTTCAGCGAAGTAAGATGTTACGAGTTATGACATTCGGCACATTGAACGTCGAGTGATTTTATGATTGGATACTCACAAGTGAGTTTCAGAGTTCGGCATTCTGACGGCCGAACCACATTTACCGTCAAGACATACATCACCTTTGAGTACTTGTGTCTGTATAGTCTGGTGTCGATTCGACGTGCTTATACTCTCAAGAATATAATCACTGTGACCGAATCCGGCGCCGATGATTCGTGAACTTCGCAGAATTAGTAGCCTTGTCTTCAGGCTTGAGAATCCAAAGGCCGAATTTGTTCCTTCCTCGAGCGCAATCGTAAGATCAAGAAGTCAACAACGCAGTCAACGGAACATTAAGAAATTGTACTCCTCGGCCAAGCTTGGCCGACGAGTTGGCACACCCCGCATCAACCGAATGACGTAGTTAGCCCATTAGTTACTCAGCTTGCGCGCCACGTAGGCTTTGTAATATTTAGGGTCAATAGAATCTTATCAATTTCTAAAATGATGAACTACAATGACGAAGCCACCAACTAGTCCTCTTTTTAAAGAATAAAATAAAATAAAATAAGCACTAAAATTTTGCCTACATAAATCGAATAGTTAAATAATTTTATTTGATTAATATATATATATATATATATATTTTGAAATTTAATGGTGAATTAAAAAGTAACGTTGTTATGTACTTGCAACATTATAAATAAGAAATATAGCCTAGTATATAGAACGAATAAGTCTGATTGAGAAGAAGTTAAGTGGGATAAAAAAGAAGTTAGCTTTTTTGCTAATGTGAATAATAGTAAATGGGTTAACAAAGTAAAGAATTAACGGAATCATAAATTTGAGGTTTGTTAAGCTATAAATGTTAAATTATGTGCTAAAATTTTCTTAATTGATGTAAATTCTCTATAATTCAACACTGCACAATGAAGTTGGTGGTGATATATAAAAGGCTTATTATATTGAAATTCCACATATTGTTTAAATACATCACACATACTTAATACACTTTATATTTATTTTTGTAATTAAAACTTATTTTAATACACGTTGTACACCACGTGTTTTTAATATAAGTGGTGAGAAATTGTATTTTTTAAGTTATTAACTTTTTAACACACATATCTCATCATTTGTATAATGACACGTGGTGTACCACCCCGTGTTTCGATCACCACGAGTGGATCCACATAGGGACCTGGGAGGTCCCAGGACCCGTTGGCGATCCTAAATTGATGCTATAAATTTTCCGGGGACCCCTCGTACTTGAGCATGAAGTTTGTGTAGGTTGTAGATTGCAGGTTGCAATGGCTGTCTTCTTCTTGAAGAAGATGACCGCGCACGAAGAAGAAAGAAAATAGGGACCTTCCTACCTCATTCCTCCTTGCTTCTGCCATGGTCTCATCCGTCGGTACCACCCACTTCTCCTCCAACCTTTCTCTGTCGTCTGGCTGGGGCAGTACATAAGCCCAATTTTCTCCAAATTATTTCAACCATCTTAGTAATTTTTCTTATGGGTGAAATTTCTTTCATAAGGTTAGTAAGATGAATATGATCTGTCATGGGTTGGTGAAATTTGGGGTGGAGCTGCTATGACTTCAGGAGAATGGGGAGGGAATCGGTTGGTGGAGGTATGACAACTTTGTTCTTTGTGAGATAGAAGGTGGATGTTTGGAAACTAGTAAAAGAGAAAAATTGTGTGTTTGGTTAGAAAGATAGTGGGAGTTTGGGGAGAGTTTTATTTGACTTGTGTTTTAAATTTAGTGGTTCATATTAGATAATCAATAACTTAGGTGCTCCTTAGTAACTTATGAAACCTCGTAATGGACACTTGAATTATGATTTTATAATTTGTAATATTGTTTTGCATATGATTTTTGAATGAAATGTATTATATTTAAATTTTCAATGTTATTTTTGTCTATAAATTTTTTGACCTTTATAATTGGGACCCCCCGAGTTTAAAATCCTGGATCCGCCACTGCCGGTCACATTGAAAAATTTCTCCACACTCTCACCACACACCCCACATTTTCTACATACACCCCACTCTTCAAATCTTAGGTGCAAATACATAAGGTCATTCAAAGGCACCTTCGGTGTAAAGCTGAAGCTGGTGTGATTCTGAATTTGTTTTTAATTTTTCTATTGGAATGATGCTGGCAATTGTTTGATTATTTGCATGTGTTTATCCCTTCATGTTTCTCTATCCCTTCCATGGAAAAAGGTGGAAGGCTGTGGGTATTCTGTACCAATAGATGAGGGAGATGATTTTTGCAGTAGTGGATGAGGAAGATAAAAATCCAAAAAAAATATGGCAGCTACAGAAATGTGGAGCTTTATATAGAGTAGTAGCAGTGGCACTAGGTAATGGGGATTAAATACATTTGGGGTTCATGATGATGATTCCTCTTATTTTCCTTTGATTGAATCATGGGAATGGATTTAGTTATTAAAATCATTGAATTAGAGGAAGAGATTAGGTTGTTATGCTGCTTTTAAAATCAAGGGATCTTTGTGTTCAAATTATGGGAATGAAATAGAAGTCTTACCAATCATTTGAAGTTTCCGAAACGTTGATTTCACGTTGCATTTGTTAAGAATAATTTTTTCAATCAATGTTTTTGTAGTTTCATTAATTCTACAATAGAGGGTGTGAGTGGTTTTGAGAGTTGAAGAAGATAAATGGACTTGGGATATGCATGTGAAAAGTAATTTGGGGCGTATTTAGAAATGGTGCCTATACCTGCTGTGTGACAGCCCATCCCGGACTTTTCGTACCGTAGGGGTGAAATAATGATTTTGCCCCTAGCATGGTCGTTTCGTTGTGTGGTTGTTTTTGGGTGTTGCTTGGCTGGTTTTGGACCACACACATTCTCCCACAACCCCTCACCATTTTCCCTGTCCTGCATCCCTGTCCTGAGCCCTTTCTCTTTCCCATTTCTATCCTTCTTGTACGGACGACAATCAAAACCATCCAAACCTTCACAGATCGAGGAAAAAAATTACATATTCATGCTCCTGAGCTCCGTAGGAGTTGAACCATACCCATTTCAGGTAAGGATACCTTCGTTTTCACGTCGAACTCGGGATAGATTTGGTCACTGTTCATGCACACATTAATTCTTGTGTTTTTTGGAATTTCAAGCTTATAGGAAGCTTGGTGAGGTCCTTAGGAGGCTCGGGGTGGTTCGTTTGAAGGTTTTGGACGTCAGGATCGTGAGTTTGAAGCTTGGCCGGAGTTGGTGATATTTTCCCGTCGAGATTCCGCGTGTTTTAGTGCTTGAAAGTGGTATGGATTTGTTCCTCTTGTTGTAAGCTTCATTTTGGTACGAATTTCGTGAAATTTGGTTGAAAAACGAAGAAGATATAAGGGTTTAAAGTTTTCCCGATTTTCCGACGGCGCCGGAGCTTCGCCGGAGAAGATGTTGGAATATTTCGTCAGTTTGGACGGAATATTCCTAACGGGGTTAACGGAATATTCCTGACGGCGTTAACTGACGCCGTCAGTGTGCCAGGCACGTGCCTGCGCGTGTGGCTGTGCCTTGGCCGGCGCGTGAGGGCGCATGCGGCGGTGGAAAATTTTTCTGAAAATATGGGGATGTTCCTGAGGTTGAGTAGATCACGTTGGTGTATCCATACACCCCATTTGAGCATTGTATGAGAAGTTATTTCATGATGTTGGTTATGTGTTTTAAAATTAACATTTTTATAGTTGTTTCGCATATAGGTGAGACCTATCCCGAGGACGAGCGCGGTCACTCGAGGCAAGGAGGTTATGACCCTTCTACATACTAGTGAGTAGGCTTTTGGTTTTCCATATATACCTATATACTTATGTTTTTCCCAGAAAATGAATTGAAACATTTATACGTTTTTATGTCATGCATTATGTTGCCGTTTGTTTATGCATTGTTAGTAGCCTATATATATATATATATATATATATATATATATATATATATATATATATACATGTTTGGTGCTGCGGACGCACATGTAAGTGCCAGGTGAGTATGGTTTATGCTTATATTCAGTAGTGGTTTGAGATGCATAAAGAGCTCATAACCTGCACCCCCAGTGTTAGTGCTTCCACCCAGAGTTGGGCACAGTCCTTCACGTGATGTTCACCTTCTGCACCACACGCTCATCTTGGATCCAAGTTAGGTGCACAATCCTGTCGTACAGACCACTTTAGGTGGTTCTGACTCGTAGGTGACCCACGATTATTCGCCCAGCCTTCACGTGATCGTAGCACTTGAGCGTACTTATATTACACCCAGTCCTGTCGTACAGACCATTTTAGGTGGTTCCGACTCGTGTGCAGGTATAGTTAGTGAGATGGAGATCTGAGCTCTAGATTCAGCCGTACAGGTCACGTTAGGTGACTCCGGCTGACAGATTCATGGCATTGATTTTGACATTTTCCTGAGCACTTGCATTTATTCGAGGCATTTGGCATGGCATATTTCTGAGCATGACTTATATATATATATATATATATATATATGTATATGTATATTCTACTTTTCTGGGAAGTATACAGGTTTTACGGCGAGGGGTTAGAACTTATTTATGAAATGGTTTTTGAAAAGCTTTATTTTTGCCCACTCACACTTTTTGTTTTGCACCCTTCCAGGTTCTAGTTAGCTAGCACTCTTGGTGGCTCCCCGGAGGATTTTCTCGGTATATCTGACAAATTATCACCAGTGTAGGACCACCTTTGGGGTGTGTTTATGTAGTATTGTTCTCCCGGACTGCATTAGGTCTTCGTGCTCTGAACTTGTTTTCACACTTACGCTTGCACATGTATGTTCTTACGTTGTGTCTAACTGGTTTTTTATTTATTCGTACTTTTATTATTATTTTATTAGCTTCTGCACTGTGCACATGGTTACGTCACTTCCACGTAATGGCCAGCATGCCCTGGTCTTGGTCGGGGTGTGTCATTCTGAGGCGCCCGCCTACACTGCCTAGGCACCTGCCTAGACACCCCCTAGGTTGCGACTTATTTAGACAGAAAATAGATAACTTTCATTTTGCATTTTTAAAATAAATTGTAAGAAACTTGTTGAATACTAAAATGAACACAAATTACATGCTTGTTCCCCATGTTTTCATTATGTTTCAATACTTCATAATATATATATGTCATTCTATTTTGTAATTTATGATATAATTATATATATATATATATATATATATATATATTTTTTTTTTTTTTTTAAGTATAAACAGATACTTATTTACAAGAAATAAAACAAATTTACTTAAATCCGCCTAGGCGCTAGACCCCTAGCCCACCGCCGGACTAGCGCCTAGCGTCTTTTAAACCGTTCGTCGGGCAAAGATGAGGGACATTTTGCACATTCAATGGAGGTGCGTTTAGCCCTATATAAAGGGCTTTAGTTCCGCCCATCAGGTAAAATAGAACCTCTAAGGCAGGGTTAAGTAAAATTCGAAAGTCTATGTGCATTTAATGCCTTTTTCGAATTTTCTTATCTTATATAGTGCATAGGTTCCATGTGTAGAAGATCATGTGGCATTAAAGGAACTGAAAATATGTTGCTATGATGATTTTTGCAATTTGCACAATTAATTTCAACAATCCAACCACAAACTTGTTTGTATATATTATGATAACGCTTAAGCCAAAAAATCACCAAAAATGAATTTTCGAGGATTAGTTAACGGGATGAATCTTTCGACAGTTAGAAGCGAAAAATTACAATTTAACGGCTACTTTAGCTCTGATTTTGGTGATTTTTTACAACTACACTCCTCGATCCTAGAAGACTACAATGAACAAATCCAATCATCTATTTAAAATATTTTCACTAGTAGTTACTACAAAATCTTATGTTTTACTTAATGCAGGTAAAAAATAAACTCTGTTTGTTGAATCTATCATTTCGACGGCATATGCAGTCTATGAAACTAATGTGAACGATCCAACCATCAAACTTATCATATATACTCTGACCGCATACGCCACACCAAAAACAAATTTTCGAGGATTAGGTAATGGGACGAAATTTATTAGCGGTTAGAAATGAAAAATCACTATGAAACGAACCTAATCATCCATGCAAAAGATATTTATACTAGTGGTTACCCAAAAAGCTTATGTTTTACTTAATGGAAGTACATAATAAACTTTGAGTGTTTGTTGAATATATTGTTTTGACGGGATCCGCAATCTATGAAACTAATTGGAATGATTGAACCGGCAACTTGTTTGCATATACTCAAAGATCGCATATGCCAAAAATCACCATTTTTTTTTCGAGGATTAGGTAAAGGGACAAAATATCTCGATGGTTATAAATGAAAATTCACAATTTAACGATTATTTTAGCTGCTATTTTGATTTTTTTAAGGACGCTAATTGAGATTAACCACGGATTAAAGGGACCTGATTTTGATTTTTTTAACGACACTAATTGAGATTAACCACATATTAAAGGGACTTAATAATCAAATTTGCTAATCTTTTAATCGTTTGAAATTAAATAAAAAAATAAGAAAAAAATTATAAGTTTGCGTGACGAACTATGTTCACATCGTCGGCTCTCCGAAGGTCAAAATTTTATTATTATTATTTTTTTTATAATTTTTAGTGTATGTGATCTTGGAGTATATGCAATCAAGTTTGCCGGTTGAATCGTTCAAATTAGTTTCATAAATTGCGTATCTAGTTAAAACAATAGATTCAACAGACAGTCATAGTTTTTTCTGTACTTACATTGAGTATGACATAAGTTTTTTTGGTAACCACTAATATAAATGTTTTGCATTGATGATCAGGTTCGTTCATGGTATTTTTCTAAGGTCAAGGCATGTAGTTGTAAAGTATCATCAAAATCGGAGTTAAAATAACCGTTTAATCGTGATTTTTCGTTTTAACCGTTGTTTATTCTTTTACAGGTTAGCGAGTTCCAATAACCATTGTTTAAGAGCAGTATGTAAGTTGCTTTTAAAAACTCATTATTTAAAAAACGGAGGTTAACCCTTAATGAATATTTTTAATTTCTTTAATACACTCATTGGTTTATTTTTTATTTTTTTATTTATTATCCTTGTACATATATTTTCTCTATGTTATAACATCTAAGACCTTTGTTCGACGGAATGGTTCATCGGGCAAAGGTTTAGAAATTATGTCACTTGTTTCTAAACCCTAAAATTTCATCAGGCAAACTAAAACATTTTGTCAAGCAAAGGTCACTCAAACATGTCAGGCCAGTTTAATTTTTGATGAAAAAATTCGTGGGAAATAAAGTTTGCCGTACAAATTTTATAGTATTTTGTTAAGCAAACCATTTTATCTGGTGGAAAATTTGACTTTTGGGCAAAAATGTGGGGATAATTGTGCATTTGATCGACAAAAAAAAACTTAAACAGTGGATAAGAGAATAACTACACGATCTTGGTGCGGGGGCAGGGGGAGGGGGTGCTGGTCAGTTGGAGAGCCAACCAAAGAAAAACTTGACCGTCGTAGTATATGCAAAGACACTCCAATGATCAAAAACTTTTGAGGGGGTGTGCCGGTCAAAGGTTTTTCGATAGTCAAGTTAGTAAGCAATATTAAGACTCAAGCAGTGGGCAAAAGAATAAGTATGCAGAGATTGCGTTACTAGAGATGAACCCTAGAAGAATGTATTTATACCAGTTGAGGAGATGACCTTTTAGGATAGTAGAATCCTTATGAAATCGGAAGAATCTTAGGTATATCTAGGAAGTAGATATTGCATTATTTGAGGAGTGTGATTACGTGCAGCTCACACCAATCCTTAGTTTGTAAGGACTCTAGGATTATAGGAAACCTATTGATTTCCTATTGGATTAGGTTCCTGAATCTTGTGGAATAAGCATGGTTTATCTCAGCGAGATCGACAAACTTCACCACCTGATTCGAGAACAAGATGATGGTGGCACCACTGATCCATTTAATCACCTCTGAAATGGAGGCTGTTAAGTCCATGGGATTATAGGAAACCTATCGATTTCCTATTGGATTAGGTCCTTGAATCTTGTGGAATAAACATGGTTTATCTCAGCGAGATCAATGGACTTCGCCACCTGATTCGAGAACAAGATGATGGTGGCACCACTGATCCATTAAGTCACCTCTGGAATGGAGGTTGTTAAGTCCATGACATGATTTCTGAGTTAGGCATATTCCAATCCACCTTACTCTAGTCCTGGAAAAATCATGGTCTCACAATTGTTCCTAAATAGGCATTTGAAAATACTTGTTGTCCTTGAGGATGGGTAGTTACCTAAAGACCATGCCTCACATAGTAAGTAGGAAAACGTAGCATTTTCTTCTTTCAAACGCTTGGTGTCCTAGCTTTGTTTTTCGCAAACTTTTGGTGCTTGGGATATAGATGTGCGGTCTCAAATATCACAAAGGAGAGACAACAATGATGAATGACATCATGATTAAGAAGACAAAGAATCAATAGAAATCAAGAGAATAAAAATCTAACCGAGACAAAAGAGATGGCAGGAGTTCAACCATGAAGGGTCGTCGAATGGAGTAGATTCGGCCCGGTCATTTGCCCCCAACGCGATTAGAGTCCTTCTTCTATTAATGCGGCAAGAGTTTTTGGCTCTCTTGACTCTACTGAATTCTATTTAGATGCATAGAATAAAAAACATCGTTGACATACTCTACTGAATTCTATTTAGATACATATAATCAAAAACATTGTTGACACATTCTATGAATTCTATTTAGAAACATCTAATCTAATGGGAATTAATTACAGATAAGATCACCCTTACTTTAAAGGGTGAGCAAAAATGTACCCCTGATATTTGCTTTTACTATTGTTTACTGAAGGAAAATTTGCTTCTTTATTTGTCTAGATTTTACTTTGATTTCTGGAAATTTACTTTTAAAAGCCTAAACAGGCAGTAAAAGATGATCAATCAACATTTCTCTTGTTGAACAAGAAAATCCTCTTCTAAGATTTGTTCTTTAATATGACAATATCTTTGAAATTAATGGCATTAATGACCCTAATGTCATTGATCTCAACCCCACCCGTAGCCTATATACCACTCGAAGTCTGCCTGTTCTCATAAACCCTAATGCTTCCAATGTTCCTTGCTTGTATATGCATATGTGAGTGCATGCTAAGGTTATAGAGTATTACGGGGGGTTCGATCAGAGCTCCTCTCCAACTCTGAAAAGAGGTGATGGTAGACTACAACTCACTACTACAAAAAACACTTTGCGCGACGAAATAAATTTGTTGCACAAAGTACAATTTTGCGCGACGAAATTTTGGTCGTGCATGGTTCATCTCGCAAAGCTTGTGACGATAGGGTTTGTGTGATGAAAATTAATCTTCGTCGCGCAAAGTATCTTTGCGCGACGAAGTATTTTGTCGCTCAAAGTAGCTTTGCGCGACGAAGTAGTTTGTCGCGCTACTTTGCGCAACGAAGATAATGTCGTGCAAAGCTTTGCGCGACGAAATATTTTGTCACGCAGGGTTTTTGACCTTTTATTTTATTATTTCTCTTATATTAATTTAATTATATTATGTTTATGCAATGAAATATTTGGTAGCGCAAGATTTTTCGAATTTTTACTTTTTAAATTTAATTTAATTGTATGATTTTATTTTTTAATTACTTTAATTTAAATTGACATATTCAAAATAAAATACATATGAAAAATAGTGATCAAATTATCCAATATATATAATATATTCAAAATGTACACATAAATTAACAAAGTACAATAATAAAATTCTAATACAAGTTTATTGTGGTGGTAGTGGTGGGGGATATGTTAAGATAGCATTCTAATCCTCAACTTTAGCCATCAAAGTCTACAAAATCCCCACAAAAAAATATATATATGGTCAAATAACAAAAAATTGGCATAATCTCCCTTAAAATTGGTATACCCCAAATCCAACCCCAAACTCCACTCCTCATCCTATACTCAACCCCAAACCCCGCACCAAACTCAAAACTAACTCCAAAAACACATACTAATGAAAAAAAATTAAAATTTGGGGAGAATATACCTTTTGGCAAGATTGAAAGTGAGTGAGAATGAGAAGGAGGAGTGAGTGTGAGAGAATTAGAGGAGATAGTGAGAGAGATGAGAGAGTGAGTGGGAGTGAGAGATAGTGAAGAGAGAGAAGAGAGATTAGGTGAGAGGAGTGAGTGTGAGAGAGAGGATCGGATTTGGGGAGAGGGAAAGAAAGAGGAGAGGTAAGAGTAGAGAAAGACATTGAGAAATTGTGGAGGAGTTATTTTGGTTTTAAAAACGGTATAACTTTGCGCGACGAAATATTGGTTGTGCAAAGTCTTAAATTTTTTTTTAAAAAAAATTCCCGCGTCCCATTTTTTTGCCAGCCCAAATTTTTAGAGTTTTGCGCGATGAAGTGTTGGTTGCGCAAAGTTTTGAGCAACGAAAAATTGGTCATGCAAAGTTTTGTGTGAGCACTAAAAAAAATTTTTTTTTAATTCCCGCAGCCCATTTTTGTTGCCCGCCCAAATTTTTAGAGTTTGGTCACGCAAAGTTAATTGGTCGTACAAAGTCTTAAAAAAAATTAAAAAAAAAAAAAATTCCACATCCCATTTTTGGCTCCTATCCAAATTTAAGGATTTTGAGCGATGAATTATTGGTTTGTTGCGCAAAATTTATAAAAATAATTTTTATAAATAATAAAAAAGAAAATAATAAAATTTACTGAAAATGTGACTTTACTCCCTTCAAATTCTTCTTCTTTTTTTTTTTTTTTTTTTTAACAAAAAACCCACAATAATATATTTTTCTAACAAAAACCCGACCCGCACTACAATAATAAATTTAAAGCTACTTAATAAATATATATACCATTCAATTTCTTAAGTGTTATATGTACAAAATAAATAAATTTAAAGCTACTTAATACACACACACACACATACCATTCAACAATCCAACCATCAAACTTGTTTGTATATATTTCAAGATCATATACGCCAAAAATTGTAAAAAACAAATATTCAGAGATCAAGTAACATGACAAAACTTTTCGACGGTTATAAACGAAAAATCACGATATAACGGTTATTTTAACTCCGATTTTGATAATTTTTTTACAGCTACACTCATTGATCCTATATGAATACAAAGATTGAATTCGATCTTCAATTTAAAATATTTACACTAGTGGATATCACAAAATCTTATGTTATACTTAATGAAAGTATAAATAAACTGTAAGTGTTAATGAATCTATTGTTTTGATGAGATACGCATTCTACAAAACTAGTTTCAATGATCAAACCGTCAAACTTGTTTGTATATATTTTGAGATTACATACGCCAAAAATCATAAAAAACAATCATTCAGAGATCAAGTAACGAGACAAAACCTTTTGACGGTTATTAATGAAAAATCATGATTTAACGATTATTTTAACTCCAATTTTGATGATTTTTTATAGTTACACTCCTTAACCCTATATGAATACAATGACTCAATTCGATCTTCAAATTAAAATATTAACACTAGTGGATACCACAAAATCTTATGTTATACTTAATGAAAATATAAATAAACTCTAAGTATTAGTGAATCTATTGTTTTGATGGGATACACATACTATGAAACTAGTTTCAACGATCCAACCATCAAACTTGTTTGTATATACTTCAAGATCATATACACCAAAAATAACAAAAAACAAACATTCAGAGATCAAGTAATGGGACAAAACTTTTCGATGGTTATAAACGTAAAATCACGATTTAACGTTATTTCAACTCCGATTTTGATGATTTTTTTACAAATACACTCCTTGAACTTATATGAATACAATGAACTAATTCGATTGTCAATTTAAAATATATTTTTCTAACAAAAATTCCATCTGAACTACAATAATATATTTTTCTAACAAAAACCTGATCTGAACTACAATAATAAATTTAAAGCTACTTAATAAATACATATACCATTCAATTTCTTAAGTGTTATGTGTACAAAATAAAAAACGAAAAAAAGTTGGTTTAGGTGACGAAATATTTGAATTCCAACGCACAAAGATTTTAAAAAATAATAATTTTATTTTATTTATTTTTGTAAAGACTTTGCGTGACAAAGTTTAAATTTTCGTCGCGCAAGACTTTGCACAATGAAGCTTAGAATTTCGTCGCGCAAAGTGACTTTGCGAGACGAAACACACATTGTCGCGCAAAATTTCGTCGCACAAGGGCTTTTTTTTTTTCTAGTGATTGCTAGTTCATGGATACCCTTAAGTGTGAATGTTAGTGTTGGTTGGTGCACATACTAAGTGTTTGCATGAGGTAGGAGACGAGAGCTCCAATGGGCTTTCCAAAACTTTTAGTTTGATACTGTTGTGCTTCCATATATATTTTTTTGAGGTAAACTATGATTTAATTTTGGGTTAAACTCTGTTTACTACCCTTATATTTTGTGGTTTTCAACATTTGGTACATCAAGTTTTTTTCGTCCCAAATTCATACCTAAAGTGTTAATTTTGGGATACTCATACATCCGTTAGTTAAACTGTTAAGTCTCTCGCTAAATGATGACGTGGCGCCCATGTGGACAATGACTGGGCACCACGTGTCATTAAGGGGTCCACGTGGAAATTGTTTTTCCTTTCTTTCTTCTCTTCAGAGGTGACGTGGATTTATTTTTTCCTCTCTCTCTCTTCTTCTTCTTCTTCATTTCTTCCTCCCCTGCTTCCTTCTTCCCTGCAACCCGCACCCTCCCCCAACTTTTTTTTTTCCTCTCTCTTCTTCTTCTTCTTCCTTCCCCAACCCTCTCTTCCTTCTTCCTTGCAACGCACACCCTCCCCCAGCTTTTTTTTTCCTCTCTCTCTTCTTCTTCTTCATCTTCTTCCTCATTTCTTTCTCCCCCAACCCTCCTTTTGTTCCTTCTTCCCTGCAACTCGCACCCTCCCCCAGCTTTTGTTTTTCCTCTCTTCTTCTTCTTCCTTTCTTCCTCCCCTAACCCTCACTTCCTTCTTCCCTGCAACCCCCACCCTCCCCCAGCTTTTTTATTCCTCTCTTTTCTTCTTCTTCCTTTCTTCCTCCCCCAACCCTCCATTCCTTCTTCCCTACAACCCGCACCTTCCCCTAGCTTTTTTTTTCCCTCTCTCTTCTTCTTCTTCCTTTCTTCCTCCCCCAACCCTCCCTTCCTTCTTCCCTGCAACACGCACCCTCCCCCAGCCTTCCTTCACCACCAGTCTCCCCTAACTTTCCCTCACCTTCCTTTTTCCCTCTGTAATTTCTTCCCCATCCCTCCCTATCTCTAAAATCACTACAAGCCGCCATGTGGATATTTCTCATCTTACCACAATTTCTTCCCCATTCCCCTCTTTAAAATCCCTTTCTGCAACCTGCAACCTGCAAACTGCCATCTCCGCCGCGACGATGACAATGACCAGCCCGGGTTTTTCAGGTTCGAATCCGCAACGAACTGATTGGAGAAGGTTTTTCCGGTTTATGCATTGGGGATTTCGAAGAGAGGGGGATGGGGCATAAATTACAGAGGGAAGAAGGAAGGTGGGGGAAGGTTGGGGAGACTGGTGGTGAAGGAAGGCTAGGGGGATGGTGTGGGTTGCATGAAAAAACGAAAGGAGGGTTGGGGGAGGAAGAAAGGACGAAGAAGAAGAAGAGAGTGGAAAAAAAAAATTTACGTGGACCCCTTAATGACACATGGCGCACAATCATTGTCTACATGGGCGACACATCATCATTTAACGGGAGACTTAACAGTTTGACTAACGGATGTATGAGACTGTCCCAAAATTAACACTTTAGGAATGACTTTGGGACAAAAAAACTTGATGTACCAAATGTTGAAAACCATGAAATATGAGGGTAGTAAACAAAGTTTAACCCTTTAATTTTCGTTGTTGGACATTTATACTCAATTTAAAGATGATATAATTTATAAACTTATTTATTTTCTATCATGATCTTTAATTTAGATGCATATCTATATGTTCACAAGTTAAAAGTTGTGTATATGTAACGTTACTGATGAGTTGCTTTGCTTTGTATTTAGCTGTATAATTAAATACAGAAACATATTGTCACTTCATTAAGCATTGAGTCACTGACTATACAGATCGAGACGTGCGTATGAAACCGCTTGAAATGAGCCATGGCCTGGACATAATTAGAAGTCGAAGCCAGAAAAGTTCCTTCTGTATTTCTTTCGAGTAAAGCCTGATATGACGATGGGCGTATAGCACACGCATTCAAGAAATTTCGTTTTTTGGTTTGAGTGATTGTTTGTCATGATGTTTATAACATTATATTAATCATATGAAGGTACTACTTTCCTTGGATGTGAGTTGTGACAATGAGCTTAATTTCTCCAGCCTTAAATATGGAAATTTTTTATTTTTATTTTTTTAATTTAAAAAAAAAAAATAGTATTTACACTAAAGTGAGCGGGAAAGTGAGCTAATCATCATAATTAATGAGTCATATTAATGTGTTTCAAAATTTTTTTTTGACGATAATCGAATATAAAATTCTTTACTTATAAATGAAAATAAATATCATTAAATTCATATAAAATACCTATAATAAGACACTCTTCCTTCGAAATACGAAAATCCTTTTACCGTCGTGAAAATTCATCAACATTAAATTTATATTATATAAAGGGTAAGGAACGTCAAATAAATTTCATCTGACACAATCAGACAAAAATGGAATTGACCAAAATCTCAACATTCATATTTGACCTAGGGTAACGAAAGAAGCCATTACTTGCGCAATCCCCGGCTGGGCCTTTGCTAGGCAATGGCCAAGATTCAAAACCAACCAGGCTATGTACTGTCAAAGTTTAATTTTTCTATTAAAAGTGCAAGCTTTTTATTGGCTAATATCTTAGACTATGGATAAAGTGTGTCTCTAATTTTCAACTTAATTTTTAAGTTGGAGACATTTTATTTAAATCCATAGAGTCTCTTTCTAAATTTATATGATTTTTAATTAAAATCAATATATTTGTAAACTTAAATTTACTACTTAACTTATCCTCACAAACATAATTCAATATGTAATTTATCTATAAACGTATTTAGAAAATAAAAAACCAATCTGTTTGGCTCCTCAGCGACTCTAGTCACTGCTGCAGACTTTCCAGGCATCAACACGCTTGGCCTCTCAATTGCGTGAACGGACTTGAGAATCGATGGCTTGTGAGCCTCAACTCCCACCCCCGGGCATCCGAACTGTTCTTTGTGAGAAAATGAATTATGCTTACTGGGTTTATTAACACCCAAAACCAGCCATTCCAAAAGGTTCTTATAGAAGGAGATGTGTTTGTTTTCCCAAAGGGTTTGCTTCATTTTTCTCTGAATGCTGGGTGCGATTTCGCCACTGTTTTCTCAAATTTTAGCCAAAATCCAGGTTGAGAATTTTTAATGCCAGGTTTCATTCTGATCTGGATGTGATTGACAAGATGACAAAGGGGTTTCTCACTCATAATAACATTGAAAATCTCACTCTTAACAAGCAGAAATTTAGAAATTTAAATCGTATTACTTCAAGATAAATTGTTCCGAGTGTCTGATCTTGTAGTTAAATGCATAGGAGTGTTTGAATAAGAGTTTTTGAAGTGTGGCACTAGTCTCATGAGTTTGTGGTTTGAGATTAAATGTTATCGTATTTTAAGCTATTCATATTTATGGGATGGCGTTTGAACTTGAGTATAAAGAGATGAACACGCTGTTTTAACTAACAGTTCTAATTCACATTTACAAAAGTGATTATAGAGAAACTTAATTAGGAAGCAAAATGACAAACCAACAAAATCTTGAATAAGAAAAATAAAGACAAAAAATGCTTATAAAGTACTAATACCAAATGAACAAGACAGCGAAAATGAATTCACCTCAAAAAGTTCAAGGGAAGAAATATATACCCATTCCATCGGTTCCCCGAGTACAAGGGAAGGAACATGTTGGACTTTATAGAAATCCTCTCCTCCTTCATTAAGCCTAATAAACAATTTAGGCGGACATTTGGAAAAATCCGATATTTGACGGATACTTTCGTAGTACGGGTTCAGATAATTTTTTTATTTTTTTTATTTTTTTTTTCAACTTTCATACTAATGCTTAGTTTTAGATCTGGGTGTCGAAGACTTGGGTTGCACGACAACTCATTGAAGAGCTTATTTTGCGGATCATTTAATAAGATTCATATGCATTCGTATAAGAAACTCAAATCACGTCATCATATATCTTTAGGATATTGTGAGATCAATACAATTGCCTAGTCTTGGAAACAAAATAGAATTGTATTTTTGGAACAAACGACATTATTTACAGAGAGAGGGTGAGTTTAGCCTCACAATGAGCTAGCAATAATTTGGTTCAATTTCGCCTTTGATGAGAATTGAACCTAAGACCTCTCACTTATTAGTGAAGATGAATACCACTAAATCGTAGTACTAAGTGACCAAAATCAAATTATTTTTGGATTCAGTTAAGTATTCTTTTGACATCTTATTTGGGCTATAGGTTTAATAGTAAATCAATTTAATATTATTTACTTGAGTAATTTATATGTGAGAATCCGAATTTTTATAAATTATTTAATAGTGCAGATTATATGATTTAACTTGCTAAATTAGCGTTAGATTAGTATGTAAATTAGTTTTATTTGTTTGGGATTCATTAAATGTATATTGTGTTGTGGCTTATTTTATCTGAGAGAGAAGGTGTGGCAGCATTAGAGAGTGAAGAAATTGTAGAATGCTTAGGGATTGTTGTGATTCTCCCTATGTCATCACTAGAATAATAGATAATCTAGAAACCAAATCTATATAGGATTTACATAATCACAATTAGATAATATTTATAACACTCCCCCTTAAGTGTGTAAATACTCAATTAGGTTCAACATCAGGTTCGGCAAAGTTGAGGAAGTCGACTTGTTGACACTTATCTAGGAACACAATAGTCTCATATAAGGGCTTGCATAGTCTATGGTAAAACTAAATATGGGAGAAAAACCCATAGTCTAAGGAAAAAGGTGAGTTAATGCAAAGTCAATTTTAACATCTACGGGACGTAAACAAGGATCTGACCAGCCCAGGATGGATGCCTTGTTAAAACCTACTTAGGTAGCAAATACCTAAAGGGATATATGCTATAATTGCAGGGGAACATAGTACACTAAGATTAAGGGAATATACTTCTTGATACTCCCCTTGCGTTCTGACATAATTCTAAAGAGAACTAACAATTTTATAACTCAGAAAGTTTATTCATACCAATTCCTTAAACAAACTTTTGGAAAGTAGACTTGGGTAATGACTTGCTGAAAAGATCGGCCATATTGTTTTGGGAACAGATTTGCTTGACTTTAATCTTTTGATGTTCTTGTTGCTGATGAGAGAAAAAGAACTTTGGCTCAATAGGCTTGGTGTTGTCTCCTTTGATGTATCCTTTCTTGGGGTGTTCAATACGTGTTGCGTTGTCTTCATAAATCGGTATAGGGACCCTAACGACGAAAGAAAGTCCGTAGGTGCTTCGTTTATGTTCCATTACCGTTCTCAACCAAAAGCATCATCGAGTAACTTCATGTAAGGTGAGAGTCTCAGTATGGTCTGAAGAAGTCGCAACTAAGGTCTGTTTGGTTGACTTCTAAGATATTACAGTACCTCCAACGGTAAAGATGTAATCCATTTGAGAATGTGTCTTGTGCAGGTCAGACAAGTAACCAGTAACCTGCATTAATGTAACCAATAAGGCATGAATCAACCCGAGAACTGAAAGGGATATCGACTCCACTCGAGGATTCGTAGGGATAGAACAAACCCAAATATGTCATACCTTTGGAGATAGTGGTCTTTAACACCTGTCTAGTGCTTGTGTGGAGGCATAGTGCTATATTCTCGCCAAAAGGTTAATGGTGAAGGAGATGTTCGGTCCAATACAGTGAGCTAAGTACAATAAAGCACAAATTGCACTCGGGTATGGAACTCAGGCTCCAAGCCTCTTCCTTATCCCTTTTAGAACGGAAAGGATCTCGTTTAGCATTTAGTGTTTCGACGACCATAAGAGTACTCAAAGGCTTCGCTTTATCCTCATTAAAATGGCACAATATCTTTTGGGTGTTGTTGGACTGATGAACAAGAATTCCATTGAAACAATGCTCGATCTCTAGGCTGAGACAATATCGAGTTTTCCTAAGATCTTTCATCTTAAATTTCGACTTTAGGTGCACGGCAGTTCTCTCAAGCTCTTGAGGAGTCTTAATGAGATTCATGTCATCAACATCAATTACAACAATCGCAAAATCGGAATGGGACTTCTTCATAAACATGCATGGGCATAGTTCGTTGTTCTCATATCCTTGACTAGTTAAATATTCACTTAGACAATTATACCATATCCACCCAGATTGCTTTAATCCATAGAGTGAACGCCTCAATCTAATCGAGAGGGTGTTCCATGGTTTAGAACTATTTGATCTAGTCAATGGAAGCCATTTAGGAATTGTCATGTAGATTTCTGTATCAAGATCCACATAGAGATACGCATTTACCACGTTCATAAGTTGCACATTCAATTTTTTGGAAACTAGCATAAGGTAGCGAAACGTTACGATGTCTATTACAGGGATTATGTCTCCTCATAATCAATCCATGGGCATTGGAAGAAGCCTTGCACCATGAGGCTTGCCTTATATCACACTACTTCATTTTTCTCATTAACTTCCTTATGAAAACTCACTTCTAGTCAATGGGCTTCACATGTAGCGGTGTAGTAACTATGGGCCCAAACACCTTGCATTTCGCAAGCGAATTAAGTTCAACTTGGATTTCCCGTTTCTAGTTTGACTAATCTGTTCAATGCTGATATTCATCAATGAGACGTGCTTCAATGTCATCGCTTATCATGATATCAGTAGTTACAACATATGTTAATGCTTCGTCAACGATCATCTGATTCCTATTTTAAACATCATCCAAGCTAGCATAAGGGACCAAACTTTCTCAATTTTCGGGAGGCGGATTCATCTTTTCTGGACACTTCCATGATCTAGTATATCCTTATGCTTTGGATAGGATGTGTAGGTGATGGTCGGATTCATGCTAGTTTCACTAGGCTGTGTTGTGAGTTTCCTCTTCTGAGGTTATCACTCATTTGAACCAACATGTTTGTCAATTTTCTAGATGGGAGCAGATGATTGGCTAGCCGCCAATGTACTGAGATTGGTCACTAGATGTGCAACCTACCTTTGGGAATTGTCGGATATATGTTAGTGGTGTCCCGTCCTTCTAGGATAGCGGTTTGAAGTACGTTAGGTACATCCATCTTTGCAAGCACGTTGGCAATTAGTATATGTGATCTCGTCACTCTTGCTACATCGATAAAAGTATCCGGCATGCTTTGAGAAATGCTTTGAAAGCTAGGATTCGTCGCACTTTAATTTTAGATTGCGCAATGCGAGGATCTAAATGAGACAAGTGGGAGTCGTCCACGATACTTCGTGTTGTTCTTAGGAAAGTTCGTGTTCTTATCTCTCCCTAGCAATAGGAAGACTATCTTATAAAAGTGACAATTCACAAAATGAGCAGTAAAGAGATTGCTTGTCAAAGGTTTTAAGTAGCAAATGATTGAAGAGAATTATAACCGACATAGATTGTCATCCTTATTTGAGGACCCATTCTTATACGTAAGAGCAGCGCAATAAGCACGTGGACCGCACAACCAAAGACATGTAGATGGGAGATGTCAGGCTCGTATCCAATTACCAATTGAAGCACAAAATAAGGTTAGGTAGTGATGGCCTTCAGGCAGACCAACATAGCTGCATGAAATATGCATATGCCTAGGCAGCAGTCGGCATGTATGACCAACGGCCGAGCGATCAATTGAAGGTGCTTAATGAACACTTCTACTAGGCCGTTTTGGGTTTGAAAATTGAGGTACAAGATGTTCAACTTTAATCCAAGCGGACATGCAAGAGAGTGGCAATTGATGAATTAGCTTTTTGGATCCAGATTTATATAATTTATGAAACTTTAATACAACTTCTTATCTTTTGTTAAAATCTATAACTACAATTTTTGCATATTTAGTGAATATTATATACACAGTCATTACTCCTTATACAAATGCCTGTTAAAATATATTACAGGATGGCACATTTTTGTGTAAAGCATCTGTGTAGCGTTTTGACACTCGTTATGAATGGTGACAGTGCTTGTTCAAATTGTGTCAATCAAATGCACAAGGATCCAACGAGTGGAGAACTGGTTTTCCAAAAACACTCGAACCATATTCCAACACCTTGGTAATATCTATCATGCTCTATTTGAATTTTATATCCCGCATATTCAAAGACATCCTACATATTTTTTTTCTATGGTATATGATAATACAATTAATGATTTAAACTCTTCCCAGCTTAACATAGATATTATTTCACATTTAACACATTGATACAAAAAATATGAGTGATAAATTGTATCAGATATAAATTACCTCAATTTTTAAATGTAGGTACAAAGTGAATTTGGTTATGGGAGATGAAACCGATGAAATCGCTGCTTTGGTAATTGGTAAATGTGGTGGGAAAAACTTTTTGGCGTGCCTTGCAAAGATTGGTGGATCAACAACAATTGTCAAATGAGTTTCTAACATTGCACTACTACAACACTAGCTTAATATGTCGAAGTCTGGTGGCTGTTTTATACAATATGTTGTCAAATAAGACATTTTCGACAACCTTTTTACATGATGTCGGATGATTACTGTTGCTTATAACTGACGTAAACCAAAAATGTTAGCTATAACCGACACTAAGGCATTGTTAACCGACAGAAATAGTGAAGTGGAAAATGCCCGCCATTTACCATGTTTTCGTTGGATAGTTTTTAATTTTTTTAAATAATGGTGTCCGATACAAGGAAAATAGTGACACTTTTAACCGACATAAAAATTATTGTCAGTTAAAAAACTATTTATGGCGCTTTTATCCAACATGATTTGTTTTTATTTTCAAACTTCCCACTTGTTTTGCATACGAAATTGGTGGTGTTGGTTGTAACCACGGAATTAGGAATTGGGGAGAGTGATGGTAGTTGGCACAGAGTGGTGTCGGTTAAAACAATTTGTGTCAGATATTGATTAATGCAGGTTCGTTATTTTTTAGAGTTAGTGTTGGTTTTTTCTGTCATAATGTACAATTACTGGTAGTTTTAATCGATGCTAGGTTTTCACCCTAATAAAACATTTCTCTTCCCCCATTTCCTTCGTGAGCCCCTTATCCCTCCCCGTTTCCTTCTTCCCCTGCCTATTTTTCTTCAGTTCTTCTTTCTTTCTCCTTCCCCCCATTTCTTATCATTTTCTTCTCATGTTCTTCTCCTTCCAGCAGCATTCACCACACCTTTCGCATTTTTATCTTTAACCTCTTCATCCTCCTTCTCCAAGTCCTTCTCCTTCAGCCTTCCAACCCTTTTCCAAAAACCCAATCTTCTCCTCCTGAAATCCAATATTTTTCTCCCCGAAAGATCCATTTTTTCAGCTTAGATCATCCGATGTGTACAAATGAAGGCGGAATCTCACCGGTGCTCTGGTGAGATTCACGTCATCGTCGGCCCCATGTTCGCCGGCAAGGCCACCATGCTACTTCGTAAAGTTCAATCTAAGAGAGGTGACGATAGATTTGACTCCCCCTTTTATTTTGTTGCACTTTTTAGTTTTGAAGTATGCATGTTTGATAAAAAAAAAAAAAGGTATGAATTTTCATTTGTGCTGAAGAGGAATAATTTGGTTGACTGTTTGAGTGACTATTAAGATATTGAATGTTTGGATGATATCTGTAGTATACGGGAGAAATTTGAAGTTCAGTGAGATTCACGTCATTGTCGGCCCCATGTTCGCCGATTAGGCCACCACGCTACTTCGTAAAGTTCAGTCCGAGAGAGGCGACAACAGGTTTGACTCCCCCACTTATTCTATTGCATTTTTTAGTTTTGAAGTCTGAATGTTTGATAAAAAAAAATGTTTAGATGATATGTAGTACACGGGAGAAATTTGAAGTTTATCTTTTTTTTTTTTTTTTTGGGTCAAGAAGTTTCTTATCTTTTATTAATGGTTAGTGGTGTCGGTTATGGGCGACAGTATAGTTGTTTATTTTATTTATCCAAAAACATATATATATATATATATATATATATATTATTATTAATGGTTAGTTGTGTTGGTTAGGGGTGACACAAAGCTGCTATATCCGACAGTCTTTCTCAGTATTTAATTTCGCTTGTATCCGATGAGAGTTTCAATGTCACTTCTATCCAACGCTAATGTACTTTTATCTGACACTACTGCCCTTTTTTTAATTTTAAAACGCTTTCTTTTTTTCTTGGATGATTAAGGGAACTAACCGACAGAAAAAGCCTTTTCATGACGCTAGCAATTCTGTGGGTTCTTTTATCGGCCATTACATGAATTTCTATCGGATTTGTTCTAATATCCGACAGAAATGGGCTTTTCTTGTCGTTTTTTAAAACGACACTACTGGGTACTTTTGTAGTAGTGTTGATAGGGCAGAAGAAAATTTTTCACCTGCATTTTAGGAATAAAAGAAACAACTTTAATTCAATTGATGTTCTCATTTACAATGTCTTTGAAGATACAAGTATGGAACCAACAACTCCATGTACGACATATTCTGAAATCACAACAACAAGATATTAGGATCACGAATATAGTGAATCGAATCAATATAAAATAGAGATGAACTAATTATATTGAACTTATCTGTAGTTTAAGGAAGACATGACTCTTCCGAATGACAACAAAATTGGCATATGCATAAGAATGTCTTTTACTCTCTCCAAACTATATGTTCTTACTATGAATAGGTTTTAGCTCATAATAGAACAATTATTGTGAGAGCAGGGACAATCCTTATATAGTTGCTAGTATATCTCTCAATTAAGCCTATTATTAAATGAGAAATACCATTATCACAATTATATATATTGATATCCCACCATAATAAGTCTTACTAAATAGGGATTACGTAAGTGGTCAATCAGAGTTAAGACTCTATTATTCTAGCCATATTAGGTTTGCCAGATCACTCGAATCAAGTGATGCAATTGACAAAGTTATTGATACTCACAATAATTCTTACACTCCACAGACAAGGTTAAGGGAAAGAACTGTGTTCTCAACCATGATCTCATCTTCGACATCAACACCAGACATAACCGTGCAATCATACAAATGAAAAAAGAGAATTAGTGAGGAGGCTTCTTTTTATGAGCAGTGAACAAAGGTTTGTTTGCTATCTTTTATCCCGTATGGAAATTTTAAACGATCATGCATTCATTTTTTCTAATATTTGTCATGTATTTAAAACAGCGACATAGAAGAAATATCGGAGCCAAGTCTAAAAGACTTTGATTAAGTTCCCATCAAATTGTTGGAAAAAAAAAAAAAAATCATCTCTAACAGGTTGGTCCAAGATTCCACTCCTCCAAAAAAGAATAGGCGACAATATCATCACTTTCTCTTCCGATGTAAATTTATTGAAACATAAATTTAACACCTGTCTAAATGTTTCAATTTCTTTTCCCTTTGTTTAGGTTGCTTTATTAACGGTGAAGAATGCTCCATCAAAACTTTAGCTATTCTAGCTAAAAAAATTTCCACCCTTTCTTAATGCACATCGGACAATCTTTCTAATATTTTTTAGGATGTAAATAGTTCTTTTTGATCAAAATTGTATAGTATTTTTTTGCATGTGCATACACTGGCATTTTTTAATATTTTGAATCCAAATGCTGGTCCTCATTGAAGATATAGAACCGCTAGAATAGAATGGATAATTGTAATAATTTTTGTGAGTATATATATCAACATTTTGTAACCTTTTGTGTCCAAATGCTGGTCCCAATAGAAACTATGTGTAACTGCTAGAACAGAATGGATGACTGTACTATGTTCTGCATTTGGATAAACAAGAATGCTGCAATCTTTTGAATGTAGATTACATAAATTAAACGTTTTGCCTACAAAAATTGTCAAACGTTTGTGCTATAAACAATGTTAATATTTTATGACACCATCTTTACATCTTTTGAACACAATATTCCATTTAATAAACCCGCAGCAACGTGTGGGCATCACTAACTAGTATATATATAAAAGGCATATAGCTTTAAGTATGGGGCAAGGATCAAATGGTTTCACTTTATCCTCCGTGTTCACTAGCCGTGTGATTGGTGACCTTCCAGCACGGTTCGGGGGCACTTTTTGCTGACGTTGGTGAATAGAAGGCCCCGCTGCCAATCAAGAAAGAAGCGTCTGTTCCCACGACGGAGTCCCCATTTAGCATGATAAATTGCAGGCCACGAAGATTTCTAACAAATCTGGAACCACATCTGCAGTGTCACGAGTATACGAGTTTCAATGCCTCAAGAAATTGCAACCTTTTATAATCCAATTGACCAAGCAGCCAAGTAATAATGTTTATTAGAAAACAGGCCAGTTACATCAATAATATATAAAAAAACAACAGATAATCCAAATTAACCAATCGTTCTATACATAATTAAGCGCATTGTCATGCAAATGCACAAGCGGACATTGTTGATTTCATCATATATATATATATATATATATATATATATATATATATATATAAATTAGGTTGGATCACCATCACGATTTTTCATGAGTCTGAGGAGGAAGGGAACAGAAGAGGAAGGCTAGCTCTTTCGGCAAGTGCAAGTCTACTGCTGAACATATTTGGAGCCTCACCATCACCTACATGCTTAGAGAAAAGAGAGAATAAAAACCACAAACATGCAAAAACTTAGAAATAAGAAAGAAGAAAGTTTTTAGGAAGATCAGTAGGAGCTCCCTTCACTCCAATACCAAAAAGATCAAGGTAGCTTCGTCTCCCACCTCATGCAAACCTTTAGCATGCGTATGCCCATTGTTACCATGCGCATGCAAGGGTATTCATGAACTAGCAGTCGTGATCTACCATCACTTCCTTTCAGAGTTGAAGTGGAGAGAGCTCCATTTGGGCCCCTCCTAAAACCCAAAAACCCTAATGCCCTAGCTAGCTACTACACATATATGCATATAATAGCACTCTTCTTAGGAAACATATATGAAATGATCATATTTGGCTATGAGAATGGGAAGCATTAAGGGGTGTTTATATAGGCCAGGACATTGGCTAACTTGAATTTAGGTTAAGTTAATTAAGATCATTTATTTCCCAAGATTTAATATTTAATGAAAGAATCTTGTAATGGGATTTTCTTGTCCAACAATTGGTGAAACGTTGCAATAGTAAAGAGAAAATCAATTACTCGAGTCTTGATTGAGAGCATCTTTTTTGCTTAACTTTTGAATTGGGTTATTATTGGTGATGATTATATATAATCACACATAGCTAAGTGCGTGTGCATCTTTAAATCAGAGTGTCTACAATTCGTAGGTCCCATACAAGAACGTTGGTTCTAAGTGTTCCAATTGTGTGCTTCATCAAAGAAAAAGAAAAAAGTGTGCTTGTGTGGCGTGGATTATCATCCGTTGGTAATTGGTATGTCGAATATTTTGAGTGGATCATTGGTGTCATCTTAATTAAGATATTTTTTTTTGCCGGTGCATGTTTTCAAATATGAATAATGCTAGGGAGAGTAATTAATTTGTAGACAAAATTTGCAAATCAAATAACGTGTCACCAATAGAAAATGAGTACGTTTATCAACACTTAAATAATAATTCAATCATCAATTTCCTTATCATTTAGTTTACAAAAATTTGTCTACAAATTTAGTCTTCAACGTATATAAATGGGTTAGAAAATTTTGAAAAAGATGATTAAGTACAATTGAGTATGACACGATGAAGAAAAGGAGAGTGAATTTTGATACAAAAATCAGACAAGTAGAGAATTGTAAGCTTACTCGTGTTAAAAGAAGAATCTATGTAGAGTTTAAATTTGACTATTGGATGGAATTGGGAGACTTGCGGGTGTATGTCATATTGGAATTATGAAAATTATTAAATATTTGATGAATTTTGCTTGACACTTAAATTAAGTGTAGTTAATATAAAATTTTATAGAGTCAATAAAAGTCGCTCTGTCTTGAATAAAGACTTCTTATGAATTAAAAAAAAAATCTATAAAAATCTCATAGTATTCAATTATGACTTTTTGCAAATTAACAAAAGTTTAGATGTATTCAAAAGTTCATTTATTTTAAAAAATAATACTCCATTGTGAAGCTTAACTCAGTCTCTCACCCATCCGATTAGTGTAGATAAATATCGCTTGTGTTGTAGGCCTATTTGATTGAACGATCTAGGGTTTAGAGAGAGAGAAGGGTACGGCAAGATTGAGGGAGAAGAGAGATTGATTTAATTGTGAGGTGTGTTTGATTCACCCCATTGTGCCTTTATTTATAGTAGTAGAAAGGGTAAAACCTTTCCCTAGGATTACAACATTTAATAGGTAATCTAATCCTAATAGGAATATATAATACTTTCCAGATTCCCTAGGATTTACACAATCACATTCCTATTCTAAATATGACTGCAACACTCCCCCTTGAGTGTGTAAATACTTAACAAACCATCACATCAGATCTTCAGCAGATAAGGTAGAATAGTTGATGAAGTCATCAACACAATGGGTGATTGCGAGTCTCAAATTTACTTTGAAGTATGCATTTGTAAAACTCACAAAAACCTTGCTATGGTAAAACCCAAGGAATGGGGAAAACCCATAGACTAAGGAGAAAAGTAAGAAAATATGCATAATGTCTAAAACACTCGTCAAACTGGATGAAGGTAGTGAACTCAACGAAGTATGATCATCCCGGGATGGGTGCCTCATTAAAACCTAGTTAGGTAGTAAAAACCCAGTGGAAAAAATGCTCCTAATTGTAGGGAAAAAGAGTACATTAAGATCATGTGAGTATGCTTCAAGATACTCCTCCTGAGTTAGACATAACTTCTAAATAAGAGAACTATAAGCGATTCAACTCAGATAATTTACGCATACCGATTCCTTGGACGAGCTTCTGAAATGTAGACTTGGGCAACGACTTGGTAAAGAGATCGGCCAAGTTGTCTTGGGAACGGATTTGCTTGACTTCAATCTTCTGATGCTGCTGCTGGTGTGAGTAAAAGAACTTCGGCGCTATGTGCTTCGTGTTGTCTCCCTTGATGTATCCCTTATTCAGCTGCTTGATACATGCTCCATTTCTTCAAAGATTGTCGTAGGAAGGTCAACGACTGATGTAAGACCATTAGTGCTTCGAATATGTCCCATAACTTCTCTCAGCCAAAAACACTCACGCGATGCTTCATGCAGGGCGATAATCTCAACATGGTTAGACGAAGTCGCAACTAGCGTTTGCTTGGTAAACCTCCAAGATATAGCGGTGTCTCTAACAGTAAAGACATAGCCCGTTTGAGAACGTGCTCTATATAGGTCAGACAGATATCCAGCATCTGCGTAACCAACAAGGTGAGAATCAATTTGAAAGCTATAGGGGGCGGCAACACTTGGAGATTCACGGGTATATAACAAACCCAAATCCGTAGTACCTTTGAGGTAGTGGAAAATGTCTTTAACACCATTCCAGTGTCTGCGTGTGGGCGTATTACTGTATCTAGCCAATAGATTCACAGCGAAGGAGATGTCGGGTTTAATGCACTGAGCCAAGTACAATAAAGCCCCAATTGCACTTAGGTAAGGAACTTCGAGTTCCAAAATCTCTTCATCATCCTCCTTTGGGCGGAAATGATCTCGTTTAGCATTTAGAGTCCGAACAACCATGGGTGTACTTGAAAGGCTTCGCTTTATCTTCATTAAAATGATGCAACACTTTTTGGGTGTAGTTCGATTTATGTACTAGGATTCCATCCGAACAATGCTCGATTTTCAGGCTGAGACAGTATCGAGTTTTCCCAAGATCCTTCATCTCAAATTCCGATTTCAGGTGTGCAGCAATTTCCTCAAGCTTTGTGGAAGTCCCAATGAGGTTCATGTTATCGACATAAACTACAACAATTGCAAATCCAGAATATGACTTCTTTATGAACACGCATAGGCATAGTTCGTTGTTCACATAACCCTGACTTGTCAAATATTCACTCAGACGGTTATACCACATCTGCCCGAATTGTTTCAATCCGTAGAGTGACCTCTTCAACCTAATTGTGAGAGTGTTCTGTGGTCTAGAACTATTGGAACCAGTCAATGGAAGTCCTTCTGGAACTTTCATATAGATTTTCGTATCTAGATCCCCATAAAGATATGCGGTTACCACGTCCATAAACTTCATATTCAGTTTTTTGGAAACTACCAAATTGATTAGGTAGCGGAACGTTATAACGTCCATTACGGGGGAATACGTCTCCTCGTAATCAATCCCAGGGCATTGAGAGAAGCGTTGCGCTACGAGACGTGCTTTGTATCAGACTATTTCATTCTTCTCATTACGCTTCCTCACGAAAACCCACATGTAGCCAACAGGCTTTACACGTGGTGGTGTTGGAATGATAGGTCCAAACACTTTACGTTTCGTGAGCGAATCGAGTTCTACCTGGATTGCTTGTTTCCAGTTTGACCAATCGGTTCTACGTTGGCATTCATCGACGGAATGTGGTTCAATGTCATTGTTAAGCATGATGTCAGTAGCTACTGAGTACGCGAATGCATCGTCGACGATCATCTCATTCCTATTCCAAACCTCATCCAATAGTGTGTAATGGACCGAAATCTCGCGATTCTTGGGAGGCCAACATGTTTTGCCTGAAGCATTATCGTAATCTAGAATAACCTCATGCGTTGGAACAGATGAGTGAGCAATAGTCGGATTCAAACTAGGGTCATTAGTTGGTGCCATTTTCTTCTTCTGGGGTTGTGAATCCTTTGAACCAAGGGGTCTGCCACGCCTCGAGGTCGGAGTAGATGATTGGCTAGTCATCAATGTACCTTGCCGTGTGGAGGGTGCGGCATCCCCACCTTCGGGGACGGTTCGACCTTCCCAGACGGGCAGTTGACGTACGCGGGGTACATCTATCCTTGCAGGTATGTTTGCAGCGGGTATATTTGATCTTGTCACCTTTGCTAGATCATTAAAAGCATCCAGCATGCTTTGAGCAATACTCTAAAGATCTATAATTCGTCGCACCTCAGTTTCAGACTGGGCAGTGCGGGGATCTAAATGAGACATAGTAGGAGTATACCACGACAATTTGCAACATTCTACGAGAACGTTAGCATGCTTATCTCCCCCTAATGACGGGAAAACTGTCTCATCAAAATGACAATCCGCAAAATGTGCGGTAAAGAGATCTCCTATCAAGGGTTCTAAGTATCGAACAATTGATGGCGAATCATAACTGACATAGATTCCTATTTTTCTCTAAGGACCCATTTTGGTAAGTAGTGGTAACACTATTGGCACATAAATGGCGCACCCAAACACCCGTAAATGCGAGACGTCATGCTCGTATCTAGTGACCAATTGTAATGGTGAAGGGTAGCGGTGGGCCTCAGGTGGACCAACATAGCTGTGTGCAATATTACATAGCCCCAGGCAGATACCGGCATTTTGGTTCTCATAACCAAAGTCCGAGCTATCAATTAAAGGCGCTTTATGAAAGCTTCTACCAGGCCATTTTGGGTGTGAACATGGGGCACAGGATGTTCCACATCAATCCTTACTGACATGCAATAATCGTCAAAAGTCTGTGACGTAAACTCTCCAGCGTTATCCAGTCGAATCGACTTAATCGGATAATTAGGGTGGCGAGCCCTTAGCTTAATGATTTGAGTTAGGAGTTTAGCAAACGTGGCGTTGCGTGTGGACAACAAGCAAACATGTAACCATCTTGTTGATGCATCAACCAACACCATAAAATATTTAAATGGTCCGCATGTTGGTTGGATAGGTCCACAAATTTCCCCTTGAATCCTCTAAAGAAAATTAGGGGGGTCATGAATAATATTTGTATGGGAGGGTTGAATATTCAACTTCCCTAAAGAACACGCTTTGCATGACGGAAATCCAACATAGGGATGTAACTTATGCCCGTGAGAAGATTTAAGGATACGGCGCATCATGTCACATCCAGGATGTCCAAAATGATCATGCTAAAGTAATAAAGTGTCCTGGAACTCAGGCATAGGGCCGGCCACATTATGGGATTCTATGCCGCGAATGGTTATGATGTACAATCCATTCGGCAGACGTTCCAACTTTTCGTGAATATGCTTCTGGCCCATATTCGTATAAAGTGATACAAAGAAATTCAGAACCATGATCTTCATTGGTTTCAAGATGATATTTATTATCTCGAATATCTCTAAAACTCAGCAATGTTCTTTCGGAATGTGGAGAATAGAATGCCTCCTTAATGGTCAAGATTGTACCATTAGACAACATGATACATGCCTTTCCGTATCCTTCAATCAAATTGGATGGGCTTGAGAGAGTTGTCAAAGGAGCTTTCTTGGGTATTAAGTTAGTAAAATAGTGTCGTTCATGCAAGATGGTGTGCGTGGTTGCACTATCTGCCAGACAACTAACTTCCCCACTAGACATACTTAGAAATAAATTGATTAAATTGGTCACATACAAAAATATAAGTCCATTCATTCAATTAAGCAATTCGAGAGAATAATATCCATTCAAATAACAATCCATAATTAAAAACAAACCAAAACCAAACAAATTATTCCAAATACATAGAAAAGTTGTTCAAAATTAAACCATAAACCTAACAAAAGAGGGGGGTAGGGCCAGCCACTCCTAGTGGCCCCACTAGGGGTAAAACACCCTAAAAACATGTCTAATTTATTCATTCATAGGCGTTGATGCCTCCTGAAAGTCCGATATCTCCATGGATGTAGTTGCATCTTCCGGATGATCAACATGTGCAAAGTTAGACTCACGACGGGAATGATACTTGGCAATGGCTTCAAGGGAAGCTCGGTATACGCGTGACCAATGATCCTTGGATCCACAATGATAACACATGTCCAGTTCAGTAGAAGCAGTATGAACGGGAGCTTTGCCCTTGTTCTTGAAGTTTGGGGCCTTAGGGGCGAGTGGTGGACGCTGCTGGGTCACATTTATTCCCTTAGGTGCGGCACTCTGTTGACCTTGGGCCTGTGGTTGGGCTTGCCACCCATTGCCACGGCCATGACGGTTCTTTCGTCGTTTATGGCTGCTAGAATTGGTCGCATGCGCTTCATGAGCGGCGTTCGAGCCAGTGGGTCAAGCTTGATGATTCTTCATCAAAAGATAGTTTTACTTTTCAGCGAGAAGTAAAACAGAGATCGAATCCTAGAACTTTGTGAATTTCTGTGCCTAATATTGTTGCTGCAGAACAATATTGGTGGCATGGAAGGTCGAATAAGTTTTCTCCAAGAGATCTGATTTGGTTAGTTCCACTTTGCAGAATTTCAACAAAGAATTCTACAAACTTCAGAGTTGTATTCATTCACGGACTTAAAGTCTTGGAAGCGAAGATGGTGCCAGTCGTGTCTTGCTTTAGGCAAGTATATGTCTTTCTGGTGATCGAAACGATCGGCCAGAGCAAGCCAGATGGTGCGTGGGTCATCCTCAGCGAGATACTCAGTCTGCAGTGCATCATGGATGTGTCTTTGAATGAAGATCATTGTAGTAGCCTTCTGAGCTTCGTCAATAGGTTTGTTGGCGATAGGTGCCTCGATGATGGCTTTAATGCCCTTTGTAATGAGATAGAGCTTCACGTCTTGAACCCACTTTAGATAGTTTCTTCTAGAGACTTCTAGAGCGGAGAAATCGAGCTTGTTTAAGTTTGAAATGTCCCTAAAACAGAGGGAAAAACGTGAGTAGTCATATGGTGAGCCATAGACATATATCGTAGAACATACAAGTTTTATAGACATGTATTGGTTTAATTTATGCATGAAAACTACGGGTTTCATGTGGTATGTTTTGAATGAAAACTTCGGGTTTCAAAGGCACTAAATTTGAAACTAAAGGTTCAATTTAGTGTTATGAACAATTAGTTCATAATGAGAGGTTCCTGCAAGAAACACAAAATGCAATATACTAACTTAGTGTAGTGGATTTGAGTTTCTTCGGGAACTTAAGTGTGAGAGCTTCATTACTACGAAAGTATGTGACGGTTCAAAGTATAAAAATAAATTATTGAATCATTAATGTCCAAAAGTAATCTTCAGGTCAATAATTTTGGATATCATTATCAGATTAATGGACTGCAGGTCACTTTTAATTAATTCAATAAATCGGGCCATACATGATTGATTGTAGAAGCGAAATAATATTAAAATAATATTATTGGATCGAAAATATAGCCCCAAAATAATATTGGGCTTGGTGCCGTGGGTTAAGTGGCACGGGTTTGGGTGCCTTAAGTATAAGGCAAGGCTCAGAATACCTCGGGGCTGGGCTGTAGGCCACATAGGTGAGGGAGAAGCCCTAGTCGCTGCTGGGTTTCAGTTTGGGCTGAAGGGGGGGTGCATGGAACAAGGCCCAGTAGGTGCTGGCCTTGTGGGTAATGCACGGGGGAACAAAACCCAACCTCATGGGCTGACGTGTGGGTTCGAATGGGAGCTCAGCCGCATAGGCTAGCTTCCTGTGCTACGAGCCCCAAGGAAACAAGGCCCAATTGAGTGGGCTGGCATTAGAGAGAGCAGGTATGCGGGTCTGGATGCATGCAGGACAAGAACCTAGCAAGCAAGGCTTGTTGTGGGTTTGGTCTGGATCCATGAAGGCTGCGGGCCTCCTCAGTGATAGAACTAGGGATGCAGGCCTATTCTAATCAATTAGGTCAAAGGCCTGGGGGTCCAAGTAGGTGTAGCAAAGCCCAGAGGGCTGCTACCGATGTTGTGCCGCAGGGGGTAGTGCCATCCAATGTCTAATTTCTTTTTTTTTTTTTTTCAAAAAAAAAAACCTTAGGGTTTAGGAAACCCTAAATATGCTTCTAATTTATTTTATATAATTTGACTCACAAATTTCACATAACAATTTAATTGTGCGATGCATGAAACAAATATATGAACATATACAATATGTGTATAGAAAGGAAAATATAAACATAGAGGGGTTCATGCATTATGGGGAATGTTTTCATACTTCGTGGATGTTTCAAATATCTTCCCTTATTTTAAGCGTACCTGATTAGTAGAAAATGAATAAGCCTTTGAATGTGGTGGATGATAACCTCCTCCTACGATGCGTCAATTCTTCAGCTTCTGGCAAGAGCGTGCTGATAACGTGTTGTAGGCCTATTTGATTGAACGATCTAGGGTTTAGAGAGAGAGAGGGGTGCGGCAAGATTGAGGGAGAAGAGAGATTGATTTAATTGTGAGGTGTGTTTGATTCACCCCATTGTGCCTTTATTTATAGTAGTAGAAAGGGTAAAACCTTTCCCTTTAGGATTACAACATTTAATAGGTAATCCTAATAGGAATATATAATACTTTCCCAAATTCCCTAGGATTTACACAATCACATTCCTATTCTAAATATGACTGCAACAACTTGTTCAAAATAAATAAATAAATAATGGATTTTCGTAGAGTTTGTGGTGTTTTATGGTTTTTTTTTTTTTTTTGTCATAGCAAATCTAACATTTTATTCTAAGATTTTGATGGATCTCATGATATATTCATTGCCCACCATAATGCAATGAGGATCACTATTTCCACTTCCATCACACCATGGTCACCACACCACTCTCTACTACCCTATTGCTGGCATTGCCAACATCATTGCCATTGCTATTACCACTTCTTCCGCCGCCACCGTCATTATACTACTTCTACCACTACCTTGCCATACTCGTCATTACTGTACAAAAACCTCCTATGCCCATCAACATCATCCCACCCCAACTCTACCACCACAACTCCATATTAGAAATATACTACTTACAAGAATTTGGAATAGAAAAAAATATAATGTTCATGAGTTAAGGATTCTTTTACATGTCAAACAATTTTGGTCTTAGCAGAAAAAGTAAAATTAAGTGCAGCCTTGCCTACTCCGAATTGGTTTCTTGAGTAAAAAGGTTATACACACACACACACACACACATATATATATATAATTATTATAAAATCTGTTAAATTCTTTTGAACTCTAAAAGAGTCTAGCATTAAACTCTCAAAATATGTAGAAGTCTAGCATTAAAAAGTCCGTGGATTTCATAGAGTTTCTAATATTCAATAAAAGTCTACGAAATCTACTAAAGTCTATCACATAAAAAATAAAAAAAATAAAAAAAATAAAAAACTAATACAAGACATCCCCTAAGTTGTAGAGTCGTTACAATAAATGAGACCATCCTAAATTAGTACTTTATGTTATAAACTTCTTATTTAAGTGTGATTGTGTAAATCTTAGATTATATTAGATTATATTCTAGTTATTCTTCCCTATTAGGACTTGTATTTCTTGGAGGAGAAGGATTCTCTCTCTCTCTCTCTCTCTCTTATTACTATAAATAAAAGCATTGCGTAGGAGGAATAACACATCCTCTACACAACCCAACAAACACATCTCTCTCTATATTTTCTCAGTACCGCCGGCCCTCCCCTCCTTGTCAGTTAAACATAGGCCACAACACGTTATCAACATGCTCATACAGCTGTGCTTAGGAATCTGACGTGGAAGTTTTTTGCATCAAACTAGTTCACCAATATCATCACACAATCAAGTTCTTTCAAAACAACAAGTTTTATCTCGATATTTTTGCAGCTCTGATAGCATGAACATGCACTATAATGCATGACCCAACTTTACGTTTTTCGAATTTTAGATTATACATAAACTGTGTATGCATTATATCCATAATTGTTGAATTATGTGAATTGATATTGCCATGAATTGCATCAAATATATGTCTATGCATTGAAATTTTTTTTTTGGGTTTGTCAAATTCAAAACCCAAGCTCATGCGAGCCTTCATGAATCGCGATGAACCGGAGCAAAACCCCAAATGCTCCATCTGAGAAGACGACATCGTTTTGGCATCGAACCCACAAACCCAACTGTCTCCTACAGTCAGCCACGGCCTCACCGCCGTCTCTCTGGGACATCACAATCTGCAGTCGTGTTTTTGGGACCTAACCATCGTTGGAGACGATTGGTTTCTTGAAAAATCTGATAACCATCGGTGAATTTTCGAAGGATTCTTCGAATCCTCACTGTTTCTCAGATCCCCCCTTGACGTCGAGACTTAGGTTTCGGTCCAAAACTAGGGTTCCAATTGCACCCTCTTGCATTGCCGTGCAGTGACCGATCGAGGGAAGTCGCCTGAAACGACACCAGAGATTTTTTTCGGCTCGAAGCCCACACCCAACGCCGCTAGGGTGTTCTGGATTTCTCGACTTGAGCCTTAGTGGGCCTTCGACCCTTGGGCCTGCATGGCATATCACCTTTTTTTTTTGGGCTGCTAGTTGTCTTTGTTGCCACGACCCAAATCCAAATAGCTCATTGGGTTGAACTAGACTCTCGGCCCACGAATGACACTAGCCCAATTGGGCTTTGGTGTCCCCGTGCACGACACTGCACATGATCCCAGCTCAGTGATGGAGAATCGGTGCATTGCACCGCGTCACACCCAATCCACGCCCATTTGGGCCTCTGGTATATTAGGCCTGCAACCCATATCTATTTACCCAAGCACAATTCTTGGGCCTGGGCCACACGGTTTAAGCATTCTTAGCCTACCCATGGGCTTTGGCCCATGTTTTTGGGTCCTGAGCTAAATTGTTTATTTATTTAGACAATTTGGGTTTTATAATTTTTCACCCACACTTTAATTTTGGCCTGAAATCCAAATAATTAATTCAATTATAATAATAATAATAGACCTTGAAGATCTATTTGCATAAATCTGTATATATATTTGTGTTTGTCTACACGAACATATGAACCTGAAGTTAATAATTGTTTTGAAACCTTAAGTTTCTAGAAACATGCCTTGTTTGAAAACATGAAGTTTTCCTTAAAAAATCACCCAAGAAAACTCAAAGTTTTTTACATGAAAATTTAAACCAATACATGTCTATTAGAACCTGAAAGTTCTACTCCTATGTGAATGGATTGATTTTTTTTTCTCCATTATACTAACTACATCTTGTCCATTTATCTTGTGATAGGAACATGTCGAATTTGAGCAAACTTGACTTCATCGCTTTGGAGGTCTCTGGAAGAAACTACGTTAAGTGGGTCCAAGATATGAAACTTCACCTCACTGCAAAGAATTTGCATCCTGCCATTGAAGATGAGACAAACAACCTGGTTAGCGAAGTTGGGAAAGCCACTACCATGATCTTCATCCGAATACATATTCATGATCCATAAGCAATTTAGGTCACTTTGGCTGATTGTTATGATCACCAAAATGACATCTTTTAGCCTGAAGCAAGAAATGACTGGCAGCATTTGCGCTTCCAAGACTTTAAGTCTGTGAATGAATATAATTCTTAAGTTTGTCGAATCCAATCACTTCTCAAGTTTTGTAACGAGACCTTGACCGAAGAGGATCTCTTGGAGAAGACCTATTCAACATTCTCTACTACTAATATTGTCTTACAACAACAATATAGGGCTCAGAAGTTCACTAAGTTCGGATTTGAACTCTATTTTACTTCTCGTTGAAAAGCAGAATCAACTGTTGATGAAAAATCATCAAGCTCGACCTACTGGGGTGACTCCTGTGCCTGAAGAACATTATAGCATGAACTAACGCCCAAAACGCCAACATAGGCATGGTAGAGTTGGCCAGAAGCCACCCCGTCAAGGTCAACAGAGCCAAGGCCCACCTAAGGGAGGAAACCGAGTCCAGAAGTGCCCTAACCTCGCTCCGAAGGCCCCAAACTTCAAGAATAAGGGCAAAGCACCTGAAACCATGGATGCAGACATGTGCTACCGTTGTGGTTCAAAGGACCATTGGTCCCGTGTTTGCCGTGCTTCCTAGAATATTGTAGTTGAATATCACTCTTGTCGTAAAAGTTTGAATCAAACTTTATGCAAGTGGATGAAACGGAAAGTACCAAGATGGAGGTTTCTGAGTTTCAGGAAGATACCACCCCTATGAAGATTAGAATCTTAGACATGAACTATTTCTAGTTAAATTTTAGCATAATAGGGCCAAATTCCACATAGTGGGCGAAGCCCCCCTTGTTTTTTGGTTTAATTTTTTTATTAATTACCATCCTTTATGTTTGGATGGTAATTTTTTGGTTAAATTTGAGAACAATTTTCCTTTATGTTTGGATTATTTGTTTTTGATTTTTTTTTGGATATTAAGTTTTTATTAATTGCCATCCTTGAATAAGTAAATTATTTTGAATGGAGATTTGTTTTAAGAACTTTTATGCATGTGACTGGTTCAAATTAATTTTATTTTTGGTATGACTAATGGGAAAGTTAGTTGTCTAGCAGATAGTGCAATCACGCACAACATATTTCGTGAACACATTTATTTCACTAACTTTAGACCTAAGAATGCACCTCAAATAACCCTCTCAGGCCCATCCAACCTGATCGAAGGATATGGTAAGGCATGTATAATATTGTTTAATGGTACAATTTTGACCATTGATGAGGCACTCTATTCTCCACATTCCGGAAGAACGTACTTGAGTTTCAAGGACATTAGAGATAATAATTACCATGCTGAAACCTATCTGGAAAAGAGAGTTGAATTTCTTTGCATCATTTCCTATGAATATGGCCAAAAATGTATTATAGAGAAGATAAAGCGTATCCTGAGCGATCAGTATACTACAACCATACGCCCTATAGAAAGCCACTATGTGGCCATCCCCACCTCTAGGATTGCGCACGAAATTACACATTGGCATGATCGTTTGGGACACTCTGGACGAACAACGATGCGCCGTATCCTTAAACCATCATATGGGCATCCACTAACCCGAAGTTTAGGTTCAATTCAAGGAATCACATGTCAAATCTGCTCTATGGGAAAACTTATTATTAAGCCTTCTTATGACAAGATTCGTTCGAATCTTCCTATTTTTCTACAGAGGATTCAGAGGGACATTTATAGACTGATTCACCATCCCTGCGGACCATTTAGATATTTAATGGTTTTGGTTGATGATTCCACACGTTGGTCACACGTGTGCTTAGTGTCCACAAGGAACGTTGTATTCTACAAACTGTTGGCTTAGGTTATCAAGCTTAAGGCTCACTACCCTGATTATCCAATCAAATGTATTCGATTGGATAATATTAGAGAATTAACATCTAAAACTTTTGATGACTATTGCATGTCGGTTGGGGTTGAAGTTGAACATCCAGTACCCCATATTCACACCCAGAACAACTTGGCAGATGCATTTATTAAGCGTTTACAAATGATTGCCCCATAATTGGTCATACATACCGAGCTCCCGATCGCTGCTTGGGGTTATGCAATATTGCATGTAGCCATGTTGGTCCGCCTGAGGCCTGTTGTGACCCAACCATATAGCACCCTTCAGTTGGTTACCGGATACGAACTTGACATATTGTATCTGCGCGTTTTTAGTTGTACATTCGATGTGCTGATTTTGCCGCCTTTACGTACAAAAATGGGGCCTCAATGAAGGATGAGAATCTATGTATGATATGATTCTCCTTCAATCATTTGTTACTTAGAACCTTTGATAGGCAATCTGTTTACCGTTCGTTTCGTGGATTGTCACTTCTATGAGAAATTCTTCCCATCGTTAGGGGGAGATAAGAACGTCAACGTTCTTGAAGAACGATGTGAATTATCGTGCACAACTCGCACTTTGTCTCATTTAGATCCCCGCACCACTCAGTCTAAAACTAAAGTGCAGCACATATTAGATTTTCAGAGTGTAACTTAGAGCATGCTAGATGCTTTCACCTATCTAGCGCGAGTGACAAGATCACATATTCCAGCTACAAATGTGCCTGCAAAGATAGATGTACCAAATGTACGACAGACTTCCTTCCTGGAGACTCGAGGCACCACTTTGGCCGATCCACATGCATTAGCGGCTAGCCAATCATCTTCCCCTACACAAAAGTGTGGTAGACTTCTTGGTTCAAAGGATTGACACCCCTAGAAGAGGAAACCCAAGGCACAGGCCCCTGAAGAGCTTATCATGAATCCGACTGTTGCCTGCTCATTCTATCAAACTCATGAGGAAACTCTAGATTACGGAAGCGTCCTTGAAGAGACGAATCCACCTCTAAAAAATTGTGAGATTTCGATCCATTATGCTAGCTTAGCTGATGTTTGGTGTAGAAATGAGATGATTATCGACGATGCATTAGCATATGCAATAGCTATTGAGATCATATTGAGCAATGACATTGAACCCCATTCCGTTGACGAACCGATTAGTCAAACTGGAAATAAGCAATCCAAGTCGAACTCGATTCGCTTGCTAAACATAAGGTGTATGGACCGATGGCTCTTACTCCTCCACACGTAAAGCCCATTGGCTACAAGTGGGTTTTCTTTTGGAAGTGTAATGAGAAGAATGAAATTGTGCATTACAAAGCTCGTCTTGTTGTGCAAGGCTTCTCACAACGCTCCAAGATTGACTATGATGAAACTTATTCACCCGGTATGGATGTGATTACTTTTTGCTACCTTATCAGTTTGGTAGTTTCTGAAAAATAGAGTATGTAGCTGATGGACGTAGTAACTGCGTATCTCTATGGGGATCTTGATATGCAAATTTATATGAAAGTTCCTGAAGGATTTACATTGACTGGATCAAATATTTCCAAACCCTAGAACATGCTCTCAATTTGGCTAAGGCGTGCATTATATGGTTTGAAGCAATCCAGAAGAATGTGGAATAACTTTCTACGTGAGTATTTGACGAGTCAAGGAGATGTGAACAACGAACTATGCCCTTGTGTGTTCATCAAGAAGTTACATTCTGATTTTGCGATTATTGCAATATATGTCGATAACATGAATCTCATCGGAACTCCTGAAGAGCTCGAGAGAAATGTCGCGTACCTGAAGTCAAAATTTGACATGAAAGATCTAGGAAAGACTCAATACTATCTTGATCTCGAGATAGAGCATCGTTCAGATGGAATCTTAGTACATTAATCAAACTAGACCCAGAAGTTGTTGCGCCATTTTAACGAGGATAAAACGAAGCCTTCAAGTACTCCTATGGTCGTTTGATCATTACATGCAAAACGAGATCCCTTTCTTCCGAATAAGGATGATGAAGAGATTTTGGAACCTGAAGTTCCTTATCTAAGTGCGATAGGCACTTTATTATACTTAGCTCAATGCACTAGACCCAACACCTCCTTCGTTGTTAATCTTTTGGAAAGGTACAATAATACACCAACATGCAGACACTGGACTGGTGTGAAAGACATTTTCCGTTACCTTAAGGGTACTACGGATCTGGGCTTGTTCAATCCTTATGGATCCTTAAGTGATGCTGCACCCCCTTATCTCGAGTTGATTATTGCCTTGTTGGTTATGCCGACATAGGATACTTATTTGATCCGCACAAGGCACGCTCTCAAATGGGTTATGTCTTTACTATTGAAGGCACTGCAATCTCTTGGAGGTCAGCTAAATAGACCTTAGTTGCCACTTCTTTTAACCATGCTAGAATTCTTGCATTTCATGAAGTAACTCAGGAATGCATTTGGTTGAAAACAGTTGTGGGCCATATTCAAAGCTCCTGCAATCTTTACCCCGTTGTTGACATCCCGACGACGATCTATGATGACAATGCAACATGCATCAAACAGCTTAAGAAGGGTTACATCAAAGGAGACAACACCAAACACATTGCGTCGAAGTTTTTCTTCTCACATCAATAAGAGCATTAGAAGATTGAAGTCACGCAAATCCGTCCATAAGACAATCTGGCCGACCTCTTCACCAAATCACTACTAAAGGCGATGTTTCATAAACTTATTCAAGGAATTGATAACATTGCTAGTTCTTTTTGGAATTGTGTCAAACTCAAGGGGAGTATCCTGAAATATACTTACTTATCTTAATGTACTTTTTTCCCTACAATTAGGAGCATTTTTCCCACTAGTTTTTTGCTACCTAACGAGGTTTTGACGAGGCACCCACCTTAGGTTGATTATATCCCTGATGACGTCTTGTAGACGTTTCATTTGACTTTGCATTACTCACACATTTTTCCTTTGACTAGGGATTTTATTCCTACTCGAGTTTTTACCATATCCTTAGGGTTTTTTTGTGAGACTTAGTTCCTTATGCAAGTTCCTACCTTATTTGAATAACGTGTTCCCAGAATCAGTGTCAACGAGTCGATTTCCTCAACTCTACATGATGCCGAATCTACTTGATTATTTACACACTCAAGGAGGGGTGTTATAAACTTCTTATTTAAGTGTGATTGTGTAAATCCTAGATTAGATTTGATTCTAGTTATTCTTCCTTATTAGGACTTGTATTCCGTGGAGGAAAATAATTTCTTCTCTTTCTTATTACTATAAATAAAGACATTGCGTAGGGGAATAGCACATCCTCTACACAACCCTACAAACACATCTCTCTCTATATTTTCTAAGGGCCGCTAGCCCTCCCCTCCTTGTCAGTTAACATTGGCCACAACACTTTCCTATAATTTCTTTTATAAACTTATAGACATTTAGAAGCAAGAGACTTGTAATTAATTTGGTTGATTATGAGCATTCCATCCTGCACACAAAGGTCATAAGTTTGATTCTTCCCTTTCTTGATATCTAAACTACAATTAATAGAACATTCTTTGTCAACCAAAAGAGAATGAAAAGATTATTTAGTCTTCTATTGCAATAAAAAAAGTTGAGGGCAATAAAGTAATTTTATAAAATAAAATTTTGTAGTTTTTTGTTTAAACCTCACCTACGGGTGATTTTAAAATCTCTAATTTAAAAAAAAAAAAAAAATGAACCTCTCTTCCTCTCTTTCTCTCTCCCCACTTCCACATTCTCTCACTCTCTTCCTCTCTCCTTCAATTTTAAAAATAGAAGTATAAAATTTCACACACATTTATGTGTGGCATATATTAGTCTATATTAAAAAAACAAACAATTGAGAACGGTGATGTTATTGACAAATACGCACACTCTTTTTATTTTCTTTTAATTTATCACTTCACATAATTATTGTGTTTTTGTGTAACAAGGATTATTTAAATTGATAGTTTAATCTGCCATAAGATTAATTTGATAGCTCATATGAAAATGAACCTTATAGGTCCTCAAAATGAAGACCTGAAGAGAGCAGTTCTGACAAAATGTAACATACCATGACTCCGAAAAACCCTCCATACAGGGGCGGACGCACTAAGGGATGAGAAGGGTCAATTGACCCTTCGAACTCCAGTGAATCTCCATAAAAAATTTGGATGTTACCCTTTTGAAAGTTGGAGTTTTCCTTCATACATGCCCTCTAATTGTTTGATAAAATGCTTCAAAGTGGAGTTGTCCTTCTTATTATTATTTTATTAATATTACTTGGCCAAAACGACGTCATTTTGAGACAGGTTATTTAATAAAAAAAATAATAGCTTAAAAGAATAATAAGATAGCTCAAAAAAAAGATACACTAGAACTTAAAATAGAGGAAACTCACAGGCTGCTGCGAGCAAACCCCAGTCCCCAAACTCAATTTCAAAATTTTAATTTCCACTCTCAAATCCCAATCCCACTAAACTCAATTCCTAATGTCCAAACTCCTACCTCCCCACTCCGGCGATCATTCCGACGACCACCTAAATTTCAAAGTTCTTCATAACTTATTTAAAACAATGAATTGGTTGAAAATTGTTTCTTTATGGATAATTAGATTTGATTATTGATGTGAATCATATATGATTTTTATTTACATTAATTTATCTGTGTGTTTTAGACTTTTAGGCTTTGGTTCTACCAGTTACTACTTTTGGCAAGAGCATTTTTTATATGAATATTGTGAAAAGTACATTGCATAACTGAATGGGAGATCATGAGTTTGTGATAGCATAGTGGTCTATATGGAGAGCAAAGTTTTTTCTTCTATTGACAATTAAGCTATAATGCAGCGTTTTATAAGTTATGAATGATGGAATTGTAATTTAATTTTTAAGGTTATTATATGTCTAAGAAACGTTTGTGAACATTTACATGTGACTCTTCAAATAATTTTTTCTGAATCCGCCACTGCCTTCATAAGCATTATGCAAACATATGTGGGGATATAATAATGCCTACTTGGATTGTATCATCTACATTTTCCTCTCACATTTTATGATATATTACTTCATAATTTGGCATCAATTTTTATTGATGAGGATGCACATTGTGAGAATCTCTGAAATCATTTCATCATGTTCGTTCATCGTACATCATGCGGCTAGCTTTTGTCAGGTACAGTTTGTGTTCAATTTTAAATAAAAAGATTCAATATGATTTCTGACCGCGGGATGATGACAAATAGACGGACACGATAAAGTGATCTCCAAGATCCTCACAAAGAGGATCCGTATAGGATCCTATTCCAAATCCTATGAACTCGGAAAACTTTCTTCCAAACATAGCCTTATGTTTGTCAGTTGTCACGAACAATGATTCTTCGGAGTTCAATGTTTAAAGTTTACAATGAATGTTCTACGCAGTGGCTACATCTTGACGAAAGATATATGTTACTGCTTCAACCATCATCGATCACAAAGTGTATTCTTATGCTATCTGCTTTTCCATAGTGGTCCACTACACTTGAAAATTTAAAAGAAAAAAATCTTTATGCTACTGCACAATTATTATTTTTCTATAAGCTTAATCATGTTACTGGATAATGAAAAAGAATTACTTTTCAATTTCCTCGTCCCTATCTTTTAACAGACAAAACATAGTAAGGACATTGTTTTATAAATTTAAAATTCCCCAATCGATTCCATTTTTTCATCGTTATAGCAATAAACTAATAATTTAAGACAAGAAAATTATACACACAGAGGTGTACAGTCACACTCACTACGGAGTTCCAAAATTTATTTATTTTTCTTTATTTTTTAAAGGAAATTTATTGAGAGCTTCGTCATGATAATCTACCTTTTCAAGAGCTGAGAAGAAATAGAGTCATTTCATCATTTTCTAACCATCATCATATGATTCACCAATATCATAAATCAAATTTATGACATGTTGTATAGAATACAAGCCTAAAATTTATTCCCAACAATTAAATCGCTATGTGGTATTAAAAAATTAATTGGATCCTTAAAAGGTACCAAGAAATTTTGGGTTATGCAAAATAAATTTTATTTCTATGCACTCCACACTTTTCTTGAATCTTACTTGCGTGTAGTGGGGGTGGGACTCATCCGCAATTTTTTTATTTTTTATTTTTATTTTTTTCAATCATTTGTTTTTAGATTTTTGAAAAGATGAAAAAGTACATAAAGACAACGCTCTACAGATCATATTATCATACAAATCAAATATTACAGAAAAAAGTTATAGAATAAAAATACAAGATTAATTGTAATTATATACTAAATTATTAAAACTTCAAATGTCATATTAGCTATAAAATTTGACTATTCATATAATTGAAAATCTGCCAATAAAATACCAAATAACCTTATCAAGAATATGTGAAACTTATCCCATATGAAGTGTAAATCTAACAAAAATGTTTTGTTTGTGTTGTTTAAATATTCTTGGCAAATTAGAAAACAATTTTAAATATTTCAATGAACCCATTTGGGAAGGGATTGTTGATGTTGTAGTCAGCAACAGCCTAATAATGTGGTCCGCTTTTGGGTTTTAGATTTTAATACAAATTAAGCACCATTTGGTGGATTAAATTATAGTTCTTTACATGGTCAAAAGCAACCGAGCAAACCCAAATTTTTTCATTTGTAGTGGTTAGAAAATCATACATATTCAAGTGGCGGTGTTGCCAATTGTCTCCTGGCTACAATCTAGAAGCTTAGGACTAGATTCATGGCCATCACAATCATGAATGATGTCTTAGATGAGGTATTCGCCGAACTTTTCTTTAACTTTTGAGGGGATGTCAATTTCTCTCTTGAATTTCAATTTTAGTCTATTATTCTCTTGAATTTTTATAATTAGACAATTTCATCCTTAAATTTTAAGTTTAGCCGATTTAGTATTGAATTTGTTCAGATGAGTAAGTAATTACTTTTCTTATTTGAAATTGATATGGTCCTGTGAATCAAGTCATGAGGAAGGTTAATGAAACGGTATCATAACCATGCTGCTGAAAAAGCAAGATTGGTGAAGATTCGTAGTTGTCAATATTAGGGATAAATTAGAAGAAAAAAAAGTGTACGAAGTGAACTAGTAGAAGAGAAGAAGGAAAAAAATTAAATAAATGCTGTTGACCTTAGGGACAAAAATACTTTTTTGCCATAAGACAATTTCCATGTGTCGTACACATGATCAAGATGGATGAAAAATTCTAATGTAAAAACCCTTTTATGACTTTTAATAAGTTTAAAGAAGTGAATTGATGAAAATGCCCTTGGAGGTGAGATTGTTGACTTTCATTGACCATCTTTTCGTGACTCGTACAAGCCACTATTTTATTGTATTCTCGATGGTACGAACGCGCAGGTGCAGGCGGAATCGAAATCGGAGTTATGATGGAGGTTTTACCGAGCTACAAATAGGAAAAATACTTTTGTAAAAATAATTTTATATTTATATATTTATTCAAAATTTTATATTATTATATCATTATTTTAATATTTTTTAGGGATATTTTTATTAATATTTCCAGTCTATGGCGCCCACACTTACCCAAGCTCTCCACTCCTTTCTTGCTATGTGTTCCTTCTCCCTCACCCTACACTTTCGAACTCTCTCTCTCTCTTCTCTTTGTCTTTTCCCGCAACTCTCTATCTCTCTCACTCTAACTTTCTCATTCCTCTGCAACCACCGGCGCCGTGGATAGTGATCACCAACTTGCCATCTTCTCCGATGAGCTTCATCAAACCAACACCTGGATCTTCTCCCTCTCCCTCTTGTCAATCTTTCTCTCTCAAACCCCTTGTGCTCTCGGCTAGGAAGTTGAGCTCCGCTCGAATTCCGAGAGGATTCTGGCGAGAATCTAACAAATTTAACCAAGAAATTAACTTGGGAAGTCTCCCCAGTTTTCCGGCGATGACACCGATAATTGTAAGCCTTTTTCCGACCGATCTTGACCACGACTTGACTTGATTTTGGTGCGATTATTAGCGGAAACTTCGGCTTCCCTTGTTCGAACAGCTGTGAGTGGGTCTTTTATTTTATATAGTATATATATTATTAGAGTTTCCACCTATAGATTAATAATGCATTTTCTAAGTGATACCATAATTAAATTGACGTTATAAGAATTGTTGCGATGATTGAAATTATGAGATTATTATGAATCCTACGGGATGCACAGGTATGCATATTATTACAGGATGCCTTATTTATATTTATGGTAGTGAATTTATGTCAATGTAAATTATTGATTTACCGATGTATGATTTTATTTACATTATCTGCTCATCATTGCTGCACCGGTGTTAGTACTCGCCCTGGTTAGGGCCAGTCTTTCACGTGTATGTTCACATCACACCGTATGCTCACTTTGGATCCATTGTAGGTGCCAATCCTATCTTGGATTGCTATAGGTACTTAGGACTCGTATGTGATGTGCATAGCACTAATTTTCACGTGATTGTACTACTAGAGTGTATATCATTATTACACCCAGTCATATTCATGTTACAATATATCTGCATGAACTTGTATGTCAACATATGTCGATGAGCTCTCGATATGATATATTTGTTATGGGAGATTATGTGATTACTGGACATTAGGTGTTTATTTACGAAATATTGTGACGTATTGAATTATTGAGATATTGTAGTCTACGGTAAGTATTTTCATACTATACGTAATATATATATTTTGGAAACTATACTTGCTTTACAGTGAGGGGTTATTATATTTTCGAGAAGGTTTTTACAAAGCTTTATTTTTAGGCCCACTCACCCTTGTTTTTTGACCCTCCAAGTTTTAGTGGCAGAGCTTTTGGTGTCAACGAGGATTCTTGGCAATCTTGGTATTGGAGATTACCTTCGATGCTATAATTCTCATTCTACTTTCAATGTACTTTACTTATGCTTTAACATCACGTGTGAAATGGGTTCATTCCCGCTCACTAGTGCACCCTCATATTTAGGAACTTTTAGATTTAAATTTATACACATTGTCCACTTCACTACACTTTATAGCTTTGTCACCTTCCTAATGTCAGCCAGTACAGCTCAATTCGAAGTCCAAGTAGACATTCCGGGTCAGGGTGTGACAATTTGGTATCAGACCATAAGTTTGGGTAGTATTGCGTTCATCACACACATGATGTAAGCAATCCCGATTTTGAACATAATGTAGAATCTTGCCACCTCGTCGAATACGAAAAATGTGTTAGTTTTTCCTAAGTTTTGGACAATTGAGATGACTTTTCGATATTCTAGGAGATCATTTTGGCGAACGCCTTTAGACTTTAAGCGAAGGAATTCCTTGCCAAGGAAAGATGTAGATTTTAGACAAGTTGATGTCCCTGAAGCAGGGCTACTGTATCAATAGTTGTGTACCACAGGAGATTTACCCATTAATTCCATTACTATCCAGTCATCTTTACCAACCCTTCTTTGATAGGAAATCAGAAATAGTTTGATTCATTGGCAGTACCCATTAGAATACCACCTATTAAAATTTCTACGAAGCTTTACTTTTTGTCGAAATCTCTGGATTTGTCTTGAGTGACGATGTGATGCTAAAGTGGTAGCACTCGACAAAAGAACATCTGGGGGACAGTCAGTTTTGGTCCCCAATAGCACTAATCTTCTTAAACGCACTAGTTATAATTCTGGAACTTCAGGAGGAAGATTCTATTCCGTTAAATTCCATTTCAAAGTAGGTTATTATGAATTCCTTCTTAGACTTACTTTCAAAGTTGTACTTGTTATTTCGATGAGTATAGGCATGAGAGTACGAGTTGTTATACTTTCGGGTAGCAGAAATCTCAGAAGCAGTAATCATTTTTCCCTAGAATCAATGAAACCACCTCTTAGAACTAGTTCCATACCAATCATCTGAAACCATTCACTCGAGCAAGCTCTAACATGTAATCAGCCTATGGTGGCACAATTAATTGACGATAGTGTTCGATATCCAAAAGTTGTCAACCAGTATTCTGGCGGCATGATTTCTGATATCGGACACATGCTAGTATCTAGGAGTAGTACCTTTGTGCTAGAATGCCGGTTCATAGTTTTAGGGTAATGAACAATATCAAAATATCATACATGCGTTAATTATTGGTGCGACTGTTAGACTGATTAACAATGACTACCCGAGCCGAAGAAATTAAATCGTGTAAACTTAGGAGTAAGCCTTGTAAGAGGACAGTAAACTCGCAAATGTATTAGCCATTTTACCCATTTAAGTAACCAGAATATTCTTGATCATTTCTCTTTGTGGTCACTTTCGCAGGCAAACATTAGAATTGAAGCACGAGTTAAGTTCCCGTTGTAAGAGCAAAACTGAGTATCGAGGAAGTTGTGGAGGCCTTTAATACGAGGCGTAGTGAAAGAAAGTAGTCTAGCATGTTTCGATGACGTATATCTCTGGTGTCATTTCTCAAAATTTTTACTTGGGATACCACTAAAACGGGAAGTAGAGCGCACCATTGATACACTTTCTAGTATTACACCTATTTTCCTTGCATCATCTTGAACAACTCTGACGTCATTGAGAAACTTAGTTACAAAAGCTTATCAATTAGAGACTTATCCAACCTAACATTTCACCTTAGGGAACTTCAAACCTAGTCACGAAGACAATAGACCGGACCTTAGGATCATACCTAGATTTTAGCAACTTAATCAGGTGGCAATTAAAACCATTAACCCATACTTTGAATTAATGGTCTCTCCAACAAACTTCTAGAGCCCTAGTTTTTTTCCTTAGCCTGATGAATTTGTTGTAGTCTTATCGAAGACTTTCTCATCTACTTCGGCAGCGAGACCAAATTCTCTAAACACCAACAGTTAGCTTTATACCAAATTCCTCAAATATTGCCTTTGTTTAGATTTGTACTTTTCTTGAGCGACATGATCTCAGTAGACAATATTCTTTTCTTTTCCCAAAAGTTTGTGACTGTGGAAATTGAAATCCTCACAGAGTGTTGTTTTAAATTATGGGATATCATTGGCATTGTCAGTCTTTATCGCCAATTTGTTATCAATTTTTCAGCTCTAGTGTTTTTCCTCACATGTTAACCGAGGAAAGTTAGTTTAAGATGAGATGTAGAATATGATTAAAGTAATGACAATTGAGGCGTTCTCTTGTTTCGACCATTCTTCATACACTTTTTAATAACATCGATAACTTCAAAACCCACAGTGATGTTTCTCTGGATGTATTAGTTGTGTACTGATGCAACACAACAGAGTGTCGCTTATGTTTCCCAATGATTGGAATAGTACAAAATGAATAATCTTATTCATGGCCTAAAGTCAACAGTTATCATCTTCATTTGAAAACCGGATGACATTTTTCTGTGGAGAAATTTGGACAGAAATGTGTCCAAAATATTTACTGACCTTAGACCTCTCAAATATATCTTCATTTGAAAGGAACTACATTTCTGACAGTGGCAATGGAAAAACCAAATCAATGCCTACGATTGCACCATCGTGTATTACCCCGGTTTTCCAAACGTAATTACTGATTACGGAAGTAAAAGGCATATCTACCCTTGAACACTTTCAGCCTATCCTACCTTATTTCAAATGGAATTCATGAGTATTGATATGACATTACTTACAATTCATCAAGAAATCGTTCGAGTGGTTACAATCACTTTCTGTATCCAAATGGAGATGAGAAATTATCACCAAAAGCTCCATGTATGAGGTATCTTGTACATGTGGAGATTATGATGATGTTTCGATGATTATCGACCGACTTGACTAGTTAACTCACTTTTCGTTGGTCCAGAGGGATTACACTTTAGATCACTTGATGAAATTTCTTATTCTTGAATTTATCATATTTTCTAGCGTTTTGATTAACATCTACTCTGACTGTGATTCCATATTCATCTTTTTGTGTTGGAAGCATTTCAGTCAACTGTGGGTACGTGTCTACCCTACTGGACTTCGTATTGTTCCTGAAGCAAACAGACTGTCTAGAAGAATTGCTCGGACCTTGGAATTTTAGTTGTGACCATTAATTCCCTAATCACCTAACAAATACTCTGCTAAACGAATCTTTACCGTTGGTGATTGAATATTTCAAAAACTACCATTATAGCGAGATGTTATGCATTCAGTCCAGTTATCTCGTGTTATAGATTTGATGAACTTGTTTTGACCCTTAAATTCTTAAGTGTTCTTCTAGCCTTGTGTTTATTTTGTTTTTCCTGCTAAATCCGAGGGAAATTCACTTTTAATTTTCTTGCTAAGACACTGTGAACCATATTGTCTGGGTACATTGTGTGACTGATGCTATTATATCTCACTGTGATACGTGTTTCATTTCCAAGTCCTGGGCAGTTTTCTTGAAGACCATGGGTACTAAGTTTTGGGTTGTACCACATTTCACCCTTAGACTAATGGCCAGTCTAAATGAACTATCCATACCTTAATGGACATGTTGCATTTACCCGTTCTACAATTTTAGCATGATTACAACTGACACATATCCCTGTTAGAGTTGCGTGTAACTAAGGTTACAATTTTGATTTTGGGTATGGCACCATTTGTAAAGAGATTTTATGCACTGTACATGATTGACATAAGAGTATTGAGAACAAGTATATGAAGGATTGAGATTACAATATAGGAAATTGTGTACTATTGACGATGTCGCCTGATAAGGTAGTACGTGAGTGCGATCGAGATGTTTTTTGGGTGATTTATGCATATTTCCCAATGGGGGGCATGATGGTAATATTTCACCCTCAGGAAATTATTTATTGCTTATCAAGACAACAGTGAGTTGTCGATATTACGGGATGCAAATCGTAATATCAATAACTTATTTGTTGGATTCGTTAAGCTAGTGGATAATAGGCCGTCTACGTTAGCATTTTTATTTATTCATTCATTTAGTTATTTATTTATTGTTTGGGCTTGACCCAAAGATACTACACACATATCTTCGGAGTACGTGACACTACGAGTGCGTAGATGAAATTTTTCTATATTTAGTTTTAATTTCAATACAACTATTTTAAATTTTACGTTATTGTGTATACGTATTTTGTCGTTATATTATTATATATCTATTTTTGACCATGTGTTTTTATAAAGATATTGTATTATAGTATTGTGTTGAAGGAGAAGGAAAGTTTGAGTTTGGAGGCATGAAAGAGGAATCATTGCAATCTGATCGCGACGGAATGGTATTCTCTTTTGTGCAACCGCTCTAACTTGATTTCTTCTTTATATATTTTCTTCTTTCTTCTCACTATTTTATGTATAGCAAGTTATTTCAAATTTTGGGGACAAAATGTTTTTTAGGTGGGTAGATTGTAACAACCCGTCTCTAATTTTATGATTTTTAATAATTTTGTAGGAGTGAATTGACGAAAATGCCCTTGGAGGTGACATTGTTGACTTTTGTTGACCATCTTTTCGTAATGTGTATGAGCCAATATTTTGCCGTATTCTCAAAAATCTTGATGGTATGAAAGTGTAGACACAAGCGGAATTGAAATCGAAGTTATGATGGAGGTTTTACAGAACTACGAATCCGAAAAATACTTTTGCAAAAATTACTATTTTGTTGTAGCCTATTTTATCTGACAAGGGTAAGGGGGTCGGCGGCAAGGAAAAGTGAGATTGACAGAGATGTGTTAACTAGAATAAAATCTAATCTAGGATTTACACAATCCCATATAAACTAAGAAAGTTTACAACACTCCCCCTTGAGTGTGTAAATACTTAAGGTAGATGTAGAATCATGCAAAAGTTGAGGAAGTCGACTTGTCGGCACTGATTCTAAGGAACAATGCTTATTCTCAATAAGGTAGGAACTTGCATAAGGTAGTAAGTCTCACTAAAAACCCCTAAGGCTATGGCAAAAACCTAAGTAGGGATAAAATCCATAGTCTAAGGAAAAATGTGTGAGAAATACAAAAGTCAAAAGAAACGTCTATGAGACGTCATCAGGGATATGACCAGCTCAAGGTGGGTGCCTCGTTAAAACCTAGTTAGGTAGCAAAAACCCAATGGGAAAAAATGCTCCTAATCGTAGGGAAAAAGAGTACATTAAGATCAAGCAAGTATTCTTCCGGATACTCCCCCTGAGTTTGACACAATTCCAAAGAGAAATAGCAATGTTATAACTTAGAAAGTTTACGCATACCAATTCCATGAACAAGCTACTGAAATGTCATCTTCGGTAGTGATTTGGTGAAGAGGTTGGCCAAATTGTCTTGTGAACAGATTTGCGTGACTTTAATCTTCTGATGCTTTTGTTGTTGATGTGAAAACAAGAACTTCGACTCAATGTTCTTGGTGTTGTCTCCTTTGATATAACCCTTCTTGAGTTGTTCGATGCATGCTGCGTTGTCTTCAAAGATCGTCGTCGGGACATCAACAGCAGGGTAAAGATCACAAAAGCTTCGATTATGGCTCACAACTGCTCTCAACCAAAAACATTCCCGTGTTGCTTCATGTAAGGCAAGAATTTCAGCATGGTTAGACGAAGTGGCAACTAAGGTCTATTTAGTTGACCTTCAAGAGATTGCCGTGTCTTTAACGGTATAGACATAACCCGTTTAAGAATGCGCCTTCTGCGCATCAGACAAGTATCCTGGGTCGGCATAACCAACAAGACAAGAATCAACTCGAGAAGCAGAGGGTGCGGCATCACTTGAAGATCCATAGGGATAGAACAAGCCCAAATCCGTAGTATCTTTGTGGTAATGAAAGATGTCTTTCACGCCAGTCTAGTGTCTGCGTGTTGGTGCATTACTGTATCTTGTCAAAAAATTAACAGCAAAGGAGATGTCAGGTCTAGTGTATTGGGCTAAGTATAATAAAGCACTTATCGCACTTAGATAAGGAACTTTAGGCTCCAAAATATCTTCATCATCCTCATTCGGACGGAAAGGATCTCGTTTTGCATCTAGTGATCAAACAACCATATTAAAGTGGCTCAACACCTTCTAGCTATAGTTTAATTACTAGGATTCCATCTGAACAGTGCTCTATCTCGAGACCGAGACAATATTGAGTATTTCTTAGATCTTTCATCTCGAATTCTGACATCAGGTGTGCGGCAGTTCTCGCGAGTTCTTCAGGAGTTCCGATAAGGTTCATGTCATTGACATATACTGTAACAATTGCAAATCTGAAATGTGATTTCTTAATAAACACACAAGGGCATAGTTCGTTGTTCATATATCCCTGACTAGTCAAATACTCACTTAGACAGTTATACCATATTTTTCCAGAATGTTTCAAACCGTAGAGTGAACGCCTCAGTTGAATTACGAGCGTGCTCCGGGGTTTGAATATATTTGAACCAGTCAATGTAAGTCCTTCAGGAACTTTCATACAGATTTTCGTATTAAGATCCTCAAAGAGATACACAGTTAGTGAAAAGTACCAAACTCATAAGGTAGTGAAAAGTAATCACATCCATAACAGATGAATAAGTTTCGTCATAGTCAATCTTAGGACGTTGTGAGAAGTCTTGCGCAACAAGACGAGATTTGTAACGCACAATTTCGTTATTCTCATTACGCTTCCGAACGAAAACCCACTTGCAGCCAACGGGCTTCATATATGGAGGAGTAGGAGCTACAGGTCCAAACACCTTACATTTCGCAAGCGAATCGAGTTCGACTTGGATTGCTTGTTTCTAGTTTGACCAATCAGCTCGACGTCAACATTCATCAACGGAACACGGTTCAATGTCATCGCTCAACATGATCTTAGTAGCTATTGCAAATGCTAATACATCGTCGACAATTATCTCATTTCTACGCCACACATCATCTAAGCTAGCATAATAGACCGAAATCTCACGATTTTCGGAATGAGGATTCGTCTCTTTAAGGATGTTTCTGTAACGTAGAATTTCCTCATAAGTTAGATAGAATGAGTAAGTGATAGTCGGATTCACGGTAGACTTTTCGGGACCTTGTGCCGTGGATTTCCTTTTCTGAGGGTGTGAATCCTTTGAACCAAGAAGTCTGCCACACTTTTGTGTAGGGGCAGATAATTGGCTAGTCACTAATGTATGTGGATCACCTAAATTGGCATCCTGGGCCTCCAGGAGGGAAGTCCATTGTACATTTAGTACATCCATCTTTGCAAGCATATTCACAGTTGGAATATATGATCTTGTACTTACGCTAGATTGGTGAAAGCATCTGGCATGCTCTGAGCTATGCTCTAAAGATCTAATATATGCTGCAGCACTTCAATTTTAGACTGAGCAATGCAGAGATCTAAATGAGACAAAGTGGAAGTCGTCCACGATAATTCGCGTCATTCTTCAGGAATTTTGACGTTCTTATCTCCCTTTAACAACGAGAAGACTGTCTTATAGAAGTGACAATCTGTGAAATGAGTGGTAAATAGATCGCTTGTCAAAGGTTCTAAGTAACGAATAATCGAAGGAGAATCATATCTGACATAGATTCCTATCCTTCGCTAAGGCCACATTTTTGTACGTAAGGGCGGTGAGATCGACATATAGACCACACAACCAAAAACGCGTTGATGCGATATGTTGGGTTTGTATCCGGTAACCAACTGAAGGGTGCTATATGGTTAGGTCACAACAGGCCTCAGGCGGACCAACATGGCTGTATGCAACATTGCATAGCCCCAAGCAGCGATCGGGAGCTTGGTATGTATGACCAACAATCGGACAATCATTTGTAAATGCTTATAAATGCCTTTACTAGGCTGTTCTGGGTGTAAACATGGGGTATTGGATATTTAACTTTAACCCGAACCAACATGCAATACTCATTAAAAGTTTTAGATGTGAATTCTCTAGCATTATCCAATCGAATACATTTGATCGGATAATCAGGGTGGTGAGCCCTGTGCTTGATAACCTGAGCCAACAATTTGGAGAATACAGTGTTCCTTGTGGACAACAAGTACACGTGTGACCAACGTGTGGAAGTGTCAACCAAAACCATAAAATATCTAAATGGTCCGCAGGGATGGTGAATCGGTCCATAAATGTCCCCCTAAATCCTTTGTAGAAAAATAGGAGGATTTGAACGAATCTTGTCATAAGAAGGCTTAATAATAAGTTTTCCTATGGAGCAGATTGATGTGGTATAAACTAACACAAATTAAACCCTATAATTTAGACGATTGTAGTATGAGTAAGTAGGGATCGTTCTAGGCCAGGAATTAGAAGGGATGCTAATCAACACAAACTGGACTTAAAAACTGTAAAGTAGATGAAACTAACACAAATAAAAACTAAGGGGGGTTTTTGGACGAATTTAAGAAACTAAAGTAAATTGCATCAAACAAAGTAAAGTATGAATGAAAATTAGGTGAAAGGCCAGCTAGAGGATTCTTCTCCACACATGTACCATATGCATACAAATCGATTTCCAGTTATTATTCCTATAAACCATGAATGACAATGCCCCAAATTAATCGTGAACAACACTAATTAACTCTCAGATTTTCCTAATTTCATTGAATTGGACTCAGCGATGCAATCAAATTATTCTTATCAAGTTCCCTATATGAACATAATGATAGAGATACATATCAAAGATCATTAAGTTCTGTGAAAATCATAAGCATTGACAAGGCATTCGTAACTATGAATTGCATGATACTCCTGCCAGGAATTTACTTAACACAATCATGACTAGTGACCTTTACTACTTGTAAATATAAGTTCATAACGATTAGGTGAAATTTCCTTATATTCTAGCATCAAATCCCTGCATGCAAACTAAATGTGCACCCTTAATCAACACACAAGAACAAGTTCTTAATAAAAACAGATAAGTAAATTGCATTCACGGTTTATGAAACAATAACTGGATGTAATCAATTCATACAAAACATATGATCATGGCTTCGAATTCACCTCTAACTAAAAAGAAATTTAGTTACACATGTTCGTCATAACTAAATAAAAACAATCTAAATTAAACATTGAAATCAAGTAAGGAAAGAAAGAACTCTGAGGCACTCCAGCAATGGCAGATTCGGCTCCTCCTCTAAATGGCAGAATTGGCTCATTTTCTCCTTCTAAAGCTGCCACACACTTTTGTTTATTTCTCTATATTTTTCTCTCTAAAACTCTCTCTTTGAATTTTGCGGCAAGGGTGTGCATTTATAGGGCAGATACACGACATTGTTTGTGGAGGAAAAAGATTAGTTCTTAGCATTGTTTTAGGACTTTTAGAAATCAGATAAGAGGTGGTTTAATATGATAAGGATTCCCCCTTGCAGCTGGAGATAAGGTAAGGTAGGATTATGATAGGATAAGATAAGATTAGTTTGGATAAGGTTGGATAAAGATAAGATAAACTGGATAAGATAGGATAAGATCGGATAAAGATAATATTTTTCCTTGTCTTCCAAGCTTCAATTCTGATTGCTCCAAATCTTGGCACATGTCTTACACATGTTAAACACCTTCTAATCAACAAAAACGTCCAGCCCACTTGTTCTCCATGCATGCTATCTAATCCAAGCCCAAAACTGTTCCAAATTGCTCCAATTTTCCCTTTTTTTGTCACCTTTGCCAATTGGACCTACAAACACACGAAAATAGCTTAAATCACTATAATAAATAGAAACTAACTAAGTAAATGCAAAGAAATAAGCTAACAAAATAACATAAATATGCTCCTATCTCAGATTTGACATGTGATTCCTTGAATTAAACCTAAACTTCGGGTTAATGGATGCCTGTATGATGATTTGAGGATACGGCACATCGCTGTTCGTCTAGAGTGTCCCAAATGATCATGCCAAAGTGTAATTTCGTGCACAATCCCAAAGGTAGGGGCGACCACATAGTGGCTTTCTATAGGGCGTATGGTTGTAGTATACAGATCATTCAGGATACGCTCTATCTTCTCTAGAATACGCTTCTAGCCATATTCGTAGGAGGTTATGCATAGAAATTCAACTCCGTTTTCTACGTGGGTTTCAGCATGGTAATTGTTATATCTAATGTCCTTGAAACTCAACAATGTTCTTCCGGAACGTGGAGAATAGAATGCCTTAGCAATGGTCAAGATTGTACCATTTGACAACATTATACGTGTCTTACCATATCCTTCTATCAGGTTGGATGGGCCTGAAATAGTTGTCAAAGGTGCATTCTTAGGTATGAAGTTAGTGAAATAGATGCGTTCACGCAAAATGGTGTGCGTGGTTGCACTATCTGCTAGACAATTAACTTCCCTACTAGTCATACCTAGAATGGAAAATTAATTTGAATCGGTCACATGCATAAAAGTTCCATAAAACAAATATCAATTCAAAATAATTTCATTTATTCAAGGATGGTAATTAATTAAAACTTAATATCCAAAACGAATCACCAACAAATAATCCAAATATAAAGGAAAATTGTTCAAAAATCAACCAAAAAACAAGGGGGTTCGGCCACTAGGTGGAATTCGGCCCCATTGTGCAATTTTAACTAAAAAATAGTTTATGTCTAAGATTCTAATATTCCATAAGGGTGGTATCCTCTTGAAAGTCAGAAACCTCCATCTTTGTAGTCTCCAGTTCATCCACTTGCACGAAGTTTGATTCAAACTTCTTACAACGAGAATGATATTCAGCTACAACCTTCTGGGGAGCTCGGCAAACACAAAACCAATGGTCCTTTAAATCACAGCGATAGCACATATCTGCATCCATGGTTTCAGGTGCTTTGCCCTTATTCTTGAAGTTCAGGGCTTTGGGAGCGAGGTTTGAGTGTTTTTGGGCTTTATTTCCTCCCTTGGATGGGCCTTGACTCTGTTGACCTTGGTGGGATGGCTTTTGGCCACCCTTACCACGCCTTTTTTGGCGTTTTGGGAATTAGTTTGTACTATAATGTGCTTCAAGCACAACAGTCGCCCCAGTAAGTCGAGCTTGATGATTCTTCATCAGCAGTTGGTTTTGTTTTTCGGCGAGAAGTAAAACAGAGATCAAATCAAAGAACTTATGAGCTCTATATTATTGCTGCAGGACAATATTAGGAGTAGAGAAGGTCGAATGGGTCTTCTCCAGGAGATCCTCTTCGGTCAAAGTCTCATTACAAATCTTGAGAAGTGATCAAATTCGACAAATTTCATAATTATATTCATTCACAAACTTAAAGTCTTGGAAGCGCAAATGATGCTAGTCATGTCTTGCTTCAGGCAAGAAGACGTCATTTTGATGATCAAAACAATTAGCCAAAACAACTCATAATGCTTGTGGATCCTCCTCAGTAAGGTACTAGGTTTGCAAGGCATCATGCATATGTCTTCAGATGAGGATCATAGCAGTGACTTTCTTAACTTCGCCAACCGGATTATCCTTCTCTGCTTCAATGGCGGGACGCAAGTTCTTTGCAGTGAAGTGGAGCTTCGCATCTTGGACCCACTTGAGGTAGTTCCTTCCAGAGACCTCCAAAGAGGTGAAGTCAAGTTTGTTCAAATTCGACATGTTCCTATCACAAAATAAAGGACAAGATGTGATTAGTGCAATGGAGAGAAAAAAAAATCGATCCATTCACATAGGAGTAGAACATTCATGTTCTAATACACATGTATTGGTTAATATTCGCATGAAAAAACTTTGGGTTTTCTTGGGTGATGTTTTTAAGTGAAAAACTTCAGGTTTTCAAACAAGGCATGTTTATAATAGAAACTTTGGGTTTCAAAATAATTACGAACTTTAAGTTCATATGTTCCTAAAGACAAACGTAAATATATACACAGAAATATGCAACAAGAAAATAGCAAATAGAACTTCAGGTCTATATTTGAAATTGAATTAATTATTTGGACTTTGGGGCAATTTTAAAGTGTGGGTTAAAAAATATATAACCCATTGGGCCTAAAGTAATTAGGCAAATAAAACTCGAGGCCTAAAAGAAGGCCTAAGCCCTACGGGTAGGCTGAGCAAATTTAATAACATGCGCCCAAGCCCAAAATTGGGCTGGGTTAATTGATTAGGCCATGAAGGTTCAAGCCCAAGGTAGCAAACAGGCTACCTTAAAAGAAAAAGGCCAGGCCCAGATGGGGCATGGATCTAATCCGGCGTAGTGCAAGTGCACCGGTGTACCAGCTGTAGGCTGGGATCGTGTGCGGTATAGGTAGGGAAAATAGGCTAGGCATAAGTATTGGGCTGCTTTAGGCGATCCTAACCATAAAAAAAATAAAAAAAAAATAAAAACTTTTTTTTTTCTTTGCGTGGACCGGTCAAATGGTTTTGGGCTAATACAGGGAGCCTTAAAAATGAAATAAGGAGCAGGCTAAGAGATGGAGCCTAATAGGGCTTGGGTTGGGTGCAAAGACACCTCAGTCGTAGCTAGGTGTGTTTGTCGGGGAAGAAAAACTAGTGCCACCGCTTCAGGCAGCATGTGTTTTGGGACAACGATGCTCGAGGCGAGTCCATGGGTCGACATAGACCTCAAATATGAACGGAGGTTTTGAAAAAAAAAAAAAAAAAACTCAATCGTTCTAATAAAACCCTAGAAATTCAAATCGGGTTTATAGATGAATCTTGGTCCAATTTCGATGTAGGACGACTTCAAGTTGTTGGCGACGTGAACGAAATGTTCAAGGTGGTGGCTACAGGCCCTGCCTGTGGTCGATATAGACAAAGACACCATCAATGATGTCGGGTTTTTTGGGTTTCTACCAAGAGCTCTTGGCTCCAACTTTAGGACTCTTGGCTTCGGCATGGCTCAACTATCAAGCTGCAGGCTTGGGCGAGTGGCTCGAGGTCATGGGTTCGAAGAACCCAAATTGTGGTTTCTGATTTCTTTTGTTTCCCTTTTTCTTTTTGTTTTTTTCAATTCAATTCATATACAATTCAATTCAAAGCATATTCAATCAATAGTTTAATGCATGTACATATATTTGATGCAATTCATGGCAAATATCAAATTCACATAATTCAACAATTATGAATATAATGCATACACAATTTATGTAGAATCTAAAATTCAAAAAACGTAAAGTTGGGTCATGCATTATGGTGAATGTTCATGCTATCAGGGCTGCAAAAATAACGAGATAAAAACCGTTGTTTTGAAAGAACTTGATATGCAGAAAATTTCCTCATCAAATTCCTAAGCGCAGTGATAGGAGCGTGCTAATAACGTGTTGTAGCCTATTTTATCTGGCAAGGGTAAGGGGGCCGGCGGCAAGGAGAATAGAGATTGAGAGAGATGTGTTTGTAGAATGGTAGGGAATGTGTATGTTATCCCTTCTACATAGTGCCTTTATTTGTAGTAGTAAGGGAGAGAAGAAATTCCTTCATCCCCAAGGAGTACAAGTTGTAATATGAAATGATAACTAGAATCAAATCTAATCTAGGATTTTTACAATCACATATAAACTAGGAAAGTTTACAACATATTTTATATTTTATATATTTATTCAAATTTTTATATATTTATATTATTATTTTAATATTTTTTAGGGATATTTTCATTATTTTATTAATATTTACTGCGCGTGGGGCCCACACTCACCCAAGCTATCCACTCTTTTCTTGCCATGTGTTCGTTCTCCCTCTCCTTACACTTTCGAACACTCACTCTCTCTCTCTCTCTCTCTCTCTCTCTCTCTCTCCTCTATGTCTTTTCCCGTAACTTTTTCTCTCTCAATCTTTTTCATTCCTCTGCAACCACCGGCGCTGAGGACAGTGACCACTAACCCACCATTTTCTTCGGCGAGCTTCATCAAACCAACACCTGGATACTCTTTTTCTCCTTCTTGTCAGTCTTTCTCGCTCAAACCCCATCTGCTCTAGGCTAGGAAGCTGTTCTCCGTTCGAAATTCGAGAGGATTCTAGGAAAGTTTAACAAATTCGGCCAAGTAATTAACTCGGGAAGTCTGCCCAGTTTTCCGACAATGACGCTGATAGTTGCAGGCCTTTTTTCGACTGATCCTGACCATGCGAGTATCTGTGAGTGGGTCTTTTTTTTATATAGTGTGTGTGTGTATATATATATATTATTGGAGTTTCCATACATAGATTAATAATGCATTTTCTAAGTGACGCTAGAATTAAATTAACGTTATAAGAATTGTTACGATGATTGAAATTGTGAGATTATTATGAATCCTACGGGATGCATAGATATGCATATTATTACAGGATGCCTTATTTATATTTACGGCGGTGAATATTATGTCGACGTAAATTATTGATCTACCGATGTATGATTTTATTTACATTATCTGCTCATCTTGCTGCACCGGTGTTAGTACTTGCCAGGGTCAGGACCAGTCTTTCACATGTATGTTCACATCGCACCGTGCACTCACTTTGGATCCATTGTAGGTGCCAGTCCTGTCCTAGATGCTATAGTGATGCGCATAGCACCAGTCTTCACATGATTGTAGTACTAGAGCGTATATCATTATTAAACCTAGTCCTGTTCATGTTAGAATATCTCTGCATGAACTCATGTATCAGCATATGTCGATGAGCACTCGATATGATATATTTGTTATGCAAGATTATGTGATTACTAGACCTTAGGTGTTTATTTACAAAATATTGTGACGTATTGACTTCTTGAGATATTGCAATCTACGGTAAGTATTTTCATACTATACGTAGTATGTATATTTTGCAAGCTATACTTGTTTTACGGCGAGGGGTTATTATATTTTTTAAAAGGTTTTTACAAAGCTTTATTTTTAGGCCCACTCACCCTTATTTTTTCATCCCTCCAGGTTTTAGTGGCAGAGCTTTTGGTGTCAACGAGGATTCTTGGCAATCTTGGTATTGGAGATTACCTTTGATGGTTTAATTCTCATTCTACTTTTATTGTCTTTACTTATGCTCTGACATCACGTGTGAAATGGGTTTATTCCTGCTCACTAGTGCAGTCTCATATTTAGGCACTTTAGGTTTAAATTTATTCACATTTTCCACTTCACTACACTTTATGGCTTCGTCACCTTCCTAGTGTCAGCCAGCACAGCTCGATTCGGAGTCCAGGCAAACATTCTGGGTCAGGGTGTGTCATCTAAAATCTAATGTCAGGGGGGAAAATAGCCAATTATAAAAGTTCAGGGGGTAAAGAGTAAAATAAAATTTCATGGAAAAATTGGCCAATTATAAAAATTCTGGGGTCAATTGACTAAACTTAAAATTAAAGTTTAGGGAAGAAGTGGCAAGTCCTTAAAAATTTGAAAGAGGGGGAGGGGGGAGGGAATCTACAAATACTTCTAATTAGATACTAACGTGAATCTAGGCATTGACTTGGATTGATCTTCACATGCTTTTTTTTGCCTCAAATACACTTCTTTTTATTTTTTGTCACCGAATTAAACAAATCAAATAAAACAATGTACAAATGACGTGTAGGAGGAGAAAAAAGTGCATATTTATCATTTTCCTCTAAAAGAAAGTCAATGATCCCATGATTTCACTTCAAGCAAGCAATTATATTCCAGTTGAATTGAAGCTTGCCAAAGTTTCTTTTACTTCAGTAAGTAGTCACCCTTTTTTATATCTAGAAGGAAGATGGAAATTCTCTCCTTCTAGCTTCTTTATTCGGTTTATTGAAGAGAACGATTGGCAATTACACCCGTCGCCCAAGACACATGCAAGAGATTTCCTGCATTCAAATATGCACCCAAATACAAGAGGTCCTACCTTGTATATATATATTGATGGACAAGTGACATGACACGACTTTTCACCCTAATAGTTGGTTCTAGACTTTAAAACCCTAGCCGCTAAGGAGAAAAATAGGATAAAAAACTAGGTTGCCGACTCTTGCCTTTGACCTTGGGTCTATTCCGTCTCTTCCCCTCCCTATGTCTCTTATCTCCTAACCATCTTTACCCTTTGGTTGGGGTTCCCTTTTGTCTTAAAAAAAAAAAAAAAAAAAATTTAAAAAAAATTGATAAAAGCCTTCTCTCTCTCAAGAAGAGCCTTGGCAGTGTATTGCATTCAACTCAAATTCATATCTTTGAGTGACGACTATTGTTCAGAGTTAAGGCGATGTTTCTTGTGATTTGTGTGCATGAAAAAAGATTACGAGGAAGAAGTTTGGTGTTTGTTGGAGGTGACTCATGACAATGCTTCTTTGCCAACGGTTGCAAGATCGTCAAAAGGTGATGCAATCTTTTCCTCCTGGTACATCCACGACAATGTTTTAGAAAAATCGCTTTGGGGCACACCTAGGCATCCCTAGAGACGGTTGGCAGCGTTCGCCTCTATTTTGTGGGAGTTAGCGAGGAACTCGTTTAGGCTTTATCGGGGCGCACCAGAGCGTTTCCAGGCTTCTTTTTTTTTTCTTTTTTTTTTTTTTTCTTTTTGCTTTTTAGCTTTTTTTTCTTCTCGAAATTCACGTTTGTTTTCAAAATCTAGGAGAAGAGAACGCATAAAGCTATACTGCTTTTGGTTTCAACGAAGAAGAAAGAGAGAAACTCAATTCCTCTCTCCAATTCCCACGTGACAAAGTCTAACTCTAACTCTTTTTCTTTTTTTCTTTTTTTAACTATTGCCCATTCAAATTTCGTCACCTAGCATATGGCCCACTCAATCTTATTTCTCTTGAAATCCCTTATAATTGCAGCCACACAACCTTATCCCTATAATTGCACCCACTCAGCCTTATTTCCCTTTAAATTCCATATAATTGCGAACACTCAACCTTATTTCTCTTGAAATTCCCTATCATTGCTTACAATAAAATAAATAATTACAACATATTTAAGACCATATGACATAATTTTCAAGTTCAACTAGACTTAGCAATGAAGAAGATGATTTATCCTTGATTTATATATAATTATATTTGTTTTACAATGTATTATATTTTAAAAATATAATCACACACACACATATATATATATATATATATATATATATGAAAGTTTTAAGTGCTCAATTCTCAAGGCTTTCACGTAGGCAAGCTTATCCATGAAACGCCTCACCTATGCCTTTGCCTTTTAAAACATTGCTCCATGATGATTCTACAACGTGCAATATTTAATCCATGTGAGTATTATCTTTCTTTTTAGTTGAATGTGCGTCCTCTACGGTTGAGGAATTATCTTGTATTCATAATGAGTTTGTAATTGTGAAGTTATGGTGTTTTGTTTAGCATGTATGACCTCTTGATTGACGATGATACGTTTGCCCTATGTACATTCTTGATAGTTCTTAATAGAGTTCCATTTGATCTCAAAGGAGTTTAGTTGGTTCCTGGATCCATAGCCAGAGAAAAATAAGAATAACCACGTTCAAATCCATTGTGTGATTTTAGATTGTTCGAATGAGCTTCAAGAAATTTTTTAAAAATCATAGATCGTCACCGAAGTTTTTGGGGAGGTTTACTGATCGTAAGTGGAGACTTGGATGAGAACTAGGTACAAGGTAATTAACAAAACACTTCCTCATGTACAAAGTGTACTCCGTTTTGGCATTTGCACAAGAAACTCAGTTTACAAAGATTCTGGCCTCAATTCAAAGATCAGATATTCTTCATGTTATAAGCTTACCATGAGAAACTAGAGAGGCCCCTTGGAAGTTTTCATGCGAGAGCGCTTTGCTTCTAACCTGGCTTCTAGTAGTTTTGCCATCAATGTATTTTCGTCGAGGCCTGGAGGCCATTCCCATGAAGATTGAGATTTCCCAAAATCTGGGGTTCTTAGTTTTGACATCCATTGCTGTACTGGACTAGCATTACCTGTATGCACAGGCTGGACACAAGTTTCCACCCTACAATTACTTTCGGGATGACTGGATTTCATTCCACATGTGCTAAGTCGTTTACTTTGTATTTCTTGTAGACCTGTGATCAAATCGCGGTACTCAGATTCTTCAAGATTGTCAATCAGAGCTTGATTTTCTGCTCCCACTATTTCACCATGTTCCCTATTTGCAGATTGGCTTCTGTTTGCATTATAGGACATGCTTCTGGTCATACGTTCTTCAAATTGCCCTTGTAAATCACACAAGCTATTGGCCTTAGTGTTCTCCTGTGATACTTTCTCCCTCACGGAATTAGATCTGGCTATTCCTTCATATTGGCCCTCTGCAACATTATTTTTTCGCTGTCTAGAGCCGCGCTTGATTTGCTTTCCACTAGCACTCTTGCTTACGTCTACAGAGTGTGAATCATTGTCGGTGGAATCTTCATCAGCTACATGTTGTGGTGCACTTGTAGCCTGATTCAAAGGAAAGGACTCTAATGACTGCCCGCGTGAGCAATTTCCCTTCAGCTCCTTTGGGGATAACTTCCTATTTTTCTTTGTATCAACAGATCGTTTAGCCTGAAGAAAGGTTTCTATATCAAAACCTAACTTGTCCACAATTGTATTCCTCTCCGCATGGTCGCTCTGAGCTTCAGGCATCTTCATTTGCATCCGTTCATCAAGCCATGCTTCTGAAAGATGGAGAATTAATCTGTCAGAGCTGATGTTACCACTGTGACCCTTCTCGGGCTTTTGCTTCAGGGATCGCACCTCTTGTTCATACTCTTTTATTCCATTGGCAAACTCATCGCACAAGTTTTCTAATAGGATACGCGCTTTTCTCTCCCTTTCGAGCTCTCTCAGAGCATTAGAGAAAGAAGATTTCATTTCAGGGAGCTCTCGAGCTAGCTTCCAATGCAGGCTCTCTGAATGCTTTCTCAACTTCCTCTCACCTTCTAGCTCATCCCTAAGCAATTGGACAGAAGCTTTGATTCGGTCTTGGTCCTTATTCTTCCAAACAAGTTTATTTTCTGTAACATGCTTCATCAAGTTGCCCATTTCTTGCCTATCTGATTCTTTCTCATGCAACAACTCTTTAATTCTTGCATGAGAATGATCTAGTTCCAATTTCAGTGCTTCAACCAATGATATATTAGATGCCTGTTGCTCTTCAAGAGTCCAGATACGATTGAGTACTTTGAGTAATTCTGTGGATGTTTTAAAGCTACGACTTGATTCGCCCATCCTTCCCTTATAAGGTGCCACCTACAAAAAATTGAAAACCAAAAGGTATCTGAATCCATCAGACCCAGATAATGGGTAACATTGATTCTACAATGTGTGTAACTGTTCCAAAACGAATAATTACGGAACTCTTTTTTCAGGCATTAAAATTATCTTCATTTCATGCCTCTTAGCTCTCAATTGTTTTGGTGAAAGTCAAGAACTCAAAACAGTAATCTAATTGTACGGATGACATTGTTTATATGAATTATACATCATACCTCAAAGTTCTTTCTTGGATTTCTTGTAGTTACATAATGTCATAACCTACATGGTCCTTTGAAAACATTTTTATCCAGCATGGAATCTACATGTCGATGAATTTTTTCCAGTGTTTTAAAAGGCTCACCTCAAGGCGCGCCTAGGCGGCCTCTGAGGCTGGGCGTCAATGTTCCCGCCTCTGTTTTGAGGGAGTGGGCGGAAAGCTTCGCCGGAGCGCATCTGGGTGGCGGAGGTGCGTGCCTCAGGGCATCCGAGGCGTTCATCTGGGCATTTTTTTTCTTCAAAATCCAGGTTTTCTGAAATGTTTTCTGCCGGTCTAGTTTCAATGAAGAAGGAGAGACTTTCTCTCTCCAAATCTCATAAATTTCCATAATAATTGCTCCACTCAGCCTTTATTTCATTTTAAATACCCTATAAATACTCCACTCAACCCTTTATTTTCGTCATTTGTTTCATTTTAAATACCCTATAAATACTCCATTCAACCCTTTATTTTCCTTTAAATTCCCATAATTATTGCTTTATATCATTTTAAATACCCTATAACTACTCCACTCAGCCTTTATTTCCTTTTAAATTACTTATTATTGCAACATTAAGTCTTTATTTTCTTGAAATTTTCCTATAATTGTGACCATTCATCCTTATTTTCCTTGAAGTTCTCTATAATTGCTTACAATAAAATAAATAATTATAACATTTTGAGACTATATGACATAGTTTCCAAGTACAACTAGACTTAGTAATAAAGAAGATGATATTATCTTTGATTTATTTATAGTTATATTTGTTTTTACAAAGTATTATATTGTTATAAATATACTTATATAATATATATATATATATATATATATTTTTTTTAAATTTTAGGTTCCGTGAGGCGAAGCCTCACACCTGCTATCCATTGGACGCCTCGGCCACGCCCCTGCCTTTTAATACATTGATTTTTTCTAACACGTATCACTTTACAGTGTTGTCTACTTATCAATTGAATTTACCCTTAATCACTAGTAGACAATTCAATGAATCAACCATTCTGATTACCATGTTAGTAAAAGGAAGCACATTCAAAGAAATGGAAACTCAGCTCTTAGTCCTCATTCTAATTATTGTTGAACTTTGAAGCGACTTCCTATTTTACCAGGACATAATTACTCACCTCCAATGATCTACAACTAGCAGGAGATAGGGGTTGAAGTGCACAACCATTGCTCTCAACTGATTGATGGTGCTGTATCAGTGGTGCTGATATAAGCCTCCGCAAGCTGCTTGCACTTGCTGGCTGGAACGAGAAAGTTCAAGGATCAGTAATTAATCAAAACACACAAATGAAAGCACCTTCACATGTTTTTGAAATTTCGGAGCAGCAACAATAAGATAACAACTATCAAGTCATACACAACGACGAGCAATTCTTCCAAACATTACAATTTTCCCCTAATGTTATTGCTGCATAAAAGTTCCAACAAGACAGCTCTATGCCAAATACATTAACCTTGACAATTAAGAATCAACAACTCAAACTTTCGTTTCTGAAAAAAAGAAAATTCTGAATCATATTTGCAGCAGAGAAGGAATTAAAAAATTTTGCACTTCCAAGTGTATAAACCCAATAAAGTAAAACTACAAACACAAATGTTGAAAGTTCTGAGGAAAGTAATGGACACAAACATAAGATAATGAGAATGCCTCTCACTTTTGTTGGTTTTTTTTACAAGACTACTCTAATTTATGGAGCCTCCGACCTTGGATGGAAAGGGGCTGACACACTGCTCTAATCAACTGGACTAACTCACATCGACGGAATTGTATATCTTAATGTGCCAAAGAAGCAAAAAACAGATACAATCTTTGGACTAATGTGTAGCATAGCAAGAAATCCCAAATAAGCAAAAACTTGAAGAAGCATTCCATTTCTACAACAGGCTTCACAATACAAAAAATGACTAAGCATTCGACCAAAAATAAAATAAACACACTAATAAAAGAAAACCCACGATGCCAACACAAATTGCGCACACACCTGGTCGTGAGTTGAGCCAGCAGGACTCTCAGCCTCCACCAGAAGCCTGGAAATCCCAACCCCATTTCTCCTCCGCTGCTTGCGGTGGAGCCCACCGCCTGCTTTGCTCATTTGCTCGATTTCCCAGACGGAGGAACAGAGCTTTCTGGCAGAGACTGACGCTGCGGAGTGAGGATTGAGAAATTCTGAGGTGGGTTTTCTGTGACTCTGAGAACAGAAATCGACGAGCCTCCAAATGGGTGGTGGAGTACTGCAAAGCCCCCCTCTTTTCCTCACCAACACGCCGCGTTTCAACTTTTTAACCACCACTCCTCCTTGCTTTTTCCTTTCACTTTCCGCACCTTTTTCCTCTCTCTCCATCTCTCTCTCTCAATTCAAATTTCAATCTGTGCTTGCTAACCCATGATTTTGCTTTTGTTTCTGCTTTTTTTTTGTTCTTTTAATTTTGGGTGCTTCAAGATTACAAGGTTGCTTCTTTCACTCTCTTTTACTTCAAACCTACAGGGTCGAGGTTTGTCCTGCTCTGTTCTGCCTACATTTTTGTTCATCTATTTCTCTTTTTCTTTTTCTATTTTTCCGCAGTGAATTTTTATGTTTCCTGTTTCTTTGTCCCCCGATTTACCCCGAAGTTTATCCACCTCAGCCATAAAATATCAAAGGAATTCTGACAGGGACCTCCAAAATTGGGATTTGGATTCTGGCCGGATCCCTTCTCTAGGAATCATAGGAATCAACACACGTAGACTGTTAATAAAAAATCGTACGGTCATAATTAAATGCTTTTTATATTTTTAAAAGTAAAGTAGCCTTATTTTGCATGAAAAATATAAAAAAGGAAAAAATTGTGGCCACAAGATTTTTTATCAACGGTTTACGTGCGTTGATCCCTAGGATCCCCAGGAAGGGAATCCAGCGAGGATCCAAATCCCCGCCGGATCCTCTCCCTAGGGATCCTAGGGGTCAATGCACACAGACCGTTGATAAAAAATTGTGCGGTTACAATTAAATGCTTTTTATATTTTTAAAAGTAAAATAATCTCGTTTTGCGTGAAAAATATAAAAAAGAAAAAAATTGTGGCCACACGATCTTTGATCAACGGTTCATGTGCGTTGATCCCTAGGATCCTCAGGAAGGGGATTCGGCGAGGATCCAATTCCCCAAAATTGGATTTGCACGTGAGATCTTAAGAATTATTACATTTTAGTTATTCATCGTGCATCGTGCGTTCATAAATTATTTGATTTTTTATTTAAAATTACACACAAATAGTACATGACGATATATGATGAACAATTAGGATATAGAAATCCCTAAGATTCCTACAAAATAGATCCAATGAGAATCCTCTTCCTCCAAAATTGGGCCCATTAGGCTCTAGCAGTTTAATTGCGAGAAGTTCCTATTATTTAAGCTTCATAACTTAAAATTCATTCTTAGAACCTTGATCTTGGGTCATCCCTATCTGAAAAGTTAAATATAGTTCCGTTCAGAATTATAGTCTTGCAAAAAAATTGTTTTTAAATGAACAGTATCAAACCATTCTCATATATCATTTCCAACCAACTGGACTAAACATAATTCCTCAATAATTTATTAATTTTAAGTTTCTACTTTGGTTAATATAATTAAACTATTGTTAGATGCTTTTAAATTTAGTCGTTGAATTTAAATCAATTATTGCAACTGAGAAGCTAATCCCAAAAAAGGGCTAAGAGGGGCTATATTTGGCTAGCAAGATGTCGCTTTGGCAAAATAATAGTCTGGTGGGTTCCATAGAATTATAGGTCAGCTATAAGTTAGTGATGAGTTTTTTTTGGCAAATCAAACCAAGTTTTTGCTTTTAGACTTTTAGCCCTCTCTATTAGAGATGACCTTAGTACATTTATTACACATATCAACTACTGTTTTGGCTAGTAATTGTAGGTTTTATATTTGAATTTTATAAGAATTTTGACATTCTGAAAGTAAACTTAGTAACAGATAACAATTATAAAGAAATGAGCGTGATGCATACTTTACTAAAATTAAAATGACATTGTATTATCTTGTGTACTCACCCCATAAATTAGAAAACACCTCCAATAAACATCATAACCATTTGTGGTTTGGTAAAGGGACTCTTAAATTTTAAGAATTAGCAAACAATGATATTGTTAGTGCATTTTTCAAACGTTTTACACGATAGCTGAAGATCTTGACCCTTGAAAGAGAGAAATGACAAGATATGCACGTGATGAAATTGCCCTTTTCCTGCCTTCATGCGCCCTACATCTATACATTACAATAAATAATAATAGCTTTCTAAATATCTCACGTGGTTTACCAGATGCATCTTTCTCATATAATATAGAAAGGGATACATACAACACGAGACAAATAATTTTTCTCGACGATTATAGCACAACTTTGATGGGAAAGGATTCTCTTCGAATCCTGATGGCCATTGTTGCCATTGCAGCTACTTCCTATTTCGATGACGCCAAAACATTTTCTTGACTGTTCAATTTTTTTTTGAACAGCTAAGATTGAAAGATCTTCCGAATCTGAATGAAAGGGATTCGGAGAGGATCCTATTCTAACGTTGATATCCAACCAATCAACCCCCAAAGGATAATATATAGGTCAAGACTAGAATCCTAGGCGAAGGAAGGTCACCTTTTTTTTTTTTTTTTAAGCCAATTTAATCAGTCTGTTCAATTAGTCACTGGAGAAGTATGTTTGTCCCCAACATTGCAATCCGGAGCTTTTTCACAAGGATAATATTAAGAAGATCAAAATTTTAAATTAAATATGTAAATAAATTAATATGTTATTAATAAAAAAAATAAACTCGTTAAACGACAAATATAACCAGAGCCAAAATTTTAGCACTGATGATGACTTGTCCACCAGGACCACTGGACCTGTCAGTCAGAAGAAGGAAGGCCCAAAACTGTGGTCCCTGGCCTATCATGCAACAATCTATAGGCATAGGCTTATGCCTCTTTATTGCTCTAGTTGCCTTTCAGCTTTTTGTGTGCAGGCAACAAGTGTCTGTCGTCTCCTAGATCTCGTTTGATTACGATTTTGGATTTCCTTTCTTACCTTTTCTTTTCTTCAACTTGAATGCTTTGCTTGTTGAAGGAATTGGATCCTCTCCGAGGTAATGCCTCGAGATCCTACTGATCAGTCAACATAAATCGTTGAATTTTGATACAACGATTGTAATTATTATAACTTTTAAAGAAACTTCTTATTTGTAATCATTGGATCAAAATACAACGATCCATGTTGTCTGGTAAGTAAGATCATGAGGCAATTGCTCGAATAGGATCCAATTCCCTTGTTGAATGCAAATTCGAGGTTTAGAGTCAATTCAATTGTCAGATAACCAAACTTTATCCAAAATACCAGTGCAGATTTGCTTCTTAGGTTTTCTTTTACTTTTAACCCTAAGGATGAGCTCGGTTTGGCTTGAATAAGTTTAATACTCAAATTTCATCTAAATTAACCAATTAGGATTTTAACTAAACCAAATGAAAGCGAACCAAATCAAATCATCTTTTTCTAATTTCTAAATTCATAACACTATAACTCAAATTGTTTGTCTTTTTGAATATCGAAAACCGAATTAAAATACTCATTGTAGCTGAAATCAGTCGATTTGATGTGCACCCTTACTACTCGTTACTAACTAAGCCAACTACAACATAGTTATTGTTGAGAGTTGAATCTAGCGACTTTCCAACATAAGTATAGCACATCTACCTTGCATCAAGAGTTTCCATATCAATTGAATTCCACCAACGAAAGGACCACAAAAGATCATAATTGGACCACTGGTGTGGTTTGGTGGTGTTCAAGACGGCGTGGTCCAAAGGGGGCATTGCTTTTGATGAACATATACAAAATCCCATTTCTGGTTTTGTTACCAACGTGGGCAATGATTAAACCTCAAAGGGTACAGTAACATGGAACTTTCATTCCTTGTTTCCGTAAAACTTGTACCTTGCCATTGCATTTCTCACATTTTGTTGGGTGCGTCCAAGATTGGATTTACTGTATTTTGATTTTTGATGTACCAATTTGTGACTGGCCGGCCTTTGCATATACTTTATTGGGAAACTTGGCCTGGTACAACATTTGGTCATGTACATAAACTGCTACAAAAAACACTTTACACGACAAAATAAGATTTGTTGCGCAAAGTAAGATTTCGTCGCTCAACACCTTGTGCGACAAAATTTTTGCTGTGCATAGAGTTTGCGCAATGAAAATTAATCTTCATCGCGTGAAGGTACTTTGTGTGACGAAATATTTCGTCGCACAAAGCTTTTGGTTTTTTTTTTATTTAATTAAATTAATTTAATATTTTGCGCGATGAAATATTTGGTAGTGCAAGATTTTGCACGACAAAAGAGTAACATCCCACATCAACGAATGAAGAGGGGGTGATGTGCCTTATATGTACATGCCCACCTCCTATAGCACGAGGCCTTTTGGGAACTCACTGGCTTCGGGTTCAATCGGAACTCCGAAGTTAAGCGAGTTCGGGCAAGAACATTCCCAAGATGGGTAACCCACTAGGAAGTTCTCGTGTGAATTCCCAAAAATAAAACCGTGAGGGCGTGGCCAGGGCCCAAAGCGGACAATATCGTGCTACGGCGGAGCCGAGATTGGGATGTGACAGAAAGTTTTTGGTTTTTATTTTTTTATTTAATTAAATTGACCTTTTGTTTTATTAATTATTTTTATTATTTTATTTTATTATAGTAATTGTTTGCACGACGAAATATTTGGTAGTGCAAGATTTTTTTAATTTTTACCTTTTTAATTTAATTTAATTGTATGGCTTTATTTGTTTAATTACTTTAATTTAAATTGACATATTCAAAATAAAATTACATATGAAAAATAGTGATCAAATGATCCATAATATACATTATATTAAAAATGTACATACAAATTAACAAATTACAATAATAAAATCCTAATATAAGTCTATTGTGTTGGTGATGGCAGGGGATATGGTCCAATAGCGTCATAATCCTCAACTCCTTAACTTTCATTGTCAAAGTCCCGACGATTCCCAACGAAAAAACAAACATGGTCAAATAACCAAAAAAAAAAAAAAAAATACAAGAATACCAAAAAATGGGCAAAACCCCAAATCCGACCCCAAACTCTGCCCCTCACCTTATACCAAACCCAAAATTAACTCCAAAAACTCATATTTAATGAAAAATAAATTAAAATTTACGAAGAAAATACCTTTTGGCAAGATTGAGAGTGAGTGAGAGATAGGGAGAGATGAGTAAGTGAGAGATAAGGAGAGAGTGTGAGAGAGGGAGAAGAGATAGTGAGAGAGTGAGTGTGACACACCCCGACCCGGAATGTTAACTAGGATTCCGAATCGAGCTGTGCTGGCCGACACCAGGAAGGTGATAAAGGCATAAAGTGTAGTGATGTGAAAAAATGTGAATAAATTTAATCCTAAAAGTGCCTAAATACAAGAGTGCACTATGAGCGGGAATGAACCCAATTCACATGTGATAACAGAGCATAACTATAGTACGGTAAAATAGGGTGAGAATTATACCATCAATGATAATCGCCTACACCAATATTTGCCAATAATCCTCGTCGGTACGAAAACTCTGCTACTAACACCTGAGGTCCACGCTACAACTTCCTAGCACGAATATCGAGGCATCACGAATGATCGTCGCCTACGGCCAAGTCCAATTTGACTGGAAAAAGCATCAAATCGCCACGAACCCGTCGGAAACCCTAGAAATTGGTGGTTTTGATTCGACTCCAAACAAGCTCCAATGCCCCAACCAATGCATGGGCTTTGTTCCTGACGTTTAAGAGAGTCTATTGGTGGTGGTGGTTGGCTGAGTTTGCTTCAGGAATGGCGTGTCGCCGCTATAAGACCCGTCACACCCACCGATGTTATTCTCCACGAAATGAAACCAAATCTCGTCAAGTTTGGGGTGGAATTCATAGTGAGAATGTTGTAGTGATGTTTACAAGTGATGGTTGGCTATGAAAAGCTAAGAAAACGTCATGAAAAGCGTCGGAAAAGTCACGGAACACCAGGTCGGAGACCGAATCGCGACATGGAAACTGGTCTGGAGTTCGATCGGCTACCCCCTCAACTCTTTCCTTTCCTTTCCTTTTTCTCCTCTCCCATTGGTTCTCTCCTTTTCTCCCTTTCCTAATTGGTCCGATTCCCCCCTCATTTCTATCCTTTATCTTCCATCTCCACCGCCATCCTTTCCTTCCTTTAATCTGGGCCACACACGTGGCTTTCTAAATTTTGCTTCAAAAATTTGGAGCATTCCAGAAAATAATAAATTTACAATTTTCCCTCGACTTCATTCATTAATAACTCCTTCATTATAACATCAAATTACGTTCCGTTTGCGCCCACGCGTTCGTAGCGATGAGTACTACGAGGATACACCAAGAAAATAGATCTTACGTGACTCGACAAGGCTGTCAACAAAAGTCAATGTGTTTGTCTTGAAGGGCATTTTCAAAATTTCACATTTTAAAATTATAAAAACCGTAGTTTTTGGGAACGGGTCGTTACAGAGTGAGAGTGAGAGATAGAGAGAGGATAGATTGAGTGTGAAAGATAGGGTTAGATTTGGGGAGAAGGAAGGAGAGGAGAGGTAAGAGAACTACAGAGACATTAAAAAAACTGTGGAGGATTTATTTTGGTTTTAAAAACAGTATCACTTTGCGTGACGAAAGATTGGTCACGCAAAGTCTTAAATTTTTTTTTTTTAATTCCCGGGTCCCATTTTGGCCCCCACCCAAATTTTTAGGGTTTTGCGCGATGAAATATTGGTCACACAAAACTTTGTGCGACGAAGGATTGGTCGTGCAAAGTTTTAAAAAATAAATTTCGCAAGTCCCATTTTCGATACCCGCCCAAATTTAATGATTTTGCACGACGAAATATTGGTTCGTAGCGCAAAATTTATTGAAATAAATTTTATTAGACAATTTAAAATATAAAAAGAAATAAAATAAACAGAGTTTAGGTTTACAATATAAAATATAAAATATAAATAAATAGGGTTTAGTTACTGAGATAAAGACTGTTGGCTTCTAAGAATTCAATACTTAGGAGTCCATCTTGTATATTTAGTTACAAGCACTTTTGTTAAAAACGCATTATTAGTAGCATGTTAAAATGCTTTATGAAAAGTACGTAAGTATTTTAATGAATAACTTGTGCATAAGTTGTAACCAACATGGTAATATTTGTAAGAATAAAAAATGACGTTAGATGCTATAAGCGGTACGTGCATGCCATTGTATGCACAAGTTGTTACCAACATGGTAATATTTTTTAAAATGTTACAACCCAAAAGCACTTCCCAATTAACATTTTCGCTTACTAGAAGTGTTGTAGTGGTGCTAAACAATTTAATGAATAAAGATTTCCCATGTGATCACATTGAAATTTGCAGCAAGAATCGTCTAGCATGAACAACATGTGCATACAATGGCATGCAGAAGTCTAGTAAGGCTTAATTCCCATGAGAGTTTACGTTCTAATGAAATTTACAGCAACGAAGTACCATCTATTATGAACAACTTGTGCATACAATGGCATGCACGTACCGCTTATAGCATCTAACGTCATTTTTTATTTTTACAAATATTACCATTATTTCCCAATCCTAGTAATGCTGCAAGCTGTGTTTTCTACAGACGCGTCCCTTGGATGCTGAGATAGCTGACATGAGTATCAAATTCAATCCAAACGAGCCCTTTGTTGTTACACTGCATAACTTGGAGATTGATGGATTGATTGGATACTCATAAGATTCAAAGTAAATATGTTGAAGTAAGAGATGAAGATAAAGGTGAAAGAATTTTTCATGTGGTAGGAATCAGAGGCTATAAATTATATGTTTTATCAAGCCTTATGTGCTCTTGCTCATCATCTGTGCATGGATCAATAATGCACACAGCCAGACTGACACCGATATATACTTCATTCACCAATTGTCTCAAACCACTGAAAATCAAAACATAACTATGGATTGTTCCACCATTGCAGATCTGCTTGATTACATAGCTAGGAGACGAAGAAATTGACAGTATGATCATTAATCCCAATCGTCGTCGGCCTACAACTGCAAAAAAAAAAAAATATATATATATATATATGTATATATATAAAATAAATAAAAAATAAAAAATAAATAAAAATTCCAAGTACAGAATTATCATTAATTTCAACATGGCCACCCCATGTATATAACAACTTGACTACACATACATAGTGGTGAAGCTAGGAATGTCGGGAGGAAGGATGAAATTTAAAAGGCTAAAAGGTCCAAAAAAAATATACATTCAATCCTTTTAGATAGTGGACAATATTAATATTGTTCAAAATTTATCAAGTCAATTGTATTACACGCTACATGTAATTGCCTACAAATTCATTGACAGACTAAAATCCATTGCCAAACTGTAGAAAAGAAACTACTAGCCCTCTTTTGTAAGTAGCATTTCATTGTACATCTTTCATTAACTGATCAAATTGTAGGGTAATCTTATATTTATCCACCTACAAGAATCCATTAACTACCATCTTTTTCTTCCCGTACTCTGGAAAAAGAGCTTTCCCCGCCTCATCAGCGGAAGATCCCAACTCATCCAAAGCAGCCTATAACAATCAATCAGAAATGTTAGAATTCAAAAGTGATTACAATTTAGAAACAACCTATAAAGTGCAATGCTTAAACATCTTACCAGTTAAAACACACACACACAAAACTTGCTACTTTTAGAGGTTGATCACAAGTCAATTACTGCGAAAGCTTTAGCAAATTCGTCTACAAACTTGTCTTTTGGATCGTGAATATAATTCGTCTACAAACTTGATTATAGCATAGAGCTCGCTGAATCGCCTAGAGTAATGATCATATTGATCTTTGTACCTGTAATATGATAAGGGAAACGTATATCATCATTCATGGAGCACCAATGGACAATTGAGTAAGTAGTGATAAGAAGTTTTACTACTAGATAAAACACTTTCAATTACGTTCGAAAAATATCATAAAAACCCTTCTATGATGTTTTCAAATGCCAGAACACTCATAGCTTGAGGAGTCGTGGAAAGTATGTCAATACAATGATTGTGAAATCCCGATCCTGGATTTCGGTATTGTAATTTAGTTATTATGTATTTCTGGGATTTACATTATTTTTGTTAATTATACAACTTTAGTCAGCTAGTTACAAAGTGTGAATTGTAATAATTAGTTATTAAAAATCCGTAGACCTTTTAGGGTCACTCTTAGTATTTTTGGATAGAGCTCGTCCCACAAGCGAGTTAGCCAAAACCGTTTGAGAAACATAATTTTAATCAAGGAATTACGAGCCCCAAAGTTAGGGGAAATCGGTAAATTGGTCCTTCTATATATATAGGAGACCCAAGAAAGTTGGAGCGAGATCAGCCCATGATATAAACCGGGTTGTGCGATCCGACTTCCCCCTTCTAGACCGGTGCGCCAACCTGCCTACACTGTGGTTTTTCAGGCCCTTTTTCTGACGATTTTCGATTTCGAAACCTGTTATGACCACCATCATTTATCTCCTCACATCCTTCTGAACAAAACCCAACCAAGCATCGCCTTTATTGGCAACGATTTCTACTTGGGCATCCCTGATGGTGAACTCGCCGCTTTGGCCATCACGACGTCACCCACCACCATTAGTCGATAGCCCAGGACCCTAGAAAGAGATCACTAGGTCTTGATCGTTCGTTGGTGTGATGAAGGTCGAAGTTTTTTGGCAAACCAAGGCTTCTACGACAATTTTCACCACCTTCAGGCCATCTTTAGGTCTTGGCACATGTATAACTTTTACTCTACTCTCCACGATATACGAACCGGTAAAATTTGAGTCAGTTTGGTGATTGTCAACAAATTTGGCAGGCTTGGCTGTTGGATGTTACGTGCGGCAGCGCGTGGCCAGTGACCTGATCTTGTATTTTTAGGCTAAACTCAATGCCCTGAATTCATTTTTTATATTCGTATTATGTAATTTGGCTTTTTGAGCCTAGTTTTGTAAATGTCTGCCACTTGACCTTGTGGTAGATCAAATCCAACCATTGGATCACCATGAAATTATAGTATGTTGTTATGCATATTATGTAAGGATCTTAAGAATTTATGGATCGAAAACTCTATTTTCAGATTTTCCGGATTGAATTATATAGGGTTGTTGACCATACCGTTGACCAAGAGTTAACTTTTGGTCAACATGTTCTAGATCACTCTTTAAGTAAGGAAGTTAGCATTAATAGAGACTTGATAGAGGACCAAACGTGCAAGTGCCCCCTTACTGGGATTTATATATTTAATGGGCTTTCTAAATGAGATCAGTGGTGTTGTACAATTACTAGATGAGGAGATGAGCCAAGAATAATAAATTTGTTCGTTAGAACTTGTATTATTGGTGTGACTAGATAATTGGTTGCCATGTGAATCTATGGTAGGTGTGTTTGCAATACAAATCATGTGGGTCAATGTGTGATAATGAGCCTGCATCATGTAATAGTGTGGTACATGGATGGTCCTGCCTGGTTAATCCTTATTAAGGGACCATACACATTCTAAGGGTGACTCATCCTAATTAATCCTGATTGTCATATGGCTTCGTTATATAGTATAGATTCTATTGAATTATACTAGTTGAGTTCCATTGAGTGATTCTGGAACTCTATATTTTTCTGTGAGAAAATATTATAAAGAATGATATGTAGTATTTATTATATGTGTTTTCAAAATAGGGGGTTGGTATGTTTAGAAAATAAAATTGTTTTAGAAAACTTTTATTTTCATCCACTCACATTGTAATGCATACTTTCTCTAGTTGATAAAAATCCTATGTTCAGATTGCACAGTTCCCATTCCTAAGAAATGATATAATAAACCAAGGTCTGTCATCTCATACTTAATCATATCATTCTTGAACTCTTTTATCAATTCCATACTACTTCCTGTATACACAATATCATCAACATAAAGTCATACAATCAATGATTCTCCTCCTTCCTTGATTTTGATGTGAAGTGTGGCTTCACTGGAACTTCTTTAAAAACCACACCCCAAGAAATAGGAATTGATTTCTTCATACCAGGCTTTGGGAACCTGTTTTAAGCCATGAAATGGTCTTTGTTAACTTATAAACCTTTTCTTTAGAGTCAGGCACAATGAACGCCTTAGGCTTATCCAGATAGACTTCTTCAGTTAACACTCCATTCAAGAATGCTGATTTTACATCCAGTTGGTATAACTTCCAACTTTCCTAAGTTGCAAGTGCAAGTGTCCTTGTTGTATCCAACCTAGCAACAAAAGCAAAAGTTTCATTGTAATCCATTCTTGGCTTTTGTGAATAGTCTTTAGGAACCAACCTTGCCTTATGTTTTTGTATGGTGCCATCCAATTTCAATTTGGTTTTGAACACCTATTTCACCCTAATAGTGAATTTATCTGACGGTCTATCAACCAACTCCTATGTTTCATTCTTTTTTATTATCTCAATTTTACTGTCCATAGCTTTCTTCCAAGCTTCATCAGTAGCTGCATATTCATATCTCTCAGGTTCAGTGATACTGAGATTACATCTTGCATAAACATCATTCAGTGACCTTAGTTTCACTGGTGTAGAACTCATAGAACTTGCTTCACCAATTTCTATTACAGGATTAGGGAATTTAAGCCTTTGAGAACCACTCCCTTCTAACAATGATTCTCTTAAAGATTGATTACTTGTATCATTCTCGATTGCATAGACATTGTCATTAAAGTGCAAGTTCAGGGGAGATGAACTTGACCTCTCATTCTCATAATTCCAAATCCAAATAGCACTCTCATCAAATAGAATACTTCTAGAGAGTATAATCTTCTTTATTTCTGGAATGAATACTCTGTACCATTTTTCAACTTTGCCTTATCCAACAAATACCATTCTAATTGAACATTCATCCAACTTGTATCTTAGTATTGTAACATACACAACCAAACACTTTGAGATGTTTCATACCTGGTCTTTTCCCACTAAAAGCTTCAAATGGAGTTTTGTCATTCACTACCTTTGTAAGACATCTATTAAATATATAGACAGCTGTATTAACAGCTTCACCCCAAAGGTAGTAAGGTAATCTCTTCTTATGTAACATACTTTTTGCCATTTCAATAATTGTCTTATTCTTCCTCTCAGCAACACCATTTTGATGTGGTGAGTAGCCAACTATCAATTGTTTCTCAATCACAGTATTTTCACAAAAGCTTTGAAGCTCATTTGAAGTGTATTCTCCACCTCTATCACTTATTAGCTTTTTAATTTCATTAGCCAGATTGTAATTCTACCATTGACTTGAACCTTTTGAATACTCCAAAGACATATGACTTGCAAGTTAAGAAATACACACAACACATTCTAGTGCAGTCATCAATGAAAGTAAAGAAATACCTATTTCCTCCAATTGTCGTAACTTGCATTGGTCCACACACATCTGAGTGAATTTGTTCTGGAGGTTGTGTGGATCTTTACAATTGATCTTTATCAAATGCTTCTTTATGTTGCTTCCCTGCAGCACAACCAGCACAAATTCCATCACTTCCTTTCAACTTAGGTAGCCCATGCACTATTTCCTTTTCATCTAGTAGCTAAGAGCTTTGGAAGTTTAGATGTCTCATCCTTCTATCCCAATCCCATATATTTTCTTCAACCACTGCATTCGTAACAACAATATTCATATCTTTCATAAGCAAAGGAAAGCATATGTTCCCTGTCATTTGCACTGTGACCACACGATGCTCAAGCTGCCTATCTTCAAATATTGCCACCATGTTATCACCAAACAAGAAATACCCATGTTGTATTATTTGTCCAACACTCAGAAGGTTTTCATCAAAACCATGAACCAACATTATTCCTTAATGTACTTGGTTTCATTTTTTGTTTCAATAACAAAAGTACCTTTTCATGTGGCTTGGACAATTTGTCTGTTACCCATCTTGATTCTAGTATTCAATGTTTTATCACCATTTGTCAATAGAGATTCGTAGAAGGTCATATGATTGCTACATCCACTGTCAATAAAGTATACATGCTCATATTTCACCATTGTAGCAGAATTACAAGCAAATAACATAGAGGTTTCTTCTTCCATTTGCTAAGCAAAATCTACTTGTTGAATCATTTTGCTTCTACAATCCTTGGCAATATATCCAAATTTATCACACTTGTGACATTTTGGTTTTCCTTTTGAACCAACATTCACCATAGTGCAGATTTCCACAATATTTGCATCCATCGTTTGTATTCTACTTATTTCCCCCAAATTTAGGCACATAGTTTGGCTTTTCACCAAATTTCACATTTCCTTTCTTATCTTTGTTCTTCCAGGTTTTCTACTTTTGGAACCCCTAGCATATGAGCTGTTATTGAATTGTAGGCTAAGACTATTGGATACTCTCTCAGTGAACATTTCCATCATCAACATGTCTATTCAACCTTTGTTCAAACCCTTTGAGAGTTGCTACAACCTTTATAGGATCAATTTTACTAATATCCTTTGTAACCTCAATCACATATATGCCAAGCTTATAAGCAACTTCTCTACATTTCTTTTGTTAGAGAGATCTTCATCATACATCTTCATCTTATTTATCAAATCAAACAATCTAGTAATAACATACACAGAAGGTGATTCATCATTTTTCATTTTAGCATATTCAAAATCTCTTCTAATTCCCTGTAATTTCATAGCTTGAACGTGAGAATCTCCTTAGTATTCTTGCTTTAGTATATCCCAACCTGCCTTAGCAGTTTCTTCATTTGGGAAAATTTCATTTGAAACTGAGTTCTGAATTAGTCCGAGAGCTTTAGCATCATGAGCAACCAGATCCTGAGCTAATGCCTTATAACATTCATCCACAAACATATACAAAGATTATAAGACTTGAATACAATCTTCATCTTGAAATGAAATCGTAGTTGATCTCAGTGAAGATCAGAGCTGGTAGCTTACCTCCAGATCTAGCCGTTACAACTGAACCTTTTGAGTTCTTCATTTAGAATCTCATAAATCTTCTTCATAGATTACGCCCTTTGATTTAGATAGAACCAAGCTCTGAGGCCATGTTGAATTTAGTTTAAAAATGGTTATTTTGGTGAAAGTTGGATTCGAGTAGATAAGGAATGATGACAGCAATCAGAGAGAATGTTGCAAAGAGTACATTGCTCTCTCAATGCTTGCATACACATCGAATCCACTACCCAATCACACAAGAAGTGTGAAGTAATACAATGAGGAATCTAGCCATTAGGCTAAACGTGATACACACTTGCATAGTTACTAACATACCCCATGTGAGAGGCACATGCTTCACTTAAACTCTTAACATAAAATTACAGGTGGCATAATACAAGTTATTAAGATGTTTTAATCTCAATCATACATTGTGACCAAGTGTTCTAGCTATAACTAAGAACATAAACTTGGACAGAAACTTGAAATCCAAGTTATCTTCAATCATGTAGCAAGCTTAATCTCCAACAGATATTTGTTATATTGATTTGATCAATGGCAATTGCCATTACTTATATACACAGACTCTGTTTGTCTAATACTATACAATAATTGTAAGAGAAATTTAAACTACTTAACATATACAGTTGAAATCAATGGAGGTAGGGATTCTTTGATAAGCAGGGAAAGTAATCACACTAAGATCGACCCACCAAAGTTCAACACAGTTATACGATCCTTTCCCCCAAAGAGTGAAACCCTTGTAATATTATATCCTTTTAATGGATTTTGGCGTTACCAATGATCATATTGAAATCTATAGAAAGAATGGTCTATAGTGAAAAATATTACATGAATATTTTCATGTAATCACATTAAAATTTATAGCAAGAATCGTCTAGTATTAACAACTTGTGCATACAATGGCATGTAGAAGTCTACTATGAACAATATGACTTGAAGGTTTAATTTCCATGAGAGTTTATGGTCCTATGAAATTTAAAGCAAGAATCATCTATTATGAACAACTTGTGCATGCAATGGGATACACTACCCGCTAAGCAACTAACTTCAATTTTGTTTTTCTTTATAAATACTACCATCAGTTACAAGTTCACAATCATATATGTATATATATATATATATATATATATATATATATATACAGAAGCTTTTATTTTCTACAACATGCACAAAATGCGACATTTGGATCCAGAGATAGCTGACAAGTGATAGAGCTCTTAGTCTCGACTGGAAACCTCTCCTCTTTACTACGTTGTCTAAAATGATCAATTAGCTCAATCTTCAACTATGTTGTGGTTGACTCCCTGTCAAACCATGTTTAGAGTTATTTTAAGAACTTAATTATGGCTCATTTGGAAGTACTTTTAAAATGGTTAAAGCTCTTTTGGTGAATATTTTTAGTATCAATCCTTAGCAAAAAAGCAAGTGAATCTTAAAAAAAAAAACACTTGAAATCAAGTGCTTTTGGAATCCAAAAATATTTTCTCTAAAAGTGTTTTCAGTCATCTTAAAAGTACTTCCAAACGGTTCCTTATTAAGATTCAAATCACATCCTTAACGGTGTGTCAAGAATAGAAACCCTTCATGGTTACAATGCATACTTAGGGATTTTTTGAGCCAGATTGCTGTGTTAAAAAAAAAAAAAGAAAAAAAAAAAGAAGCTTTTATTATGCTTTAAGGATAATTATCTGGAAAATGAAATAGTTGAGCATTTGATAAATTGTTATTTATGAAAAGTAGTGTAAAAGTGTTTGGTAAAATTTAATGTAAAAGTGATATATATGTATATAATGACAAAAATAGACACAATAGTGGGGTTGGTGGCAGAAATAGTGGCAGTGATGGCAGCCACAATGGTGGGGGTGCAGTGGTGGTACTAATAATAAGGTGTGGCGGTAGGGTTATAGGTAGCAGTGGTGCCAGTGGTAGAGATGGCAATTGCAACACTTTTGGTGGTAGTAGTGGCAATGAAGGTGGTGGTGATGGTGACCGTGGTGTAAGGCTGGTTGTTGCAGTCATAGGTGGTGGCGATGATAATGGTGGTGAAGGCGATGACATTAGCAGTGGTGGTGGAGTCGATTTCAATGATGGTGATGGCAACAACAATTGTAAGTTATGGTGGTGGTGCCAATAGTGAGGTGTGGTGGTTGGGGTGCAGAGGTTACAATGGTGGTAACGGTGGTGGTAACGGTTGTGGGGGTTGTGGTGGTAGTGGTGGAGGTGGTGACAATAATGGCGACAGTGACGACAACGGATGGTGGTGCAATTGTAGTGCTAGTGGTGTTGGTTGTTGTGGTGGTGGAGGTGGTGACGAGTATGGTGGCAGTAATGGTGGTGACGATGATGATGATAGTGGTGATGTAATGTTAGTTGTTGTAGTGGCAGGTGATGGCAATAACTTTGTTCTCCAAGAGAGAAAATATATGTAGAAGCATAAACAATGTCAATTTAAAATTTTAATGAGGGTATTTACAAGAATTAAAAATATCCATTAAAGGCTCAACTTTGCATTTTATAAAAGTTGTTTTTAAAAGTAGAGTAACCTACATGCTACTTTTATAAGTTGTTGTAGGCCATTGCTTTAAAAATAAGCATGTTATTTTATTTTTACTAAACATTTTTTTATTGCTTAATTTTAAAGTGAAGCAGTTTTTAGTAAAAAAGAAACAATACCAAACGGAGTCTAAATTGGATTAGATAACCATAGGAATCAAGGCTTGGTGAAGTATATATAAAGTTTTGATATCATAGCATTTGGTGAAAATTGGGAGGGCTACATTTGCTTCATGAGTAATCCATGTTCGAACTTCAATTTGGATAAAATATCTTCATTTTTTCTTTTAGCATACCTTAAATCTAGTAAGTTATCAAATACAATCCTAAGTACCAATTCTGACATTTGAGTTTTGTTAGACTTGAGCTGAACCATGGACATGAGCTACTGCATGTTTCCTCATACATAGACCATCCTTATTGAAAGCCCAAATGTGGCATGAACAGGTCTAATATGACTACTTTCTAGTTTTAATTTTCATTCAGTTTTATTTTTTTCAGAGTCTAACAATAACATGAATGTGTTTCATACAAGAAATTTAAAGGTCAGATTTTGAAGGAGCATACGGAACCTGCCAGTTGTGGTCAGACTAGTCCGACTCTTCGGGCAGAAATACTTTGCTCAGAAACTCCTGAAAGCGAGAAGAGTAGGCTTTGGGGTTCACAGTTTTGATGGACTTTGAGTCGTATTTCATTGCCTTGCAAGCATGCTCAATACGTTTCTTCATGTTGTAATTCTGACAAAAATCTATTATTCCAAAGAATAAAAGAACATTGAAGCATTCTTGTGTTCTGCTGGAGCTATATGATCTACTCTCCATTTCATTCCTGCAGGTTCGGACAGCTCGTGCTGGCAGTCTGTCACCAAATTTCAAATCAGGCCTGCAGCAGAAGAATAATGAGCAAGAGGAAGAAAAGAAAAATAAAGAAGTTACTAGTAAGCAGCATATATGATTTGGAAGGAACATATGGTTGGAAGTTTGTCAGGTTTTATTAGTTAAAACTGTTACCTAAATTGTAAAGGCACTTTCATTTACACCCCTACTATAGTTGGGGCTTAAGCCTTGAAAACTTCCTATCAGAGGGGATTGTCCTGAAAGCCAAAGAAAGCAACTGAAAATTACTACAGATTTTCAAGAGTGACAAGAATTGATATGGGAAAAGTCTCGTGTCATCTGCCATTGCTTTCTTCCGCATCCAGGACAAACTGCTCAGATACTAGTTTGTCACAGCTAAACCATCATTAGGAAATTACTGGAATTATCTCCCCAGCAGAGCCCCAATGATGGTATTAATTATTCGATGAGTCAGTTGACACAATAGTTGTGAAAGCAAACTTCCAACTATGTTTACACCCAACAGAACCTAGCACAATTCTATGCTAACTGGGACATTTTGATGCCTATATTTAAATCCAAACAGAACCAATCTAAACCGACTTTCATCTTGTTGTCCAGACTTCTATGCGGCAATATATACAATACAGTACCTGTCAATTAGATCGCATATATCGGCAAGAGTTAACTCTGATGAGGTTTCATCGTCTTCTGAAGTATCATCTGTTTGCCTTTTGGCATTAAAACTTCCGGAATTTTTTTCGTCAATTGAACCTGCCAAGGGAGAGGTGGATTGTTTATGTTAGAGAAGTAAGACTTTGTACATGTTCAATTCATGAAAAAAATATGCAACCCTAACAAATACCATCGCAGTTTTGGAAATTTTGTACTAGTTTTCTGCAGAAATATTTCTGTCTATGGTTGCTGTATTCTCATATTTTTAGAATTTCTTAGTCTGCATAGATTTGCATGATACAAAACATCCATGGCTGATGAAAAACTTAATTGCACAATAAGCGGTAGAAAACGATTAATGAGAAGAACCACCTTCCAATGAACGTGTAGTATCTAGGTGTATACCAAGCAACAAACTATAATCCATGATGCCCTCGCCTTCCAAAAACTCGCAGTCATACTTGATTTGCCTATAAAAAAATAAGAAGACAAAAGATGTTAATAAGGCAAAACAAGGGATTTATATGTCACGAAGCAAACAGATCCATGCATCGTTGTAATAATTTTTGTCTTCTGAGACTGATGTGCGTAATAGGATAAGCTCTACAATCAAATCTGTGTATAACATACCACAGCCAAAATCCAACAAGCGAATAAATGAATAATTAGGAGTTTGTAATTACTTAGAATCAAATTATATATGATGGAATGCATTTCCAAAATATTAGTTTGTGAATGCACTCTCCAAACTAAAGTCATTCTCCCTTTGTCTCCATAGAAATCACCTTGGCAAGAAAACAATGTCAGTTTGTAGTTTACCTGCCAAATAACAATGGCAATATTACGGGCTCAAATTTTCTTTTAGAAACGAGATACAAATCAGATGATTTGTAGAGCAGCAGCAGTGCACAATAGAGAAGTAAAGTTTCATGACTCTCAAGATCCCTAGACATCCAATAGGTAAAAGGAGTGAATAACAAAATTTTGTTTATTATAGTACCGATGGCAACATGCCCTCAAATAATTGAACACAACTACAACGGCTCATTCAAAACATCTCCAGACATCCTAGGAGTGCTGTATTATTACAAGAAAGTAGGAAACGACATACGAGTTTGAGATCAAAGCTGCTTTTAATTTTAATAATGACTCAATCTTCAAGTAAAATAAAAAATTTCAAAGAGGCACCCGCTATTCACTAACATCCAAAAAATTCAAACTGAACTCAAGTTTTTTGCAGAAAAGTTTGCTTATGCGCAGATGTGCTGAGAAATGACATTGATAATTAGACAAAGGTACTTACGCTAAGAGCCGATCTCGGACCAGTGGGTCAAGGTAAAAGCAAAAGTCAAAATCCAGATCCTTAAGAATGACTGTGTCATGAACTTGTGATTTGTTGCAGGTTCTGCCTACTGAAGACCCTTTGAGATCATAGCACTTATATAAGCATAGTTCTAACGGCATTACAGTTGCCCAAACGGCAAAGTAAACCTGCCCATTTCAAAAAAAAAAAAAAAAAAAAAAAAGTAACTATTGATTAGAAGGAACTTGAATATGTCAAAACCTAATTAAAGGAAGATTTGGTAGGATAAATGCGTTCATCCAAGCCCTTCGCATATACGAGTGCTATGACACCATCATCCATGACGCTTTTTAAGAGCATCATAGAAGGCGAAAGATGACGCAGTTTCCACATCATCTATGACGCTTATTATGAGCATCATGGAAGGCAAAAGATGCAATTTCTGCATCATCTATGTTGATATTTGTAGTCATATGTATATAGCTCTATTTTCATATTTATGATTGGTTGTATATTGTGCGCTATTTCTATCCAATCATATTGCATTTAATTTAAATAAGTAAACTTCAATTCTCGTAACTGAGAAGATCGTACCTTGATACCTCCTGGTGGCCTAATAACATGAAGTCCATACAGTCTTTTCAAAAGTGAGGCGCCATACTTCTTAACATGGCGGTAATAATTTGGAAGCATTTCTAGGTACACCTATGAGAAAAGGTAAACATAGTAATATGCTTAGACTGCTGATAAAGAGATATAAAAGCAAAGCAAATTTCTTTGTTGATTAACTGCATCAAAACTTCGAATTAATTCATAAATAAATATTTAGAAACACAAAATCCTTCAAAGAATAAAAAAATAAGAAGAATTGTTTCAGAGTTTTTTGTTACCTTTCATCCATTAATGGTAAGATGACACTAGAGAATTTTTTTTACCTTCTTTTCTGATTTCCGCAGGGTTCTAATCACGAATCGTTTGTCACCAGGCAATATATACACCCTACCATGTCTTCCTGGTAAAGAAACCTCCCTTAGAGTGTCATCTCCACATATTGTAAGCAGGTAGTCGTCATAACTAATACTGTCAAGCTCCAGCAGACGTCTGCAAACAATCTATTCGATTATAGCTTTCTCAAAATCGAAAAAGATAGCAACGAACACAGGCATATGTATATATACTATAGACATTTATGTGGAGACATACTAAATCACTTCTAATTATACGAACAAAGAAATCTGGCACGAAAATAATTTGACATGTAAGACTTCTGAGAGGACACTGAAAATAAACCTGAAAACTGCAGGACTGTAATGTTTCCATTCAAAGTCATTCATGATGTAAGCTCCATGCATCGAGTCCTGCCTGGTATATTTTATACAGTTTGTTTTAGCAGCTTTGAAGTCATCTGGTGAAAGTTCCTCTTGCAGAAGCTCCATGTATCGCCCTGAGGCATAGTTCTTATTGGATCAGCATTTCAAAGTAGACGATGTTACACATTTGAGTTCGTTAGCACATCTATTAGCATCACGCATTGCAACAAAGAAATGTAACAGTAATGTGGTCCTGAAGCTACTGAGTTAAAAATCATTATCACAACCCACAAATACAATGATGCGTAAAATTCTCTTGCTACACTGACGATCTGGTCATATAATCAATAGTTCATATTCACGATTAAACAGGTTATTCACAACACAAAGAATGCACGTAATATTTATAACACAAAGGATTCTCTAACATGTTATCATCACCTAAAAAGTAATGCAAGACTTAATACATATACATATCTGCACTCAAAAAATAATTTGAAACTGCGGATTAAACATAACCAAGAAAAATTGACATAAGAAGTTATAATCTCTTTTTCTGAATTGGTTTTTATCGACTTGTAAAACATTAATAAAGTTCCTCTTGTTCCTTTTACCCAAAAAAAAAAAGTTCCTCTTGTGCAGGTAATTGAAACCAAAAGAACGCTTCTGTATTCTAATTATCAAATATCACATGATCACATAAATAATCAAAACTCGTTCAAAGAACAAAAACAAAATACAAAAAATGATTCATAATTGCAAATGGGGTCTTCCGGTATCTGACATTTATCTAACCAAGAGCCAAAATCTACATGAGCTCCAAACCAACCCAGCAGTTATTAACCAAACATTAAAACCCCAAAGCAACCTATGCATTGGCTTCAATATCTCTGACAAGACCAAACAAAACCAAACCCACCAGAAAGAACATTGTTTGCGCAAAGATTTACCTTTGTCAGAAACCCTGTTTCGAATCCCAAGAATTTCCAGAGGAAAAGGTTCTCCTTTTTTTTTTTTTTTTTTTTTTTTTCAGGTACAACTTATTGGCTTCTTTTGCATCGTCGTCGTCTTCATCATCAGTTTTCAAAATTGAGCTTTAGTTGTTGGCATGGTTACGACAGAGAGGCGAGGAGGATTGTCCATCGGACTCATTGATTTACTGCACTTTTACGAGCGCAAAGAAAGATCCTCAACAACCGATATTGCCGTTTTTGGAATGCCAACGCTAACAAAGTTTCGCGTCTGGCACAAGACGTAAAACACCAACCCCAACCCCCAACAGTCCGGTTTTATTAGACCATTTTGCCCTCGATTTTGGTATGTTTAATTTTCCATTGCATGTCCATTATGGTCAAGTTCACAACTCAAATGTAATTTGAACTTTTTTCCATTGCATGTCCATTATGATATTAATATTTCAAACGGGTTAATGAAAAAGTCTCTATCCACTAAACCAATTCACGATAGTGTACATTCTTTGGGAGGATTGATGGATACATTAATCCAATTTGTCAGTTCCTTTGCTAAAAGGAGGGTTTCTAGGTTCACTAATAAAAGACTTATCCACCTACAATCACGGTTCAATTCTTGTCTTCCTTATTTTACTGGAGCACAGATTTAAAAAATTAAAAAAAAAAAAAATGATAGCTACCTTTCCCACCTGTTTTTCTAATTTACCTTTCTTATTTATTAAGTGTCGTATGGACTCTAGTGGTAAAGGCATGAACTGCGAATCCCCAATAAACAAAAAATTGTTGGAGGTTTCAGGTTTGATGCTCCAAGCTAGTAAGTTTGCTTAACTGTGACCATGGGCACGGTGAAATTCCCGATAGCCTCTCCGGTAACCGAAAGGGGTGGATAATCGTGGCTTGTCACCAGTTGTTCCTATTTTTTTTTTAAAGGAATAAACTCATTTCTATTTTTTCATATTTAACCTTGGGGTAATGCTAGGGAGATTAAATAGACAAAATTTGAAAACTAAATAATTTTCACCAATAAGAATGAGAACGTTTATCAACATTTGTCATCATTGTGGCTCTATACCACATTTGTGAAGATGATTGTTGTCCTTACACTATGGCGTCGGTTCGAACCCGTCGACTCTCTAATCTAATATCTAATTTAATAAATCTATTGTTTGACAAATAAATAAACAATAAACTCTCATATCATTTAATTATAAAATTTTATCTACAAATTTAGTCTTCAACATTATTCTTACCCCTTACCCTTGTTTTCAAGAGCTAACTTCTCTCACCTACCACCCCGTGTTCTATAATCTAACCAATTTTTTTTTTCTTTTCTTTACCAAAAATAAAAACCCACCTAGAGAAAAACCCTTGGCCGCACCCTATTCCCTAAATCCGATTGGTCACGATTTGTCCGATGACAAATTTGAGTTTTTTTTTATGTGTTTTTCTTTCTTTCTATCATGATTTGATTTTTGTGATGTAGGTTTGGAGGATTAATATGGTGGGGTGAATGCTTTCTGCAATTTTTTGCAATTTGGTATTAAAAACCATAAACATGAAAAGAACAAGAAAGGATGGGGAAAATGGACGACCAGGCTTCTAGAGCTAAGTTGGATATTTTTTATTTATTTTTAATTTGGGTAGGTTAAGGCTGGTAGATTGTCATTAGTTAGGGACATATGTGGAAATAAAATAATATATTCTTTTAAGTTTCAACACATTAAATACTTATGTTTTAAGTGATAGTGAAATTCACGTGACAATTGATAAGTGAGAAAGACAAATAAATAAGGGTAAATTACATTTTACCCCTCAGGTTTGAGGACGATTTCAATTCCTTACAATATCTTTGAAACAGTTCAATTTCATACATTTACTTATCATTTTATTTCAATTTTAGAAAATCTGTTAAGTAAACTGTTAAGTGACGACGTCGCAAATATGGAATCCACATTTGTGTTGACGTGGCAGCCACATTTGTACCACGTGGCAAAAAAAAAAAAAAAATTTATACATTTAAAATATAATAATATTTACCCTATTAAAAAAAAAAAAAAACCAAACAAACCCAAAAACGCCCCGACCCACTTCTCCATCTCCTCCCTCTTCACCTCCCATCCCTTACAAACCATCATCCTCACCCTTCTTCTCCAGTTCACCCGCGTCCCGCCGCCGCCGTCTTCCTCCTCAAACTCCCATCAGCAACCACCACCATTACTACCCAATGACGTCGTCATACTCCTCTTCCTCCTCAGCTCAAACATAATGAAGCAACAAAAACAAAAATCCCAAATGAAGCAATTTACCAAAATATGAAGGCAATCTGCTTTGTTTATCCAAGTCCATCAAACAAAGCAAAAGCAACACCAATTTCACATCTTTACAAAAAATTCAGAAACCCCAATTAAACCCAACCCAGAATCTCTAAATCTTATCGATCTCGACGGAAAATAGTGAGACAGTGCTTCAAGCGCGATTGAGGGAGGCGAAGTAATCAAGGAAGACGACACCTCGGAACGACGTCATTGCGATATGTAATTGACGCTACTGGCTTGTTGGAGGCGGTGACCGGATCGGGAACGCAGTTGATTCGGAGCGGGGCCTACGAGCTCCAATCAATTAAGAGCAGTGGTCGGAGGCCGTGATCGGATAGAGAGATCCGATGAAGGGGGTTCAAAAGATGCAACCTTAGGTTCGTCGGTTCAAAGTTTTCAAACGGCGACAACAATGGTAGCCATTTGCATGGGCAAGCTTCCAGTGCATGAGGTCGAAGAGCTTGGCTCGAGTTCATGGTGGTGGATTTAGGGTGGGAAGAAGAGAGTGAATTTTTTTTCTGGTTGGTCTAGGGTGGTGGTGGGTCGAGTTCGTTGGGGTCGGGAGGTGAAGAGGGAGGAGTGGGTCTGGGGAGAGACAAGGGATTGGAGGTGAATGGGGAGATGAGAAGTGGGTCAGGCGGTTTCTGGGTTTGTTTAGTTTTTTTGTTTTTTTTTTTTTTTTTTTTGAGAAAATTCAGGTTTTAAAAAAAAAAATTTAAAATTATTTTTTTTGCCACGTGATACACATTTGGCAGCCACTTGGCATATATGTGGTAGCCACGTCAGACGGATCCATGGATGGAAAATGTAACGGATGTATTATTTTGAAGTAAAATAGTACTTAAGGTATGAAAGTGAAATGTTTTGAAGATGCGGTAAGGAATTGAAATAGGCTCCAAACATGAGATATGAAAATGTAATTTACCCAATAAATAAAGATAAGAGTGAAAGGTAGCTAACATTCCCATAAAAAGATTTGTTACAAAAGTAGCACTTCATCTAAATGACTATGTGTTTTGATTCTTCTCTTACACTAGCCACCCACTAAGCAAAGACATTGCCAACCTTTTTAGATAGACTATTAAGGGAAACAAATTTCAATTATAAACTGTATATGCATGTTCTCGTAATAGCCCCTGTAACTGCAAAGGGCTTGCAAGTCAAGTAATTAAGAGTATATATTAGAATTCGAAATTCTGTATTTGGCCTTTTTATCTCTCTATATTATTCGTATCGTAAAACTTGAAGAAATAGTTTCGTTTTATCATAAAAGAAAAATGACAAAGATTTTTGTCATCCCCTGAATGGAGGATTGGACATATTTTAACAAAATTTAGATAAGAAAATTAGTAGATTAGTAGATTGCCTAATTGGTGCCACCCAAGCCAAGCGTATTGGCTGATTGATTCTAGTGATCTTATTTGGTGTTTTTAATTCTAATGTTGTCAACATGCCCTCACTTCTATTTGAACAAATCAATACCATTAGAATAATGTGAATAATTTTAAACATTTAAATCGTAAAATTCAAAACTTTTTTGAATTGGAGTGATGACGATTCCAGAAGCATACAAAACACAAACAGCTACAGAGATGTTGATGAGTTTACAAGAAATTTTTTAATAAGAATATTTCGCTAAACTACAAGGAAAAAAAATTCAAATTTAAGTGCTTAAGAGGAAACCACACCACTTTAATCAATATTTACGTAAAATTCCAAACTTAAATTAAGATTCATTGAAAAGCCAAGGCATTTCAATAAAATAAAATCCTTTTTCTTTAAAATATTTGTTAGTGGGCACAAGTCTTTGGACCACAAGGAAAAAAAAAAAAAAAGGCAGCATAAATTCATAAATCACAATCTTCCATCGTCACATGTCCACCAAGCAAAATCTACGTCCATTAAATATAGAATTTTAAAACCAAAGTGTTGATCTTCGTCACTTCTCAACCAACCCACACAAGGCAAACCCAAGCTTACCTCTTAATCTCCACTTTTTTAAGTGCCTAATCAGTTTCTTAATTATTTTTACGTTGAAAACAGGTGAATTCGCTAAAAGATAACACACGGAGTTTCTGTCATTGGCTCATTGCCAGAAATTGATCATTCCCCTTGGACTAGGAAAACACCTTCCTATCAATGGAACTTGAAAAGGGACAGTACCAATCAATGGAAGTTTCGTCGTACGAACGCTTATGACATGGAAACAGAGTATGATCCATCTAATGAACAAAACTTCGCTAATCTAACGGTCTAGACAATGTATGTCATTGGAACCGATAGCCACTCCCACATAGATAATGAGGCATAAAAGGGAAATTTTTAAGGCATCCCGGGATATACGTGAGGGATAAAGAAAATAAACATATCATATATCCCCGCTTGTATGACAGAATCCCTATGCAAAAGAGTTAAAAGGTAAAATGTTTATAAGTTACATGTCAGGAACTCATAAGATTGTATTACCAGCGGTAATTCCAATTGAAAGAATAATATAGCCATGACCATTAATAAGCAGCTTTTTATCTGCAGGTAAATTATGTGTACAAATTTTTGGACACAAATGTTGTAACTGAAAACTAAAGGGAAAAGAAAAGATAACAAGGTGGAACACAGGAATTTCGGACAAATTGGTATCATACCACCACAACATCCTATCAATCCACACAATCAAGGAGAAATTTCGAGCCTTGGTTCGAAACAAAAACCAGTAAAGAGCTGAAGTGGGAACCTCTTTGTTACAGGGCACTTCTGTGACCATCTCCAATGCCTCAGGTTCATGTCAAATACAAGAAGAGTTGGAGCTCCGTAGCTCTGTATGTATATGAGATCATCTGTGCCGCTGCTGGCAAAAACATCATCAAACTCCCCAAACCCTTGGAAGAACTTGTGAGGCATTCGCGCAATCTCTTGCCAGTCCTTCCCCTTTAGAAGCCAGATACCAATCCCCTTAATTATGTCAGGCCGATCTTGTTTACCAATCCCTCCCACTATAACCAACCTCTCCTTCAAGTTCATCAGACGGCCACATGTAAGAGGAGAAGGTACAGGAATAAAACTGCGTATCAATAACCCATGAGGAGAACGTGCTGAGAGATTATATGTGATTAGGCCATGACGATTGTCTGGTAACCCGCCCCCAGTTGAATAAATCAAGAAGTACAAAACCCCGTCACAGATAACACTCTCATCCCCACCTCTCCATCCTGTCAGAACCTCTGTCAAAGAGGTCACCCACATCATTGTTTCGGAATCATAAATATGAACAGAGACATCCCATTCGAAAAAATTTCCAGCAACTTGCTTAGATTTCACAATTGAGATTGTATAACCATGTGACTTCCTGTTAACGGAAACTGCAAGTGCGCTGTAATCAGAAAATTTCAAGCCAGGGGGCTCCTGAAGCTTCCTACATGTTTTGGTAATAGGGTTGCAGACATATAATTCTGTTCTACTGTCGTTGTCCATAAAGCATACCAAACCGCATGATGAAGCAATAAACCAATTGGATGTCTCAATGCAGGGGAGCTCAATGCCATACCACTTCCTGAGGATAGGATCATATGCATAACCAGTTGGATCATTGGAGCTGGTAAACATAAAATACCAAGGCTTTTGTGATAGCACGTGCGAAAAGTTCCACATAAACCTTCTTGAATTGAGAATCTCATACCACCTTTTGCACACACTACGTGCTCTGAAAATGCTGGCAACTGGTAGATATGCTAATATCCGTTCCAACAGGTCATCAGGAAGTATCAAATCCACTGAAACTGCATTAGCTTCTCTATTTCCTTCATCACTGAGCTCTGAGAATGAATCATACTCTGTAGTCCGCCTTGCCATGTTATCAAAGGAATGGCTAAACCACGACGTTTCTCCCTCCATTATCAAGAGAAGTAAAGTGAAAAGAACCTGAACACAAATATAATACAAAAAGATTCTTATCTAGAAAATACAATACACAAAATTATGTTAATGAGATTCTCTTGCCATTACACAAGTTAGCGACCGCGAGATTGGCATCACTAACAATATATTAGTTACAAAACCAGTTGTCCAAACCAATACAAGTCGGAGACAGACAAATTCAAAATTGACGAATCAAAGATGGCATATCACTTCCAGATGTCAGCTAAGTTAACTCTCTCATCTGATATGATTGACTGATTCATGACACTATAATCAGCAGATAATACTGCTCCCTTCTACCTTTAATAATTACATAAAAGCAATGAAACATGATTCTGACTAATCAAAAGACTACACATAAGCAGTAATCAACCCACCTTCGGAGATTTTTATTCGTTATTCCCACAGAAAAGATTCATTATCCAGAATCCAAATCAATATTCATTCTATAAGAAGCGACTTGGTAACTTTCAAACACTCCATTTGAAAGGCAAAACAAAAGAAAGGACGGTAGGTGCAGCAAGAAAGTACAGACAGTCTAGGTAATTCAATACCGGAAATTCGATACAGAAAAATCCTATATCTTCAAAATTACAGATGCGACAGAGAATGCAGCATAACCAAATTATATCTTGTAGTTGATAGAAATTCTATCTGATACCAAAACAGAAAAATCAAATACACAACTAATGAGCCACATATGAGATTGCATGCAGTGATGCAAAACCAGTAGAGAAATGATATCAAACTAAAATGCATACCAGGTGAAGGAATCAGAAAAATAACACTTCTCAGCAGCATATGGCCAATACTAATTGCAGAAGTTTACAACCCACATCCAAAGCAAGAGCAACAAAATAAAGGGGGGCCTTTAAAATTAGATTGAAAGCAAAAACTTGTGCTTTTTTCAAAGAAATCAAACCCTAAGAGAGATTTTAATTTAGTTAGATGAAGAGCTATTAGTCCATGGATAACAATCAATCAATCAAAACACCAAAACCAGAAAGCAATACATCAACAAACAATATTTCCACATAACATTGATGGCACAAACAGATAAAAAAAACCACAGAAATATAAAAATTTCACACAAGCAAAAGCAGAGAGAAAGTGTTTTCCTGCAACGAAATCCACCTAAGCACGTACCTTGTATTCGAATCCTGCCTTCTCCACGGCCACTGGCCAAATGGGTTCCCTTAGATTTGTGCAGAGATTCAATATAGCGGTGAAAAACAAACGAACCGAAAAGAAATTAACCTTTCACCACCCAGACCTCCTTAAACGAAGCAAAAGGTAAAAAAGCACAAGTTTTCCTTCAAATGGTAGAAAACCATGGAATGGGTAGCTCTAGATTTGGCTGGTGAAACATGTTTGCTCATCAGCTGGTGAACAAAACCCAATTGCAAAAGGAGATATTAAAGGGAGAGGAAGAGAAGAGAAAACAGGCAGATAGTGAAGTAAGAAAGAAAGCGTTTTATTTCTTCCTACAGCCTCTCTCCTCCTCTGTTTATGCGTGAGAGAGAGAGGCGCGTGCGAGAGCGTGGAAGTTGAGCTATGTTTTTGTCCATATGCCATAGGGTGAGCCTGAGATTTATGGTGGTTTGTGGCTTTTATTCAAGCATTTGATGAATTTTAATGAGAGGAAGAAGAGGATTTTTAGCCACAGCACAACCGAAAAGGAAAATTATAGGGTGAGCATCACACAGTTATTTTGACATTTCATACACTCTTATTAATTTGTATTCATTGATTTTTTTTAATTAATTAAATTCGACGGTTATAAATTAAAAAGGAGTATATAAAAAGTAAAATAAGTGTGAAAATATATAGCACAAAAGTATAATGTTATCGTACTTGTGGAACAAAAAATAAGACAAGATTGTCCATATTAAACGGGCATGGTTCTCAAATATTCCCCCGCACAGGTCATCATCCCTAAAAGTCCAAGCAACTGAATACGATCGTTAAGGCTCCCTTCTTGTGGCGTGGAAAAGTCAATGACATTAAGGATAAGATTAATTACTAAATCTTATTTTTAATACATTCTCAATTGAATAGCAACTCTATCAAGTAAGGAATTCCTATCACAATGATACTTCCATCATCATTCTAATATATTATCTCCTAATTAATATCTTGAGAATATTTTTTTCTTATTTATCCAATGGATGACACACCTTGGCCATAAAGATGCCGCCATGTATAGGGCTAAACCCTAATCCTATATCTTCAGAAACTAACTTATGCATCAAAAATCCATTCAACAAACCTCCCCCTCGCCCCGCCTCGTGGGCGTTTGAGGCTTTGGTTTTTAATTAAATGTGTTGATTATTTTTTACGTACAAATTCGTCAAGATTGAAGATGACAGATTTTTGCTACCACAGTACTCATCGTCTCGTTTTTTTTTTTTTTTTTTTTTTCACTTTTTGGCTTTTTTTTTTAAATTTTTTTATTTTGTCCCTTGTTTTGTATCCATTTTTTCTTCTTCATAATTTGGTGTTACACTTTGCACCCTCATTTTTCCCAACCATTTTGTTTCTTTTCCTTTTTTTTTTTTTACTTATTATATTAAATTTAATGGAGTTATTTGATAAACATTTCATGTTTAGTTTTTATTTTCATTCTCTTTGAAAATTGAAACTAACATCAAGCCAAATTTTGAAAACTCGCAAAAATACCTTTCAAAAGCTAAAAATCGAAAATAGTTACTTAACTAGTTTTCAGTTGTTCTAAGAGGTTATTTGATAACTACTTCGTTTTTTGTTTTTTTTTTTTTTACTAACAATTTGTTTGGTAGCTGATTTTTATTTTTATTTTTTAAATGACAAATGAAAAGCACAATTCAAAACTTTTTTTGAGTATTCAAAATTTGACTTTCAATTTTTATTTTTTTTTTAAATTCAAAACTCAAAGAAATCACCAAACAAATTTTTTATTTAAAAAACAAAGGGTTAATATCAGTTTACTACCTAAAGTTTCGTGGTTTTCAACATTTGGTACATGAAGTTTTTTTTCATCCCAGAGTGGTACATAAAGTTTTTTTTCATCCCAGAGTGGAGCACTTTCATATATCTGTTAAGGTTGCTATTAAATTTGCCGTTAACTGATGATGTGGCATCCCCAGGCGCACAATAACTGGGTGCCACGCGGATATTAAAAATAATAAAAAATAAATAAATAATACAAAATAAAAAGAATAAAATAAAAATAAACTTTTGGGCGTTTCTCCCTCACCCCTTTCGATGCCCTTCCCTTCTCTCCTCTGCACCCACCAAAACCCTCGACTCTTTCCCCGATTCGACATCATTTAACCCCAAACTAGGCAACAACCGAAGAATCCAACTGGGTTTTCCCATTTTTTCGATCCTCTAACACAATTTTGAGCAAATGAACGATTGCCCATTGGTTATTCACACTCCCAAAGCCATTTTTCGACACAAATTTGGTATAAAGATCAATGAAAGTGAGGGCCTGTGAGGACTTACCTTGGGTGGCAAGACGGCGCTTGATGGACTGGGTTATGGTGGCGGCGTCAGGAGCCACAGACATAGTTAATTGGCTGGAGATCAAGCGGAAAGCGTAGCATAGTGAGCTCTGAAATTCTGGGGAGTTTGGAGTTGGTGGGTGAGATTCAAAATTGGGGTTTAGGGAGCGGAGGCGGATGATGAGCTCTTTGATCAGATCTGCAGCTTTTTGCTGGTCTTCTTCCTCCATTGGTGAGAGAGGAAGGTCGAAGTGGGAAGGGAGAGGGGATCTTGTGGGAGTGTGGGAGTGATTTGGTGAGGGTGAGGTAGAAAGGGTGGGTGCAGAGGAAAGAAGGGAGGTAGGTTAGAAGGGGTGAGTGAGAAATGCCCAATTATTATTATTATTTTTAAAATTTTTTTAGTTTTTATTATTTTATTATTTTATTATTTTATTATTTTTATTTTTTTCATATCCATGTGGTGCCCAGTTATTGTCCACGTGGATGCCACATTATTAGTTAACGGTAAATTTAACAACAATCTTAATGGATGTATGAAAGTGTCCTAAAATTATAACTTTATGTACCACTTTGGGATGGAAAAAAAACTTCATATACCAAATATTAAAAACCAAGAAACTTTAAGGTAGTAAACTGAGTTTAACTCTAAATGGCTATCAAATGGACCTTGAATATAGCCTCAAGGCATCAAGAACATCTCACTGCCCAAAATTCATGTCAGCTGAGCTATCCACGTGCCGCCTCCAGAGGTGGTTTATGGAGAATGGAAACTCAATTCTCTATCATCAACGAAATTCACCAAATTTTATGAGTAGATAGAACTCAAGATAGGGATGAAACTTGCCACGAAGTCTGAAAGCGAACGAAGGATGGTCAAAACTGCCGTTAAGGGTCGTGGGTGCCTTAGAGCAGTTCCACCGGGGAACCTTTAGGCCTGCACCCAGCCAAATTATTGGCCTGGCACCCAGCCAATCCACTCCAGCAGAGCAGATAGGCTGGCACCCAGCCCAAGCTGGTCTCTAGGCCAGCTCAGAATGTGCTGAGCCCTTACCCGGCCTACATGACTGTAGACATCGAAATTTCAGTAAAACAAATGTTCACCAATGCATTAAAGTTTTGACGTGTCAAGGCATACATGGCATACGCCACGTGTTGTACAAATTGTACACATGGCGTGTGACTCAACAAAATAGGAAGAAATACCCTTGAAGGATTAAACAAGTTTTTCTTCTCATTTTGGGCAATGACAAGGCAAGTACATTTCAATCCATTGAGGATCAAAACAAGTTTTTCTTCTCATGTTGGGCAATGACAAGGCAAGCACACTTCAATCCATTACGGATCAAAGCAAGTTTTTCTCATTTGGGCAATGACAAAGCATACACATTTCAAGTTTAAAATGGTATTAAGTGGGAAATTAGGCCATAAGTTACAACACTTCAATTTCAATATTGCATTAAGTGGGAAATTAGGCCATAAGTTAGACCACTTCAAGTTTAAAATGGTATTAAGTGGGAAATTAGGCCATAAGTTACACCACTTCAATTTCAATATTGCATTAAGTGGGAAAATTAGGCAATGGTGCTTGGAAAGGAAAAAAATATTTTGTGGTGGTGATTCATTCTCAAAGCCTATAAATAGGCTTCTCCATCAAGGTATCAAGCATCAACCAATTCACAAATACATTTCTCTACTCCCAAATTGGAAGAGAACTCCCCAAATCCTTGAAGCTTTAAAACTCTAAAGCTTTCAAGCAAATCCCGAAGGATCAAGAAAGCTCTCTTCGTTCTTCGTTAAATCCTCTTTCAAGATCAAGCCCCGACGGCCCTTGAAGAAAGTGTTCATCCGTTCATCCGTTCATCCTAAGCTCAAGCCCCAACGGCCCTTTGGATCAACAACCTCAACAAATCCACACATCCAATCGTTCTTCAAGATTAAGCCCAAAAGCCCTTGAAGATCCGTTCATCCATCAACCTTCAAGATCAAGCCCAAAAGCCCTTGAAGAAATCCACACAACCATTATTCAAGATCAAGCCCCGACGGCCCTTGAAGAAAGTGTTCATCCGTTCATCAACTGTTCATCCTTAGATCAAGCCCCGACGGCCCTTTGGATCAACAACTCATCCACAAACCTACACCCTACGAAGATAGAATCAGAGGACCAAATTTGAGAGAGATCATAACCCCAAAATCATAAACACAAAAATATTATTTTTGTACACGTTATTCTTGTTTCCTGTTTCAAGGAATCTTTCGTGTTCACAATGACGCTAGGCGATACCGTCACGCCTCCCTCGACCTGAATTCGACTCCCTGGGTGTGGAGCACCTCCTTGGCGAGCTCCGGCGAGGAGACGACGAGGTTGCGCTGCCCCATCCGGAGGAGGAAGCAGTCGCCGAATTTATTGGCGAGGTTGGTGAGAGGCTGTTTGTAAAGCAGAACCACCCCAGTAAACTCCAATCAAAACTGAGCTTCAATCGAGAAGCTATCTTCTTCTAGCTGTGGACCTTCGTAACTCCCACAAACTTACCTTCGTAACTCAACTTTGGAGCTTCAATCGAAATGGAGAGGTGTTTCAGCTGTGGGTTGCGTCGTTTCGCAGTGTGGGTTGGGTTCCAGAGAGAAGAAGAAGCAGGGAGTCCAGAGAGAAGAAGAAAAATTAAATTATTATTTTATAATAAAAAATAATAATATTTTAATAAAATGGACTAGGCTATTTTTTTTAGGGGTGGAGATGCTTTGGCCTATTACTGTTCACTGTGGTCTATTACTGTTCACTTGAGTGGATAAATGCGTTGGGTGCTAGCGCAAAGTCTGTAGGGGTGGAACTGCTCTTAGAAATTTGCAGCGTCGATCCGTCGCCTACGTTAATCCTAGGTCCTAGGTGAAAGAGCTACAAATTCCAGGTGGTGGTGTCAGTCGCCGTTTTAATTATTCACTGGAAAAAGAAAAAGGGCTGCTGAAACCTTAAGAAAATCACAACCTTGCACCGCCACCCAAGATGGTTTCTTCGAGTGGTTCTTTTGGTGGGCTTTGTAAAGGTAGATGAGGGCTTCAATTCTGGGTAGGTGGTGCGGTAAAACTCGTCGGGAACAACATTCAGTCGTGGTCGATTTGTTTGTGTGAAAAACGGGTCGGGGTGGAAGTTGGGTCGTGATTGGGTTTTCTAAAATTGGAAGGTTTTGGATTTTAGCAACTATTACGATTTTCAAAACAGAAACTTACTACTTATAGAAATCCCAAATATCCAAAATGTCCCTAACTTTCCACGCTCATTTAATTTCTTCGTTTCAACTCCTTTTTGCAAACGATTTTCACTTAACTCTCGAGGAATCAAGATCCGTTCTAAAAGTATAAAAGTTGGCACACTAAGCCAATGAAATTTTTTCCAAAAAGGAAGGTCAACTCAAACTTTATTAACAAGTCAAACAAAAATTTTCGATTTTAACGAAATAAAATAAAATCTCAAAATTTAAAATACAACAATAAACAGTGAAATCTGAAAAAAGGTATTTCACACACATTGATGAAAAAGAAGAGCCCCCTGAAAACCCAATTCGTTTAGACCTACTCCAATCCTTGGAGTATAACTCAAATTTTAGATTCTAAACTTACCCTAACTTGCTCCAACTCTTGGGCAAACATGAGTTAAAAGTCAAAACTCATTTCTAGACAAATTTAGTCCAGAATTCCTCTTAGTTAGTGGAGCTGGCCCACCATATATGTATATTTTTTTAGTTTTATATTTATAAATTCATTGAATCTAATGGTTAAGATTTAATATGATGAAATCCAACAGTTAAAAAAATATATATAATGGTCCAAATTTAAATCCAACGGCTAAAGTAATTAAAAACAAGTATTTTATGTGTTTCATATTCTTTCGTAGTGTTCTACGAGTTTCATGGTGTCCATTTAGTGGTTTTTCAATAGTTAGCCGAATCTAAATATTTTTACGTTAAAATGTTCATCAAAATTAAATTAGGATAATCTACATAATTTTTTATTTTTTAAAAAGTTACTTTAAGAAAAAAATTATTCTAAATTCATTATGTAATAATCTTGGGCTAAAAATTTAATTCAGAAGCTTTGGAGAAAAAAAACTATTTTTGAGTTAAAACCTAAAGTTTTAGCTTAAGGGTTGAAGTTGATCTTAGACTCATAAAAGCCAATGGTTCTACACAACGAAGTGCCCTTGAACTTAAAATTTGCATGAAGTATTTTCAAGTTCAATCCTAACAGACTAACCTATATTTTAACACTTTAGCTTAAGTCCTGTAAACCTCAAGGACGCCCGAAATTGTTTATATAGCTTTTCAACTAAATAACACAATGCATTCGCAACATCTCCAAATCATGTGGCACAATATGGTCCAATCATTTCTAACGACTACTTCAATCCAATGTGGTGAGTTATTGTATGGCCAAAAGCGAATTCGAACCATATTATTGCTAGTTATTGTGAGGCTACGTCCATTACCCTCTTTTTTAATATAGATAATATCGTTTGTTAAAAAAAAAAAAAAAAAAAAAAACAAACAAACAAACAAACACTTGCTTAGATCTTAGAGGCTTAGGTGTGTTTCGCCATGAAATAAAACATGTAATCTTAATTTAGGTCAACAACAGAAAGCCATACAACAGATAAATTAAGGCAAAGTTAAAGAACCCAATTAAATTTGCCCATTGCAAAAGGGGAATGACAAAAGATGATGTACAGTGATATTAAACTCCCAAGAAATTTGGTAATAGGCATATATTGATTGACAATTGGGGAAGAAACTGCCGGAGGAAAAAACAAGCAAGAGAATAGAACATGCTGTAGGAGACTAGGATATACGATCCCAAAGTTTCTTTCAATAAATATACAATGGAATATTTTTAGTGCAGATACACTACATAATACCAACAAAAAAAAATTGTTCAAATTATATATTTCTATAAGCGGCTGCCCTAAAAAATGCATAGTGCGTGGAGCCTCATCAGCTGATGGATGAACCTTTCTTCAGCCCCAAGGGATACACAGGTAGAGAAATGCTAAGACGATTATCTTAAAAGTGGAACTGTTTATGGATTTTTTGCATCTCATAGTTCAACGGTAATTTATGTGCCAACATTGTAAAACGCTGTGCAAAAAATGTGAGGTGATAGAAAGTCCATAAAGAATTCCACTTTTGAGAGAGTCTTTTCTCATAAATATATGAAAGGAAATAAAATTCCACTTTGTCACCTTCCGGGTGTCGGGCAGCATAGCTTGATTCGGAATCCAAGTGGACATTCCAGGTCGGGGTGTATTAAACGATCAAAGCCATGGAGTTAATTTACCAAAAAAAGGGGTACATCGTTATTTATTTAAAAACAAATATGTATTCCGGGTCGGCATGTCCTTAACTTTTTTATTGTAATAGAAAACAAATATGTATTTTCATCCTCTTTTGGTTGACAAAGAGTTTTATTAATATGTAGTTTAGATTAAGAGAATAGTTATTAGCTTCTTCAAAAAGAAATGAAACTATTAGTAGTACTTTAAAAATTTACACTTCTCACAAGTGTTTTTTTTTCTTTCAAATTGTAGAAAGTTTGGAGGTGTAAAATGAGATTTTAGAAGTACCAATAACAATTCTCATATTAAATTTGAAAAGTGATTTTCACACACCCCGCTCTTTATTTCAGATTAAATAAATTAAACAAAATTAACGGCCAAAATTAAATATGGGTGATTAAGAAGTTAAAAATGGTGTGTGAAAATCACTTCCAAAATTTATCCTAACTACAATTTTCTTGGGAAAATTACATAATCAAATACAAATACTTATATTCTAAATTTGGAGAAAAACTTGTGTGGGGCTTGGCTTGCTACTAGACTTTACTGAGTGACATTACAATCCACTTAAAACTCTCCACGTAGTAAGTTTTAAAATATAATATTTATCAGTCCCTATCATTCTTCTATTTCAAAAAATTTATGATTATATTTTCTACTAATTAATATACACCATGACATTGATCTAACATTTCATATTTTTCCCTCTCCCTATCCCCTATCTCTCGTTTTCCTTCCCCATCTGCAGTTCATATTGTTTTTCTTTTCATTTAATTTTATTTATTTATCTATAATTATCTTTTAAATAATTACTGGTGAGGGGAAGGAGAATTCGAATGGTGTTCGGTTTTGTTTCTGACGACCAAAATCATTACCATGAGCTTCTGATCCTTTGACAATTAATGGACCTGATCGGTCGAACTTGAAAACTAAGTCGTTTAATATATTTTGGTGATATTCAATTTTGTTGTTACTCAAGGTAGATGCTACAGTTCATATTTATTGATAAACTATTACAATTATAGATGCTTTTTGTTTACAATTTATATATGAAGAAAGGAAACAAACAGTGTCCAAGAAGACTGCAAGGGTAGAGAGGGAAGAAAAACAAGTGGAATGAGAAGAAGAAAAAATATGAAGTGGTAAATAGATTTGATGGTTTATTTTAATTAATAGAAAAGATAAGTATGAAAATTTTAAAATAGAAGAATGACAGGGAATGGTAAAATATTATAGGAAAGAGATCATCTCCGGATATTTTCCACCAAAGTTACCAGATTAAGTGATCCAGGTCTTTGAAATTTCATCCAACGGTAAAAAATTATTACACATTTTAAGGGATCAAAAAAAGGTGAGCCGTTGGATGAAATTTCAAAGGTCAAGAACACTTGATATGGTGGCCTTGGTGGAAGAGATCCGGAGAGGACCTCCTTCCACTATTATATGTAAAATTTATCATGTGGCAAATTTTGAATGGATTGTAGTGTCACTCAATAAAGTTCAGTGGCAAGCCAAGCTCTATACAAGTTTTTCTCCTAAATTTATCAGACTATTTGCTGCCATCTTTGCTTTCCTAAAAATAAAAAGTAAGGAATTTTTTTGAAATATTGTATGAATTTATACATACTTTTCAACTGGTTATATGAACTAAAATTTTAGATGAATTGTTGTACCAACATTTTGATATTAATTTGTCATCTCATCCTAACTTCGTTAAGTTTCCATCCAAAATAAGTTGCACATAACTTGCGTATTTCGGTCATTTCAACACCTTACTCTCCTTCTAATAAAGTTGCCTTCGACAAAAGTATTTCTTAGGTTTCTCAAAAAATACAATAAAAAAAAAAAAGGGGGTTGATCTGGTATATGAGGATGGGGTTCGTCGTTTGAAAAGGGGATTGATTTGCACTCCAGTGTTTCGAAATGAAGATGACTGAAAATATAGTCATTGCGAACGCTCCAATCTATGGTAAAGTTGGATATTATTTGTATATGTTAAAATGTGTGAAATAACCTGGACACAAGTTATGTGCTTTTGGATGAAAATTTAATGGAGTTAGGATAAGAAGACAAACTAATAAATTCGAAAGTTGGTATGACAAATCGTACAAAATTTTAGTTCACATGATAAATTGAAAAAGGGGTATAAGTTCATATAACATTTCAAAAAATCTCCCTAAAAAGTATGAAGTTACTGACCTCTGGTATCACATAGTTATTTTTTGGAACTAATTAGAGGAAGAGTATGAAACAAATTGTAATGGCTCCACCACTACATAACAACCTATTTATGGTAAGAATGATCACTTTGATCACATTAAGGCATGCCTCACTTGTAATAGTTTATTGACAAACTTTTACAAAACAAATATTAGTTATATTTATGTCTTGTTATGTGTGGGTTTTGTCAAGAGAGATCTACTTAAAAAAAAAAACTCAGCATGTTATATTAATACATTTACTTTATAAGTTAAATAATGATCAAATTAGGTTAGGTCATATATCCCTTTATTTTCCCGTCGAGCTTAATTATTTGGACCATTCCATCTAACCATGTTTAGTTACAAGGCCAGAGATTAGTGCATTTCTATTTTTGGGTCATAGCTATAGGTAGATCAGTTGTAGGATGAGAGTCGAATGATGTTATGTTACAGTAGGCGAATGCGATTGAGGTAAAAAATTTGGTATAAAGAGAAGAAAAGTTTCACGAGAATCACTGTCTCATCTATTAGGAAATTTTAAATCAAATTATTGATTATGAGGTCTTAATAAGGGCTTATGGTGAGATGATACTTGATAAGCGCATACTATAGGTCTTAATAAGGGATTATGAGGTCCTACAAACATTCCAACTGAGGCCATCTCCAATAGAGAGTTAAAAAGTCAAAAAATTGTCTGATTTGGCCAAAAACTCATCTCTAACCCATGGCTAGGCTCTAATTTTATGGAGCTCACTAGGCCATTATTTGACCAAAGGGGCATCAGGCTGACCAAATGTAGCCCTCGTCTTATCCCCTTTTTTGAGGGGTCAGCTCCCCATTCGTAATAATTGATTCAAAATTAATGGCTAGATTTGAAAACATCCAATGGTAGTTTAATTAAATTAACTAATAAATTTGAAGTATAAACTTAAAACTAATAAGTTATTGAGGGGGCTATTTTTAGCCCCATCGATCAGAAAAAATATGTGAATATGGTATGATACTGTTTATTTAAAAAAAATTACAAAGCTATAATTTTAGACAAGAGTATATTTAGCCATTTCTATTGAACATGGCTTGAACATGGCCTTTACAAACCTAACATGCATGATGGAAAAAGGCAAAATGTAAAGGGGAAGATAGTGGAGCAAGTAATGAAAGGTAAAGGAAAAGGGACCGCACATGGTTGATGAATTGCCAAAAGTGAATTATTACGAACTTATGGGTCGTGCAAATCTGGTGATGCCAATTAGTGGAGGTTATGGATTTTTGTGAAACCAGACTGCTATACAAGTGCTCATAGTCTCGTACATAATTGTGGGTTGCAAAATGCATGTTGAAAATGTGCTTGTGCTTTGGCATGCCGATTTGTTTTTTTTTCTTGGCTAGCTGTACTTCTAATCCTTAGGTCACTCGCAAATCCATCAATGGGGTTCTAGACTTCTATGAACATTTACGATTTGCTACGTTGGGACATAATAACGATTGATTTTGTACGTGGTTTGTTAATTTTGTCTATAACGTCTATTTTTCAGTTATATATAATTTTATATGTATGGTGTAAAGATCCGTTGAAGATCTTATTTGTAATTTGATTCTTGTTACAAAAAAAAAAAAACGGTTTCTAAAATTTTATGAACTAGATTTGTTGATGAATTTTATGAACAGATGATCACTTCTTAACACCTACGGCAAAAACAAGAAAAAGTATTAGCAAAATGAGAGGAGACCACATGGGAAAGAAGAGGAGACCAAAAATTGATTTGACAAAACATTAAAGGGATAAGATAAGTTGTTTCATGTTATAAGGTTTGGTCCTTGTTTTGATAAAGCAAGGAAAAGTAGGTGTTCCTTCTCTAAATCTAAAACATGCACATTACTTAATTATTCAACACTCCTATCTCGTAAAATAATGAAACATGTCAGTACATGATGAATTTTTTAGAGTACTAATGACAATTCTCTTTTAAAATTCACTAATATCAAAATTTTGTTATAAACTTTCCTAGTTTTAGTGTGATTGTGTAAATCCTAAATTAGATTTGATTCTAGTTATTTTTTTCTATATGGACTTGTATTCCTTGGGGATGAAGGACTTCTCTCTCTTATTACTATAAATAAAGGCACTGCGTAGGGAGAATAACACATCTTCTACTCACACATTCTCTACACAATTCTACAAACACATCCCTCACTCTTTTCTCTCCTTGCCGCTGGCCCCCTTCCCTTTGTGCATAACTTCCTAGGAATCTATATCGGATAGGAATCTCCTTTGATCATTCGTTACTTAGAACCTTTGACAGACGATCTTTTTACCACTCGTTTCACGGATTGTGACTTCTATGAGACAGTATTCCCGTCGTTAGGGGGAGATAAGTACGTCAACGTTTCTGATGAACGACGCGAATTATCGTGGATGACTCCCACTTTGTCTCATTTAGATCCCCACACCGCTCAGTCTAAAGCTGAAGTGCAGCACATATTAGACCTCCAGAGCATGCTAAATGCTTTCACCGATCTAGCGCGAGTGACAAGATCACATATTCTACTTCTGAATGTGCTTGAGAAGATGGATGTACCAAATGTATGATGACCTTCCCTCCTAGAGGCCCGAGATGCCAACTTTGGTGATCCAAGTAGATTAGCGGCTAGCCAATCATCTGCCCTTACACATAAGCATGGCAGTCTCTTGGTTCAAAGGATTCACACCCCGGAAGAGGAAACCCACGACACAGGCACCTGAAAAGCCTACTGTGAATCCGATTGTTGCTTACTCATTCTATCCTACTCATGAGGAAATTCTAGATTACAGAAACATCATTGAAGAGATGAATCCACCTCCCAAGAATCGTGAGATTTGGTCTATTATACTAGCCTAGATGATATGTGGTGTAGAAATGAGATGATCGTCGACGATGCATTAGCATATGCAATAGCTACTAAGATCATGTTGAGCAGTGACATTGAACCCCGTTCCGTTGATGAATGTTGATGTAGAACCGATTGGTCAAACTGGAAACAAGCAATCCAAGTTGAACTCGGTTCACTTGCGAAACATAAGGTGTTTGGACTTGTAGCTCCTACTATTCCATTTGTGAAGCCTGTTGGCTACAAGTGGGTTTTCGTTCGGGAGCATAATGAGAAGAACAAAATTGTGTTTTACAAAGCTTGTCTTGTTGCGCAAGGCTTCTCACAATACCCTCAGATTGTCTATGACAAAACTTATCAGTTTGGTAGTTTTTGAAAAACTGAATATGCATGATGGACGTAGCAACTGCGTATCTCTATGGGGATCTTGATACGAAAATTTATATGAAAGTTCTCGAAGGACTTACATTGACTGGATCAAATACTTCCAAACCTCGGAACATGCTCTCAATTTGGCTGAGGCATTTGCTTTATGGTTTGAAGCAATCCAGAAGAATGTGGTATAACCGTTTGAGTGAGTATTTGACTAGTTAGGGATATGTGAACAATGAACTATTACTTTTGTGTGTTCATTAAGAAGTCACATTCCAGTTTTGCAATAGTTGCAGTATATGTCGATGACATGAACCTTATCGAAACTCCTGACGAGCTCGCGAGAATTGGCGTGCACATGAAGTCGGAATTTGAGATGAAAGATCTAGGAAAGACTCGATACTGTCTCGATCTCGAGATAAAGCACCGTTCGAATAGAATCTTAGTACATTAAATGAACTACACCTAGAAAGTGGTATGCCGCTTTAATAAGGATAAAGCGAAGCATTCGAGTACTCCTATGGTCGTTTGATCGCTAGATGCAAAACAAGATCCCTTCAGTCCAAAAGAGGATGATGAAGAGATTTTGGAGCCTAAAGTTCCTTATCTAAGTGTGATAGGCGCTTTATTGTACTTAGCTCAATGCACTAGACTCGATATCTCCTTTGATGTTAATCTTTAGGCAAGATACAGTAATGCACTAACATTCAGACACTGGACTAGTGTTAAAGGCATCTTTCGCTACCTTAAGTGAGACTTACTTCCTTATGCAAGTTCTTACCTTATTGAGAATAAAGTTTTCCCATAATCAGGTGCCGACGAGTCGACTTCCTCAACTTCTACATGATGTCGAATCTACCTTGGGTATTTACACACTCAAGGGGGAGTGTTATAAACTTTCCTAGTTTTACTGTGATTTTGTAAATCCTAGATTAGATTTGATTCTAGTTATTCTATCCTATATGGACTTGTATTTCTTGGGGATGAAGGATTTCTTCTCTCTCTTATTACTATAAATAAAGGTACTGCATAGGGGGAATAACATATCCTCTGCACACACATTCCTCTACACAATTTTACAAACACATCTCTTTCTCTTTTCTCTCATTTCCGCCGGCCCCCTTCCCTTTGTCAGATAAAATATGCTACAACAAATTTTATGTTATAGGTAATTTATACTATTTAACTCAAAAATAAAATGTTCAGGATTTAATCAAGAATACTCACGAAACAATCAAGTGTATACATCTTGATTATTTATGATTGTCTTTGGCATCGACACACATAGTTCTTGAAAATTATCTTCACTTTCCCAACATATTGATCAACAATTAGGAACTTTAGGGTGCGTTTGTTGCACCGGACTGTCTTGGACTAGACTAGCTTCAGGGGGTAAGCTGGACTGGCTTAGACTAGACTAAGTTGGACTAGCTTAGTGAAGTGTTTGGTGCAGTGTCGGACCAAGCTATAGACTTTTTTTTTTTTTTGCCATTTTTTTATTCATTTTTGGCTTAAAAATTAAACAAAAATTAATAATTAAAGGGTAGTGAAGTCTAGAAATGAATAGACCTAAGCAAATTTTCTTTCCCCTTCCTTCCTTTACCCTTCCTCGTTTCTCTTCTCCATCATTTTCTCTCTAACAAATTATGCATCAATCTCTTACTTTTCTTGTTTAATTACAAGAATTTGTTGGTTAACCATTTGCCAAGCCTTCAGAGATTCCAAAAAGAAAGGCAAGCCTTCCAATAACCAATTAAACCTACAAATCCCAGAAGAAAAAAAAAACCCAGAAACCGGGAAAAAAACCCAAAAACCCAGAACAAAAAATCGATTTACTGAGATTGCGAAGCAATCATGGTGGAGATGACCCAGTCGATGAGGAGGCAAGCTGAAGGCAAAGCCAAAATTAGTAGCTTCAAAGCCACAACCATGGCAATAACGAAGCAACAAAGGAGAAGAAGATGACGAAGATGACCCAGTCAACGAGGTCATCGTCGGAGATGAAGAAGTCGACGAGTTCGTCATCGGAGATGAAGCCGTGCTCGAAGCTTGTGTCGTCGAAATCGACGTCGGGGAGGTGATTCGAGCAGGACGAATAAGTTCTTAGCTAGTCCGCTAGTTTTCGAGGGGACACTCTAAGAACGGCTAGTGAGGTTGTTAGTGAAAGCGAGTCCTGGCTAATCCCGTTAAAACTAGTCTAGCCAGGAAACAAACATGGGACTGGACTAATCTTTAGTCTAGTCCAGTCCAATGAACTTTAGTGAGGGGAAAACAAACACCCCCTTAAATCTTTCTCACTACATGAAATTGGAATGTGACTCTTCCATCAGTATATTTAATTTATTTTTATCTAAAAATTAATTTTAGTAAACATTACGCACACTCCGATCAGGAATGTCAATTTGGGCACTTGAATCACGGCATGATGGCCGACAATTGAAAGTTGAAGAAACCATAAAGTGAAGATAATATGAAAAAATGTGAATAAATTAAAATTTAAAGAAACTAAAGCAACAGTGCGCAATGTGTGAGTTAGAACCCAAATTACAATGCATAAGTGTAGAGCATAAGTACGAGTGTAGCATAAATGACAAATATTATCATCCAAGGTAGGATGGATGTTAATACAATAAAAGGAAATAACTTCCTACATTATCAAAAGTGAATGTCAGCGTCTGCCAATAATCCTCGTCACCACAAGAGCACCGCCACATAGTCTTGGATGGGCGAAAAACAAAGGTGACTGGACAAAATAAAGTTTTGTAAAACCGTTGTTTTCGTAAATAGTAATCCCTCGTAGTAAAAGGATAGGAGCATATTTTTGTGACTTAATTAGCTTGTTTCCTTGCATTTACTTAATTAGTTCTTAGTTATTTTAGTATTTTAAGCTATTTTCATGTGTTTGTAGGTCCATAAGCCTTATGAAGCAATAAAGTGCATTTTGGAGCTTTTGGAGCAAAATTGGGCTTGGAATGGATAGCATATGCTTGGAGCAAAAGGAATGGACGAAATTGAAGACTTGAAGATGTTAGGAGTCCTAATCAAAGAGGGATTCCTACTCAAATGAGGATTCTTACTTGAAGTAGGAAAGTTAAGCCAAGGTTTCCTATTTTGGTTTGACCTTTCCTAATCCTAAATGTCCCTAAGTTCCAGCAACATTGAAGGTTTCCTATGCATTCTAGGACAAAAACCAAAGGTTCCTTGCACCATTCTAGCCTTGCCGCACAAGGGAGACCTTCCCTTTCCTATTTTTTGCACCAAATCACATTCCCTTTTTAATTCACCACCTTTCCTCTTTCCCTTTGCCTTTGCCACACCCTATATTCCCTTTCCTTTTAATTTCTGACTTTGACTTAGTTTTTTTCCTAGTAGTTTTAGAATAACAATCCTTTGACATTAATAAAAAAAAACTTTATTTCCTTTTCTCATTGGATTTCTGATTCACCTTTACCTTATTTCCCTAGGGTTTTAGATACTTGGCTATATTAATAAACCTTTGCCGTACCCTTTAGAGATTTTTTCATCCTGCCATACACCACCTCAACACACCCCTAATTCATCACACTACTCTGCCGCATCCTACATTCATTCTCCACCATTCCCATACATTCATACCTTCAAACACACATCCACACACCATCCCTCTACTTTGCCGCATCCCCTTACCAACCCAAATCCATTCCTAACCCAGAAACACATCCAAAATCATCCCTTAACCTCTGTGCCGCAACAAGGAGAAGAAGAGAGAGGAGCTTGAATGTGCAGGGCATCCAAGTTGATTTGCTGGGCATTTTAGGTGTAATCAATCTTTGGTTTTCAATGTTTAAATTCAATTTTGTTTCTTTTGCTGTGAACATGAGAGGCTAAACTTGTTTTAGCTAGGGGAGACTTTGAAGCCATGATTTTATATGCAATATGAATTGATTAAATCCAGTTATGAATTTGTGAATTGTGAATGCAATTTGCTTAACTGTTTTATTCAAAACTTGTTCTTGTATGTTGATTAAGGGTGCACACTTAGTTTGCATGCATGAATTTGATGCTAGAATATAAGGGAATTTCACATAATTGTTAGGAACTTATATTCACAAGTAGTGAAGGTTGCTAGTCACGATCGCGTTAAGTTAAATTCCTGGCATGAGTATTATGATGTCATAGTTACGAATGTTTTGTCAATGCTTATGATTTTCATAGAACGTAATGATCTTTGATTGTATCTCTATTATGATGTCATGTAGGGAACTTTTGAAGAATGCTTTGGGTTGTCGAATGATGTCATCCAATCCAATCACTAAAGGAAAATTTGAAGATTAATTAGTGATTGACACGGTTAATCTGGGGCAGTGTCGTTCATAATTCAACAAAAGAGTAACTGGAAATCGATTCATGTTCATAGAAGTTATGTGTGGATAAGGAACCTCTAGTTAAGCCCAAAAACCATCTAGAAATCCAAAATCATACCAAACTTTGTCTAGTTTAGTTTCTGTCTTGTTTTAGTTCAAATTCGTCAAAACCAAAACCCCTCTTTGTTTTAAGTGTCAATTAGGTTAGAATTTGAGTTATTTTGTGTTTTTGAGTGTCTTGAGTCATAATCAAATCATTTTTCGTTTTCCTAGTGTCTAGTTTGAGTCAATTTGATTGTTTGAAGCTGTTTTGAGTCTTTTAAGGTTGTTTGAGTCATATAACCTTAGTTAGAGTTTTACAGTCTAGTTTTTATGTTTTTAGGTCAGTTTAGTTTAGATTATCAATCTCTCCTAATCTCCGTTTTGGAACGATCCCTACTTATACACATACTACAATTGTCAAAAGAGGGTTTTAATTTGTGTGCTTGTTTTACATTGCATCATAAAGCATGTACAGTTCTCAAATACTCATACTACTCATATGTAAACAGTAAAGTACCCAAATAACAAAAATGGATGTAGGATACGAGTATTGAAATAATACACATAATATCTGCAAAGCTCATTGTTGTGTTCCTTTCAAGTGCAAATATAAGGATAGTATAATGGCACAAGTAAGGGTATCGAACCACAAGGGCTTATTAGATGGTTTTTAGTTAAAATGCAAAGTTTTGAAGCCATTTTCATTAAGTTTTCTTATATTTTTTTTCTCAACGACTACCAGCCTTCAAACTCGTAACTATGAGGTTCAATGCCAATGCACTTTACCACAAGGTTGGGAAGAACGCAGGCAATTACTTATTTTATATACTAGCTGAATGGTGATAATTTGTACAAGATAGTCTCTACATTTAGAGATTAATCATTTACCCGTGTTCTGCTACGCCTAGACTACTATAATAACAAACCTAAAATATGACATCATTTAGCATTAATTTAAGGAAATTGTTATTAGTACTCTAAAAATCTCATTTGGCACTCCAAACTTTCTATAATTAGAAAGAAAAATACACTTATGAGAAGTATAGAATGAAATTTGTGGAGTGCTAATAATAATTCAATAATTTAATTAGTTTTTTTTTTTTAAATTCTTTTTTATTAAACGACGTTAACTTCTCTTCCCCGGACTCACATCCTCTCTCTCTCTCTCTCTCTCTCTCTCTCTCTCTCTCTCTCTCTCTCTCTCTCTCTCTCTCTCTCTCTCTCTCTCTCTCTCTCTCTCTCTCTCTCTCTCTCTCTCATAAATCCCAATTTTGCAGACCATCAAAACCGTGGCTGCCACATCCCATGTAACCACAAAAAGAATTTAGGACGAGAACAAAAACAATCCAACATGATAGCGAATATCTCACAAGTTTCATAATTTATTTTTTATCGTTTTGAGGTTCTATTGTATATTTGCTCGACAAGGTTTTATTAAAGTTTACGATATTTGGCAGCCATGGTTATTTTCTCTTTCTTTAACTGAGGCTGTCATTTTTTCCGTTGTTTGCAAGAACACAAACAACCTAATCAACAAACGTCAGTTTAGAGAATAATCAGAGTAAAGTAATTAAATTCAATGCTAAATGATGTGTCGTATTTTAGGTTTATTATATTGTTATAATAGTCTAGATGTAGCGAAGTGCAAGTAAATGCACAATCTCTAAATATAGAGACCCGGAATCCTTTCGTACATATATGCATGTATAAGTGATTGAGCACATAATTCAACCTTATGAATGCATTGACTTGAAACTAAAGAGGATGCATTCATGTAGAAATCAATTATATTGTAAAGCAGATAAACTTGTTGTGGAACTAGCTTTTGGTATCGATATATTTTTCCTTCTAATTTTGAAAAATCTCACAAATTTGAATCTCTTTTTTCAGTAAATATTAAAAGTGTGTTTACATGTCCATAATTGAAATTAAAAGTCGAAGTGTGATTTCGATTATGGGTTATTCTTGTGTTGCTAAAATTTGAAGGAATCAAAATGGGTGGGGACCACACAAAAAATGAAATTGGATTCTTGATTTTGGAAGAATTGTGTTCCTGAGATGGGAAGGTGTCATTAGGGCTGGGTTCGGTTGGCAAACTGTGCCAAATTCCTTGTGCCACTTGCCAGCCACATATACACAATTACCAAAAATTAGTTACCGCTAGCCAACTATCTTCTCGTGGTTGCCAAAAATCGGTTCAGCCAAATTGTTTTTGCTAGTTTGGTTGGTAAATGGCACAATCGGTGATTTGCAAATAAGCTACAAAAACAACAGCTCAAAACCATGTACCGACCCATATAAAACAAATCAGAAAAAAGAAAAAGAAATTGATGTTGCAATTTTTCAATTGATGATAAGCCAACATAATCATGACTTAAAAAATTAAAATGGAACATAATCCAAATAGTTATAAGTTCACAAACTCAAAAGTCTAACTAATATAATTGCCTAAATTCAATTGTAGCAACTAATGCATACTCAAAACTCAAAAGTATGGTTTTGGTTATAAGATCCTCTTATTATAATCCCAAACCAAATAACTTGTTGTTTTGATAATGCAATGTCACTGAAGTAGCAGCAACCAATGCATGTGAAATCTTCCATGAATCAATTCTTTGAAGCACTTGGCATTGATGTTCCTTCTTGAGATCTAGAGTATAACCATCAACCATTTACCTAAATCTAAGAGCTGATGAAGAAGAATAAGATTTCTGAAATCTATATGGCAGAGCTAGCAGTTGGCGCGATGGCAGGGAGGTGTGCGTTGAAGAGAAGAAGAAAACTCAGAGATCAAGGCTGTTAAAAGTTGTGCAAGAGTTAGAACAAAAAATTGGACAGTCATTTATTTTTTAAACCCTAACACTGATGAGTCATTTATTTTCTACAACCCCAAAAGTTGAAGACTCAAGCATGTAAAAAATATTTAAACTATCTAAACAGGAAATATGTTTATATATATTGGTCGGCATGGCATACCGTTGGTATACAAAATCCAATACCAAAGCCATACCATTAATTGTCGGTTCGGTATAATGCCAACCAATTATGAAAAAATACCAAAACTACACCATATCATTATGAACCAACCGGTATGATTTAGTCAGTAAATCGGTTTATGACAGAAATTTCTCACCCTAGGTGTCATTGAATTTCGGGAGACAAGCGAAATCCGGAATACAACTTTTCTACTTATTATAACCCCATCTAATTTCAATCTGCCACTGAAATCAACAATCCCAGACCTCTTCGCCTGTCTCCCTTTCACCTCACTCTAGATTTACACCCCAATCAACCAATCCTAATAACCTTAGGACGTCTTCAGATATTGTAAACGCTGGTTCTTCTATGGTTGTGGTGTCGTGGTCGTGTGGGGATGGAGGAGCGGGAGAAAGGACGGAGCCACATGAAATGATAATGAAGGATGTGCAGAAAATAAAATGTTGGGGAGGGAGGGAGAGGGTGCTGGCGACGGCGGTGCTGGCTGGGGAGAGGACTGACAAGGATACTGGGAGAACAAAAAAAGACATGAGGATTGAAAAGGTCGAAAAATTGGGCTGCTTGACTATGGGTATAAAAAAGAACAATACTTGGCTACTCAAAGATGAGTAGTAACTCCTACTCAAAAATTTTCAAAATTGTTCGTTATCAGTTTATATAACTTAGTGTTTATAATCAGAACCGTTCATATTATAAAGTACCCTATAAAGATCGTCTCTACAAAAAATCAATTAAAACTAAGGTCATTTAGTCATCAAACTGTTTTAAAATAAATGAACGATATTGGTAAAAGCCTTATGAATCGTCTATGTATTTGCTAGAATAGATTGACTAAATGACCATAGTTTTAATTTATTTTTTGGCGAGATGTGTGATCATAATATGAATGTCTCTGATGATCAGCACAAAACTTTGTGATTAATGCACTAAGAGTTTTAAGTAGGAGTTCATATTCATCTTTGAGTAGCCAAATTCTGTTATATAAATAATTAGGTTTAAAAGGGTCAAAAAGGGTTGAAAACTTAGTTTATAAATAGATAGAAAATTCAATTATTTATGGGTTAATGTTGTTTATGAAAGTTAAATTTTATTAATTATCACATAAAAGAGCTCATTTAGACCAATGGCAGTTTAGTAATCAAATGGTTTCGATTTCGATTCAGAAGTGAATTGGTAAACAATTTATATGGAACTGACATCATTCCTACTCCGTTTCTTAACAATTTAGTAAACACCTTTCATAGGAATCTGTTTCTCATTCCTCATCAATCCAATTCCTCCCATTTTGATTACGGATTAGTAAACAAGTCATAAGAAGATATTAAACTTGATGCCTCTTCTATCTAGAACAACCCTCAAAACGATCCAAAACAAGAATTTTTGCAGTCTTTCAAGCAGTTATGTCGGTAAAGCAAGCTATGCTTCACACGGCCCCAAGGAAGCCAAAAGGCTCTCCCCTCTCACGACCTACCCAAGGAAAATGGTTCAGGCAGCTCAGCTGGTGACCGGTAGTATACTTTGATCGTGGGCTATATGTATCCCTTAAACTACCACGTTAGATCACTACAAAACACAACGTTTAAACGTCATCCCACTAGTCCTACGTTTTCACTGCAAAGTCCAACGTTATCCCACTTCTTGTACGCTTTTTTTCTGTGATTCATGAGTGGCCACCATACACCCAATCACTATGGTTGCTAGTTCAAAAAACAATCCCGTAATACATGTCCTGAATAAAAAAAATTAATTAATTTTATACTTGCAAGTGTGCATTGTAGTAATCCGAACGAAGACAAGCAAGTTGAATTAGGGCTACCTGAGTATCGACTTTTAAAGACTATATATAGAATATAAAGATTTTACCGTACTTCGGAGTATGAGATTTTTTTTAATATTTGAACATTAAAATTTTATTTTAAAAATATAAAAATTGAGATTTAATGATGAAAACATTTGAAGTATCCCCAGAGCATCATAGAATTTTGGTACAATATGATCATCAAAAGCAACAATAAGGCAAGGGTTTCAATTTCTAATGTTAGAAACCTTTTTTTAACGCCACCAAATTAAAACAGATTCACCACAAATGTAGAGTTCGAAGATATTATATATTTTTTTTTGTAAGGCGATATTGATGATTGTGAATTTATATTAAGCCATACAATGAATCAATTCACCATCTATAAAAGTCAAACATGAACTCTGAAGAAAATTGAAATTCCACCTTAAAACGAGGTGCTATATAAACCATTCGAGTTTATTCTTTCAGATTTTCCACTTGTAATACTACAGTGAAAAGATTTTGGGCCAATAAAGATCAATCTGGTTATTCTCCATTTAAAGTAAAATTTTATACATTTAAACGATTTATATGCACCAAATTTTATTATATTAATTTTAAAACTTCATTAACGAAGACTTGGATGATGGGCAATTTTCTACGTGAATATTTACTAGAAATAGCAGTAAAGGATGAATTTTCTAAGTTCATATTTGCTACAACGAGAATTGTACAAATCCAATCCCAGCATTTAAAAAAAATAGGAAAACTAATGAAAAGTTTTTAAAAACTTTAGTTTTAATCAAAAGGACAAAGTAAAGGTGCAAGTGAATAGTACCATAAATGACTTTTCAAGGTAAAAATGTCTTTAACATTAAAAGTGAACAATATCAGGAGTGTTTTGTTAAGATTCCCTAAAAAAAATGTGTACATGCGTGTGAGATTGTGATTGGTTGTAGCTTTACTTGTTTAGTTACTCCATCAATCAAAACATGTGATGTACTCTACACACCATCCTTACTCTATTCCTGCACACTCTAGGCTACTAGGCTACCTCCTACTACTTCTGCTTGCCAAAACATTGCATGACAACTTCATTACCAATATCATTAAATATTTCTCTATATAAAAATAATCATGCTATCATTCATTTATTGATCTCGTATGTGATTTTTCAATTGATTTTTTTAGAAATTTCATGGCCAAAAATGCTTTTACAATGTTGGTAATTCCAACTGAAAGAGTTAATGCTAATTTCACAAGCAAGTAAACAAATTATACACCCTGCTAATGTAACAAGTGTTTGTATTTTTTTGTGTACTAAAAAAAATGAGTGGGGGCATTCCGTCCTTCTGGGCCTAAGGTGGTTCCGTCCATGCCTAGGTGTATAAGTTGCTTTCTAATACTACAATCACGTGAAGCTGGCTCTACACGCTCACACATAGATCCTAGTTATCTAGTGCAATCTAGGGACATGCTTTGCACCTAATTTGGATCCAAAATGAATGTAAGGTGGATGTGAACATACCTATGTGAAGCTAGTCCTAGCCTATGTAGTACAAGTTAATAAAAAGAGAAACCATGCAAACATTTATGATAAGCATATATAGTACGTATAACATCATGCCACATTTTGTAAACACAAATGATAATTAAATAATAAGGTATAAGACCTTGATGAGTGGCTCACCGACGCAATCGTGGTCTGCCCCTCGCCAATCGGAGTTTCGCGTGAGAACCGGATATTTTGCCAGATTTCAAAACATAATTAAAACATATCCATTTCACCACCAATTTTCACCTTTAATATGCCAAATTGAAGCTACGAGCGAGAGGATTTGAATTATACCTAAATTGTCGCTAAAGGGAGGGCAGAGGTGATCGAAAAACAATCATGAAGTTTGGCCCAAAGTTAGTTCATTTGGTCAAAGGTAGATTCGAGCATGCAATGCTCAAATTTGAGACAAGGGATGACATGGAGTCGTTTGGTATTGCTAACTCAATGGGAACAATGGAGCAAACATATAAGGTTTGGCTAAAAAATGTGTCGGAAAAAACTGCAACCCAACTGGAACAATGGAGGCTTGAGGGTTCTGTCCAAAACTCATAGATATAAAGCTAAACTTCACATGCAACTGGTTCAGAGGTTACCTAAAATCAATAGGATTTGAAAGGTACAACTTTCGTGGCATACTGTCGCCAGAAAGGTGAGAACTCGCCAGGTTTCTTTTAGATTTGAAATGGAGGTTGTTCGAGTTAGATCTGTCCCTCACATAGCTCCCCGAGGCTCTTGCCTATCGGGTAAGGCTTGTTGCTTAGTGTGTTGCAATATGAGTTTGCAGTTAGTTTGAATGGTGCCTTTGTGGGGCCTTTGGTTAGACTTTAAGGCTCACAATCAAAACTAACATAGATTTGAGCATGCCACTGTTATCTTTATATAACAAACTGTTGTTTAGTTGTGAAATGAGTTGATTACTTGCGCCACAACCAAAATGAGGGGGGTTCAGGGCCCTTCCAACCATTACAATTAACTTTAAAAGAGTAAAAGTTCATTAGTTTGGCTAGATTGGTCACATGTGAAACTTTGAATGGAAAATAGTTGAAAGTGATTTAGACACATAATGAGATATGCATTAAAAAACAAATCTACTTTATGTAAGTACAAACAAGAGAGACTAGGGCAAGGTTCAACTTTTTGCAACCACTTCTCTTTGTGTTTACATGAGTTTGTAGACTCTTGGAAACAAAATGAAAATAGGTCTTACTCGAGGGAATCAATACTACAACACTGGGGGAAGGTAGCAAAGCCTCTAAACTTGACAAAATGTGACTTTCTATGGGGATTCTACGACTAAAAAGGCAGAGTCTGGACAAAACACAGCTTTTTGGTTTTTGGCTTGTTTGAGAGCAAAGTTTAGATGTCTTTTGATTGATTGGTTGAGTGTCCTTGTCTTTGGTGTCATTTTCTACTTTTATAGGCACTTTAGCCTGACTGTCTAAGCTTTGACTTACTGATGACTTTCAGATGATGATATTCTTACTTATGGGAGAAGAAGGATCTTTTAAGTATTAAATGATAGATGTTCTCCAGTCTTCTATCTCAGGCTTTTTAGTCATTATATCCAAGATAAATCCTCTCTCAAAGATAGAAGAGAGATTTCTCTTTTGTACTTCTACATTTATCTCAGGCATTCTCTCTTTAACTTGTACCCTAGAAGCCATCTGTGCCATTTCATTGGTAATTAAATTTGCTTCTCTGGGGACATGGTTGATTGTCACTTCATTGCCTTAATATTCTAACAATTGAGTAGCTGCCTAGTAATATCCTGCCATTCTAAGGTGTCTGCACTTGTATTCTCCATTCAATTGATTAATCACCAACTCATAATCACCATATATTTCTACTTCAGCTACCCCTAACTCCATTAGAATTTCCAAGCCAATAATCAATGCCTCATATTCTGCCCTGTTGTTGGTAGTATCTTTGTAATTTAGAATGAAAGAGTAGCAATGTTGAATTCCCTTTGGATCAAGGATGACAATTCCAGCTCTTGCAACATGTTGGGTGAAAGATCCATCGAAATATAGTCTCCAGGGAGTAATCCATAGGCTATTTATTATTTTTACTTCTTGTTGGATCCATTCATTTTTGCCTGAATGAGCTTTACCAGGTGGGATCCAAAGGCTAGCTACCTCTAAAGTTCCAAGGATATTGATAAAGGCTACCTCTAAACCTTTACTTGTCCCTTTATTACCCTTTGAGGTACATACTGAAAACTGAACTCTGATAGTTCTAGAATCCATTTCTCAATCCTTCCAGTTAGCATTGGTTTTGACAGCATGTACTTGATCACATCAATTTTGGCAATTATATGGATATGGCAATGCAGTATGTAATGCCTCAATTTGTAAGTAGTAAAGGACAAAGCTAAGTATAGCTTCTCAACTGGGATATATCTTGTTTCTACCTCAATAAGGACCCTACTTAGCTAATATATTGCTTGCTCTTTCCCCTCTTCATTGTTCTGAGCTAACAAACTCCCTATTGATTTCTCGGATGCAAAAATATAAAGTTTCAAGGGTTTCCTCATTTGGGGAAGCATGAGCACTAATGGAGAAGCTAGACAAGCCTTTATCTTGTCAAAAGCTTATTGGTGTTAAGGGCCCCACTCAAATGTCTCTTGATTCTTTTATCTCAACAAGTGAGTTAATGGTTGGAGAGCTAACAAACTCCCTGTTGATTTCTCGGATGCTGAAATATAAAGTTTTAAGGGTTTCCCCATCTGGGGAAGCATGAACGCTAGTGGAGAGGCTAGACAAGCCTTTATCTTGTCAAAAGCTTCTTGGTGTTGAAGGCCCCACTCAAATGTCTCTTGCTTCTTTTATCTCAATAGGTGAGTTAATGGTTGGATCTTCCCCACCAGATTAGCAATAAATCTCCTCAAAAAGTTAATCTTTCCTAGCAACCTCTGCAAATGAACTTTGTTAGTGAGGGAAGGTAACTCCATTATAGCCCAAATTTTGTTCTTGTCCACTTCCACACCTCTCTGGTGGACCAGGAATCACAAAAAATTGCCCGATTTAACCCCAAAGGCACGTTTCTTAGGATTCATCTTCAACTGATGGGTTCTCATTCTTAGCAAAGCTTGCTTAAGGTTCTCCAAGTGTTGATCTTCAGGTCTAAACTTCACCACGATATCATCAATGTACACCTCCATGCTATGCCTGATTAAAACATGAAAAATAGCATTCATTGCCCTTTGATAAGTAGCACTAGCATTGTTCAACTCAAATGGCATAACTACGTATTCATATACTCCTATATGTCCTGGCCATCTAAATGTTGTCTTATGTATATCTTCTTTAACCATTTTTATCTGATTATATCCAACATTCCTCTCCATAAAAGATAAAACTTAATGTTTTGCAACTGCATCGATGGACAGGTCAGCCATAGGCATAGGGTATTTATCCTTGGGAGTGGCTTCATTAATGTTTCTATAATCTACACAACACCGGATGACATTAGTTACAACTTTGAATACAGGTACAATGTTGGCCAACCATTCTAAATACTTTGCAGGCCTAATAAATCCTGCCTTTACCAACCTCTCAATCTCTTCTTTGATTTTATTTCTTTTATTTTCTTCGACATCCTTCTTGGTGCTTGCTTCACAGATCTGTACCTTTCTTTGATAGGCATCATGTGCTCCAACTAATTGGATCTAATCCAAGCATCTCCCTGTAGTGCCATGCAAAACAGTCCTTGAATTCATGCAAAAAATCAACTATTTTTGCCCAATCTCCAGCTTTCAACAAATTACTGAGTTGTATTGGCCTTAAGTCCTCCTCAGTTCCCAAATTAATGGTTTCCAATGGGTTTTGTACTTCAGGTGTTGGTTTATCAGGTTTTGTAAACAAAAATTCCACTGATTTTGGAGCCTCGGGCTCATTCTTTGGCCAGTCTAAGTCATATATACACTTTGCTATGTGAATGGCTACTTTCACTTCTTCTTCCAAAATCTTTTTTCCTTCTCTATCTTTGGTGCCCGAAGTTCCTTCTCCCCACTCTGCCATTTCTTTGGCTGAGCTCTCCTTAATCTCTATTATTTCTCTCCTATACTCCAACAGTTACTTGATTAAGGACTAACTGCTACTACTAGGTTCTTCCTTTTTTGGTTAATCATCATTAGTGTGCAGAGACAATATAAGGCATGTCTCATTCCTCCTTAGTGAGAGAAATCCCTTGTTCTAGGAGTTTCTGGGCTGTTACCTTAGTACAGTGGCCGTTCTAATCAGCACCTATACACTTTAAGATCCCAACATTGGCATTGTAGAAATGAATTTCTACAACATTGGTTGTGGGAAAAAATGGTTGTGACTTGACTTCCACTATCTCCCAAAATCCTTGTTCCTTAAGGGCTATCTCATGATAAACAACAACTTATTGGTGTAAAGTGGATGGCACATACAAACTTTGGTGGATCCAATCCCTTCCCAATAATGCCCCATAAGTAGAGCTACTATCCACTACAAAGAATGCCAACATGATCCTCTTGGATCCCAAGCTTACTTCTAAAGGCAATATCCCATGTGTTTTGGTGATGGCCCTAGAGAAACTAGATAATGTGAGATCAATAGGGATAAGATCTTCCTCACTTCTACATAGCTTCTTTATCTATTTGAGAAAGAGCACATTGACTGCTACCCATCATCTATCAACACCATTTTGATTGAAACTCTCTCTAAATGAGTTATCATATATATGGGCTTCATATGGTTATCATTTTGTCAGAGTAAACCCTCTCGGGCTCTTTTTGTGTAGGGTCGGGCAAGTCTAGCTTGATCCCTCTTTTCCAACTTCCTCAATATTCACAAGTGTCATCATTAGTTTTGGTGCCAAATAACCACATTCAATTGATGATGGTTGATCTGGTTCTACACAGAACATGGCTGATAAGACATAGGATATGTTCACATGAAAGGTGCCGGGTCCAGTACTTCTTCCTTTTTCTCTCCAATCTGACATAGAAACTGATCCATCCATGCCTAGTCATCCTTGGTTAACATTAACTTGGGCATTTCCTTTTCTCTTATTATATCGAAGCCATGCAACTACTTTGGAGCTTCAAAGGGAACATCCTCCAATAGTGGTGGAGGTATCCTTCTTTTAGGAGAAATGGTTCCAAAACAGATAGGCTCTGGATTGCAACATGGTGTAGGTACCATCACCATGATTTCTTGGGCTCTTTTCAATATGTTGTAATTTCCTGGATGGGGGGTTCTAAGTTACATGATCCCCTATGGCTTCAACTTTACTATTAGCTATCTTTACCTCTTTCTTACTTCCTGAACTGAGTTGTCTTCCTCCTCATTGGGTGAACCTCTTGAACTTAGCATTTTCAGAAGCTTCTGAAATGGCAGAGATTTTTAGTGAGTTCATATGAGCCTTATGTTGCCTCTAAACCCTCCTTATCATAGACGCTCCCATCTCTCTAACAGGTCTCCCGTATTTGACCACTACGTACTATTTTCTGCCCAGGCGGGCTGGATTTCCTTTTGTAACTGGGGGAATCAGGCTTATGGTTCTCTCTCGCCATTCTTGTCTTATGTTGCTGTGGTAGACTAGCTGGGGAGGTTTAACATCCACCCATCTTGGCAACGTTGCTTTCTTATCTTCTAGTTCTTCAGAGGCTTCAAAGTCCCCGAACTCCTCAGATAAGCCTTTAGCCTTTGAATCTCCTGCCAACCTTTGGAACACATTCTTGGTAGTTTCTTTCTCAGCAACCCGAGTAATGTTTTTGTGGGTTGCTTACTTCTTTATCTCTCTTTTTCTGACCAACTCTCGATCAATGATGGTACTTGATGCTGGCACCTCGAGTTCACACTTACACTAACATCTGTTACACATAACCATTCCTTTAACCACAACTGCTTGGGGCATGTCGAGCAATTTTCTGACATCTTTTGTTGGCCTAACTGCTTGTTTTCTTTCTCCCATTTTATCCATGGTAGCCTTTCCTTTCCCTATCTCAACCTAATGAAGATTGATCATGTTGATTGGGGCTTCTAGGAATGGATCTATGTCAATAATCATATTAGATTGGGGCGTCTCCAACAATAGTTTCCCCTTGACTATAAGGTCTTGGATCCAATCTCTGAACTGCACACAATTAGTTATGGAGTGATTGAAGGTGTAGTGAACCGTGTAGTATTTCTTCAATCTAAGTTCCTTAGGTTTAAGCATTTTCTTGGTACTGTTGGGCATGATTACTCTAGCCCTTACTAGTTCCTCATAGATGTTTGCAGCTTGGGTTAAATCAAAGGAGTGTGACTACTTTGGGGGCTTCATGGGCACAAAGCCTTCATCATTCATTATGATCTTCTAGTCTTTGATGGGCTGGACCAATCCTTTCACCATTAAAGGTTTCGAAAGGAGTGGTCATCTCTATAGCACATAACTCAATTCCCTTTCCTAGACTACTATCAATCTCTCCTGGCTTTTAGCCTTCAAACTCCAGGTGGTGTATTGGGGCTTTGTTTTTATAGAAATGAGGTGATTTAGATGAGTGTTTTACTTGCTATTCCTCTATCAACAACTTTTCATACTTAGTAGCCGCAATCACCAACTCTTGAAGCTCATTAAACTGCACATCATAAAACTTCTTCCTCAATGGTAGCCTTAAAGCCTTTTGGACAATGGCTATGAGTTGAGCATGGTTGATTTGGTGTCTCTTTATGCTTCTATAGGCATTTTAGCCCGACTGTCCAAGTTTTGCCTTTTGCTAATGACTTTTGGAGGGTGATGCGTCATTACTTATTTATTCATCCATGCCCTTGAAAAGTGCTTTTTGCTATGGTGAGCTACCATTTGTCACCCATCACCTCTCACATAGGCATATGGCTTATGCGTTGCTAAAATAGTTTTTAAATTCTTCATGGGCTATTGGCTTGCCCGAACCCAATCTCTCCATTGCTTCTTGCATTCTTGGGCCTTCAATGTCATAAAGCCCATTGTCCAATTTTAACCCAAACAAAGGTTGTGGTCCATCGAGTTTGGGTTTGAAGGGTCCGTTCATGTCTATGAGTTTAAGGAGGAGAAAGGGAGTTAGTGGTGGTGGTGGTAAAGCTCACCAAAGTGGGCAGCAATAGGTGGTGGTGACTTTGGGTGTTGTGCATAGAGATTAGAGAAAGAGAATGAAAGAAAGTTAGAAAGAGTGTGTAAGTGGACTCAGGTAGTGGCATGAAGGGTTGTAGGAAGAGGGGGTAAGTGGTTACTTTGCAAGTGCGTGTATTTGGGTCAAGCCTAACCAATAAATTAATTAGGCACTAGACCTAATTAGGATACAGTAAAAGTAAATGGGCCAACTTGCTCACTTGTTTAACAAGTCTATTTGCAAGGCCAGCTAGCAAACCACTAGTACCACAGCCTGTAGCCTCCAATACTGACAGCCCACTGCTATCTTGAAAATGGCTTGTGGATTTTCAATGGTGTAAAATTACCCTTTTGCCCCTCGCCTTGAAACATGCACAATTTGTTCCTTACACGTCCAAGTTACGTCTCTTTGTGCTCACGCATTCGCAAAAGCAAGTACTACGAGAATATTCTAAGAGAATGGGCAATAGGTGTGACGACCCAGAAGGTCAACTGAAGTCAACAATTTCTCCTTTTAGGAGCATTTTGGTCATTTCATGCTTAGGAAATTAAATAAAATAATTTCTAAGATAGGTCATAACAATTAACGAGGGACTTTGAAAGTTCCTTAATTACATAATATATTTTTGTTCTCTACAATTACCAGCCTTTAAACTTGAAACCACGAGAGATTTTTCAATGTGACCATCATACGGGATGGTACACCACATGTTACTATATAAATTGTGGGATATGTGTGTTAAAAAGTTAATAACTTAAAAAATAAAATTTCAGATCACTTACATAAAACACGTGGTGTACCATCTGTATTCCCATCACAACTAAAAATTTCTCTCAAACCACGAGGTTGAATGTTAATGCACTTTATCACAAGATTGGGAAGAAGGAAGGTAATTACTTATTTTATATACCCACCGAGGTGATAATTTATACAAGATCTTGAGTCTCGATATTTAGAGATTGTGCATTTACCTGTGTTCCGCTGCATCTAACTATTATAATAATCCATTGAATCTAAAATTTGACATCATTTAGTATTAATTTAATTAGTTTTTTTAAATTCTTTTTTATTAACCGACGTTAACTTCTCTGCCCCGGATTCACATCCTCTCTCTCTCTCTCATGAATCCCGATTTCGCAGACCCTCAAAACCATGGCTGCCACATCCCACATAACCATTAAAAAGTTAGGACGAGAACAAAAACTATCCAACATGCTAGCGAATATCACACGTTTCATAATTTAATTTTTATCCGTTTGAGGCTCTATTGTGATGATGGTGCTTGTACGGGATAACACAAAATTAAGCTTGGGAAGAGAATAAAAAAAATATATATATATATATATATATTCCCAGAGAAAATCTAACATTCAGATCAAAAGAAGAGTCTAGACAATCAAATTAAATCTTCAAAGATATTTGCTCGACAAGGTTTTACTGGAGTTTAAGATATTTGGCAGCCATGGTTATTTTCTCTTTTCTTTGACAGAGGTTACCATTTTTTCTAGACCTGATAATATTTTACACGACTTGTTAACACGACAGGTAAACGACACAAAAAGAACAAGTTTCGGGTTAACACGATAACTAATTGGGTCGTTATCAGGTCACACGATAAAAACTCGTTAATAACGACTCCTTAACAGATTTACACGAATGTGACATGCGGGTAACTCGTTTCGATACATTAAGAAAAAAGTTATTTCGATGATTTTAATTTTTTAAACTACTAAAAAAACTTACTATAAAATACAATAGACATATTGTGTGTGTGTATGTGTGTATTGTATATTAAATATGTAGGGTAAAGTACAAAAAATTACCTCAACTATTGGGGCCACGACATTTTCATATCTCATCTTTTAAAATTGACAATGTCATACCGCATCTTACGAATTTGTGACAATGTCATACCTCCGTCAATTTTTCTGTTAAATGCTGACGTGGCAAGAGATGGGGACCACTTTCTATTAAAAAATTAATAAAATATTATTAAAAACTAAAACAAGTATTTAATATTTTTTAAATATTAAATAATAAATAAAAGTAAAATTAAAAAAACAAAGGTAAAGTACAAAAAACTACCTCAACTATTGGGGTCACGACAGTTTCATACCTCATCTTTTAAAATTGACAATGTCATACCGCATCTTACGAATTTGTGATAATGCCATACCCCCGTCAATTTTTCTGTTAGTTTTTCTGTTAAATGCTGACGTGGCTTGATTGGGGACCTACTTTCTATTAAAAAATTATTAAAAACTAAAAAACAATTATTTAATATTTTTTAAATATTAAAATAATAATAAAAAGTAGAAAAGAAGAAAGAAAAAAAAAAAAAAAACCCTCATTTCATCCCTCCCCTCCCCTCTCCTCCCTCCTCTCTCCTCTCCCCATCTTCATCTACTTCCCCCACCTGCAAATCCCAACAAAAATAAATAAATAAATAATCCAATTTGTCTTCCCCCCACACCCACACCCACACCCACACTCTTCTCCCTCCTGCAACCCAGAAAAAAATAAAAAATAAAAAAAACCTAGATCCCGTCGGCGGAAAGATGGGTGCGCAGAGAAGGTGGAGGATGGGTGCGGAAGAGGATGTGGAGAATGGATGAAAGTGGTGGATTTGGGGTTTGATGGGTTTTCAAATTTTTTTTTTTTTCCTTCGTTTTTTTCCTCTTCTTCTTCTTCCTCCTTCTTCTTCTTCTTCTTCTTCTTCTTCTTCCTCCTTCTCCTTCTCCTTCTTCTTCTTCCGCAGGGGGGTGTTGATGGGTTTTCAAATTTTTTTTAATTTTTTCTTCCTCTTCTTCTTCTTCCTCCTTCTCCTTCTCCCTTCTTCTTCTTCCGCGCCGACAAAGGGGAAATTTTTTTTTTTTCCTTCCTCCTTTTTTTCCTCTTCTTCTTCTTCTTCTTCTTCCTCTTCCTTCTCCTTCTCCTTCCTATTCTTCCGCAGGGGGGTTGTTGGGTTTTCAAAATTTTTTTAATTTTTTTATTTTTTTGGGTTTGCAGGTGGGGGGAAGAAAATGAAGATGGGGAGAAGAGAGAGGAGGGGGGAGGGGGAGGGGAGGGACAAACTGATGGTTTTTTTTTTCCTCTGCTTTTTATTATTATTTTAATATTTAAAAAATATTAAATAATTTTTTTTTAGTTTTTAATAATTTTTTAATAGAAAGTATGTCCCGAATCAAGCCACGTCAGCACTTAACAGAAAAACTAATAGAAAAATTAACGGAGGTATGACATTATCACAAATTCGTAAGATGTAGTATGACATTGTCAATTTTAAAAGATGAGATATGAAACTATCGTGACCCCAATAGTTGAGGTAGTTTTTTGTACTTTACCTTTTTTTTTTTAATTTTACTTTTATTTATTATTTTAATATTTAAAAATATTAAATATTTTTTTAGTTTTTAATAATATTTTATTAAATTTTTAATAGAAAGTGGTCCCCGTCTCTTGCCACGTCAGCATTTAACAGAAAAACTAACAGAAAAATTGACGGAGGTATGACATTGTCACAAATTAGTAAGATGCGGTATGACATTGTCAATTTTAAAAGATGAGGTATGAAACTGTCGTGACCCTAATAGTTGAGGTAGTTTTTTGTACTTTACCCAAATATGTATTATTGTATTATTATTCTATACAAATTTAAAAATTTTGAGTTTTATTTAGGATTAAGTACCTAACCCCCCAACATTTTAATGTCATTTCAAGTTGGTTTCACCTTTTTAAATATTCCAAACAAGTACCCAACCTATTGAAAATGTCATATCCATTAAGCCCCAATAAAATTTTCAAGCATAGATTATATCCAAAATTCACCAACTTGGTATATCATGGTCAGCAATAAATCTAGTTGCCCCAAAATCCACATTTTAAATGTATATTATACAATATGGAATCCAATGATCAAACAGGTATTGAATTGAATTGAATTAAAAATGGACCCAAATTGAAATTACATCAAGAATGCAATTCAGCAACATCTATGACCTTCTTCTTGATGTTAGCGGCTTTAGCTATAGGCTGGAGTTGTTGGTTTTGCGTTGGATTTGAAGATGATGGCATGATGGGGTGGTGGTGACCATTAGATGGTGAAGGCTATGCTTCCATGACTTTCTATTGATTTTGAAGACAAGGTAACCCCTAGTTAATTTAACAAATTTTAACTTGGGCCTAACTGATGTGACATTTTCAATAAGTTGGGTACTTATTGTTGGAAATGTGCCCTAAAACCAATCATATGATGATACTTTACGGACATTTCACAAAGTTAAACTAATGTAGTTTAAATGTAAAGGGCAAAGATTATTGTTTGAGCCGTCTCATATAAATGTTATATGCTTAAACGATAAGTCCAATGAATATGTGATTGGAAGAATGCGATCTAAAGAAGTTAGATTCATGAGACCATTCTTTCGTTGACACATCCTAAACGTTCCTGATCATAGGATTGTCAATTGGGCATTGACAGTCCGTTAAGATCAGTACGTGCTATGTCTTCTCTCAGGGAGAGTGACTAGTCTCGAGTCATTGGTGTGTGTGACATCAAGACAAGTACGTAGGTGCTCAATAGAGAATGAGTTCACTGAACACGATCAACGAAGAGTTCTCATATTCATGTCACATGAGAACTCATGGTTGGGATAATGCAAATTAGTCTTTTGACCTGAGGCATCACAGTTGTCTTGTGGTTAGGTCCTTAATCTTTGATTATGTCAAAGTCACTCCATCAGGAGGGTGTCCACGACATCGTTGGGGTTAAGCCACTTAGCCATGGAGGCAAGTGAATGTGCAACAAGGGATCTCTAACCTTCAAACTGTTTGAGGGAGAATACTCTATGATATGATTAAGAATCTTTGGCCAAAGTATGAATGAGATTTAGGAATGTGTTCCAAATCACATTCAAGGTAATCATATAAGCACAAGACTCACATTGGATAGTAGACATGAATAAACTATCAAACCAAACAATGTGGTCAAGAGTATTGTATTAGAGAAAGACCGTATTGCATTTGTAATCCTAAAACTGAATAGGTTCTCCACCTCTTCTGATTAGCTTGGGTAACCATGACATGCTGCTAGGCGTCAACCATGGTTTGTGGAAGCCCTAAAAGTGTATTATCACTAACGGGAGAATTGAAAGTAAGTTCCAATTCACAATCGATTTGAAAGAGTTTGAATCGCCCACTGCCTCGCTAAAAGGAACCTAATGGATCGTACACCGTGTAAGGTAAAGATTGAAGATTCAACGGAGATGAGTAAGAATAATTAAATGGTTTAATTATTTATGGCAATGATTAATTAATATGTTAATTAATCAAACGAATAAGTTCGTTAAAGACCTCGGGATAGTTTTGGACCTTAAGGCCCAATGGGCTTCGAACGTCAAGTCCATTGACTTAAGTTGTATGACAACTTAATGAATAATGATTCACAAAGGCCCAAATAGCCCAATAAATCCCCTTAGGCCGGCCATTTAGAGGAGGGTAGTGAACTTGGCTTAATTGCAAGTTTGCCACTCCATTGTGAGGTGGTATAAAGACATCTTTATAGCCATTTCATCCTTAGGGTTTTCTTAGGAGAAAAATGAGAACACAAACTTCCCTTTGCTCTCAAAGAGGCCGGCCAATCTAGAGGGGAAAAGCTAGCAATCTTACTTCCTCTAGGTCACTCATTTCTTCTTCAATATGCCTTGGTGTGGAGACTTAGAGGTTCTCAATTTTGGGAACTTGGAGAAACCTTTTCATCCATCCAAATCCATGGATCTAAGATGCAAGGAATGAAGGCCCTCTCTTTGGGTGATTAGCCTTTGCTTATGCAAAGAGGAATCTACAAAGGTATTGATTTCTCAACTCACTTTGTTTTGAGTTGAGTCTTGGTTCACCTATCTACAAGGCTTTGAAGTTCATGGGTTAAGTTTTGTTTTTGAGTGCATATAAACATGATTCCGCCTTTTAATTGTTAATTGCATGTTGTTGATGTTGCTCAAATGAACTTGTTTTTCACAAATCTTCCTTCAAGTGGTATCAAGAGCCTAAGTCTAGTAGTTGGTGAATCCTTTTAGGTTTTGTAGTTCATAGTTTGTGATTTGAATGTTGTAATTATTACAAGCTTTATTCTTGCTTCTTTGAATGTAAATTTTGTTAGAAAATTTGCCATCTCAAATGTTGTAGATGTAGTTCATATGAGCATGAATTTTGGAGCTAAATTTTGGTGCCATGTTTTTGGGGAAATTCAGCCAAATCCAAAGGGTGGATTTTTGGGTTTTTGTTTGACTTGTTAAAAGTGTTTTAAAGTGACTTTTGGAACCCCTATATACCCTAGTATGGTTGTATGTTATTTCCCTTAAGTTTGAGTGGTTTTGGGTGAAGAATGTTCATGGAGCTCTTATGGGTTTTTCATGAATGTTCTTCATTGTTCTTGATATGTTCTTGCCAAGAACAAAAGGTTTGGTGTTTTGATTCAAAGCTTTGATTTATTTCATAAAGTTTTTGTTTTGAAATATTTCTTATGTTTAAATATATTAGATATTTATTTTGAAAAATTAAAGAAATTTTAGTGGGTAGGTGTGTAATGATTTATTCCATTTCACACACCCCACTTACAAAAACTTTGAAATTTTTTTTTATTACTTTGCTTCAAAACCGGCCACCCTACTCAATTAGGGTCCTTGTGGGGCTTTTATGCAATTACATAAAGTTTTCATACTTTTGTGTATTTGTACTTTGACCCAAAAGTTTACGTTTTTACGTAAAGGTCCAAAATCACTAAAAGGACAAATTGTTTTGCTCCTTTAATGAAGTTTTAGCTTTTGTGGAAATTTTTGGGTTCTAGTTGTAATTACATGAAGTAGTGGACTTTTGTGTTTTTACAAAGTGACCCCAAAAGTTTAAGTTTTTGCAAAATAGCCCAAAAGTTGAGGTTAATTGCACTATGGCCCAAACAAGTTGAGGTCATAGCATTTTGGCCCAAATTAGGTAGAGAACAAAATTGTTTTGTCTCTTTAAATGAGAATTGGATTTTCATTTCATTTAGCTCCATTTAAATCAATTCTATGGATACAAAAACCAAATGAAAATGTTGCATTCAAGTTTAATTAGTTAAAGCGTTAATTAATTAAAGAAAGGGTGATTATGAACCTAAGCCTACTATAATTGAGTTATGTGAAAGGCCGTTTCAAATTTGTTTGAACCATGGGAATGTGTAAATTAAATTTTGGTTGTAATTTGATATGATCAATTGTTGTAAAAGAGCATAAGCTCTTCTTTACTTTAAAGTAATTTGATTTGATCAATTGTTGTAAAAGAGCATAAGCTCTTATTTACTTTGAAGTACTCCTTTCTTGTTTTATTCGATATGCATGAAATTGGAGTAGTTGGGTCCAACGCCCAATAAGACAACACGCCTTAATGTGATTAAACGCGTAACTAAAATCAATCACCATCCCTACACCGAGATTCAACACTAGGCTCGTGTTGAATCGAATCAAAGGTTCATAGTCATCCTAAGGCCCTAAGGCAACTATATAGTCCATCAATGAATGCAAACCTTATATTAGTAGTATCATATACTCTTGCTTTAAAAACCGTTTTAAAAGCTTAGTGGGAGTATTATATACAACTAAATCAATCATATGGATCAATAGTTGTAATAGGACCAAAATTGTTTTAATTATGATTAAAATGAATATATATATATGTGATGAGACCTAAAACCCTCAACAAACCATTATTAAGTTGATAAGCGAGAGATGCTTTGAATATCTCTTCGTGGCCTTCCACCGTGGTGGGCTCCAATCGTTTGTGACTCATGCACCGGCTTCACCCTATAATGGGGAAGTACAAAGTATGTGCTTACATCCAGGAGGAGTTCATAAACATATGATGAGGTGAGTGTAGACAACGAGTATGACCAACATGATATAATTCTGAGGTTGTGCTTGAACCTCTACATAAACTAAGCATGGTGGGAATAACTTAACTAAGTGCAATGGTGCCAACATGATATAATTCTGAGGCATTCATTCTCTAGAGGCCAAACTAGATGGGTAATTACAAGAGTTGTAAATGACTAAAGTGTTATTCTCTCATCATTATTTTTGCTAACCAACATGATATAATTCTGAGGTGGGCTTGGTAATGGTGAGTCTCCCATACCCCGCTAAGAGTTCAACAAAACTCTCGAATTCCGATGAGGGATATGGAATTTGCCAAAAATAGTGGGTGGTGCTATTTGATTTAAAGACCCGAATCAAACGGCTTAAAATCAATCAATTTATATTCGTTATGTATTTGTTTACCAATATATTTGCAAACGCTATCCAAAACTTGACAAAGAAAAGCCGAATGCTTTAATTTCCGGACTTAGTTCTACAATCCCATAGATTGTCTTTAATGGCTTGTAGATGTAACTAAGTAGTCTCATCCTCACAATCTTCCTATTGATAATGTATCATTGGAAGAATATGTTAGAGAAGTCTAACATAAGAAGGACAACACTTTTAATGTCATAATTCTTCAAATACAAATTGTTGTATGAAGAAATAAGAGTTGCTTTGAACAACCCTTAATCAACACAAACTTTAGTGCTTGTTTCTTTGTTACATAAACAAGGAACTTTTGAAGTAAGCACAAGGGCATGGACGCTTTATGTGCCATGATTCTTCACTTACAAATTGTTGTATGAAGAAATGAGAGTTGCCTTGAACAACTCTTGAAAGTTTGTAATTATGTTTAGAACATAATGGTTGGTTGACAAAAATAGTCCATCAACATGGACTTATGATGATTTTGAATCATTGAGTGTTGAAGTGTTAAACCACTTAACGAGACGGAAATTAGGCAAGGACTTCACCTTTGTGTCCCTATCCTAATGGTTCACTAAGTTTATTGTAAACTATATAGTGAACAATAACCACACACTCTCCAAATTGTTTGATGTGTATAACACAATTGAAATAAGTTTCAAGAGAGATAGTGGGAGTTTAGGGACCATGACTATTGTAGTCAAAGGAGAAGTCAAATGAAGAAGGCAAAATAACTCCAAGGGAACAAACTTTCTTTATGAAAGGATGGACATTGGAAGGGGTATTTGCAAGAAATGTCTTGCAAATATCAAGAACACACATTTCGAAGGTGTTGTAATATGTTCTTGAAATAGTTCAAAACAGTTGGTTCTTCTACTTGAATGCTTGATTCCGTATTAGTAACTATGTTTTACAATTGTTGTAAAAGTGTGCTAATAAAAAGTAGAAGATTAATGAGAGAAGAGAAAGTACTTCACATTCGGAAAGTGAATAAAATATAGATCTCTGCGAAAGCGGATTGTACTTACTTCCTCATATGAACTACCAAAGAAATTGGAAAATACTAAAGATTGTCTTTACATTCCAATTTTAAGGAACTTAAATCCGTCACTATAGTAGAGATGGATTAATGTTTTGTTTGACAAAACATTGTTCTTTATTAATCAATAATTAGATTATTGTAATTTAATTGGTTGTCTCTATAGTAGAGATGATGTGGTAGTTTAACTGTTTAGAATACGATGATGCTTAAAACCCAAAAGGTTGCAAGGTAGTGACTAATCCCAACTGAGTTGTGATACCTCTAAAACATAAGTTACGAGTTGGTCATAGATGGATGCTTTGGATCGTTAGATCCGGATCCAATACCTTCTTGTTAAAATTGTATAGAGGCGAAATGTTCGAATCTTTATTCTTTTGGAAAGAAGAAAGAATCACAAAGTTGTTGAGGTTAATTCACTTAGATGTTAGTGGCACTTGTCCACAACATGATACTACTCATGTTGTATGACATTCACCGAAGATTACTCTCGGTTGGACTATAGTTTATTTTGAATAAACACAAGTCCGAATACTTTGCAAAAGGTTTCAAAGAATTCAAGAAATGTAAGTAGATGAGTAAGACGTCTAAAGTATTTACCTCCTTAGATTTGATCCAAGGAAAAAGTAACACTTTAGATTAATTTCCTTGAAAAATATCAAGGAAAGTAGCATCGTAAGATAATGAATTTCTCCATTAGGAGAAGAATGAACATGAATAAGATTTAGTTCGTTGGACATTATCAATTACCCATATATATATGATATATACTTCTAAGACAACCTAGTTCCTATACCACAAGCTCCAAGGTAGTCTAGAAGGATTTATAAACCGTCTTAGTTGAATGGTTTGAACTTTATGACTATGTCATAGAGTTGCACCTCTTAATTCGAAAGAAATAAGAATGAAAATCCTTATGACTACATTGAGTGTATATACGATATATACTCAAGGAAATGGTAAAGTACCATTTGACCCGAAATAATGAAACCTTCACAACTAATTGTTAGCTTAAGGTGACTACACTCAAAGAGAATGGTTGACTTTGAAGAAACCATCTTTGACGTAGTCTTGGTTTCAATTAATTCGAAGATTGCTAGCTACAACTAAATGGTGATTTAATGTTTGGACATAATATTGGTTTCCAAAACCATTATTAAGATAGTCTTGATAATATATGTCTAAAACTATAAATCACAAGACAGGTTAGTTGTAGAGATCCATCCATCATGGATCTTAGCAAGCTAGTGGGAGCTATAAGCGTCTTATGAGAAAAGATCAATTGTTTGATTTCTCATAAAGATGTAAATGAATATTTTGTTTACTAGGTTTACAAAAGATTAGTGGGAGTTAATCGTATTCCTAAATTTAAATATATATATATATATATATGATATATTAATTTTTGGAAATGAAAATAGTACTTCTTCGTTAAAGTTATTCTATAACGATAGAATGTATATGGGAGATATAGTCTATATAATGGAATGGAAATCTATAATGATATATTTCAAGATATAATTGGATTATATCAATCCCTAAAATAGACAAGAGATGCTAGGAAGTTTCTCATTTGATGATAAACTTCAATTAGAATGACAATTCTTGTGAGACTAGGAAGTTGTTCTTCTCAAAGGGAATGTACCCTTTGACTCCCAAAGAAATAATGCGTAAATAGAATCCTTTATGCATAAGTAGAAAGGTGATTTATGTATTTCATATTGTATGAAAAACATTGATATAAGATGTACCTAGAAAGGTACAAGACAATATCAGTGCAAGTCCAGGATCAGAACCATGGCAACTGTCAAGTGAGTCCTTAAGTATTTGAGAAATACTAAAGGATATATTACTCAATAATTGAGAAAGAATTAGAGTAACGTAATGGAAGCGTAAATGTATTAGATTATGAATCTAATCCATCATTGGATATTTCTTCATTATGAATGAAGAGATAAACAAATATCTCTTTATTATGACTAAAAAGATATTTGGATGGAAACATTAAAGTAATGACTTTAGTGTGTTCCATTATGAATGCAAAATATATTGCCATATAGAAGTTTACAACAATGTTGTTTGGATGGGAAAGTTCATTTATGAACTCTCTATTCGGTTCCAAAGGTATTGATTTCTAAATTAATGATTAGCCTTTGCTTATGCAAAGAGGAATCTACAAAGGTATTGATTTCTCAACTCACTTTGTTTTGAGTTGAGTCTTGGTTCACCTATCTACTAGGCTTTGAAGTTCATGGGTTAAGTTTTGTTTTTGAGTGCATATAAACATGATTCCGCATTTTAATTGTTAATTGCATGTTGTTGATGTTGCTCAAATGAACTTGTTTTTCACAAATCTTCCTTCACTTATTTGGAATGATAAAAAAAGTTGAGACCAATTTGGAATAACACTAAAAGGTTGAGCGGTTTTAGGTACTTAATCATTTTATTTATGTATTTATTTTTATAGCGTACTATAGGTAAAGAGTGAGATTAAAAAATTATAAACACATTAAAAATAAAAATATCAAAGTAATTTAAAAATACCAAACATATTAAAAAAAATTATAATAATTAATTTACAAGTGCGAAAAATATGAACAAATATGCAAAGGCTGGTGATCGCATACTCTACGCTTTGAGTATGAGTATATCGTCGTTTGAATTTTTAAAACCATACAAACCATCATGAATAGTATTTTTAAGGGAGTTCAAAATAAATAAAATTCATAATCATTAATTTACTAGTCTGAAAAATGTGAAAACATATACAAACGTGCAAGGTTCCTCAACCTCGAAACGCAAATCCCTTCATTTTGCATATCCTTGAACATTTGGTATTTTGCAGTAATGTACCAATATTTTTTCATTAGGCCCTTATTTTGGAGTATGTAATACTTGAAAGACAAATGTTTTTTTTTTCTTTCATGTTTTTAAGTAATATTAATGTGACAATGCGGTATCCATGTACTAATTTAGTATTATATGTTTTCTATTTTATTTTTTATTCAAATTATATTTTTCATTTTCATTATTTATTGATTTAAAATATATTTTATTTAATCGATAACGGGTCGGTTCATATTACCTGATAATATTAACGAGTCAACATTGGATCGGGTCATATTACCTGTTTACTTTAATGGGTGTTACATGACACGACCCATTAAGATATCGGGTATGTTAGAAAACGACATGAACATGGAAAACACAACACGAATACCAAGTCTAATTTTTTTCGTTGTTTGCAAGAACACAACCAACCTAGTCAACTAACAGCAGAAGCATGCTAATTAATGTTAGTTTAGAGAAAAATTAGACAAAAGTAATTAAATTCAATGCTAAATGATGTGTCATATTTTAGGTTTGTTAGATTGTTATAATAGTCTAGATGTAGTGGAATGCAGGTAAATGCACAATCTCTAAATATATAGACTCGAAATTCGTTGGTACATGTAACATGTCACATCCTGGACCGGGGGGACCACTTCCTGGGCCCGCTTCACCATCGTAGCACGATATTGTTCACTTTGGGTCCCGACCACGCCCTCACAGTTTTGTTTCTGGGAACTCACACGAGAACTTCCCAATGGGTCACCCATCCTGGGAGTGCTCTCGCGCGCTACTCACTTAACTTCGAAGTTCCCATGGAACCCGAAGCCAGTGAGCTCCCAAAAGGCCTCGTGCTAGGTAGGGATGAGAATATACATATAAGGATCACTCCCCTGGGCGATGTGGGATGTCACATAACGCCCCCCCCCCCACCCCGCCCCCGCCTGTATATTTAATTTTGGAAAATAATTCCGATGATAGGCCCAAATTAAATGCTTGTTTACATTACTACCAATAATCATGATTCTTTATTTAATCTTCTTAATTCCACACATGATGTGTAACCATAATTCTCTTACCAAAACATACGTTTATATTCTAAATTTATCACTGTTTTCTTCTCTTAGATCAAATTCCATTCTAAAGATTAATTTTCGATTATTTAAGGCTGCATCTAACCCTATTAGACTGCCTACGTACCCTTGAGCGGGATCAAGCCTGTCATAGTTCACAATTCAATCTTTTATCCATTTCCGAAAATATTCTAGTATCGGCCATATTCAACATTAGCTTTTACAATCGAATCACATCAAATGGGTACCAATTACGGACTTAAAATATCAAAATTTGCATGAAAAAGGCAGTGTCGGCCAACTAGCCACGCGCTGTCGCCCCAACTCACAATATCAAATGGCCGCCCCGACTCGCCGAAAAATTCAACTATTTCCAAAAGTTACCAAATTTTCATACTTGTGGCCAAGTCCAATTTATCTAGTAAGTGGCCTGAAAATGCCTCAATCCGTCGAAAACCCTAGAAATGGATGTTTCTTGATTCGTCCTCAAGTCGATTCCGACGCTCCAACCAATGATTGGGCATTGTTCCTGGGCTCAAGGGAAGTTGTTTGATGGTGAGGATCGATGACACGACTCACGGAGACGGCGAATCGCCGTCGAAGTACCGTCGCACCCACCGATGTGGTTTTCATGAAAATTAAGGCTAATATCTTCGATTTTTGGGTGAATATGGAGGGGAGATTGATGTTAAGTGGTTTCCAAGTGGCTCCACGTTGTGAATCACCAAAGAAACGCCGGATATGGCGTCGGAAAATCGATGTAGAGTTGGGTCAGGTATGGTTTGCACGGGTCGAAACCAGGTCGGGAAGGTTTGGCTGCTTTTCTCCTTCCCTCCTTTCCTTCCTTCCTTCTTTCCCCCATTGGGCACTCCCCCTCACCCTTCTTTCCGATTGGCCCCCCCCTCTCCCATTTTCTCCCTCCTGTTGGTCTCTTCCCCCATTCTTTTTCTTTCCTTCCTTCCCCCATTCTTTTTCTTTCCTTCCTTCCTTTCTCCCCCCCCCTCTTCCCGGGGTATATTTCCACCAAAACACAAATCTGGAATGTTCCAGAATCATGGGAAAATGACTATTTTGCCCCTACTTTCCTTCATTTCTATTTCATTTGTTATCACTCCGTTTTACGAACAGTTTTCGCCTATGCGCTCATAGGATCGAACTCTATTCAAATATGCCAAGAAATATATTAAAATATATGAGGATAAAATACGTCCTCATAAATTACGTTTAGCCAACTGAGGCCATTCTCGTCTTTTTACCTTATCAATAAATTTTATAGCATAAATTATAATAATTTCCAGACACAAAACTTTAAAAGTTCTCAATTCAATTTTTTTATAACCATAAATCAATTTATTTTTTATTTTCCCCACATATTCATATATTTAAATTTTCAAGGTATTACAGTACATATATGCATGTATAAGTGAGTGTGCACATAATTCAACCCTAGGGATGAATGCTCTGAATTGAAACTAAAGAGCATGCATGCATGCATGCAGAAATCAAGATAAACATGTTGTCAACTGGCTTTTGGTATCAAGATATTTTTCATTCTAATTTTGAAAAATCTCTCAAATTCGAATCTCTATTCTCACTATATATTAAGAAGATATTAAACTTGATGCTCCATCCATCTAGAACAACCCTCAAAACAATCCAAAATAAGAATTTTTACAGTCTTTCAAGAAGTTCTGTCAGTAAAGCAAGCCAAGCTTCACGGCCCTAGGGAAGCCCAAAGACTCTCCCCTCTCACAGTAGAAGGAAAGTGGTTCATGTAACTTAACTGGTGATCAGTAGTATATTTTGGATCTTGGGCTATATCTATCCCTTAAACTACCACGTTAGATCACAACAAAACACAAGTTGTCCCACTAGTCCTACATTTTCACTGCAAAGTCCAACATTATCCCACTTGTTGTATGTTTTTTTCTAGGATTCATGAGTGGCCACCATACGTGCAATCACTATCGTTGCTAGTTCAAAAAACAATCCGGTAATACATGACCTGAATAAAAAAAATTAATTAATTTTATACTTGCAAGTGTGCATTGTAGTAATCCGAACGAAGACATGCAAGTTGAATTAGGGCTATCAGAGTATCGACCTTTAACGATTCAATGTTAGAATATAAAGATTTTTTACTGTACATCGTGAGTATGGAATATTTTGAACATTAGATTTTTATTTTTTTTAAAATATAAAATTGAGATATAATGACAAAAGCACTTGAAGTATTCCCACATTTTGGTACAATATGAGCATCAAACGCAACAATAATGTAAGGGTTTCAATCTAATATTAGAAAAAAATTTTAACATTGCAAAAGAGTGCGAGCAGTCAACTCAAAACAAATTGACATGGCATCACCGTGACCGTTCATATAGAAAGGGAGGGAAGGGGAGGAAAAAAAAGAGGGGAGAGAATCCTTCTCCGCGCTCTACACACTATCCCTACTCTACTCCTGCACACTCTAGAGTACTAGGCTACTAGGCTGCCTTCTGCTGCTTCTGCCATAAGGTCTAGTAGTCTGCATCTTTACAGACATATCTATTTCATCGAGTCTCTCTTTGAAACGATGCTTATATCATTACGTCATTTTTGTGTGAAATTTCGCTACCTTAGGACCGTAATAATTTGCTGATTTTCTTCCGCTTTGTCACCTGTGCTTCTTTCTCTGTTGAGCTGCAATGAGTTTGTGGATGGTTGCGCACTCGCTCTGCTTGAGAAATTTTTTATTGTGCCTAGAGAACGGATAGTACACTACGTGTTTTTATATAAATGGTGAAAAAATTTATTTTTTAAGTTATTATGTTTTAACACACATATCCCATCATTAGTATAATGATACGTGGTATATCATATCATGTTCTGATCACATTAAAAAATCTCTCGCTCTGAGATCTTGCTTTGATTTATGGAGTTTACCAAGAACATCAAATCGGATAGATAATTGGGTGGATTTAAGAAATGAAACTTGGGCTAGGACTTTAATAGGTTTTTCACTAGCTAATCGTTATTTAGGCCCAACCATAAACTTTTGTTAGTATTGGGCTCAGCAGTTGCGTATCAAAGGTAAACCCAATAAGTCAAGGCGTGGAGAAAACTTCGATACGAGCGTCTAGATCACAGGTAACGTATCATTTGATTCATTTCCTTCTTCCAACTAATTTGTGGCCTTCACCATGTGTGTATGCCGTCCTAGTGTGACAGTCACGTTGAATACTCTCTTCATAAAAATGTTCTCAATTTTCATTATTTTCTTTTGATATGGCACCCGTGTCCTTTTTTTATATCATTTCTTAACCAAAAAAGAAACGTTAATCGAAGCACCCCTCCAAATTCTTTACTTTCTTCACCACAAATTTGCATTCTTTATCAATGTTTTTTTTTTCTTTAACAAACGATATTATCTACCCTAAGGAAGAAGGGGTGGGTTTAGCCTTACAATAGGCTAGGAATAATATGGTTCAAATTCGCCCTTGGTGAGAATCAAACCTAAGACCTCTCACTTATAAGTGAAAAGGAATATCAATAGACCGTAGTACTAAGTGGCTCTTTATCACTGTTAACATTCAAATGCACAAAAAAAATTGATGTAAATACTACATCTAATCGGAGTTGCTTAAAAAGTGTGCACTGTTATGAACTTTCCTAGTTTATGTGTGATTGCGTAAATTCTAGATTACATTTTATTCTAGTTATTCTTTCCTATATGGACTTGTATTGCTGGGGATGAAGGAATTCTTCTCCCTCTTATTACTATAAATAAATGCACTACATAGGGGGAATAACACACATTCCTCTACACAATTCTACAAACACATCTCTCTCTACTCTCTCTCTCTCTCTCTCTCTTTGCCACATGCCCCCTTCCCCTTGTCAGATAAAATAGGCTTCAACACGTCATTAACACGCTCCTACCACTGCGCTTAGGAATCTGACAAGGAGATTTTCTGCATCAAACCAGTTCATCCATATCATCATGCAATCAGGTTCTTCCAAAACAATGATTTTTATCTCGATATTTTTGCAACCCTGATAGCATGAGCATGAACATTCACCATAATTCATGACCCAACTTTACGTTTTTTGAATTTTAGATTCTACATACATTATGAATGCATTATATTCATAATTGTTGAATTATGTGAATTTGATATTGCCATGAATTGCATCAAATAACTGCTTATGCATTAAATTATATGCATTGAACTGAATTGAAAAAGAAAAAGAAAAAAAAATGTTGAGATTCATTGAACACCCATCCATGTCGATGGACCCCCGAGCCAAAAACCCAAACTGGAGCTACGCCTCTAGGCCCAAAACCCAGAATCAACGCCCAGAAGGCATCGCCACCCTGAACCACCATGACGCATAGCCCGCAGCCATGCCTAGCCACCTTGGCTACCTCCCCGATAACCTGACGATTGTTCACCGATGTCATTTGGTTGAAGATTCCTTCAAATCTCATCAGATTTATCGAAATTTCGATTTCACTTTCTAGGGTTTTGGTTGAATCGTTGAGATTTCACAATCTCCATTCATAATCATGGTCGACACCACCCAAAAAAGGGTACCTCCGAGTCTCCCTGTCCAAGATTTGGACACTCACAGTGACGGCGCCGATCTTCTTCTCCGGCGACACTCCTAGCTCTGCTAGGATTTCTTGGTCCAACCTGACCCTATTTTTTGGGCTGGCATTAACTCGGGCTAAAGAATTTTTTTTTTCTTTTGGGCTCATTACTACAAGCCCAACTCGACGCTTAATCGAAGAAAAAAACACAAGTTTTTTTAGGGCTTACTTGCACCGCTTTGGTGTCCCGTGTCCCTACCACACCAGATCCCAGCTTGTAGCTAGTGATCCGATACCCTGGCCTGCGACATACTCGATCGCGCCCTCTCTATTTTGGACCTGCAGCATAGCCGAGCACAACCCAACCCAATTCTTGGGCCTAGGCAACACGTTTCAATTTACTCAGCCCATCCGTGGGCTTTGGCCTATTGTTTTAGGCCCCAAGTTTAATTTCCATTTTTAGGCCCAATGGGTTTTATATTTTTTCAACCACACTTTAAATTTGGCCCAAAGTCCAAATAATTAATTCAAATACAATTATAGACCTGAAGTTCTATTTGCATATTTTCTTGTTGTATATTTCTGTATATATATTTGTGTTCGTCTGCAGGAACATATGAACTCGAAGTTCATAATTATTTCAAAACCTGAAGTTTCTAAAAACATGTCTTGTTTGAAAACCTGAAATTTTCCTTAAAAACATCACCAATGAAAACCCGAAGTTTTTCATGCGAACATTAACCAATGCATGTCTATTAGAACCTGAATGTTCTAGTCTTATGTGAATGGATTGATTTTTTTTCTCCATTGCACTAACCACATCTTGTTTGTCTATTTTGTGATAGGAACATGTCAAATTTGAACAAACTCGACTTCACCAGTTTGGAGGTCTCTTGAAGGAACTACCTCAAGTGGGTCTAAGATGTGAAGCTCCAACTCACTACAAAGAATTTGTGACCCATCATTGAAGATGAGACGGACAACCTTGTTGGCGAAGCTGAGGAAGCCACTGCCATGATCTTCATCCGAAGACATATTCATGATGCACTACAAACCGAGTATCTTGCTGAGCAGGATCCACGAGCGATATGGGTCACTTTAACCGATCGTTTTGATCACCAAAATGACATCTTCTTGCCTGAAGCAAGACATTACTGGCAGCATTTGCGCTTCCAAGACTTTAAGTCTGTGAATGAATATAATTCTGAAGTTTGTCGAATCCGATCACTTCTCAACTTTTGTAACGAAACTTTGACCGAAGAGGATCTCCTCGAGAAGACCTATTCGACATTCTCTACTACTAATATTGTCCTGCAGCAATAATATTGAGCTCAGAAGTTCACTAAGTTTTCGGATTTAATCTCTATTTTACTTCTTGTTGAAAAGCAAAATCAGCTGTTGATGAAAAATCATCAAGCTCGATCTACTATGGCAACTACTGTGCCCGAAGCACATTATAGCACGAACCAACACCCAAAATGCCAAGAGGCGTGGTAAGGAAGGCCAGAAGCCACCCCGTCAAGGTCAATAGAGCCAAGACCCATCTAAGGGAGGAAACAAAGCCCACAAGTGCCCTAACCTCGCTCCCAATGCCCCAAATTTCAAGAATAAGGGCAAAGCACCTGAAACCATGGATGAGGATATGTGTTATCGCTATGGTTCAAAAGACCATTGCTCCTGTGTTTGCCGAGCTCTTTAGAAGGTCGTAGCTGAATATGCAAGTGGACAAACCGGAGAGTGCAAAGATAGAGACTTATAAGAGGTCATTACCCCTATGGAACATTAGAATCTTAGACATAAACTATTTTTCTAGTTAAAATAAGATAATGGTGACGAATTCCACAGTAGTGGCCAAACCCCCTTGTGTTTTTGGTTCATTTTGAACAGTTTTCCTTTATGTTTGGATTCTTTGTTGGTGATTTGTTTTTGGATATTAAGTTTTTATTTAATTTCCGTCCTTGAATACTTAAAATTATTTTGAATGGATATTTGTTTTTCAAACTTTTATGCATGTGACAGATTCAAATTAATTTTTCATTCTAGGTATGACTAGTGGAGAAGTTAGTTGTCTGACAGATAGTGTAACCACGCATATCGTTTTACGTGAATACATCTATTTCACTAACTTCATACCTAAGAATGCACCTCTGACAACCTTCTCAGGACCATCCAACTTGATCTAAGGATACGGTAAGACACGTATAATGTTGTTAAATGGTACAATTTTGACCATTGATGAGGCACTTTATTCTCTGCGTTTCGAAAGAACATTGTTGAGTTTTAATAACATTAGAAATAACAATTACCACGATGAAACCCATGTAGAAAACGGAGTTTAATTTATGTGCATAACTTCCTACAAATATGGCTAGAAGCATATTCTAGAGAAGATGGAGCATATCCTGAGTAGTCTGTATACTACGACCATACGCCCGATAAAGAACCACTATATGGCTGGCCCTACCTCTGGGATGTGCACGAAATTACACTTTGGCATGATCATTTGGGACACCCTAGACGAATAGTGTCACATCCCGGCCCGGGGCGGATCACTTCCCGGGCTTGCTCCACCACCTTAGCACGATATTGTCCGCTTTGGGCTTACCATTCCCTCACGGTTTTGTTTTTGGGAAAGCATGAGTAACTTCCCAGTGGGTCACCCATCATGGGATTGCTCTAGCCCCCTTCTCGCTTAACTTCGGAGTTCCTACGGAACCCGAAGCCAGTGAGCTCCCAAAAGGCCTCGGGCTAGGTAGGGATGGGAATATACATATAAGGATCACTCCTCTGGGCGATGTGGGATGTCACAATCCACCCCCTTTAGGGGTCCGACGTCCTCGTCGGCACACTTCCGGTCAGGGATTGGCTCTGATACCAATTTGTCATATCCCGGCCCGGGGCGGATCACTTCCCAGGCCCGCTTCACCACCGTAGCACGATATTGTCCGCTTTGGGCTTACCATTCCCTCATGGTTTTGTTTTTTTTTGGAACTCACGAGCAACTTCCCAGTGGGTCACCCATCATGGGATTGCTCTAGCCCCCTTCTCGCTTAACTTCGGAGTTCCTGTGGAACCCGAAGCCAGTGAGCTCCCAAAAGGCCTCGTGCTAGGTAGAGATGGGAATATACATATAAGGATCACTCCCCTGGGCGATGTGGGATGTCACAATCCACGCCCCTTAGGGGCCCGACGTCCTCGTCGACACACCACGGCCAGGGTTAGGCTCTGATACCAATTTGTCACATCCCGGCCCGGGGTGGATCACTTCCCGGCCCTGGGCGGATCACTTCCCTGGCCTGCTCCACCACCGTAGCACGATATTGTCCGCTTTGAGCTTACCATTCCCTCACGGTTTTGTTTTTGGGAACTCACGAGCAACTTCCCAGTGGGTCACCCATCATGGGATTGCTCTAGCCCCCTTATCGCTTAACTTCGGAGTTCCTACGGAACCCGAAGCCAGTGAGCTCCCAAAAGGCCTCATGCTAGGTAGGGATGGGAATATACATATAAGGATCACTCCCCTAGGCGATGTGGGATGTCACAATCCACCACCCTTAGGGGCCCGACATCCTCGTCGGCACACTTCAGGCCAGGGATTGGCTCTGATACCAATTTGTCACATCCCGGCCTGGGGCGGATCACTTCCTGGGCCCGCTCCACCACCGTAGCACGATATTGTCCGCTTTGGGCTTACCATTCCCTCACGGTTTTGATTTTTTTGGAAACTCACGAGCAACTTCCCAGTGGGTCACCCATCATGGGATTGCTCTAGCCCCTTTCTAGCTTAAGTTCGGAGTTCCCGTGGAACTCGAAGCCAGTGAGCTCCCAAAAGGCCTCGTGCTAGGTAGAGATGGGAATATACATATAAGGATCACTCCCCTAGGCGATGTGGGATGTCACAATCCACCCCCCTTAGGGGCCTGACGTCCTCGTCGGCACACCACGACCAGGGTTAGGCTCTGATACCAATTTGTCACATCCCGGCCCAGGGCGGATCACTTCCCGGGCCTGCTCCACCACCGTAGCACGATATTGTCCGCTTTGGGCTTACCATTCCCTCACGGTTTTGTTTTTAGGAACTCACGAGCAACTTCCCAGTGGGTCACCCATCATGGGATTGTTCTAGCCCCCTTCTTGCTTAACTTCGGAGTTCCTACGGAACCCGAAGCCAGTGAGCCCCTAAAAGGCCTCGTGCTAGGTAGGGATGGGAATATACATATAAGAATCACTCCCCTGGGCGATGTGGGATGTCACAATCCACCCCCCTTAGGGGCCCGACGTCCTCGTCGGCACACTTCCGGCCAGGGATTGGCTCTGATACCAATTTGTCACATCCCGGCCCGGGGCGAATCACTTCTCGGGCCCGCTCCACCACCGTAGCACGATATTGTCCGCTTTGGGCTTACCATTCCCTCACGGTTTTGTTTTTTTTGGGAGCTCATGAGCAACTTCCCAGTGGGTCACCCATCATGGGATTGCTCTAGCCCCCTTCTCGCTTAACTTCGGAGTTCCCGTGGAACTCGAAGCCAATGAGCTCCCAAAAGGCTTCGTGCTAGGTAGAGATGGGAATATACATATAAGGATCACTCATCTAGGTGATGTGGGATGTCACAAATAGCGATGCACCGTATCCTCAAATCTTCACACTGGCATCCACTAACCTGAAGTTTAGGTTCAATTCAAGGAATCACATGTCAAGCATGTTCAATGGAAAAACTTATTACTAAGCCTTCTTATGATAAGATTCGTTCGAGTCCTTCCATTTTTCTACAAAGGATTCAGGGGGACATTTATGGATCGATTCACCCTCCATGCGGACCATTTAGATATTTTATAGTTTTGGTTGACGCTTCTATACGTCGGTCACATGTGTGCTTGTTGTCCACAAGGAATGCTACATTGTCCAAATTGTTGGCTTAGGTTATCAAGCTCAACGCTTATCACCCTGATTATCCAATCAAATCTATTTCATTGGATAATGAGTAGAATTCACATCTAAAACTTTTGATGACTATTGCATGTTGGTTGGGGTTGAAGTTGAACATCTTGTACCCTATGTTCACACACAGAACAACCTGGCAAATGCATTCATTAAGCGCTTACAAATGATTGCTTGATCATTTGTCATATATACCGAGCTCTAGATCATTGCTTGGGGCCATGCAATATTGTATGCAGCCATGTTGGTCAGATTGAGGCCTGTTGCGACCCAACCATATAGCGCCCTTCAGTTGGTTACTGGATACGAACCTGACATATCGCATCTGCGCATTTTTGGTTGTGCGGTCTATATACTGATTTCGCCACCCTTACATACAAAAATAGGGGCTCAGCAAATAATGAGAATCTATGTCGGATATGATTCTCCTTCGATTATTCGTTACTTAGAACCTTTGACAGGCAATATATTTACCGTTTGTTTCTCGCATTGTCACTTCTATGAGATATTTTTCCCATCGTTAGGGGGAGATAAGAATGTCAACGTTCTTGAAGAACAAAGCGAATTATCGTGGACGACTCCCACTTTGTCTCATTTAGATCCCCGCACTGTTCTGTCTGAAACTGAAGTGCAGCGTATATTAAATCTTCAGAGTATAGCTCAGAGCATGTCAGATGCTTTCACCGATCTAGCACGAGTGACAAAATCACATATTCCAGCTGGGAATGAGCCTGCAAAGATGGATATACCAAATGTAAGACAGACTTCCCTCCTAGAGTCCTGGGATGCCAACTTTGGTGATCCACGTACATTAGAGGCTAGCCAATCATCTACCTCTACACGAAAAGGGTGGCAGACCTCTTGGTTCAAAGGATTCACATCCCCAGAAGAGGAAACCCACAACACAGGCTTCTAAAGAGCCTACCATGAATTCGACTGTCACTTACTCATTCTGTCCAACTCATGAGGAAATTCTAGATTACGGAAGCGTTCTTGAAGAGACGAATCCACCTCCCAAGAATCATGTGATTTCGGTCTATTATGCTAGCTTAGATGATGTGTGTTGTAGAAATAAGATGATCATCGACGATGCATTAGCATATGTAGTAGCTATTAAGGTCATGTTGAGCGATGACATTAAACCCTTTTCTGTTGGTGAATGTCAATATAGAACTGATTGATCAAACTGGAAACAAGCAATCCAAGTCGAACTCAATTTGCTTGTGAAACGTAAGGTGTTTGGACCTGTAGCTTCTACTCCTCCACATGTAAAGCCCGTTGGCTATAAGTGATTTTTCGTTCAGAAGTGTAATGAGAATAACGAAATTGTGAGTTACAAAGCTCGTCTTGTTGCGCAAGGCTTCTCACAACGTCCCAGGATTGACTATGACGAAATTTATTCAACCGTTATGGATGTGATTCCTTTTCGTTACCTTATCAGTTTAGTAGTTTCCGAAAAACTGAGTACGCGGTTGATGGACGTAGTAACTACGTATCTCTGTGGGGATCTTGATACATAAATTTATATGAAATTTCCCGAAGAACTTACATTGACTTGATCAAATATTTCCAAACCCCTGAACACGCTTTCAATTCTGCTGAGACGTTCATTCTATGGTTTAAAGTAATCTGAAAGAATGTAGTATAACCGTCTGAGTGCATATTTGACTAGTCAAGGATATGTGAACAACGAACTATGCCCTTGTGTGTTCATTAAGAAGTCACATTCTGGTTTTGCCATAATTGCAATATATGTCGATGACATGAACTTTATTGTAATTCCTGGCGAGAACTGCCACGCACCTGAAGTCAGAATTTGAGATGAAAGATCTAGGAAAGACTTGATACTATCTCAGTCTCGAGATAGAGTACTGTTTAGATGGAATCTTAGTACATCAATTGAACTACACCTAGAAGGTGTTGCACCGGTTTAACGAGGATAAAGCCTTTGAGTACTCCTATGGTCGTTCAATCGCTATATGCAAAATGAGATCCCTTCTATCCGAAGGAAGATGATGAAGAGATTTTGGAGCCTGAAGTTCCTTATCTAAGTGTGATAAGCACTTTATTATTCTAAGCTCAATGCATTGGACTCGACATCTCATTCGCTGTTAATCTTTTGGCAAGATATAGTAATGTACCAACGCACACACATTGGACTGGCGTTAAAGACATATTCCGTTACCTTAAAAGTACTATGAATTTGGGCTTGTTTTATCCCTACGGATCCTCGAGTAATGATGCACCCCCCGCTTCTCGATTCTATTCTTGCCTTGTTGGTTATGCCAACGTAGGATACTTATCTGATATGCACAAAGTGCGCTCTCAAACGGGTTATGTCTTTACCGTTTGAGGCATCGCAATCTCTTGGTAGTCAACTAATAGACCTTAGTTGCCACTTTGTCAAACCATGCTGAAATTCTCACCTTACATGAAGCAACTTGGGAATGCTTTTGGTTGAGAGCAGTTGTGGGCCATATTTGAAGCTCCTACGATCTTTACCCTGTCGTGGATGTCCCGACGACGATCTATGAAGACAACGCAGCATGCGTCGAACAGCTAAAAAAGGGTTACATCAAAGGAGACAACACCAAGCACATTGCGCCGAAGTTCTTCTTCTCACATCAACAACAAAAGCATCAGAAGGTTGAAGTCATCAAATCCATTCACAAGACAATCTGGCCGACCTCTTCACCAAATCACTACCAAAGACGATGTTTCAGAAGCTTGTTCAAGGAATTGGTATGCTTAAACTTTTTGAGTTGTAACATTGCTAGTTCTCTTTGGAATAATGTCAAACTCAGGGGAAGTATCATGAAGTATACTTGCTTGATCTTAATGTACTTTTTTTCCTACGATTAGGAGCACTTTTCCCATTGAATTTTTGCTACCTAACTAGGTTTTAACGAGGCACCCACCTTGGGTTGAGCATATCCCTGATGAGTCTCATAGACGTTTCATTTTAACTTTACATTACTCACACATTTTTCCTTAGACTACAGATTTTGTCCCTACTCGGGTTTTTGCCGTAGCCTTAGGGTTTTTTAGTGAGACTTACTTCCTTATGCAAGTTCCTACGTTATTGACAATAGCATTGTTCCTAGAATCAGTGTCAATGAGTCGACTTCCTAAACTTCTACATGATGCTGAATCTACCTTGAGTATTTACACACTCAAGGGGGAGTGTTATGAACTTTCCTAGTTTATGTGTGATTATGTAAATCATAGATTAGATTTGATTCTAGTTATTCTTTCCTATATGGACTTGTATTCCTTGGGGATAAAGGAATTTTTCTCCCTCTTATTACTATAAATAAAGACATTACGTAGAGAGGAATAACACGCATTCATCTACACAATTATACAAACACATCTCTCTACTCTCTCTCTTTGTCGCCAGCCCCCTTACCCTTGTCAGATAAAATAGGTTACAACATGCACATCCATATTTAAGTACGGAACCCCATTTTTCTCGTCCTATTGGACTAAAAAATCCTTTATATATATATATATATATATATATCCCCATTTTTTCCCATCCACAATTCAAAGGAAAGCTAAAACATGCTTTAACTACACAAATTTACTACTTTTTTTGTCAAACTATAAACTTTACAATTTACTCCCTCAGATTTAGGTGTAATTGCAACTTCATACAATATCTGTAAAATATTTTAATTTCATACATTAATTATTATTTTATTTCAATATCATACAATCGTTAGTCAATCTTTTAACTTCACTATTAAATAGTGATGTCGTAAACTTGAAACCTACCTATACGCTGACGTGGATATTACAAATTCCACATAGAAAATTAAAAAGAACATAAATGTAAAAATATTTTTTTTTCAAAATTTTTTATAATACACTAGGGGCCCCATAGAAAATACATGTCAATATTTGATGTTAGTTTCTGTTTGCAATTATTTTTGGGTGAACGAGGTTTTGATAATGGTCAACGGTCAACTAGTTTGTGTTAACGGTTTATAGGTGATGGAAGTTTCTGTTTGCAACTATTTTTGGGTTGACGAGGTTTTGATAATGGTCAACGGTCAACTAGTTTGCGTTAACGGTTTATAGGTGATGGAGCTGGTGAGGTATGGTCATTGTCTGTATCTGGTGTGTCTTGGTTGGGTGGTTTTCGAACCTTGTTCAATTCTTGTACCAGGGTTACTTTTTCTTGCATCCCAACCCAAACACGTGTTTGATATCGCGCATCACAAGTTGACTGGAAAGAGAGAGAAATTGAACTGCATCTTGACGTCATCGCTTAGGAGGACTGAGGAGGAATCGGGCGTCATCAGCATTTTCTAATTTGCAGAAAGAAAATAGGAAAAGTCAGCCGTCCATCTCGAAATTTGAAAACTGCTGCTTGTCCTTTCCTGCTTTACGACCTCGCTTACTCCATTCCCATTGCCGTTGCCATTCCCTTTCCCTTTAGGCTTTGCAGCCACTTTGCACTTGCCAGTTGCCACACAATTTCCTCTCCTTTCCTTTTCCTTTCTTTCCGAGTTAATTCCTCTCTATTTAAAATAGACCACTCCTTCTCCTCCACTAGTCCTCCTCACCTCTCTCTCTCTCTCTCTCTCTCTCTCTCTCTCTCTCTCTAATCTTGATCAGTGCCTTGCCTGGCCTTGTGCCTCATCAGTCGCTCAGTATTGTGGAAGTACAATTTAAGTGAATAAAATAAACTGATTGAACACAAATATTCTTAATTTATCTTACTAATTAAATTAAAATCTCTAAATAAATAATCTTGTGTGTTAAACAAACAATTTAAATATCAAGAAGTTCAGTAATAAAACATGAACTATTGAAGAATTCCGTCGTCGATCTATTCAATCTAAACATCAAGTAATCTACATGAATGCAAGTGTCCGCGAATGCCCAGTTCCCTTTAATGTCTCCAAAGTCCTTAAGGCCGACCAATCATCGTCTTCGTCTTTCTTTATATATCACTCTAACAATTTGTATTACGACAGTTACATTCCGGCTTTAGATTCCGAAGATCAGCTGGAGGCTATTCAGATCTACTTTGTACTCCCCAGATCCAAGCCTCAACACCGCCTCAATGCCACCGATATGGCGGCCCTGGCAATTAGAGCCAACCTCGCCCTCCAGAAAATTAATACCAATGCTTCTTGTTCTTCCTTCTCCTCCAAGACACTATTACGAAACCATTTATTAGTGTCGCTATGATAACTGACAAGAAACATATATTACTGTCGGATATTAAGCAAAATCCAACAGAAAATTGATGCAGTGACGGATATAATAAGCGATAGAATTGCCAGTGTCAGGAAATGAATTTTCTATCGGTTAAGACTATAAAACCAACAGGACCTATATCGGATATATGCGACAGTAAATATTTAACTACTGTCATATATTATCAATTAATGTCGTTCGTAACCACCAGGAAATTAAAAATACCGATGGATTTACATCAGGTTTTTGTCGGTTATAACACTCCGCTTTTAAACCAACATCCACACCCGAGAGAGGTTCTAAGTGCTCATGCTCTTATCTTTTGGTATAATACTCCACTTTTAAACCATTCCAGTATTCCTTGTATGAATGATCCACAACGTGGAGAGTCATTTTCCAAATGAGTGGCATTCTGTCATAGTCTTCATCAAGAAAAATAATATTCCCCTATATTCATAAAAACATACATGTTGGTACAAATCCGAAATATAGAAGTAAAAAACAAAAATATATACTTTAATTCTTTCCCACAAAGCTTCCTTATCACTTTCCAGAATCAAGCCCCAATCCCTCTTCAGTGGAAGATGTCTTGGATCCTTAACCTCAAAGGCTATTAACTTTGAAAATTCAGCAGCATTTGCATTAACACATTTCCCTGTCAAATCAAACTCACAAATTTGTCTCCCTTTCCACTTCGGAATAACAGCTCCACGAGTTACTCCTTATTAATAAAAAACAAACATTTGTCATGTAATTCAAAAACAACAAAGAAAAAAATCACAATATAATTACTTTTTTTAGTTTGTTCCTGGAATTCATGGTCTTCATTTTGTTCCTCCATAGAAATGGCTGAGAAAGGAAAGAGGAGTAAAAATGGCTAAGGAAGTAAGAAAGCCTAAGAAAGGAAGGAGTAAAAATGGGAAGAAGAAGAAGAAGAACGGCTGGAAGTGAAAATGGGAAGGAGAAGAGGAACGGTTGAAGTAAAAATGGGAAGTTGAATTATTTTAGCTTAGGGTAATAATTGTTGTCGGTTGTAACTGCCAAGAAGACAAAAAAAACGACAAGTCTTTAATGTTTTTGGCAGTATACTGTCTATTATATCCGACAGAAAGTCCATTAAAATCGCCAATAATTTATCTCGAATAGAGCTTTTATGATTTTGTAAGTACAATACATTTATGTGTATCGGTACAGGGCATTTATGGTGTCAGATTAATGTTGATTATAACTGACAAAATTAACCAAAAACTGCCACAAAATTTTCCTCCGTCAGATTTTGTGTGCCATTACTTTTTTTGAATCAAAGTCACGGGAAATTTCCCGCGAGCCAAAATTTTGGTTTGTTCATGTCGGTTATATCTGACAGGGTCTTGAGTGAAAAAAAAAAAAAAAATTTAAACCATGTGTTTTTTTATTATTATTTTTTTTAACCAATATAACATTTTAAATTTTACCACACAAACTAAAATATTTTAAATAAAAATCACCACACCAATTGAAATATAATCTAATTAATACTTAAAAAGTGTAAAGTAAATAATAAAACTATTCCATGTCATCTTCTGTTTGGTCATCGTTGTCATTGACAAAATTAGTGAACTAGGTAGGCAACGGTAATGCTTCGTGAAAAGGAGTTTCTTCCACGCCAACCCTTGTATGCAAATTTTCATGTCAAGTACACGATTATCCAAATCAGGTATAACATAATCATCAAGTGCATCATTATCCTCCAATACGTCAAACAAATCTCTCGGTTGCATTCGAACAACAACATGTCAATCTTTTTCAATTGTGTCCTCCACATAAAATGCTTGTAATGCTTGGGAAGCTAATATGAAAGGATCCTCTTTAAATCCTAGTCGATTGAAGTTTACTAAAGTAAATCCATATTGATTGGTCTTTATACCTCTTGGACTTTCACTATTAACCCATTCACACTTAAACAACATCACAGCTCGACCCCTGTCTCCTGCTTCGGTAGGGCCACAATATCTAACCTCAAACATGTCTATGACTCTGCCATAACAATTCACTTGCCTAATTGTCTATGACTCTGCCATAATAAGCACTCATCCACCAAATACTTTTCAACAATAGAACCTTCTGGATGACCTTTATTATGAACATAGCGCTTCAGTGTTTGTAAATACCTATAATTATAATACGAAACACAAATTATTATAATTACTAATAAAAGTTATCATTATAAATGTTGTCGGTTTTATAAAGATTTGTTAATTACCGTTCAATTGGATACATCCATCTGTATTGAACAGGCTTTGCAATAGCTGCTTCATTTGCCAAGTGAACTGGGAGGTGCATCATTACATCAAAAAATGCAGGTGGGAATATCTTCTCCAATTGACATAATGTCAAGGCAATTCTTGAATACAATTGCTTGAATTCTTCCTCGGACTCCTTCTTGCTACACAATTGTCTAAAAATTGCACTAAACTTTAATAATACCATAGTAATAGATTTAGGCAAAACCGCACGTATTGCAAGCGGGAGTAACTGCTGCATTAAAACATGGCAATCGTTGCTTTTCAATCCATGTATTTTTTTGTTCATTCTCATGCACACATCGGGACAAATTTGATGAATATTCATCGGGGACCTGAATGGTAGACAACACTTTACAAAATGTCATTTTTTCTTCTCTTTTCAACGTGAACAATGCTGGAGGTCAAAATGTTCTATTTCCTTCCCTACATGGATGTTGTCCATGTCTTATGTTCAAGATTTCAAGATCTGCACATGCAACCAATCCATTTTTAGACTTTTTATCTATATCTAACAATGTTCCCACTACATTGTCACATATATTTTTTTCGATATGCATAACATCAAGATTGTCTAATCAACATATGCCTCCAATAAGGTAGTTCACAAAAAATAGATTTCTTCTTTCACTAACTTTTACTACTTGTACTACTCTCAATTCGTTTTCTATGTTGCCTAACAGAAACATCTTTCTTTTGTTTTCCAAAAGTAAATCTCAAAGTAGAAAGTTCTTCAAGACATTGTAAACCAGTCCACTGCCTTGGTGCACTACGATGCTCTCGACGACCATTAAAAGATATGGTTTGCCTTCGAAACTTATGATCATCAACAAGAAAGCGTTGATGCCCCAAATAGTAAATCTTACGACTTGCCAGCAAGTAGATAAATTCTTTATCATGCATGCAATGTGGACATGCTTTATATCCATGTGTAATCCATCCTGATAACATTCCATGACCCGGAAAATCACTTATAGTCCATAAAACGGCAGCCTTCATCGTAAAATTTTGGTTGGAATATGCATCATAAGTGGGAGTGCCCACCTCCCACAACTCATTCAACTCGTCAATCAATGGATGCATGTGCACATCAATCTCTTTACTGGGACTGTGCGGTCCTGGTATTAACAGAGACAACAATAAATTTTGTTGCTTCATACACATCCAGGGCGGCAAATTGTAAACTGAAAGCACCACAGACCATGTGCTATGCTCTTGCCTCATTTTTCCAAAATGATTAAATCCATCACTGGCCAACCCTAATCGGACATTTCGAATTTCTGACCCAAACTCCGGATATAAATTATCCAAATGCTTCCATGCTAGAGAATCTAAAGGATGTCTCATAAATCTATCCTTAGGACATTCAATTGTGTGCCATCTCATATGTTCAGCCGTATGCTGCAATATATACAACCGCTGCAATCGTGATTTTAAAGAAAAATACCATATAACCTTAGCTGCGATTTTTTTTTTTTCTAGAGCCATCCTTTTCATTGACATTCTTATATCTTGATTCACCACAAACTAAGCATAGGTCAACTCCGTAGTGTCTTTCCAATAGATCATGCAATTATTGGGATACACATCAATCTTCACATACGTCAGACCCAAGTCATTTATAAGTTTTTTTTGCCTTATAACAAGATTCAGGCAAACAATCTCCATCAGGCAACATTCTTTTAATTAATTTGAGTACCGTGGTGAAGATCTCGTCCGACATTCTTGCTAAACACTTGATCTGATATAATCTTACAACCGCCTCCAATTTTTTAAATTCCTTACAAACTTGGCCACAAATCTTGATCTGCCTCTTCAAGCACCTTAAAAAAAGTCTCGACCTCTTCCGGACGCCTTTCCCCATAAATGGGTTCAGTAAACGGCCCAACCCCTTCTTCTGTCAATGGTTGGACAAATACATCATTAAGAACATCATGAATACCAGTCAACCGATCTCATGTTTCATCTTCTCCAATCCCCATATTTTGCTCTCCAATGAAAGGTTCCCCATGATGTCGCCACGAAGCATTTTTGTAATCTTTATCCATATCATACAACACAAGATGTTCGACAATAGTTTTTCTAACAAAAGTATATCGATCACAACATCTTTTGCAAGGACATCTAAACTTATTAAGACTAGCACCATTCGCAACTGCTTGATCCAAAAACAAATTAATTCCATCTGTATACGCTTCCAAAATTCGCAGTAATGTCAACCAATTCTTTTCCATGTTTTACCACTGTACGAGAGCAAATATTATGTTGAAACTAAGATGCCTACAATCTTTCAATCCCTATCATGTAGGTATAACTATTAAAAATTTTAATCCCTATCTTTCAACCTCAAACTATCACAATTGCAATTTAATTTCCAACACCTATCATAGTAAAAAAAATTAAAAAAAAACAATAAAAGGTTAACAAAACTATGTTTATCAACACTTTTGATTATTTATTAAATTCAAGTTTTGTATAGCCTCATAGCAATAGAGTGAAATATTTAATTAATTAACATAATATATACCTATATTACTAAATATTACCAATTTATGGTATATTAAATATTGTCAATTTAATATAAATATTTATAAATAATATTTATTTCAATTTCTTCATAACAATTTAAGTGAATAAAATAAATTGATTGAAGATGAAGAGAAAGAAATGAGTAAAATGAAGATGAGCAAGAAGAAGAAATCTGAATGAACAACAAATTGAAAAAAAATTGCCGTAAAAACAATAAAATAGTCAATTTCTGTTGATTATAACAGCCAGAATACTAAAATAATAATCGTCAAAATACTAAAATAATAAAATAATCAATTTCTATTGGTTATAACCACCATCATTAACTTAAAAACTGCCAAAATCTGTTAAAAATATTTTTACAAAAAATTCGAAAATACTGGCGGTTATTACTAATTTTATGGCAGTTGAATATGACAATAAATATCCGCTAGGAATTCCTGGAGGGATATAACCGATAGGATTTATCCGCCACTAACTGAATGATGTGTCGAATATAATTTATCCGACTTAATAGCTTATTAAACCGTCACCATCATCTGACACCTAAAGCTAATACACTGTGGGCCCCATCCCTACCAACCATGCATCCTCACCCTTCTTCCCAACAATATTCAGCTGCTTCCCCGCTTCCTTCACCACCAAAACCACAACCCACTCCCCCACTGCCATCTTCTCTGGGCAAATTTGGGCTTTTTGTTGGTCTTCTGATAAATTTTTGAGATGAATAGAAGCAAAGATAATGCTTTGAAATGTAGGAAAGATGCTTTGGAAGCTGGGATTCAAACCTGTGCCCTAAAATTCCTAACCAAAGCTCGTCATCTCGATTCGACGCTACCCATCGACGATTGACGGCAATTCCAATTCCTAATCCGATTCAGATGTTGGTGGCTGCGCCACTGGGCCATCTTGGTTGGATTCAGGCAGCGGCGTCGTACACGGAGGAGCAAATTATGATGGTGCTGACTCAAGCGTACGTGGACATGGACTCAAGCTCAGATATTGTAGAGTAGAAGATGGAGATGGAGAGAGAGAGAGGGATGCTGGAGAAATGGAGAAGATGGGGAGACGACGCGGAAATGTTTTCATTGTGTACGGATGTACGTGTCAATATTTGATGTTAGTTTCTGTTTAAAGTTATTTTTGGGTTGACGAGGTTTGGATAAATGGTCAACGGTCAACTAGTTTGTGTTAACTGTTTAAGGTGATTGAGCTGGTGGGGTATGGTCATTGTCTGTATCTGGTGTGTCTTGGTTGGGTGGTTTTCAGACCTTGTTCAATTCTTGTACCAGGGTTACTTTTTCTTGCATCCCAAGCCAAACACGTGTTTGATATATCGCGCAGCACAAGTTGACTGGGGAGAGAGAGAGAGAGAGAGATTGAACCGCGTCTTGACGTCATCGCTTAGGAGGACCGAGGAGGAATCGGGCGTCATCTGCTTTTTCTAATTTGCAGAAGGAAAAATAGGAAAAGTCTCAAAATTTGAAAACTCCGCTTGTCCTTTCCTGCTTTACGACCTCGCTTACGCAATTCCCATTCCCTTTCCCTTTAGGCTTTTGCAGCCACTTCGCACTTGCCACACAATTTCCTCTCCTTTCTATTTCCTTTCTTTCCAAGTTAATTTCCTCTCTATTTCTTTCCTGATTTCCTCTCTATAGACCACCCCTTCTCCTCCACTAGTCCTCCTCACATTTCTCTCTCTCTCTCTCTCTCTCTCTCTCTCTCTCTCTTTCTCTCTCTCTCTCTCTCTAATCTCGCTCAGTGCCTTGCCTGGCCTTGTGCCTCATCAGTCGCTCAGCATTGTGGAAGTACATAAGATATAATGGGTGGATGCTGGTCTATAGTCCTCGTCAGGGGGACTAGTTCTAGCGGAAGAGATGGTGATGAATCGTCGTCCACTGCCAAAGTAATCTACATGAACGCAAGTGTCCACGAATACCCGGTTCCCCTTAATGTCTCCGAAGTCCTTGAGGCCGACCAATCGTCGTCTTTGTCTTCGTCTTTGTTTATATGTCATTCCGACAGTTTGTATTACGACAGTTACATTCCGGCATTAGATTCCGAAGATCCGCTGGAGGCCAATCAGATCTACTTCGTACTCCCCAGATCCAAGCTTCAACGCCGCCTCAGCGCCACCGATATGGCGGCCCTGGCGGTTAGAGCCAGCCTTGCCCTCCAGAAAATTAATACCAATGCATCTTCTTCTTCTTCCTCCTTCAAGAAAGAAAAGGGAAACAAAAAGGAAAATAAGGGAAGCGGATACCGTAATTACAAAACGGCCCGCATTTCTCCGGTGATTGAGATGAATAATAATAAATATGCAAACTCGTCGGCCGAGGGCGACGGAGGTGATTTGAGCATGAATGGATTAACGATTGGAGGTGGAGGGTCATTAGCGTACAAAGGCCAGAAGATGATGAGTTGTAGCGGCCGCGGCGGTGGGTCATCGTCGGTTAGGAAATTGCGGAGATACACATCGAGAAAGGCAAAGTTGGCTACTCGTTCTTTTAGGCTTAGATTGTCAACCATTCACGAAGGCTCCGTCCTCTGATCAATTCCCTATGATTCAGTTTCACCCTCGCTAATTACTTCCGGTTTTGTAAATTTATAACCGTATATTGTACATTAAAAAATGGTAACAGTATACAAGTCATCAATTTAGTTATTGATAAATTAAGATTGAGAATTATGATTTACTACCTTAAATTTGGGCTCAATTACAACCTTATACAATATCTTGAAAACATTTCAATCATACATTTACTTTTATTTCATTTCAATTTCATGTATCTCTTTACATTTATTTCATTTCAATTTCATATATCCGTTAGAAAATTTGTCAAGTTATTCGTTAAATAATGATGTGACAAATATAAAATCTACATTTATACTGACGTTGCTACCAACATTACAGCATGTGAATAAAAAACAAATAAAAAAGATTAATTAATAGAAAATCAATTTTTATTTGGAACTTTTAATAAAAAATTCACGGTACTGTTTATTTTAACAAAAAATTACATTTTTACACTAAAAAATCAAACATAGTACTATTTATTTTACCCTATTGTTAAACTCAACATTTTCATACTCTTTTAATTTGTTTTCTTTTTTATTTTTAATTTTATTCTCTCTGCTTCCTTGCTTGGATTTCCCTCCATCCCTTATCCCAGTATTCACCAACGATTCATTTGCTCCGCACCATTGAATTCCATTGAGTTCATACATTTTTCTTCTCTATTAACCACAAGGCATCCAAATCGAAAGCCCCAACTAAATAAACCCCATGTCCAGATCCCATAATTTTCTCTCTATAAAAATCTAAAACAAGAACAACATACACTGACTAATTAACCGTGTACTAGAAAATTCAATCTGAAATCAGTGCCGGAGTAGCTGTTTGAACTTCGACAAGGACTCTTACTCGTTTTGTCTCGCACGCCTGCTGCATTGTATTCCTGCACCGCGCGACAATCTGTTGTCAAACTACCGCACGCATCGAAACTGATCTATCAACCCCTCACGGTGCGAAGCCGTACTGGAGACTCGCGAGATCTGCTTTTCTTAGATCGCAGAAATGCCAGAAATTAATTGCTGTTGCTAGATATCGACTTTGGAGTGGGGAAGAGACGGATGGAGTGGGGAAGAAGGATCTTTCGATCTGGAAAATTAATTGCTGTTGCTAGATATCGACTTTGGAGAAGATGAAGGAGAAGACGAGTGGGAACCGTCAAAATGGAGAAGAAGATGATTCTGATATTTTTTTTTTCAATTAATTAATTTATTGTAAATTACTTTTTTTTTAATTTTTTCATCCAAATAGAACAAATTTAGCAGCAAAGTATAAAGTAAATGTAACGGTTTGTATGAAATCCCTATTGATTAATGAAACACTCTTTGTCAATAAAAAAATGGTGAAAAACAAATTAGTCTTCTATCATTAAAAAAAAAAAGGCAATAATGTAATTTCATAGGTCTAAATTTTACTATTTTTTATTGAAGTCTCACCTATAAATGATGTTAAAATACATTTAATATATTAAAAATTAAAAAAAATTAAAAACCAAAAAAAACAAAATCTCCCACTCCCCCACGTTCTCTCCCTCCCTCTCCTTCTCATTTTCTAAAAAAAATGTGTTCATACACACAAAGTGCTTAGGCAAATGCTAATTTTAATTAAAATAAAGTTTATGTATGAGAATGAAATGTTTTAAAGATGATATACGAGATCGTAATATCCTTCAAACTTATCGGTAAAATGTGATTTACGCAAAAAATTATTATCTATATCTTCTTAGGACTAAAATTTTTTCCCGAAAATCTCAAACCAAACCAAAAAAATCCCGATCCCATACCAAAAAATTCTCAAACCGATAACACTGAAATTTTTGGGATCTATACCAAACCAATTCTGAACCTTTCGGTATAGGAAGCAGGATTACATATTCAATAGTTCGAAAATCCCAAACCAAATCGAAAAATATATATTTATTTTGGTTGAATGCATGTTGAATGTTGAATTTAGGGTTAATCTCAATTTACTATCCTAAAGTTTCGTGGTTTTCAACATTTGGTACATGAAGTTTTTTTCATCCTAGAATCATACCTCAAGTCATAATTTTGGGACAATTTCATACATTTGTTAAGTTTTCCGTCAGAACTTTTGTTAACTGATGATGTGGCGCCCACGTGGATAACAACTGAGCACCATGTGTCAATATGGGCCACTTCAATATTAAAAAAGTACCAAAAGAAAAAAAAAATAAAAAAAAAACAAACAAACAAACCCCACCCGTCTTATACCTCCCCCCAACCCCCTCCCTTCTTTCTTCCCTCGACAACCCGTCTTCTACCGAAAAGCAAAAACCCCAACCCGACGCCCAAATTATCATTTTGAAGGCTTGGAAGGCGGAAGGGTTGCTGGGCTTGACCGCCAAAGAATGTGCACTCTCCTACTTCGGACTGGGTCTCCTTCCTCTTCTCCACCACGAAACCCTCGTTCTCAGCCTTCTTGGTCTTCTACTTCCACCACCCTTGCTTCATCTTTTTGCTCAGCCTTCTTCATCTTCCCTGCAATTTCCTTCGAATACCTACCCTCACCCGTCTTGAACTCCGAATCTGCATCCGCATCCAAATCCAAAACCCTGGCTTCGTCTCCACCGTTGTCCGTATCCTCATCTCTCAATTTAACATGGAACTTTCTCGGCACTTCTTTGCGGTTGTCATTGATGTTAAAGAGCTCGGACAGAGTGTTCCGGGCCTTGACATTACATGAATTGTGCCGGATCAGGTCTGGGGCGTTGGTTGACGATGATTCGAGTCTCGTTCCAAAACATGACTTGCTTCTCCGGAGCTAAGACCCATAATGAGGGTTCTAGGTCAAGGGTTCTTGGTGGGTGCCGGCCGCGGAGTCGAGGCCGGTGAGGTGTTCCTTGAGGCAGGGGTGCAGAAACTGGTTATGGGTTTGGTAGGGTGGCGGTGAGGTGGAAGGGATAAGAGGAGTGAGGGAGTGAGGGTGCAGAGGAGAGAAGGGTGGGAGAAGGGAGGGATGGTCGGGGGAGGTAAAAGACCAAGGTTATTTTTTTTTTTAATAATTTTTTATAGTTTTTTTTAATATTCACGTGGGCCCATATTTACACGTGGGGTTCAGTTATTGTTCATGTGGGTGCCACATCATCAGTTAACAGAAATTCTAATGGAAAACTTAACGGATGTGTGAAACTGTCCCAAAATTAAGACTTGAGGTATGACTTTGGGATTAAAAAAACTTTATGTACCAAATGTTGAAAACCACAAAACTTCGGTGTAGTAAACTGAAATTAACCCTTGAATTTAAGTAGTTTGATAACAAACTATATTAGAAATAGAAGTATGAAATTAAGTAGCTTGGAGCTTTGGAACATCAATTTGACTTTAGTATGAATGAATTGGTATTTCAATTGGTATGAAATTTCAAATTGGTATGAGGTAAAAAGCCTAAATATCAATTGATATGAAATTGGAGAACAAAATTTAAGGCAGTTAGCGCAAATTCTAGCCCGTAGCCCATGAATCTCAAATTTCAACCCAAAACCGAAAATCCAATCCCGATCCATCCTGAAATATTGAAAACATTTCGAGAATCCGGAAAATTGAGAAATTTTGGTTTGAGATTAGTCTTCAAATTCTTGTCCCGAAAATTTTCGGTTTGGGATTTGGGATCCCATTTTCGGTTTGAGATCCAATACTGAACCACTTTATATGTATAAAGTTAGAAGTCAAAATAGGTGAAGCATTCTAAACCCCTAAAATGCTCATTTGTTTCCTTCACAATCAAACCTAAAAAAAATTAGAAAATGAGGACAAACGGGTAAAGAGTCCAAAATTGACGTGAAAAATTGTTTCATCAGTCCAAAGGATAGTTTGATAAAATCAGTTATCAAGTTGAGCTGAGTTATAATCTGAAACACACTGCAACACATTCCTACTCTTTCACAACTGCTGCAACACGTTCCCACACTTTCAAAATAGCCTGTTTCAGTTTGAATCAAACTCCACTCCTCCTTCAAATATTATTTCTTCCTCCATCACTTCTTCAATCATCTCAGACATTCAAATATTATTTTTGTTTTTTTTTTTCCTTGCAGTTTTAGTTTATTTGGGTTTTTTTTTCAGTAGTCCATTCGATTCTTCTATTGCTAATCAATTCCGAGATTTGATCATGCTTTTTTGAATTGCAGCATAAAGATGTGATGAGGCTCTCAACCCATTTCATTTCAAGAGGATACAAAGAATCCAAATGCCATTAGTTGCTTGAGTGGTATTTTCGTTTCTATTTTCTCTGTCCTTTTTATCATATATTCTTTTGCGTCATTATTTTGGAATATTTTGTACGTTGTCACCATATTCAATATAACAAAGTTTGTCACACTCAATATTGCATGTTAGTATTCATATGTAACAAATAAACTCGACAATTTTCTCTTTGCAAAGCAATATTGCATGAGTTTGGATTTATTTCCAACTCAATTTTTCTTGAATAGTTACTCATAACCGCCCCTCATATTCATCTACCAGACTACCACACAGGAATACAAGAAAAGAAAATGGCAGAAGCAATACGAACGGGTTTTGGGTTCGAAACCTGCTACTGGTGTGGAAGTCAGATTTGTGTTAGGAGAGGCTGAAATGCTTTTGTGAGTCTTCCCGGCCCGGAAAGGGGTGGATAACCTTGACTTGCCACTCGTTATCCCCCTTAAAAAAAAAAAAATTTCTAAATCTATACCATTGGTTTCTTCTCTTAAGTTATTTATTTTGGATTTTTATTTCTATATTCCTCTATCTCTTTACCCACTCTTTCATTGTTTGGCTTGATGTTGGCATAATCAATCAATATGCTACTCTCTATGTTTTTTTTTTTTTAGTTGTTCAATGCAGATTTTGGTTGGAACGCAGAGCAAGCATGAACAATCATCGATAGGTTTTGGTTATGATTTAATTCTTTATTACTTTTGGCTGATTTTGTGTTTAAAACGATTTAGCTAATTCTATTTAGATATATTATTTCGCTCTTAAATTTTATAGCTAATTGTTTACATGTATTATGCTTTATGTACTTTTGATATTCGTATTGTTCTCACACACAACATCAGAAAAGAAACGAGCAGTTTTGCGAGTAGAAGATGGAATTGAAAGAATTGCAACGGGTATTTCCTTCAGATATATCTCACATTTTCCTCCCGATATTTATTGAAAATTTTGATTATTTGACAAAAAAATAGCAGGCCAGTCATGGTTAGTCAATAGCGATTTTTCTTTTGGGATTGAATTGGAAAGGTGATTTTGATGTTCAACTTTTCATTCAAATTGTGGTAACCAAGTTCTGCAAGTTCTACCTTAATTTTTTGACATTCTTTAACGGAGTTAAAAGAATTTCGATTTTTCAGTGTATGTCTTAATAATTTTCCTTACTTTTCTTGCTAAATCTTTGGTTCAATTTTCATTTGTTGGTAAATTTTCACTTTTTCTTCGCACGATGTGACATCCTCAAGCCACAGTGATTATGTCAATCATGCTTTTTATTTAAAGACTTCGTAGAGTATCTTTTTTGTTTTGTTCAGTTTTCATTCCTTTAATTTTTTTGTTCAGTTGTTATTCAGTGATGAATATAAGATGTCATGCATGTCTGGGATTCATTTCCCAACTTCGTTGATGTTCACTGAACTCTTTTTCCATAGAGGCATTCATATATTTTTTTTTCCCAAAAACAAAAGTATGAAAAGTAGAGAAGAGGTCTGTTGTAACTGTAATTTATGTACTCCCTTTGCAATGTGTTATGCTTTCAGTTCCACTGGCATTGCTGCTCATCTTTATTGTTTTATGTTTTTTTGCTACCTCTGTTTCCTATTCTTTGATTTCTCTCCCAAAACATGTAATTATGTATTGTTGTAATACAAACAAAACAAGATTGATTACATTATTGCATATTTATTCTTTTACTATTTTCACTAATATGGTTATGTGGCTTATGCTTTTTTCTTTGCATATTTACGAAGAAGGATTGAGGCATTGAAGGAGTTGAACAGTACGGAAATGAAACATTTTATTCAACGATAGATTAAATCCTAATACAAAGCATGGTTTAAATAGTAAACTCTCAAGCAAACCTTAATAAGAAAAATACCAAAAGTACCCTAAAATCCAACACCCTCCGTCAAACTCATGATGGTATACGACATAAGATTGTCAACAAGCAAATGCAGGTGCAAACCCCATCAAGCGAGTAGGCAGGCCTGCTACATGGATGGACTAGCAAATTGGTGAACTGGCAGACTTGACTGATGAACTTGCGAACTTGCGAACTTGACTTGACTTGCAAACTTAACTCGACTGGAACGAAACAAACGATCGAGCCTCACCAACCAAAGTCAAAGTCATCGACACGGTCAGTTGTAGTAGATTCCAGAGTCAACATGGCCAATGCTATTGGTGGATTAGTCTCGGTAGCTGCAAGTTGTTTCTATTAAATTGTTTGTGTGAATATATATTTTTGTATATCATAGCAGCTGTACATAGGTAGAGATTTATACAAGGATGCGATGCTATTCTAGGTCAATGAAAGCTAATTACAATCAATCACTATAATTACTCCAAGGAACATTGTGTCCTACAATCACTCCAAACCATATATGTTAGTTGACTATTTTATTTCCTTTAACACTCCCCATCAAGTTGGAGTGTGGATATCAATAACACCCAACTTGCCAAGATGCGAATGGAAGATAGGTGCTCTCAGTGGCTTTGTAAACATGTCTGCTATTTGACGTCCCGTTTGCACATGAGAGGTCTTGACTTCTCCCCTCTGAATCCTTTCACGAACAGTATGACAATCCAGTTCTATGTGTTTGGTTCGTTCATGATACACAGGGTTCGCTGCAATATGTAGAGCAGCTTGATTGTCGCAAAACAATCTTGCTGGCTCAGGATGGTTTACACGCAAATCTTTCAATAAATTCCTTAGCCAAGTAAGCTCACAAGTGGTTGCAGCCATGGAGCGATACTCGGCTTTTGCTGAAGATCTTGCTACCGTGACTTGCTTTTTACTTTTCCACGACACAAGTGATTTACCAAGAAAGATACAAAAACCTGTCACTGATCGGCGTGTGATCGGACATCTAGCCCAATCCGCATCACAGTAGCCAATCAAATTAAGTTGATTCACTGTAGGAAATAGTAAACCTTGTCCTGGTGCTTCTTTTAGATATTGGAGAAGACGATGTGCTACCTTAAGGTGATGAAGTTTCGGTTCTTGCATGAACTGACTAAGATTATTTACTGCATACGTAATATCTGGCCTTGTAATGGTAAGATAGATCAATTTTCCAACCAAACGTCGATATCGAGTCGGGTCCTTGAGGGCATCACTACCTGTTGTCGTCAACACTAAATCAGGTTCCATAGTTACCTTGGCAGGTCTTACGCCAAGCAAACCAGCTTCCTCCAATATGTCCAGGGTATATTTTCGTTGGCAAATGGAGATCCCAGCTTTGGACCGTGCAACTTCGACACCAAGAAAATATTTTAATGGTCCGAGGTCTTTAATTCGAAAACATCCACTAAGAAAATTCTTGAGTTGACTAATGGCTTCCTCATCATTTCCTGCAATGATCATGTCATCAACGTAGAGCAACACCACAGTAATAGAGTGTCCACAAACCTGAGTAAATAACGAGTAATCTGCATGGGACTGTTGAAAACCAATTTCTTGAATGGTAGATGAAAAACGTTGGAACCAGCTGCGAGATGCTTGTTTGAGTCCGTATAATGACTTGTGAAGTCGACAAACCATAGTCTCCCCCTGTCGACGATAACCAGGAGGTGGTAACATATAGACTTCCTCATGCAGTGCACCGTGAAGGAAAGCATTTTGGACATCCATTTGGTGAAGAGACCAGCTGCGAACAGCAGCAATAGTCAAGAGACAGCAGACAGTAATGAGTTTAACAACAGGAGTGAACGTCTCTTTGTAATCAATGCCTTCGCGCTGCGTGAACCCTTTGGTGACAAGGCGAGCCTTGTAGCGTTCGATGGTACCATCGGAATGGTACTTGATTTTGAAGACCCATTTACAGCCAATGGGGCATTGGTGAGGGGGTAAAGGAACCATAATCCAGGTGTGATTGGCTTCAAGGGCTTCAATCTCAGAGTTCATAGCTGCAAGCCAGTGAGGGTCATGGCGGGCCTGCTCATAAGAGGCTGGTTCAACCAAGTGAGAAACATTGTGAACAAAAGAGCGGTGAGCAGAAGAAAGACGAGAATAAGAAATATATCGTTGAAGGGGATAACACATGCCGGACATGGTGGAAGAGATGGCGCTGGGCTAAAGCAAAGCAGCATGATGGGTCTGATAGTCACGAAGATGGGCATGTGGATGTTTAATGTGGTCGGAGGGACGAAGGGGAAGAAGGGGTAGCGGAGGAGACGGCGCAGAAGCTGGCGAGGAAGGGGTGTCTGGGGGTGAATGAGGGATGTCAGCAGGAAGTGAGGGAGTGGGTGATGGAGTGAGGTCAGCAGTGGGAAGGAGGTCTGAAGGTAGAGGAGGTTGAGCCGAGAGGAGGACATAAGTGGGGTCGTCATGAGGAACAGGTAAGACAGGGAAATCGAGGTCAGGTTCTGGTGGTGAGTTAGCAAGAGGGAAAAGATGTTCATGGAAGATGACATCACGGGAGGTGAAAATGCGCTTGCTATCGAGGTCATAGACACGATAACCCTTTTGGCCAAGGGGATAACCCAGGAAAATGCAACGACGAGCACGAGCATCAAATTTGTGGGATGGAGTAAGGTTGGTAGCATAGCATAAACACCCAAAAACCCAAAGATGAGAGTATGCAGGTAGTGTCCCATGCAAGAGTTCATAGGGAGATTTATGGGAAAGTAAGGGTGTTGGAAGGCGATTGATAAGGTAACAGGCAGTTTGTATACTCTCCCCCCCAGAGCTTTAAGGGTAGGTTAGCTTGAAATCGTAAGGCATGGGCAACATTCAAAAGGTGACGGTGTTTGCGTTCAACGACCCCGTTCTATTGAGGGGTGTGGGCACATGTGTGTTAAAAGAAGGTGCCATGAGTTTCTAAAAACGATCGCAGAGATACAAATTCTCCCCCATTGTCTGCACGGAGGGTTTTAATGTCACAATTAAACTGGGTTTTGACCCAAGAAAAAAACGAGTGCAACAAGGTTTGTATGTCTGATTTAAATCGCATGAGATGAACCCATGTGAAACGAGTAAAGTCATCAACAATGGTGAGGAAGTAACGTGCCCCAGAGGGTGTATGGGTTTGGTGTGGCCCCCAAATATCACAGTGGATCAAATCAAAATGTGCAACTGATTTTATTGAAATGGAAACAAAAGATGAACGAGTTTGCTTTGCTAAAGGACAAACATCACAAACATGTGTAGAATCAAAAATAATTTCTGGAATGGTTTGGGATAAAGAGTGAAGAGGAGCCGAGGATGGGTGCCCAAGACGTCGGTGCCACAGTGCCGAGGTACGGTTGACATGGTGAGCGAGATGAGGGTTTTGTGTTAGAGTGAGGTAGTAGAGTCCATTAAACTGCTTGCCCAGGCCAATCATCCTCTTCGTAGCCATGTCCTGCACAACATAAAAACCCGGGTAGAATATCATAATACACATCAATGCCCAAGTCAACTTACTCACAGATAATAAATTCACACGAAATTGTGGCACATGCAAAACTCTATCAAGGGTTATCTCAAGTGACTGTTTAATAGACCCAATGGTTTCAATCGCAGCCTGTCCGCCGTTTGGTAAACCAACAAAATCATGTTAGGTTTTAGTGTGATTATGGCTGGGTGATAAGTAAGAAATATGATCTGTGGCCCCGCTATCCACGATCCAATACAATGTTGAATGCGGATCATGTTGTGTAGAATTGCAGTTGGGTGTATAGATACCTGTTGCATGTGTAAGTGGCAGATTGGTACCATTCTTATTGCGAAGAAGGGCCATGAGTTGATTGTACTCCTCGGTTGTGAACGTTGGTTGATTGTTGGAGGTTGTTGCTTTGGTTGTGTCAATCTAAACAGCTGGCAATGGTAGTGTTTCAACATTGTTGGAGGCTGGAGATGCACGCCTATTTCTGGGCTGCACATTCTTCCCGTGCCATTTGTGTCCTTCAAGGAAGCCAATAAGGAAAAAACAACGTTCGACTGGATGTCCTCCGTCACAGTAACTGCATTTGAAAGTCTTTCGTGAATTAGGGTTGTTGGCACCATAGCCTCCTTTTGATGCTGTCGAACGACTGGTTTGCATTGCATGGGCAGTGGGTTCACGACGATTTACCACATCCAATTAGCGTTCGTCTTGAAGAACCAATCCATGGACTCGTCGTGTATCCGGAAGTTGGCTCATCATCAATATAGAGCCTCGTATGGTGGAGTAATTCTCGTTCAGTCCCATTAAGAACTGCATGACTTTCTTTTTCTCTTCCCTGTCTGCATGTGCCTTGGATCCCTCTCATTCTGCATTATTCAGACTCACCAAGTCTTGTTTTAGTCTCACAACTTCTTGATGGACACAACTATGGACAATGGAGCCGCTCTATGCGAATTGCTCTCAGCGCCAAAAACAAACTAGGGTTCATTGATGGATCAATCAAGAACCCTACAACCACTGATGCTAAATATCCAATTTGGCAGAGATGCAATGACATGGTCTTGTCTTGGATTTGGCAATCCGTGCAGGGCAACATTGCTCACAGTATACTCTACTACAAAACTGCGTCAGCAGCATGGAGAGATCTTGAGGATCGATTCTCGCAAGGCAATGATTCCAGGATCTATCAGATTTGACAAAAAATTGCCGAACACCGACAAGGACAACTATCTGTTTCAGATTATTACACAAAATTAAAAGCTCTTTGGGATGAATTAGCATCATATCATGAGCCCATTGCTTGTGAATGCGAGGGATCCAAGGCACATGCAAACAGGGAAGAAAAAGAGAAAGTCATGCAGTTCTTAATGGGACTGAACGAGAATTACTCCACCATACGAGGCTCTATATTGATGATGAGCCCACTCACGGATACACGACGAGTCCATGGATTAGTTCTTCAACACGAACGCCAATTGGATGTGGTAAATCGTCGTGAATATATTCTTGTATATCATAGCAGCTGTACATAGGTAAAGATTTATACAAGGATGCGATGCTATTCTAGGTAAATGAAAGCTAATTACAATCAATCACTATAATTACTCCAAGGAACATTGTGTCCTACAATCACTCCAAACCATATATGTTAGTTGACCATTTTATTTCCTTTAACAGTTTCTTATTGTCATTGAACAACTCGGGACAATTCACCTTCCAATGCCCTTTTCCCTTGCTGTAGGCACACTCATCTATACCAATAATCCCTTCACCACAAGGTCTCGATCTAGTTGTGATAGCCAATGCTGAGGAGTTCGACAAAGATGAAGAAAGCCTATATGACTGTGACTGCACACGGACTTCTTCGGCTTGTAACTCATGAAGTACGGAATCAACAAATGGAAGAGGAGTCCGATGTAGGATAAAGCTACAAAGAGTCTCAAACTCATCTCGAAGAGGTGCCAAAAACTGAACAAGACGTTGATCTTCTCTATATTGACAATAGAGCTCCACAATACTAAGTCCTTTAGGTTCAGTCTTGGTCCCAAAGACTGGTCATTTCGTTATAAAAATCTTGAATACTCTTTTCACCTTGTTGGATTGCATGAATCTCCATTTCTAACTGGTAATGCTTAGCAAAATTGGTTTTGGTATCAATGGCGGATCTAGGATTTCAAGATCGGGAGGTCCCAACATAAAAGTTAAAAAAAATAAAATATTAGACTAATTTGGCTCCATATCACTAAAAGTTAAACGGGGCGGGGCGGGGCGGGGCGGGTCCTGTTTTTAAATAGGGGAAACGGGGCGGGGCGGGCCTAGGTAATGGCATTCTAGGGTCGGGCCGGTTCCAGATTTATAGAAAAACGGGGCCCCGAACCGGCCCGTTTGTAATTGAAATGGACGGTCCAGATTGAAAATAAACATACCTTCCAATCATGACCGTTGGTTTTAGGTTTTGCCCTAATAGAGTCTTTGCTCTCTCTCGATCGACCTCGACCTTTCCGTCTCTCATCCTCGATTTTCTTCTTGAAGTCCGACATCACCTCACCGTCTCTGAAGTCCGACATCACCTCTCCGTCTCTGAAGTCCGACCTCACCTCGACCTCGACCTCTTCGTCTTTACTCTCTCTCGACCTCGACCTCGATCTTCTTCTTGATTGTTCTCCTCGACATCTCATCCTAGACCTAGGCACCCGCACAACCCATCTTCCCGATTCTTGTTCACTCTTTCCCGACGACATCACCGCCGTCGCGATCATGAGGTTTGGTTTTTAGTTTATACGCACTTTGCTTTTTGTTCAGTTTCCCATACCAAATTCTGCATCTCTATCGTTTTGCAAGTTGTGCGTTTTGCTTTTCTTCTTCCATTCTCGCATTCGGTCGTCCCCTTTCAAGTCTCACTTTGTGTCCTTTTCAGCTCTTCGTTTATTCACTCAACACCGAATCAGTGTAAGGGTTTTCAACTTTTGATTTTTCTTTTGTTTTAAACTGAAAAGTTTGATTTTGATAGATTCGAAAGTATACAAACGTTGAATCTTTATTTGGGTGAATTTTTAAACCCAGTTTAGCTTATGGATTTTCATGGGTGGTTAAATTGAATTTGGAGGTTTTTATGTGGTCTCAGATGGAAACAGTTTTAGTCTTATAGAAGAGATGCAGGATATGAACAGGGTGGAATGTTTTCTATTATTATTATTTTTTTAAAATCAATTTGGGGTTTTGTTTGGTTTTGCTAATTTTGTGCTGTTGAAGCCAGCGATTTGTCTACATATTGAACAAGAGACAATGAAACTGATATGTTGTTTTTTTTTTGTTTAAAATTGAAGAGCCTTTGCCTTCCATCTGTTTTCTCTTTCTGGAATTTCCTTTCTCAGCGTTTTTCAGGCTTATGGTATATACTTTGTTTTTTTATTTTATTTTTTTGGTTCATGATTGGTTTTGCAGGTTTTGTTTGTATAGAGGAGACGGTAACTTGGCTGGTGCATCGTCTGTTTTCAGTCGAGGGTGAGGTTTAGTTTGTTACGTGGGAGCATCTTTATCTGTTCATTTGTCATGTTTTAATTGGATTAAATTTTAGGTTGTCCAAATTATAAGCTATGTTGTATTCTCATATATCAGTTTGGTTGGCTCTTATGTTTATGATGGTTCTGATATAGTAGTTCGATTAAATTTTAGGTTCTCCAAATTATAAGCTGCGTTTATTTTGATATATCAATTTGGTTGCCTCTTATGTTTTGTGCAGATTGCAATCTGTGCAGTTTTGTGCAGATTGCAATCTGTGCAGTTTTTTGTGCAGATTGCAATCTGTGCAGTTTGCAATCTGTGAATATGTACAATTTTTTTTTTCTTTCAAACAACCAAAAAAAAAAAAATGGACCCGTGGACCCGGCCCGAACCGGCCCGTTTCAACCGCGCCGGGTAATGTCCGGTTCTTATATTAAAAAATGTAATCCCCGGCCCGGCCCGCCCCGTTCCCTTTGAACCTAGGTCCGGTCCGGTCCCTTCAAAATTGGGCCCGGCCCGGCCCGTGCCCAGCCCTAGGAATAAGGTAACTTGGGTTTAAAGTTGGAAGGTTGCAATGATTGAGGCTGGGAGTTCTTAAATATAATTTGGGGATACTAGAAAAGACCGGGGTTTTTAAACAAAGATATTTTAGTTTTTAAATTTTTTATACATCGGTGTCTATGTTGTAATATGTTTGAAAAAAAAAAAGGGCCCATTAATTTGTGCACCCAAATATATATATATATATATATATATATATATATATATTATACAGTTAAAAGACTACACAGAATTACATGTTTGCTGTAATCTTCCATAACTAATCACATATTCAAAAGAAGTATTACAAGCGGCACGCTATCACATAAAATAAAAAAAAAAAAAAAAAAAAAGGGTACGCTACACTACAACAAAATCAGGTCTAAAACCAATGAGCCATACTAAAAAATATGAAACTGACCGTCAAAGTACGAAACAGGACCATGAAGACTCTCATGTTGTTGCTACTATTGGTTAAAGAGCACATTAAAGAGCACAAGTAACTTGCCCGACAAAAATTTCTCATAAACCTGCGGAGGTACAAGTGAAAAAAATTGAGCACTATACCACAGGCAACAATTAGCAAACAATCTATATGCTCATAGTGCACAAATTCTAGTTCCGTACAGTTCAATTTGATGCCAAGGTAAGTAAGGTAAATAATAAACCTATAACTGAAAATAACAGGGAGAGAAGTCAGCTAATGAGTCGATTTTATACTATATATTTTACCCTATTCTTAGTATTAATTTATTGGTTATTGTGTGAGAATGTTGATACTTTGATTTATATTCTTAATGTAAGATGTTCAACTTCCTCTGGAGTAAAAAGTAGCCAAACGGATGAATTTTAGAGTTATTCCAATTGGAGGATGTTTGTGAGTCTGTTGACTTAATCATATCAAAGTTTCATAATTTTCCACCAAGTGTTTTATTTATGGCGAAGAAGTAAAGGAGCAACGTGTAGTGTTGTTAAACTGACGTTTTGGGATTCTTTGGGCTTTTTGGCGTCCAAGATGATGCCTTTGGGTTCGAGGCCTTCTGCAATTATGTTCGGGATATCTCAAACTTTAATTCTAGCCATTTTGGGCCTATTTTGGAGCACTGATGATCTAGAAATGTGGCTGTTTTGAGACTATGCAGATTTTGGGCGAATTTTACTAATCAATTTAGGATTCTGTTTCCTAATTTATTTTAATTTATTTGGTTTCCTATTTTTATTCTAAGACCTTTTCTAGGTAGGGTTTTATTTTCTAGTAGTATAAATAAGGCTTTTTAGCCATTAGGGTTTTTTGGTAGAGAAGACAAGGAAGAAAATGCACGCACACTTTAGAGAGCTTTTGGATTCAAGTTTATTTTCAAGGTGTTTTTTATCATTGTTTTTAATAATATTTCGTTGTATGATTGCTAGTAACTAAATTCCGTTTGCTAGGGTGAGGCCACTAGCCTCAGCAAGAATATGTAGTTTCTTTTCAATTTGCTTATGGATGCAAGTTTTGAATTATTAATCACCGGTTTATACTATTTATTTGTCTTAATGCTTAGCTACCATTAGGATCTTTAGAAAGTAAATTGATGCAATTTTGGTCGATGGTCGGTCCCTGAAATAGATGAAGCCTTCTTGTGATTAATATGTGCAAGTTCACTTTGGATGAATACCACGTCTTAAGGGTTGTATGATTTTTCAAAAGGTTTCACAAAGCTTAATGAGTCATGCATGTTTAGATTTGATCTGAATACCACAGACAAGTTGCATGTTTGATATACGCTTTATGTTGGGGGTCCAAGTAGGCATATATTAGGAAAACCTAACCTTCAAAATATGCATGTATAATTCATAAGTAATTGGAAGAATTACATAGGATTGTTAAGGTGACGGCGGAACCCTAGGCTTTTACAATTTAATTTTCAAATACCGTTTTCTTTTAGTTTATTTTATTTTGTCACTTTATTTAATTATTTTTTTATTAAATTCGTTTTTATTATTTAAATCACAAAATCACCTTTTTCTCAATTTTTTTTAAATAATTAATTAAAATTTGATTTAACATAAATTATTCATTCAATCCTTGAGGAGAACGACCTTACTAGAGTCATCTATACTACAATTATCTTGTACTAATGCAAGTATTTAAAGTCTTTTTATCCCTACTTTTGCAGGTGGTAAAATCCCTATCATCAGCCAACTAGCAATCAACTTGTAATTGAAAAGTATTACCTAAGAATTAAAGAAGAAGAAATTCACTCAAGCTAATTGTGGGGTTGGAGTTGCAACCCCAACTATTTGGACTGTTATTATATAATATAAGTGCTCAAATTCATATAAACATTACTTATGGCTCAGCCCTTGCTCAAATCCTTGTAAATTTTCATAAGTTTTCTACGACACCAAGTTCATGCAAAATCATCTTCAACAAGCAAAATCACAACAATCATACCCCGTTGAAAGCAAAAGCACAACTATTATATATGGGAAAACTACAATACTTTAAAAAATTAATAGGACCTAATCTTAAGTCAATGAAAGAGTTACCTGGGCCTTATCAAAGGGTAGAGCTCCATGGGAAGAGATGGGAAGCACATCTTTTTAAGCACACAATCAAACAATTAGTGTTCAGCTTCTACAAAATTCAAACAAAACACAACAACATAACAGAGACGTCGCACAGTTATTTTACAAAATACATATAAATACTTCCAACGGAGATAAAGATAGATTAAATCAGTGCAAGTACAAATGGTTTGGTATGTAGAGAACCTAGAATATACCTTGTGAACAAATAAAGAATATACCTTTCGCCCTGCTTCATGCACACATATAATATCAATAGCGTGATGGAGCTTATTATGTCCATATTTGGGCAAAAAACAACACTTAAAATACTAGATAAAATGTGATAATAACAATTGATTATGGGACTGCTAGGCTTCATATGCTGCTAGCGTAAGGATAACAGACTGAGTATGTTTAACAAGATGTTGAGAAGAGTTCATATGGGAAAAAGATTCATTGAAATCTCTCTATTCTGACACAAAAGCTGTGGATATTGGTCTTTGACTTATGATAGGCAACTTCTGTGGAGCTACTTTGCTTTTCTTGCTCAAAAGAGTCATCTTGTCACCACCAAAAAAGTTGGCCTACAAAGACATACATACACACATACATAAACCATCTGGTAAAACTAAAGATAGGATCCTTAATAAATCCATCCTTGTGAATCTCACCATCTGGTAAAATATACCTGACCCATGAAGAACAAGCAAAAAGCTTCCTCAAGTTTCAGATCAGCACCCTCTGATGCAATCAAGCACTCACATATAGATTTTGCTTTGTCAATCTGCCCAACCATATGATAAATATTGAAATTCACAAAACGAAACACATAACAACCATCCCGAGAAAATTTGAAGAGAACTATTCCATCAGCCTTCATATTCAAAACTAATTATTTCAAAGCCAGTAATCTAGGAGAATAATGGACTTACTAATTCCTTTTGCTTGCTTGAAAAACCCAGTGCAACGTGAGCTATTACCCAGATAAGCCCACAACATGCATTAGAAAACCTATCTTTAGTCTATTAAGACATGCATTACATGAGCTAGAGCTTCATCTCTGTAGATAAGCCCACAACATGCATTAGAAAACCTAGACTTTAAATATCAGAAAACCCAGATACTAAGAAATAGTTGAAACAAAAAAACCCAATAGTCAAAACCCTTTGAATTCTTATTACCCCATAACAATTCCACATATCCATCCACATCTTGCATGAACAAATACAGGGGAAAAAAGGATTACAGAGTAAAATAAATCTGATTAAGATGAGGTTTGGTTTTTCCCTGTGAGACTGAGTGCAGTGTGCACCACAAGATTGCATTGCGAAACTTGCGAGAGATATGACAAATCGAGAAGATGGGTGGTGGGGTGCCTGGGTTCTCTAAGTCTGGGATGTCATCGAGGACTCAAGGTCGAGGGACAATCGAAGTTGCTGGACCGTCGTGATGGTTGCTAGGGCCGTCGTGATGTCGGGGTGGTGGAGGAGATGACAAGGCAAGACGGCGATAGAGAATTGAGTCGAGTTGAGTGACAGAGTCGACGAGCTTGAGGAGAGATACTAGGGTAAATATCTTTTAGGTTTTGATAACTTTGTATTTTGGGATATTTTGATACAGACGCTTCAGTTTTGAATTTTCTAGATCAAACATTCATGTCTTTTAATGCTTTAATTAAACTTTTTTTTTTGTCATAATTTTGGTGCTTTGCACATTATGTTGTAACAAATTTCCTATAATCTAACTTTTTTATTACACTCTCCTCCATTAGAGATAAATGTAAAAACAAAAAAACAAAAAAAAATTGGTTAGATTCAATTTATTTTCACAATAATGCTACAATTTATCAATAATTATCTACAATTTAAGAAATTTTCTTTCCAAAATAGTTCAAAATATTTTTAAATCCCCCAAAATCAAACGTACCGAAATGAGTTTTTCTTTTAGTACGTTAAGAGAAAATAGGATTGAGAATAATATAAACTACCAATACACAATGTGTACAAAATAAAACATAACAAAATAAAAATAATATATCAATATTAACAATATGTATCAAATCAAACGTACCAAAATTGTAAATGAACGTACCAATTAATGATTTTTGTAAATTCAAACGTACCTGCATATAATATATACGTAATGTAGTGTACCTATTAATAATTCGTCAACAACTATATTTAAAAAAAACAGCAAAAAAAATTACAAAAAAATTGATCGAAAAAGCATATTTGAAAGAGGAGAAAATATAGTTTAAGTACTAATATCTCCACTAAATAAGGAAAAGTCCATCTTGCAAATAAAAAGATAAATTCATAAATTATTTTAATTTTAAAAAATAGAAGTGACTATTAGTCAAAACACTTTAATCAAATTTTTAAAAAGTACAAATGTTTAATCTAAATGATATGGAAAAATGGTAGGGGATTCTAATTTTTTTATATGGATGTGAAACTATATGTGGAATAATACTATTAAATGAATATAAAACTATTTTTGACAAAAAAAGAGGAGAGCAAAATTGAATCCTAAGTTAAAAAACAAAACAATATGACTTTGATGTCAAAAATTTTACAGTTGACACCAATGAATGGTGTTGAAAAGGTTTAAGACACCAAATTCAAACAATAGTGACACATACATTTACAAAGCCACTGATAGATAATGGTCCCCTCAAATCAGTGCCCTATAGCACATTTTCTAGTAGTGCTAGTTTAGACAAACGATTTCAAGAAGAATGGTGATAGCATGATGCAGGTCGCAATCTGGTACTGTGGACAGGTTCACGGATCTAAGTTTCAAGAATCAGACAAGTACATGGTTAGACTGATGGACCAGCTTAGTGGTTCAGAGACAGGTCCAACAAACCCGCTCTAGATACCAAGTTGAACAATATGGGAAAGAAACATTTTATCCAACCCTTGACCTAAAACCTAAAATTTTTAGCCCAGAAAATTTAGGTTTTAACCCAGAAACAGCTTTTCTGCTTCAATCATTCTGACCTAAAATTTTAGCCCCAAATTATTAAAGAATGAATTTAGACTAATTTTTTTTTTAAAAAAATTAACTTTTAAAAAAAAATTATGTAGACTATCCTAAATTAATTTTATGAACATTTTAACCTAAAAATATTTAAATTCCGATAAACATTGAAAAATCACTAAACTGACACATGAAACTCATGAAACACTATTAAAGAATATGAAACACATGGTAGAAATGTATAAACACAAGACACATGAGCAAACACATGGTTTTGGAAGATGGTAGAAAGAAAAATTGGAAGAATTGTAGGAGAAAAGTGAGTTTTATGTGGATGTTTCAACAAAAATATAGGTATTTATAGAGTTTTTTGGTGAATTTTGAGTTAAATAATTTTTTATAATTATTTTAACCATTGAATTTAAATTTGGGCTGTTAGTTTTTCTTTTTTACCTTTATATTTGATCATATTCGATCTCAGTCATTAGATTCAATAAATTTATAAATATAAAACAAGAATATTAACTAAATTAAATGTGGACTGTTGGATAACCAACAACCTATTTGAATGTGAGCCATTGATCAACCAAAAGAGCCGTTGGGCTCAATTTTATTGGCAGACAAGTGGGAGAGATACCCATGTGGGTGGGGGCTCCACCACTAATCTTGGCCTAAATATGGCTTTTTTTTGTTTTTTTTTTTTTTTTAAAGATTTTAGGTTTTAGGTCCAAATTAGAACTTGGGTTTGAATGGATTGGGTGGGGAATAAAAGGGGAATTATAGGTTTTAGGCCATATGTGACAGCCCATCCCAGAAATATTACAACGTACGTGTGAAAAGACGAGATTGCCCCTAGTTCGTTTTCTTTACGTTTTGTGGTTATTTTTGGTTGTTTGCTGGCTAATGGTGGACCACACATTTCCCTCACTGTTTTCTCCCTTTCCCTGCATCTGTCCCGAGCCCCATTCCTTTCCATTTCCTTTGAAAACGTACGGACACACCCACACACCCATCAAACCTTCACAGATCGTGGAATCCAAGCACATATTCGAGCTCGTGAGACTTGTGGGAGTCCAACCATACCCATTTCAGGTAAGAACACCTTCGTTTTCACGTCGAATCCACGATGCCCGATTTCGAGTATTGTTCATGCACACGTGATTTCTCACGTTTTAGGGAATTTCAAGCTTGTAGGTAGCTTGGTGAGGTCCCTAGGAGGCTCGGGGTGGTTCGTTTGAAGGATTTGGACGTCGGGATCACTAGTTACGAAGTTGGCCGGAGTTGGGGTGATTTTCCAGGTGAGATTTCGTGGTTTTTAGCACTTGAAAGTGGTATGATTGTGTTCCTCTAGTTCTAAGCTTCATTTTGGTACCAATTTTGTGAAATTTGGTTGAAAAACGAAGAAGATAGGATGATTTGAAAAATTCCCAGTTTTCCGGCGCCGGAGAAGACGACGGAATATTTCGTCAAGTCTGACGGAATATTCCTGACGCCGTTGACAAAATCTATTAAAACTAACGGAATATTCTCTACGGCGTCAGTTGACGCCGTCAGCGTGCCAAGCACGTGCCTGCGCGTGCCCGGCGCGTGGGGGCGCGTGCGGCGGTGGAAAATTTTTCTAAAAATTTGGGGATTTTCCTGAGGTTGAGTAGATCACGTTGGTATATTCATTTGCCCCATTTGAGCATTGTATGGGAAGTTATTTCAAAAGGTTGGTTATGTGCTTTAAAATTAACGTTTTTGTAGTTGTTTCGCATATAGGTGATACCTATCCCGAGGACGAGCGTGGTCACTCAAGGCAAGGGGGCTACGACCCTTCCACATATCAGTGAGTGGGCTTTTGGTTTTCTGTATATACCTATATACTTATATTTTCCCAGAAATTGATTGGAATTGTTATTTTGTCGTATGCCATGCATTATATTATCGTTGTTTATGCATTATTAGTTAGTTATATACATATATATATATATATATATATATATATATGTGCATATTGGGTGCTGCGGACGCACAGGTAAGTGCCAGGTAAGTGTTATTCATGTTTATAGTTAGTAGTGATTGGAGATGCTTTAAGAGCTCATAACCTGCACCCCCGGTGTTAGTGCTCCCGCCCAGAGTAGGGCACAGTCCTTCACGTGATGTTCACCTCCCACACCACACGCTCAGCTCGGATCCAAGTTAGGTGCACAGTCCTGTCGTACAGACCACATTAGGTGGTTCCGACTCGTAGGTGACCCGCGATTATTCGCACAGCCTTCACGTGATCGTAACACTAAAGCATTTATATGTATTACACCCAGGCCTATCGTACAGACCACTTTAGGTGGTTCCGACTCGTGGGCAGGTTTAGTTATTGAGTTTGAGATTTGAGCTCTAGATTCAGCCGTACAGGTCACGTTAGGTGACTCCGGCTGCCAGACTATATGATATTGATATGATTTTCACCTGAGAACTTGCATTCCATTCTGAGGTTCTGGCATGGCATATTTTCGAGCATGATTGGTATATATATATTTATGCACATATGTTTATTTTCTGGGAAGTATACAGGTTTTACGGCGAGGGGTTAGAATGTATTTATTAAATGGTTTTTGAAAAGCTTTGTTTTTGCCCACTCACGCTTTTGTTTTGCGCCCCTCCAAGTTCTAGTTGTCTAGCAGGTTTGGTGGTTTCCCAGAGGGCTTTCCTGGCATTTCTGACAGACGATCACCAGCGTAGGGCCACCTTCGGGTGTACTGTTGTTGCGTCATTTTCGTTTGGACTGCTTTAGGCGTTATGCTCTGAACTTGTGTTACACTTACGTTTGCACCTATTATCATTTCATGTAAACTAGTTTTTATTTATTCGTATCACTATTCCCATTATTGTTTTATTAGCTTCTGCACCGTGCACATGGTTACGTCACCTCCGCGTGACGGCCAGCACGCCCTGATCTCGGTCGGGGTGTGTCACCATAGGTTGGAGTTGGCCTAATATAAAGCATGGTTTAAATAGTAAACTCTCAAGCAAACCCTAATAAGCAAAATACCAAAAGTACCCTAAAATCCAACAGAAGGATCATATAAGGCTCTGGAAGTATTACTTCAATGTATTCCTAGGAAAATAGTGAATCTCATATTTCATTATTTCCTTTTGAGTATAAATTTATCTTTGTAGACTATTTAATGACTAAAGTTATTCATTGTCGCTTGAATTTGTTACAATTAAAATCATGTTTATTCACAAAGATAAATTCAGAATATACTTATACAAAGATTTGCATTGCAAAGAAATATTCAACGAGATACCCCAAACAAATATGGGGATAAATTCCATAACTTTTATTGTGATTCACCTCTTTTATTTAGGAAGACATGTTAGCTAAAGAAACAAAGAGATTGATAATCAAGAGGTTTAACATGTAGCACAGTTTATTATCAAGTATCAACTAACACAACATATTTTTAGGAGCGCGTAGAGCCCGTGATTAAAAAACCTCTTGCATGCGCGTGAACGCATTCGGAGAGGCTAGTACTCATATATGATAGCGTCAAAATCGTAATACAAAAAAACAGAACATGAAAACCGCAAAAAACAAATAAAAACAGGTAAATATAAAGAAGCACGACTGAAAGTTGAAACCATCTCAACCCAGCAAACTCTAGCGGTTGCAGAATTTGCACGATGGAAACCGCAGCTTACAACACGTTCAGAGGGTTACAACAGGTTACTCAATCCTCAGAAACGAACTAAACCGCACAGACCCCTCTCTCACATCGTCTTTTTATGGTGCTTCTTCTTCTTCTTCCACCTTTCAATTTGGTACTTCATTGGAAAACCAATGAATTAGGATCGGCAAAATACTACAATTCACAGGCAGCAACCGAGTCCCTTCTCCCAAATCGTCCTAATTGGTCCCTTCGTAAACTCCTTTTATTTGGGTTTTACAACAATCTCGTTATTCATTTAGCCTATATAAGAGGAGTACTAACACCGGCTCATTGTTCACAGCCGTACTGGAAATTCTGATGTGGAGCTGTCATTGCAATGCATAACATGTTAATAGCACATGGCACGGCCGCATTAGAGTATGTATTAATTACTGCAACTTCTTCTTCGACGAGCTTCTTCTTTCTATTGTTTTTATTTTGGTAACAAAAACAAATTTATACAGCTCCGCATGGTAACGAAATAGCAATGCAAAGTAAGATAAGCTATTCAAACAGATATAGAATGTACATACAACGCGCGCTATGTTCGTGGCAGATGTAAACTTCCTCCTCACTTTCTTCTCCCGAACTTCCTCTCCACTATTGATCCCCCCTGCACAAAGGAAGAAGACAATGATTTCTTTCAGGACCTCAAGGTTTTATTTCTCCATCTTTTTCTTTGGTTTTTACGATTTTTCCTCTCTTTAGTTTTGTTTTCCCTCTTTTCAGTATTTAATTCGGGTTTTTTTTTTATTTTTATGTGTAATCAATTTTTGTGATCTTCTTTCTTTTCAATTTGTAATTGGGTTTATGTATGTTTTTGGAGTATGGGTTTCTCCCCTGCACATGTTGCGTTCTTGAATTACTTCCATTATTGCGTTACAACTCTTTTGTTATTTTCTTATATTATTGGATATTTCAGTTTCTGATTGCATGAATCTTGCAATCGACTTTAATTTGTAGAAACATGCTGATTCACTCTTTTCATTCTCTTTGTTTCTTTGCAGATTTATGAAGAAGGATTTGACTTTGAAAAATCACTTTAAGCACTAGAAAATTTATCTTCCATTGATAGGTTTTCAGAATGTTGGATACCAAAAGTTGAATAATTTATTCTCAAATGGTAGTTTATTGACTTGCTTTCTCATTAGTATGGTACATTGGCAACATTCGTTAGTTAGATTCAGTGAATTTTATATGAAATTGGAGCGGGCATGATTCCTTTGTCCACTTCATGCATGCTAAAAGCTCTACTTCACAGCATGGTACGTGTGACGTGAAGAAGAGCTTGAAATATCTTTTTAGTTCTCAATTAGGTCAGCGTGTAAAGCTTCCAAATCCATTTCTTAATTCATGTCTATTTTCTTATAGGTTGTGCTACAAAGTTACCTATTTTTCATATCAGATTTTATTTTGAATTTTTGTGTTTGTAAGCATTAACAGAGTCTGCAGTAGACATGAAGTTAGATGACGTTGTAAACTTCCACCCCCGTTCGTCAAAAGGTGTGTGGATTCTTCATTACACCAATTACAGGTATGCCTCTGATTTTCTCATCCTATTTCCAGTTTTCGGTATCGCACATAGGAAAGTATAGAGTTCTTGATTTCTCATATTGCCTTCATATGTCGAATGTCATCTGAATTTAGTTGTAGTTAATTTGTCAAAATTTGTTGTCGTTAACTTCTTGAAATGACAGCCTTAGTGTTTGCCCAGCAAATTTTGTGAATTCCAAACTTCGCTTATAATTGTAGTCACGTAAAAATTTCCAATTGGATTTGTTCCTCGGCCGTACTAATATAAGGCTTTTTAGCTTAAATGGTCTTTGAGATGTACATAACACATCACTTTGGTCTCTGAGACCATCAATCAGTTTGGTTCTTCCATGCAAAATTATATTAAATAATGATCAAAATAACAACTATACCCTCAATTTAGTAAACAATGGGCCGAAATGATTTGACAAAAATTTAGGGTATTTTGGTCATTTTATTCTTATTTAATGGAGATTTTTCAAGGAATGACCAAAACGATTGATAGTGGACAAACTCAGGGACCAATTCTATTGATTTGAAATCTCAAGGACCAAAATAATGAGTTATGCAAATCTTAAAAACCATTTTGACTAACAAGCCCTAATATATAATAGCTGTTCTTTTGCTTTTATGTAGAATTAAGAAGATTGTATTGCCCCTTATGTATCCTGCTCCTTCTGTTTCATGAAGTTACCAAGAAAAAAGTACTTTGTGATCATTTTCTTTTCGTCTTTTATTGTAAAGTGATGTGTAGATAAAATTTGTCTTTTATATTATTTTAATAATGTTTGTATAGTTCTATATACCAAATGAAGGATGTGAGCTCCACATAATATAAAAAGATCTTTACAAAAGTGTAATACAAGGCTACCACATGACATGTGGTTTTGACATATGTAAAAGATCGTAGAGGCTCGTAGCGCCTGTAATTAAAAAAAAAAAAGAAAAAAAGCCTCTTACATGTACTAGAGCGCGTGTGGAGAGGCTAGTATGAAATAGAAAGCCCAAAGGCAGTTCAAATACAAGCATAGTCCAAAGAAAATACAACAAAAATGTCCAAAAAGAGCAAGCCTATAACAACAAAAACCCTAAATTTGGAAGACTACTACCTCCACCTCAATAACTGCACCGCCATCGCTGATTCGCCACCACCACCAAGAGGAAGAACCCACGAACAAGCTGGACAAATAAAAAACGGGGGTGAGCGAGCGAGCCACCCGCACAAAAGACGCTCCCATAATCCTACCAATTAGTACTAAACACACTTTAACAACCACCAAACACCAAAATGCGCAACCGATGAGAGACATGCTATGAGCCGAGTACTAAAGGTCGACGGTGAAGAACTGACGACGGGAAGAAGCAACAGAGGAAGAAGGGGACATAAAAGCCCAGATCTGAGACAGGAAATTCAAAATTAAGAGAATTACTGAAAAGAAGGAAGATAAATAAGCCTGAAAAAACTGTGGAAAGGTGACCAGAACTATGGGAGGCAAGAGAGAGGCTGGGTAGAATTAGGTTGGGGGGGGGGGGGGGGAAGGTGGGTAGTGGGCCATAGGGGAGAAAGAAAACGAGGAAGAGAAGGCGTTGCCAGCCGACCCAATCAAAGAGAAAGGAGTCGGCAATGAAGCAGGGGATTTTAAGGGAGGTTTCTGTGCGAGAGAAAAGAGGATGACTAGGGTTACTGGTATTATGTACTTTTGACATGATTTAAACAAAATACCAACTTATATTTGTTCGCATAGTCACAATGGTAAAAATTGCTCCAGCCATAATTTCTAAATGCAACAGTAAATGTGATACAAAGAACATTATTAATGCAAAATGCATGAAAAACCAAATCTTAAAAATAAATGAGAAATGTGCAAATCCACCAGTCCACCACTTGGATTGCCATTGAAACACCTCAAATATAGAGGAAAATTTGATCATATTATTATTACACGACCAATTGCATAATTTTTTGCACACAATATTTTGTACAAATTTACGTTCTTTGTAACAGCCAACAATCTTCAGTGCCCGCCTGGAAATTTTATACTCTCCTTTAATACCTTTCTCAGCTGTGGGCCCCATCTGCGTTCTGATCCGACGGATTGTATTTAATTTTCCTCTGCGTCAGAAAGCAGCACAGGAAACGCGAGCCGTCCGTTGGAGGAGCCTTCAACACCTGGCTTCTTGTTCCCGCCAATTCGCTGATCGTGTTCAGCTCCTTCAGAGGCGGCAACGGCGTCTCTGGTGATGACGCCGCCGATTCGCTCAAGTCCGAGTTTTCCGTCGATTCAGTGCAAGAGTTCTCCTTCGAATCGCTGGAGTAATTCTTCGATCTGCTTGTCATGCTGTCGCGTCGCCGGCGCCGGAAGCTCTCTCCCATTCCCATCAGGTCGCGGTACCCGATCGCAGGCAGCTCGCTCACTGCAGGAGCCAGACTCGAGCCGTCGATCACCAACGCGGCCACATTCAACACGCCTCGGAATCTTCCAGAAGGTCGCCGGATTTGGATCGCCGTAAACGATGGAATGGTGGACGAGACGTCGAGAAAGTTGTTGATCAGAAATCGGACGGTGCCGACGAGGTGATCGCGGAAGCATCCGACGGCATAGATCTGGACCGAGACCTGGGAGGTCTCGCTGGAGAGGAATCTGGACGGGACCTTGAAGAGGCACCGATCATTCCATGTCGGATTCTCACCGCCCACCTTGTCGACCCGAGAGCGGATCTTGTGGGCGGAGTCGACCCAGGCGAGAGCGTAGGTCTGCATGCGGCAGAGGGTGACGGAGGGAGCCTTGAGACCCTGGGCGGAGACGAGGTTGATCTCCAAGACGTGCACACGTTCGTCGTCTCCGTTTTCTTTCTTCATCATCCTCGTCGTCGGTTCTCAGGCGGAATTGGAGGGCCGAGATACGAGCGAGAAAGAAGGGGAAGAGAAAACGGACGGCCTTGATGAGATTCAAAAACGGGGACGTCGTCGGCGCATGGCTTGCCGGTGGAGGGAGAGAGGCGAGAGGGAGAGGAGGGGGCGGGAGGAGGCGCAGTAAAAAAACAGACAGTTTGGGGGATGGCGGGTCCTGATTAGACTGGGGCAATATTCGTGTAGGGTAAAAAATGAAGTGGATGGCTTGGGTTTGTGGCCAAGGTGCCAGTTGCGGTGGTTACAGGGTGGATGATGTAGTTGGAATCAAATTTATGCGGTGAAAAGTAAAAAATTAATGGGGTTAATTAGTAGCATTCCATTTTTTATAAGTTATGTTTGATGACTCTCCTATTGTTGGGAGCTTTGATGGCATGATGAAGTGTTCACAAGCCACGTCAATCGATGTTCCATCCAAACACCGAAAATGGTACGAAATTCAAAGGTGATTACCATAAACAAAAATTTTATTTTTAAAAAGATATGTTATTTGTCATTCAGTATTACGGTCTGGTGGTATTCCCCTTTAATTAGAAGTGAGAGGTATTAGGTTCGAATCTCGTGGATGACGAATTCGATACCAAATTAGCTTGCCCATTGTTTAGCTTAGTCGAACTCTCTATTCCATTAGTATAAAAATAGCAACGTACTAAAAAAAATAGAAAGATATGTTATTGAAAAATTATCACAAGCATAAATAATAAAACAGAAAAAATGCCAAACATTGTCAAATTTATATGTGAGATCCATGATTTTTTAGAGTCGGAGTAAGATGGACCAAAACATAATTATCTCACAAATTCGGTCGTGGACTCAACAACTCTGAGCGGAGATGGATTAACTCAGTAGCAATGCCACCATTACCTTGTTCCGGAGCAGCGGGCAAAGTCGAAGTGACTTCGCTGAGAATGACCATGCTTATTCTGCAAGACGCAAGGGTTTGATTTGGATTAGAATCAGCCAGATCCTCTATGTGTGTTGGAGTTCTTACAATCTATGAATTTATGTGTGCTCCAAGTAATCATACTACTAAAGAGGATGCAATATCTACTTCTAAATATTATGTAGGATTCTCCCAGCTTAGGGATTCTATCCTAAAAATGTCTCTCTCCCGACTAATATAAATATACCGTTCAAGGGTTTGTACGTCTCTAGTAACACAATCATTGCACTGTAATTCTCTTGCCCACTACTTGATTCTTATACTTGCTTACTGACTTGTCTGTCAGAGGGCCTTTGGCCAGCAGTGACACCCTCCCCCCGTTCTTAGGCTTGCTTACTATGGTTTGTTGTTTTACAAGTTACTTGAATTTGTGCCTTAACCATCTACAGGTGGTGCGCGAATTTAGTTCCAACAAGATCAACACCTTCTAGAATCAAGAAAACAACAGGCTAAATGTTTCATACTTATGATGCGAGCTTTGATAACCTATATAGTAAGGATTCTTCTGTGTGAGAGGTGATTTGGGGTCGTGTGAAAGAGAGTGAGACAAAGAATGAGCCAAAGTTAGCATAACAAATCAAGAAGGGTGGGCCATGGTGTTGTTTTGTCTCCGTGCCATATGTAATAGGTGGTCCGGTACCGAACGCTAGAATTTCTCCCTAAATAAAACTATTTTTTCAGAGAAAATCTTTTGTCCCAAAAAAAAGGAAGTTTTAACGAAACACTTTCGGGACTGTTCACTTTTAACGAAAAACCACATATTAACATTTTCCTGGTACTATTTACTACACCTTTATTTGTTCTTTTTCATTAAAACTAAAGTTTTTTTGGGACTTTTAGATAGTTTTTCTCCAAAAAAAAAAAAAAAAAAAAAAAAAAAAAAAAAAGAGAAAAGAAAAATTGTTTGCCAATACTACATGATAGATTGTTCTTTTTCCTTAAAACTAAAGTTTCATGGAACTTCAAAATCTCGTCTAAACACACTGTAAAAATTGTTTGCCAATACTACATGATAGATTGTCATTTGTTCAAATTTGGACTTGCTTTAAACCTTAACCGAAGATTAATAATGAGATGAATCCATGACAGATTGTTTACCAACTAATTAGGGCCTTCCTCTTTTCTTCTTAAACCCAATTAGCGCTACGTTCAACTGTCTTCTTAGTACAATATAAAGAGTAATATCGCTTGTATTAAAAAATATTATCAAGTGGCAAGAGTTTAAAATATAAACTGACCCCATTTTGCTAACATTTATTATCCCATTATCTTTTTTATTATTATTATTATTATTTTTTTTTCTGTGCCTCTTTTATTTTTTATATTTTTTTTCCTCAAATACAAGATAGAGAGATAAGCATCTTTTTGTTTTTGTATTTATTTATTTTTTTAGAATAGATATGCATCTTTTCTTGGATATTCTCATGACAACCTAGAAAAAAAAGATAAACATTTATTTGTTTTTATTGTTTTTAGAGTTAATATTAAGGAAAACTAATGAAAAAGACTTGAAAACTTTGAGTTTAAACGATAAGGACAAAATAAAGGGTAAATTGAATGGTACTATGATGTACTTTTTAGTGTAAAAATGTGATTTTTTTGTTAAAGTGAACAGTACCAAGAGCTTTTCGTTAAAGTTCCCTTAATATTATTCTTTTCTTAATAGAAAAATTATATTATTGTTATTTCTCTTTTTTAAGACAACATATTTTTAGGGAGCCTTACTTATAGAGACATAAATATGTACCATATTTCACACAACTCCATACCTTTTAAAACATTACAAGGAGGGACAAAAAAAACCAATAACAGAAAACCAAGCCCAACCCAAAAAGAAACGGACCAACTAAATTACGCCCATGCCATTCGACTATAACAGTTAATAAATGGCCACATTAACCACTACACGACAAAAATCATAAAAACTAACCGGTTTCCTTTCCCTTTTCCCTTATTCAATACCCGTGGTTTCCTCTTCCCCAAACCTATCATTTCAAATTCCTATCACACAAAAGATACTTCCCAAAAAAAAAACCCTAAAATGCTCATAGTTTTTGACACTTTCAAGCATGATTTTCAGTAAGTGATTCACAAAATTCAGCCGAATTTTCGAAAAGATCAGTGTTTCAAAGGTTTTCCTACTTCTCAGAATCGTCCTTTTGCTTGATTATATTTCGAACTCTATCAACAATGAATGCATTATCAAATATTTGGATGCATTATCAAGTGTTTTTGCATAAGACACTTTTCAAAACAGTCCAAAACGCATGCATTATCAAGTGTTTTTTGCACTTGATTTTACAAAAAATTTAGTCTTCCAGTTCGAGAAAAAATAATTTCAGTGTTTTAGATGTTTCAGTTTTGCTTTTTTAGTTTACATGTATATTGATTCTTCAACATCTGAAAAAGAAAATGACTATGCGTATAAATTTTGTGAGTTAAAATATTAACCGTCTAGCTTCGATGCTGCATTTTGAACTGATGCTACATTTTGTACTGATGCTGCGCTTTGTAAGTTAATTTTGGTTCTACTTTCTGTTTGTAAATTGGTTCTGCACATAAATATGTTGTAGAAAAAGAAAAAAATGAATATGCATCAAGCTTGTGTTAAAACAATTATGCATCTACATTGTGCGTTAACAACCAATTCTGCATCTATCTTGTTTTGCTAATTGATGATGCATCTACTTGTGAGCTAAGCGATAGTGCATCTACTTGTTTGCTAATTGCTGCTGCATATAGCTTGCGCGCTAAGTGATGCTACATATAGCTTGTGTGCTTAGTTATGTTGCATCTAGCTTGTGTGCTAAGCATCTGCTCTTTGCATCTAGTTTGTATTTTATATGACTTCTTATTATTTGATAATTTATTATACTCATGATCGTTTCATTTTATTTATGAAGATGACACCAAAAGTAAAACATTTTGCAATAAAAAAAAATCACCGCCAAAATCTCCTGCTGTAAAAGCGTCGAGCAACAGATGAGAACTAAGCTTAAATTAGACTAAATCTCATGGCCTTTGCAGAACTAATACAAGAGCTCAAGCCAAAACTTGAAGAAAAACCAAAAGTCTTGGCATTCATATATAAGCCACCTTTCGGCAGACTAGTGAAAACTTACATAAAAAGTGAATTACAAATGAAAAAATCAGAATGGGATATCATACATATAGTGAATTGGTATGACACTGAAAAGAGAATGTTCAAATTCAAAAATGGATATTGCAAAGTACATGCTGATGATGTCCAACGCATATTTGGGATCCCAAATTGAGGCAGAGAAGCGCCTCAGTCAACAAGAGACTCAAGGATCCCAAAGTCGAAAGAAAACAAATTTGTTGATAAATACTTTTTGGAAATGACAAGAATTGGTAGAAGAGAAATTGCGCAAGCAATTCAAGTTGCATTTGATAATGGGACAACAGAAAGGGATCGAGATCCAGCCTGCCTTATAATTCTATATTTGCTCAACACAAATCTACTTAGGAGCTCAGCAGGGAAACTCACTTGGAGTTTGGCCAAGAATTGCAACTCCATCGATAACATAAATTAGTATAATTGGGCTAAGGAAACAACAAGATTCTTGATGGAGTCAATCGATAGAACACATAAGAGAAAAAAAGACAAACAACCAACTGTCAGTGGCGCTGTTGTACTTTTACTGGTAAGCAAACAAAAACTAATAAAAAAATATCATTTTTTGTCTTATTTTACAAAAATATACAAATCTCTAACTTTTATTTTGTCTACAGTATTGGATTTGTGATCACACCACAATCATCAAACCAATAGAAGGAAAGGAGAAACACTTGCCAACAACAGTGAAGTGAGATTTGGCAATTCTACATAAAAAAATATATAAAGAAGCAAATGAAATTTGGAGGTATAGCTGATATTGCATATACTTTTATGTAAAGCATGATTCTATGTGTACTTTGTGTGAAAAGATATTCTACTTGTGCCTGTTGTGTGTTGTTTTCAAACAAAGTATCAAAAAACATAACTCTTTAACCTTTCACAGATGGACAATGCAAAACAAATTGAGGAGTCAATTGAACAGCGCTCAAAAGCTGATGATGACGACTTTGTTAATCCTCCACCTGAATCAAAAAAAGAGGAAAATGGAAAAGCAAGTAGCTAAGAAGGGACCAAAAGCCAAGAAAGCTAAAGCGTAAAAAAAAAAAAAAAAAAAAAATTAGTGCTTCAACATGAAGATCTTGAAGAAGATGAAACGGTAGTCAGAGTATCTTTGACACCCAAATTCCAAATGAGCAAGTCCAAGATGACCAAAATGTTGCATTTGATTTTGCCTATTCAATTGTTGAAAACAAAGAAAGAAATGCTAATATCACAGACATAGACGCGACTAAAATTGATAAGGTGATCAATAATTTGGTTAATTTTCAAGCAGAAGAGGCATTACAAATAGAGACTCCAGGTGCATCCATTGAAGAATCAATTCCTCCAGTGCAAGAAGTGGTAGTGCAAAAAGAGTCTCCAAGTACTTTAATCCAAGAATTAGTTCCTATAGTGTAAGAAGAGGCAGTGAAAATAGTGGCTTTAAGCACCTCAGTTCCTCAAATCCCAGTTCACCCACATGGACAAGAAGTAAACGCAGAATCAGTCAATCCATTGCTAGTGCTAAGGAACAAGAAGGAAATGCAGCATCGGTTCCTCAATTGCCAGTTCACCCTGAAGACTCGACAATTAAGACAATGAAGCAACAAACATTCTAAGAATGGCTCCTTGCTCCACTTACGGGTGAAGAAAAATGGGAATGTGAATATTTAGAAAATGAATTAAGATAAGAAGAGATCTCTCAAAGCCAAACAAATGTTGCAGAGTAATGGAAAAGAAGGGTGAAACTTCGGCCTCAAATGTTGAATAATACTAGCAACACATGCCACTTTAAGAATTCTGTTATTGAGAAAATTGTTGAAGAGAATAATGCTTTGTAAAATGATAATAAGGACTTGCAAAAAGAAAACAAGAAGTTGAAAAAAAAGAGAAGAAAAAATTGGAAACACAAAAAAGTGAAATGGAGAAGAACGCTGCATTGGGGCAACAAAGAAAAAATGGGAAGAAAAAAAGAATGAGTTGCTGGAAAAGAACAAGGGATTGCTGAAGTAGAAGAATGACCTTAGTCATACAAGAAGCAGTGTGAACTAAATGCATTAAACAAGGAAAAAATGGCAAAAATAAGAGGGAAATTTCAAATTCTAAAAGCTGAGAAGATTTCTCTTGAAGAATTGGTGAAGAAGCAACAAGAAGAAATTTCTGAGCTAAACAAGACATTGGGTTTCATCAATGAGGTTGAACCAGAAAAAGAAGAAAAAACTGATAAACCTGTTCATCAAGATTCTGCTACTGATTCTGCAATTGAAAGCGAATCTATTAAAACTGGGGCACAATTGTAATCGCTTCTGATCAAGAGGTAGATATCCAGTCAAAACAAATTTTGCAAACTCCAAAAGAAGTACCAACAGAATCTCAAACACCTATTCAACCTCAAACTAGAACAATTGTTAGACGGATCAAGCAAAAAGCCAGAAAAAAAAAAAAGATATGCAATTGTATTACACTGCCATGGAGAAAACAAGAGAATCAAATGAGTGGAAATGCCATCTAGCATACTTTCACCTACCCACAATGAACAAAAAAACCATCAACCTTTTTTGGGAAAAAGTACCAATGTAAGAAAAATTTACAACTAAATCTATAATTTCTGTTATACTTCAAAATATTGATTTTGCATTAACATATTTCTATGTATATTGTATTTCAGGGACATATATTGGTCATCAACTGCAAATGAGTTCAGCCACTATGACAATATTGTGATGCAAGAAGATATGGATGGATTCCTTGGAGATGACAGAGTTACAAATACTGTGATTGATACACACAACTACATTCTCAGAGACCAAATAAGTCTCATTTTTAGACTTGTAATGATGAATACGTGGTCTACCACTTTGTTTTCTTGTAAGAGGAGGCTTAACAAGAGCATTTGGTAGATCAAAAGTGGGCTTATGGAACATGCCGGCTTATGCAAAATTTTCAAGGAACTTAATACTTATAAGCATAAGTATGAACCACAGGAAAAGGTAATGGTATCTGAAATGGTAAGTGCAGTGCTTCAAGGGAAATTACCACCTAAATTGAAGGATCCTGGGAGTTTTAATATCAATATTACTGTTGGTGATACAAAGCTTGAAAAAGCCATGCTAGATTTAGGGGCAAGCATAAATTTAATGCCTTACTCAATATACATTCAATTGGGATTAGGGGATTTGAAGCCCACAACAATGTCTTTACAACTCGCTGATCGTTAAATATCCAAGAGGTATTGTAGATGATATTTTAGTGCAAATCGATAAGCTAATCATTCATGTACATTTTGTTGTCTTAGATATGGAGGATGCACCAATTCATAATTGGGAATTGCCTATTTTGCTTGGACGTCCATTCATGGCAACTGCCAAGACAATCATTGATATTCAGAACGGCAAGCTCACCATGATAGTCCTTGATGAGACCTTGGAATTTAAAGTGTCTGATTCTCTATCTTATCCTCCTAATTCGTATGATTGTTTCTTGATTGACACTTTGGATTCGGTTGTTTTTTCTAATTTTATGCAGAATAAACTGGAAGATAAATTAGAAGTAGCTTTAACATTAGGAGGAGAAGATTGGCATATAATAAAGATATAAGGGAGTTCACGGCAACATTAAATAGTGCACTGCAATATCCTCCTAATGCTAGCCCAAATGAGATTATCGAGCCTTCCAAATCCAAATTGGTCCCTTCCATTATATCCCCACCTAAGTTAGAATTAAGACAACTATTGTCCACCCTCAAATATGCTTACCTTGGAGACCATGAGACTCTTCCGGTGATCATGGCCTCTGATCTTACTTCATTGGAAGAGGAGAAATTACTTAAGAGTCTTAAGGGAGCATAGAACCGCCATAGGATGGACTATCACTGATATCAAGGGAATTAGTCCAACCATGTGCATGCATTAAATTTTATTGGAAGAAAGTGCCAAGCCAACAATAGAAGCTCAAAGAAGATTGAATCCCAATATCAAGGAGGTGGTGCGCACAAAGGTTCTTAAACTACCGGATGTTGGAATCATTTATCCCATTTAGGATAGCAAGTGGGTAAGCCTGGTTCAAGTGGTACCAAAAAAATCTGGAATTACGGTTGTGAAGAATGACAATAATGAGCTTGTGCTGACAAGAGTGTCTACGGGTTGGAGGTTTGCATTGATTATAGAAAGCTTAACCTTGTTACTAGAAAATATCACTTTCCTTTACCGTTTATTGATCAAACGCTTGAACGCTTAGCCAGTCATTCTCACTATTGTTTTCTTGATGGTTTTTCAGGGTATAATCAAATACCAATTGCACCCGAAGATCAAGAGAAGACAACGTTTACATGCCCATTTGGTACCTTCGCATATCGCAAGATGCCCTTTGGCCTATGTAATGCCCCTACCACGTTCCAACGATGTATGATGTCAATTTTCTCTGACATAATTGAAAGATGTATTGAGGTATTTATGGATGATTTTTATGTTTTTGGTACTTTATTTGATAATTGCCTTAATAATTTAACCTTAGTGCTTAAAAGATACGTTGAGACAAATCTAACCTTAAGTTGGGAAAAGAGCAACTTCATGGTAAGGCAAGGTATTGTTCTAGGCCATGTTATTTCTAATAAAGGTATTGAAGTGGATAGGGCAAAAATTGATTTAATTGCTAAGTTGCCACCTTCCACTTCTATTAAGGGTGTGCGAAGCTTTCTTGGTCATGCAGGTTTCTATAGGCGTTTCATCCAAGATTTCTCAAAAATTAGTCATCCCCTATGTAATCTTTTAGCCAAGGATGCTGTTTTAATTTTGATAAAAGCTAACGTGATGCTTTTGATACTTTGAAAAAGAAATTAACATCGGCACCTATTATTATGTCTAGTTGGACATTGAATGATGCTCAGTCAAATTACTCCACCACTTAAAAAGAACTGTTGGCAGTTGTCTTTCCTTTGGAAAAATTTCGCCCTTATTTAATTGGGTCAAAAGTTATTTTCTAACCAAAAAGGATGCCAAGCCTTGATTGATTAGGTGGATTTTATTGTTGCAAGAGTTCAATTTGGAAATCAGGGACAAAAAGGGGGGTGAAAATGTGGTGGCATACCACCTCTCTCGGCTAGTGGAGGGTAGATGGCCATAAAGTACAAAATCAAGATGGTGTCGCACCCATTCATGAAGTTTTTCATGATGAGCAACTCTTCTCAATCCATGGAGAAGAGCCTTGGTATGCAGATATTGGTAATTACTTAGCCAGTAATATTATCTGTTCTGATCTAACCTCAGAGGAAAAGAAGAAATTTTTGTCCATGGTTAAGCATTATTTTTGGGATGACCCTTATTTATTTAAACATTGTCCTTATCAAATAATAAGGCGTTGTGCTCCAGAAGATGAGTAGCAGAGTATCCTACAATTCAACCATGAATTAAAATGTGGAAGACACTTTGGTGCCAAAAAGACAGCGCTTAAGGTTTTGCAATCCGGTTTCATTTGGCCTACGTTATTCAAAGATTCATATAAGTTTTGTGTTAAGTGTGACAGGTGCCAACAATCAGGAAATATAAGCAAGAGGAATGAGATACCGCTCGCTAACAATTTGGTGGTAGAATTATTTGATGTGTGGGGTATAGATTTTATGGTCCCTTTCCTACATTTTTGGTTATAATTATATTCTTGTTGATGTGGACTACATGTCTAAATGGATTGAGGCAATTGCAACTAAAACTAATGATAGTAAGGTTGTGCTTGGGTTTTTGCAGGACATGATATTTACTAGATTTGGTACCCCCAAAGCCATAATTAGTGACGGGGGAAGTCACTTTTGTAACAAAGCTTTTTCAGCATTATTTAAGAAGTACAACGTCACTCATCGGATAGTAAACCCATATCACCCTCAAACTTCAAGTCGAGGTCAGTAATTGGCAAATTAAGTACATTTTGGAAAGGACCGTGAAAACTACAGGAAAGATTGGGCCTTAAAATTGAATGACGCCCTTTGGGCATATCAAATGGCATACAAAACTCCGATTGGAATGAGCCCCTACAGGCTTATTTTTGGAAAATCTTGCCACCTGCCAGTGGAATTGGAGCATAGAGCATACTGGGCAATTAAGCAAATAAATTTTTACATGAGGAAAGCCGGAGATGCTAGGGAGTTGCAACCAAATGAGTTAGACAAGCTCCGAAACAAGGCTTATGAGAATGCAAAAACTTACAAAGAAAAGACCAAGCTGTACCATGACAAAATGCTACAAAGGAAGGAGTTCAAATAAGGTATGCAAATTTTGTTTTACGACTCACGTTTACGTCTTTTTCTAGGAAAATTGAAATCTCAGTGGCTTGGACCTTTTAAAGTAAGACAAGTATTCCCTCATGGAGCAGTTGAAATTGAGAATATGAAGACTGGGAATACTTTCAAGGTGAACGAGTATCGATTGAAACCATATTTAGCCAGCATTCCTACAGCTGAGGTGGTTGATTTCCTTGACTTAATCAAGCCTTAGATCAGTCATTATGTCTTGCCTAAACATTAACTAAAGCACTAGATGGGAGGCAACCCACCTCGGTAACTTTGTTCTTTTATTTTTGTTTTTGTTTGTGTTTCCATACTGTCAAGACCTTCTCTACTCATTGTATAATTTTCTTGTCATAAACATTGAGGACAATGTTTAGTTTAGGGTTGGGGGTGGAAAACTTTTGTTTTTTTTATTTCTATTTTTGTTTTTATTTTTGAGTTAGAGAACAAAGGAATATGTGTTTCAGAAGTATTGTGGCAGATGATTTTATTACCCATGAGAAGCTCACAATATCGAAGAAAAAGAAAGAAATGTTGCTGTTGCCCTACTGGTTTTGTGCCACATGTGTATGCCAGCGTACAAAAGTGTTTAGAGATACCATTCCTCCACGATTTGGAGCCACGACAGGTGTATCCTTTTCCTTTGTATAATTTCTCTGTGTTGTCTTCTTTTTATAGTCGTAGGTAAGGAATTGCATAGGATTTTGCATTGAGGATGTCCTAAAATTAAATTAATCATGGGTGGGGTTTAAAAAGCACAAAAACATGAATTGTTCTGAAACATGAGATGTTAAGGGTGTCACTTTAATTTGTTAATGGCAATGTATATGATGTGCTAAATCATTCTACCTTTACTAAAGGGTTGCCTAGGAGGTTTGTGCATCACACTTTTATTCATTCATTTTGCCATATCTCAAGAGTTTTAGCAGATAAAGTGTCTATGTTCGGATGATGTGGAGAAATAATGGAAACTACCCTTGTAAGATTTTGAGCCTATCCTTTTGTTGAGAGTGTTTTATTGTTTCTACTTTTAAACACTTGTTCAAATTCTTTCTTTGATTTTTAGGATCTCATAAATACTAATTTGCGTTGGATACTAAAGAACTTTTCTCTATATTGGGTATTTTTTCCATTGGGTTAGATGGAACTATAGAGATGAAGTTAGGCTATGCATGTTTCCACCACTAAATGACCTTATTCCCTCCCTTTTTTGTGCGCCAATATCCCATTTGAAGCCAAACACTTAGCCAATTCTTTCATCTCAACAGCCACATTATACTCTGCCTATTTTGCACTATTGTAGCCATACCCTATGGCTTGGGAGATACCAAGATGATGAAAACGAAAATAAGGGTTGAGCTCTACACTAAGGAAGTGGCGTGTACTGAGGTACCATGTGTCATATCATTATTTCGAAGTTTCTAGTTTCAAAAAAAAAGAAAAAAAAAAGAGAAAAAAAAAAGTAGATAAACTAGAAATTGTTCCTTTTTCATTACATGAGTCCTGGATGCCAAGAATCATACATCAAGTTTCAAATGAGGGCTAGCCAAACTACATATGGAAGAATCTTGGTATATCTCAAGTTCTAGTTTCCTATCCCTTCTTTCGTAGCCCTTACCCTAGCCTTACATTACAACCATAGAAAAGACCTAATAGATTTTATGGGGAAGCCTTGCTTAATGGTGAAGATAAATACTTATGTTCTTAGTATTTGATTCCTTTCATGAGATCTATTTCAGAAATTGCCGTTTTTTTAATATTACTCATATGTGATTATATTTTGATTCCCTTTACATAATTTCATCACATATGCTTGTTAAGAGTGAAAGCTTAGGTTCTAAAAGAAAATTGAGAGATATCCAAGCGAGAATTAGAGTCAAGGTAAATTTGTACACACACCAAGTGTGGATTCTTTTAAGCTCGATTGCTTGAGATGTCAGCTACATACTTTTTCATGCGGTGTACTGTCTTTTAAAGGCATAAATTTATTTTTGGAAGTGTGATTGGGATACGTTGGTTTTCATTAATTTATGGAAGTGCTGTCTTTAACAACTTTGCTTTGTAGTAAAACATTTGTGGGTTCCAACTAGGGACACCTAGGGGTTTAAAGGCTTGTGGCAAATGCTAAGTGCCATCGTGATTCCCTACGAAAGTGGCTTAGATTAACTTCTTTTTAGTTTTTAGTGGGGTCGTGTTTTAATTTTGCTCGAGGACTAGAAAAAGATAGGTTTGGGGTATTTGATAACACAATATATATACATTTATCTTGCCCTTATTTCCTAAGTTTTATGCCATATATGTTTTCTTGTGTTATTGGTTATTTGATGTGTCTAGTGCATATTTTGTAGATAATGGATCATAGAGAAGACTTTGGAGTCTTTTGGTGATTTTAAGGCTAAAAGGGATCAAAGGTGTGAAAAAATGAAGTCAAGAAGTATTCCAACGATCATCATAAGCAAAGTTGTTCAATATGCAAATTAATGGCTGTTGTTTGGAAATTGTAATTGGAGCTTGAAGGTGTTGCGCAGAACTATCATTTTCGTTGGGTGCTCAGAAATTCATCAGGACGAACTAAGTGTTGTGCCACATATGTACCGAAAGCTCTGATGTCTAGTTTCAATAGAATTTTACAGATCATGATTCTGATGCTTCTAGAAGAAATTATACCTGTTTTAGTGCGAGAAGGTCGGTTCAAGAATTCTACGCGATTCTGAACAATTCAAGTCCAGTTCGAGTTAGGAAACCGAAGTCTGATGCTATTGAGACTCTTGTTTGGGCTGGAATTCAACAATTGCGGCAAAGGTTTACCGAAACTCTATATTCCTTGGACCTTTTTTTTAAAGGAAGAGGAGCAGCAGCGTGAAAGAGAGAAACTTACGTCATCAGATAGTTTTGAGCCGATTGACCTAAGGAGGAAGCCAGATGCCAAGGGTTCTCTAAGGGTTTTTCAATATTTTTTTCAAACTTTGTATTTATGATTTTCATAACTATGACTTTCTCTAATTTGATGGCTATGAGTAACTAAATTCTTTATTAGGAATCCGATGTAGCCTTCATGATGATTCTATGTCTTAGTTAACTTTATTCTTTTATCAATTCAAAGGTTTCTAGTTTCATTCATTGTGCTTAACTCATTCTTTATGTTCATGTTATTGATTAGCTACCTTTAATATGAATTTTTAGATGTATGAGACAAGGTTATAGTAGACGTCATATGCTTAGCCTTGAGATAGCTCTCTTGGATGAATGAATTGTTGTTGGTGCAAACGCCATGCTAAGAAACTTTTTGGTTTTCTTTGTTCTTCTTGTACCTAATGGATTTTTTATTATTGGCTTAGACTAGACGCCATGGTTAAGTTGATGATTAAAAGTACTTGGTTACACCCGGATGCCTAACAGACAATCATAATAAAGAAAGAATGAACCCTAGAACCTGAATTGAATTGTTCTTACTGAGTTATCTAATGACATAGAGTTGGATTGATATGGTGAAGTCGGATACCTAGTGTTTCAACCATTGTTTTCAAAAATTATTTACACACATTCTCTTTTTAATTTACTGCGTTTTAGATTACTTGATCAACTTCTTTTTGGTTAATTATTTAAACTTCGTAGTTTAGTTGTTTTTGTCATTTCTATTCTTGTGGGTACTGCATAATTGGACTTAATTAGGTGACTTTACAAATCTCTGTGGGTATGAGACTCGTATTTGCTTGCTATACTATCATATCGATTTGTGCATTTGCCAGAAAAATAATTTGTCCATCATTCCTCTTGAGCAGGAACTAAACCATTTTGTAGACGTGAAACCACAACCGTTTCTTCCTATCACATAAACAGTTCGGCAAAAACTGCGAGTCCACTAAATGCCAATGTGGGATATCCACTCACCAATTACGTGATTTCAGTTTCTACTAAACTTATCACGTAATTAACTCTAACTGATTTCAGTTTCTACTAAACTTAAACCCTTACGTGATAAGTTTAGAGTCCAATAGGGTTCCAACAGTTACAAGATAAGTCATAGTTTGACGCGGGTGAAAACCTCAACGACTGATCTCACCGCATAGATCATGTGGTTTTTCATCAACAATATGTGGCTAACCCTACTACTATTTCTTCTCTGGCACATTTCATCAAATCCCTGTTTGGGGAAATCGATATCTTGGTATGATCAAAGCTCATTTCTGGGAAAGTTTCTATCTTTTAAGTTTAAATTGTCAAACCGGGTTTATTGCTTTAAGTATTGTACGTGTTTCAGTACTACCCTGCTCAATATTCACATACATGAAGCTGGAATTGAGACTGCAAAACATAATGATTGGAATATATCATGCTTACCTTAAATCTGTAACCACTTTTAATTGTGGAAGATTGATCTTTGGCCAGATCGTGTTCAATTTTTGCCACAATGTCTTCAAGTTTTTTTCGATATTGACACAGAAATATTAGTTTTAGTTAAGGTGTTCTGCAGAGTATTTTTGTTGGCCAAGTTTTCTAGATATTTTTTTTCCGTCTAAACAAAATAGATAATGAGACAGCTGGGCTCTACAGAGGTGAACAATGCAGGGCTTGGTGCAGTCAGAATAGATGTTGATGCTCTTAAGCTTCAACAAATCCTGCTATTGTGTTAAGTTCTTCGCATTCGAACTTTGCTTTCGGTTGTTTTCTTTTGCACAGCACTATGAAGCGGTGGATGAGTGTTTGGTTTCTCTCCAAGAAAAGTACACTACCTCACTTTATTCTCTAAGAAGAGTACTAAAGGATGAGTACTCTTCCTTCTACTTTACTTACCTCTTTCTTCTTTCTTCTTCCTCAACAACTAGAGAAATTCATGTAAGAGAGATAGAGCGCTAGAGAGCTTTAAATGCAATGGATGAGTCAACATCGAGTGTTGTGAATGACTTGATGAGAAATGGCGAGAGTTGGCTTCTCAAAAGCAGCAGTGAACGCATATACAAGGATTCTAGCCAAGAAGTACCCTTGTTTTTGCATCAATTTGTCTGCCCTGGCTTTGTCAAAACAGATATTACATAAACTCCAATGCTGGCGTCTTGCCTGTCAAAGAAGGTACATAAACTCCATTGCTGCCCCGTGATGGCCCTTCTGGCTTCTTCTTTTCACAGTCCGAATTGACAAACTTTTGATTGAAGATGGTCGATTGCGAATGTTGCAAATGCAAGTGATCGGTTTGGGCAGCATTTCAACTTAATAAGTATATTTGGAACATGATTCTAATACTAGTGTTTGTTTGCGTTTCTCCGCAGATGGGTGTCACGTCTAAAATCAAACTGTGATACATTATTATTGTGGCATGGGGAAAATCTGCTAGATGTTCCAAATCAGTATGGTTTAACCATATTTCGAAGCTTAATAAAAGAATATACAGTAGGCCAAACGTTTAATAAAGAGACAAAACTTACCCTTCATCTGAGATCTTAGGTTCAATTTCTCCCTCCTTAATAAAACCCAATTGCAATGGCTACCAAAGTTATAAATCTCATGCATTTAAACAAAATGGATAATTGTTGAATTGGTTTGGATTTCTTCAATTTCTCAACTTGTAACAAAAAGTTCTATATATAATGTTTGAGGGAGATATATAAACTGTTGTTTTGTGAAGTACATTTGGGTGTTTGCTATATTTATATGAGAAGTCTTATGTTTGACTGCATGAATACCTAATTATGACTAATTTATTATAAGAGAAATTTAACAGTTCCGATTATAGAATTTATAAAATGAAGATACGTTGTTTGCGAAGGATGTGACATGTGCATTATCCTATGAAGCATGCAAGTATTATCCTTCAATTATGGGTAGAGGAAATTGTAGCAACAGTCCTTCAACTTTAACTCAATTTGAGCAATGGTCCCTGAAATGAAATTCTCTAACTATTGGTCCCTTAATACATCAAAACGTGCAGCTCTGGTTCTTTTCGTCAACTCCGTCGGAACTTCCATCAAAATGAGTCATGTGCCACGCATGTGAGGCTAAATCAAGGGGCAAATATGAAAAACAAAAAGATGAAATTGTAGTAATGGTCCTTCAACTAAAAATCAGTGACTATTGGTCCCTTAACTTATCAAAACATGCAACTATGGTCTTTTTTGTCAACTCCGTCAAAACTTCCATCAAATTGATTTAGACCTCATTTACACGCTCTACACATCCAAAGAGGAGCTGCCTCATTCTTCCCCACCCCATTGACAGCCTCTTCCCTCCTCATTGACTCTTTCCACTTCCTCCAAGTCACTTCAAGCAACCTCACACGCGCCAAGGAGGACAAGGAGCTATGGTGGAAGGACTTCATGGACAAACTAATTCAACAGCCATGGTGGGAGGACTCCATGTTCCAAACCTCGTGTGTAACAAGATCCCACCCTCACATCGGAATTGGTTTAGGGACCATTGCTACAATTTCCGAGAAAAAAAAAAAAGAATATGTGGTCAAATTTTGGAACAGTGGGGATTGGTAATCAACACTTTATGGTTTCTAATTCATAAGTCTTACCAATCTTCGATCCTCAGAAGTGTAAAGGGTGTAAAAGAGGCGTGGTGTGGAGGGAAAGGGAAGCGCTTCATGGTTGTGAGGTAATTATTAGTTTGTCCACGGAATCCTTCCACCATGGCTCCTTGCCTCGCGTGAGGTTGCTGGAAGAGAATTGGCGGTAGTGGAAGGAGTCGATGAGGAGGGAAGAGGTTGCCGATGGAGACGGGGAAGGATGAGACAGCGTCGTTTTGGATGTGTAGAGGGTGTAAAGGAGGCATGACGTTGAGTATTGAGGGATGCGCGTCACAGTTGTGGGGGTATATTTGGTTTTTCATATTTTCTCCTTGATTCAGTGACATGTGATATTATGACGAAAGTTGTGATGAAGTTGATAAAAAGGACCACAAATGCACACTTTGATCAATTAAAAGATCATTGCTCCAATTGAGTTAAAGTTGAAGGACTATTACTACAATTTTCTCTTATAGGTAATGCTAGAAAGACGATCTACTTAAACCACATTTTGCAGACTACCTGTTGGGAATAAAGAGGCGCAACAGCCAATAACAGTTTGTTCTCGCCTATGACAGATAGTAGAATTACATAGGGCGAGCTACTTTCTATACTGGTTGTCAAAAAGAAGGAAAATTGGTCATATAGAACACCAACACATAGAAAAAGGGCTGAAGGAACATAGATCAAATGAGGTGTACAACTAGTGGTGTACAACACCTCCCCTTTTTTGTTCGTAACTAGGGAGAAATAGAATGGAGTTCTTCACGAAGTTGAGTGATGGTTGGATATCTTTTTTAAATTATTAAAGAAAGAATTCAATCATTAATTCTAACATTTTTAGTAAAATAACAAAAATCATTAAACGCCACATCATGTAGTTTACATAAATGGTCTAAAAACATAAGAACATGTTTGGTATCGTATAAAAAAAAATCATAATTTCTCAAAACATTTCTTAAGAAATTTTTTTTTTTAAGACCCATAAACTTATTTGATATGAGATTCAAAATTGTTTTTTAATTTTAATAATTAAAATGAAAAGAAAAAACACCTGACAACAACTCGCTGTCAATTATGAAATTACTACTAAATTTAATTGGACTAACAGAGAGATACAAAATGTACGAAAGGGAGATGAGAGAGAAGAAGCATAGAGAGGAGAGAGAAAGATAGGATATAAATAGAGAGTTAGGCAAGGAATGATCGAGAGGGAGATAGAGAGAGGAGAAAAGAGAAAGTAGTGTGTTGAGTTTAAAATTTTATTTTTTTGTATTTATTGGGAGTGGTTAATTTTTAAGTTAGTTTTTAGTTCAATTCTTTAAAATAATCTTACCAAATAAGTATTCAATGTGTAAAACTTAAAAAAGTATTTTAGAGTCTAAAAATTCAAATGAAGTGTCATGCAGACTCTAATCTTCCCAACATTTTTCTTCAAGATGAAATACTAGCATCTTAAAGCCTTGGTTGCCTACTACATTTTCCTAATTAATTAAGGGAGTGTAATCAATTTGGATTTCATAGGATTTTAAAAATCTTTTTATAAGTGACTAATTTTAAAGGATTTTAATAGATTCTATAATTCCATATGAATTTTGGAGAATTTGTATGGATTTTTTTATAGATTTATTTGGACTTCTTTCATGAATTACGTAGAATTTTAAAGTATTTTCCCTTTTCAGTTTCCTCCTAAAATAACATCAGAAGAATATATATTACGAAAACACAAATTACATGACCTGCATCAAAATTACCACAAAACAGTGGCTATCATACTAGTTCGGACTTCAACAGCTCAACTATCTCCAGCAAGTTTGAGATATGATGCTTCAAGGTCTCGAAAAGATGGGAAATATATTAGAAGTGAAATAATAGTCTAGACTTTTGAAGAATAACAAACACTATTAGTTATAATGTCACCTTGCGTCTGTGTAATTCAATTGACTGAGCCAATGCATGTCTTATTGTCAATAAACACTTATTAGTTATAACCTAGATAAAGAATATTTGGCATGAACCCAAATTAGGGTTCCTCCTTGAGTGATTAAGCTCAGATTGAAAGTATTGCAGGGACCATATAAAATAGAATGGTTTAGTATGGGATGGAAGAAATAGCAGGGCCTAAACAATCATCACAAATCACAAAGTCACAAAATCTGCGATTTGGCCTAAACAATTATGAATCCGGATCTTCTTTGTGAAGATCTTGAGGATTCGTGAATCGTGTCTATTCATCGTACATCATGTGGTCAGAAATTATTGTACATATTTTTATTTAAAATTAAACACAAACAGTATTTGACAAAAACTGACCGCACGATGTACGATTAACGGACGCGATTCACAGATCCCCATAATCCTCACCAAAAGGATCCGGAGAGGATCCTATTGGAACAATTATCACAAAATCACAAATAGTTAATAGAGTCATATCCATGAAGAATCATAAAAGTGAAAAGAGTACATTTTGAAAAACATCATACAACAACAACAATATCATTATTCTTAAGTCTTCCTCACTTCTCATCTTTGGTTAAACATGTGGGCATTGATTTACACAACTTTTGTTGACTTGTATTAGGATTCCTATAATTGTGGGATTCCTACTGTAATTGGTTTCCTAGTTTATGATGTAATTATTCTTTCCCTTATTCTTTCCCATATCTGTATAGGGTTGTATATATACCTTGTTTTGATATGAAATAAAATAATTTCATTGAAAAGCATTCTTTCTTCTTGGTATCAGAGCCTAACCTTTGTCATGGTGTGTCGACGAGGACGTCGGGCCCCTAAGGGGGGTGGATTGTGACATCCCACATCGCCCAGGGGAGTGATCCGTATATGTATATTCGCATCCCTACCTAGCACGAGGCCTTTTGGGAGCTCACTGGCTTCGGGTTCCATAGGAACTCCGAAGTTAAGCGAGAAAGGGGCTAGAGCAATCCCATGATGGGTGACCCACTGGGAAGTTGCTCGTGAGTTCCCAAAAACAAAACCGTGAGGAAATGTTAAGCCCAAAGCGGACAATATCGTGCTACGGTGGTGGAGTGGGCCCGGGAAGTGATCCGCCCTGGGCCAGGATGTGACAATATGGTATCAAAGCCAGGTTAGAAAAACACTGAACCCTAATAATTTTTTTTTTTCTTTTCTGCCGTGTACCTGATCCATTGCAGCGAGCAACCTTAGGATTGTTGCTGCCCGTGCCCTGACTGATTGCAGCGAGCACCAGATAGGGTGTTGCTGCCCTGTTGATTTGTCCAACGTGTTTTAGGTCCCATCACCGCTGCTGTTTTTTTTTTTTTTTCCTTCTCTGCCTAGTTTGTGTCAGTCAACACCGAAGCAACAGAGAGATGGCTGAAGAAAAGGGGGCTGGTTCATAGATTGTTTCAGCGGCTGCTCCAATTATGGTGCAGTCAGAGAATTCAAGCTTTAATATTGGTATGGTTTTGGATGAAAAGAACTATGATTTATGGGCTCCTCTCATTCAAATTCATATTGCTGGAAGGAAGAAGATGGGATATCTTCGTGGGTCTATCAAGGCACCTAGCGAAGACGATCCTAAATATGATGATTGGTTTTCTGAAGATCAAAAAATTAAGAGTTGACTTTTGTCTTCAATGAAGCCTGAGATTATGAAACGGTACATTCGGTTGTCTACATCGAAGGAGATTTGGGACTCCTTGAAGGCAGCCTACTTTGATGAGAATGACGAGGCTAGAATTTATTCGTTGAATCAGAAGGCATCCCGTCTGCGTCAGAATGGCCGACCCTTAGCTACCTATTTTGGGGAGCTCACTGAGATCTTCCAAGAATTGGATCACTTTAATAAAGTATCCATGGAGTGTGAGAATGACATCAAAGTGTTTCAGAAATCCACTGAGAGACAACGGGTCTATGTGTTTCTTGGTGGTCTCGATGATGGGTTTGATCAGGTGCGTGGAGAAGTGCTGCGGAAGGATCCCCCACTTGGTCTGCAGGCTTCTTATGCCTATGTTCGCCGAGAAGCCGATCGAAAAGAAGCAATGAAGACAGAGGTTGACAAGGGGGAGTCTGCTGCCATGGCAGTAAGGGCCCGTGGATCATCTAGTGGGTTGAACCGAAAAGGGGTACAAAACCGGCCTGGATCAACTCGACCGAGCCAGACAAGCCGGGATCGTCCACAAGGTAAGTGCCCACACTGTGGCCTGACGGGACACTCCAAGAGTCGTTGTTTTGAGCTGATTGGATATCCCGAGAATTGGGATAAGACCCGTGATCCTCGGTGCAACAAATCTCGAGCCTCTATTGCCGAAACCAAGAATGATTCGGATCAGATAGCGGACAAGACATCTGCCATGATAGCTGCGGTAGGAAGTGATGGTAAGGCACTCAGTACTTCTACTTCTGTTATGAATAATACATGGATAATTGATTCCGGAGCTACTGAACATATGACTTGTGATTCTAGACAGGTTCCATCACTAAAAACATCCACACAAACCGAGGTCAATGTTGCTAATGGTAATGCCGTCCCTGTTATTGGGGAAGGCGCTGTTTCCCTTTCCGATACCATGAAACTTGACACTGTTCTTGTGGTTCCCTCTCTAAATTATAATTTGTTGTCCGTTGCTCAAATAACCCTTGCCTTACATTGTTTGGTTATTTTTTGGCCCTATTTTTGTGTTTTTAAGGACATCCGGACGCGGAAGACGATTGGTTATGGTATTAGAAGAGGGAAACTTTATTACTTGGAGTTGACCACCAGTAGTTCTAGCTTGCTGACTCAAGCTCTCTCCGTTGATGATTCTCAAGGGATTACTAATAAAGTGTTAGACATCTGGATGTGGCAGCGCCTTGGGCATGCTTCCTTTGGTTATCTGCATAAGTTATTTCCTAGTTTGTTTGTCAAGAATGATGTTTCTCAGTTTAAGTGTGATGTTTGTGAAATGGCTAAGAGCCATCGAACCTCTTTTCCTCCCAGTTTAAATAAAAGTACCGTTCCTTTTATGATTGTGCATTCTGATGTATGAGGATCGTCAAAAGTAGCCACTCTTGGTGGTGCACATTGGTTTGTTACTTTTATTGATGATTGTACCCGCATGACTTGGGTTATTTTGTTAAAGTCGAAGAGTGAAGTTAGTTCGGCCTTCCAACGGTTTCATAAAATGATTGATGTACAATACAACAGGAATATCCAGGTTCTTCGCAGTGACAATGGGGGAGAATATGTTAATATGGAACTTCGTTCATTCTTAGAGTTGCATGGTATTGTTCATCAGACCACGTGTCCGTATACTCCTCAACAGAATGGGGTTGCAGAAAGGAAAAATCGACACTTGTTGGAAATGGTTCGTGCTTCCCTACTTGCTGCACATCTGCCGCTCAATTATTGGGGAGAGGCACTTACGTCTGCAACTTATCTTATTAATCGCCTTCCATCTCGGACTCTCAACTTCCATACGCCATTTCAGGCTCTCACATCTCAGACTAGCAGCCCCCCGACTCCCAATCTTCCCCCACGGGTCATCGGATGTGTTGCGTTTGTTCACCTCCATCCACCTCAACGGAAGACTAAACTTGAACCTAGAGCTCTTCGTTGTGTTTTTTTAGGGTATGCTACTACCCAGAAAGGATATCGTTGTTATCATCCTTCGAGTAAAAAGATGTTTATTACTCAGGATGTGAGTTTTCACGAGAATGACATGTTCTTTGGTTCCTCCCCGTCCTCACTTCAGGGGGAGTACCACAATGATGAAGTTCTGACTCACAATAATAGGGACGTGTTGAGCTTGGAGTACACGGCTTCTGGAAGAGGGCAACAGCCCACGGCACCTGGGGAAGGGCAGCAGCCCGTGCCCGTGACACCTAGAGAAGGGCAGCAGCCCGTGTTTTCTGGGTTTAGTCCTACCGAGCAGCCTACTGAGGAGCAGCCAACAAGTCAAGAAAATGAGCAGCCTACGGGTCTCACGGGTATTGAGTTGGAAGATGAGATGCAGCCGCCCAATTGCAGTGAAACAAAGCAGCAATTACAGCATGTGTCACGAGATACTACTTCTCATAACCAATCGTCTTCTACACCGGATGCACCTCCACTTCGTCTCTTTCCAGAGCGTATTAATAGAGGTATTCCTAAACCCACTTATGAGGCAAATCCTGAGTGTAAACACAAGTATTCCATGAGTGAGCCAAACTCTGATTCCAGAGTGAGATACCCATTAAACCATTATGTGTCTACCTGTCACCTGTCAGAATCAAATAAGTCATTTGTATATCAATTATCTACTGTATCTATTCCTAACAGTGTGCAGGAGGCGTTAGCAGATTCCCGCTGGAAAGATGCAATGAACGAGGAATTGAGATCGTTGAAGAAGAATGCTACCTGGGAAATAACTGACTTGCCAGCCGGAAAGAAAACAGTGGGATGCAAATGGGTTTATACAGTAAAATATAAAGCCGACGGAACGGTAGATCGCTTTAAAGCAAGATTGGTGGCAAAGGGGTATACACAGAAATATGGCATTGATTACACTGATACGTTCGCACCAGTGGCAAAGATCAATACAGTTCGTGTTCTACTGTCCTTAGCAGCAAATCTGGATTGGCCTTTGCAACAGTTCGACGTAAAAAATGCTTTCCTCCATGGAGATCTGACTGAGGAGATTTACATAGACCTTCCACCAGGGTGCAGTGATTCAGACAGACGGAAACAAAAGGTATGTAGGCTCAAGAAATCACTGTATGGATTAAAGCAGTCTCCTAGAGCCTGGTTTGGTAGATTTACCAAGTCCATGAGGGCATTTGGGTATATACAGAGTAATTGGGATCACACGTTGTTTTTGAAACACCAGAACGGAAAGGTTACGGCTCTAATCGTGTATGTGAATGATATGGTGGTTACTGGTGATGATCCTGTTGAGCAAGCAGCCTTGAAGAGTTATTTGTCCACAGAATTTGAAATGAAAGATCTTGGTCCTTTGAAATATTTTCTTGGGATTGAAGTATCAAGATGCAAGTCCGGGATATTTCTATCACAAAGGAAGTATGTTCTTGACCTGTTGGAAGAAACCGGTATGACAACATGTAAGCCGGTGTCTACTCCGTTGGCCGAAGGAATGAAGTTGGGTATAGATCAGAACCAAGTACCGGTTGATAAAGGGAGGTATCGAAGGTTAGTAGGAAGATTAATGTACTTGGCTCACACTAGGCCCGATCTTGCTTATGCCTTAAGTGTGATTAGTCAATATATGCACAATCCAGGAGAACAACATATGAGTGCAGTTATGAGAATATTGAGTTACTTAAAGGGAAGCCCTGGTAAAGGAATTTTATTTCGGAAAAATGAGCATTTTAGAATTGAGTGCTATACGGATGCTGATTGGGCAGGATCGACGGATGATAGACGCTCGACATCTGGGTATTTCACCTTTGTTGGGGGAAATCTAGTAATGTGGAGAAGCAAGAAGCAGAATGTCGTATCAAGGTCAAGTGCAGAAGCTAAATTTAGAGGCATGGCACTCGGTATTTGTGAACTCTTGTGGCTTAAGTTTCTGTTGCAAGATGTGGGTGTCAAACAAGGTCTGCCTATGAAGTTATTCTGTGACAATAAAGCTGCACGGGATATTGCTCATAATCCTGTGCAACATGATCGGACCAAGCATGTAGAGGTTGATCGGTTCTTTATTAAAGATAAGCTAGATAATAAAGTAATTGAGGTTCCTCCCATAGGAATAGACGACCAAGTAGCAGATATTCTCACGAAGGCGGTTTCTAGTAACAAGTTCTCCAGATTTCTAGACAAGTTGGGCATGTGCAACATCTATGCACCAACTTGAGGGGGAGTGTTGATTTGTATTAGGATTCCTATAATTGTGGGATTCCTACTGTAATTGGTTTCCTAGTTTAGGATGTAATTATTCTTTCCCTTATTCTTTCTCATATCTATATATATATACCTTGTTTTGATATGAAATAAAATAATTTTATTAAAAAGCATTCTTTCTTCTACTTTTACAACAATTTCATTGTTTTTTTATTGACAAAGGGGTTAGGTTAGATTTGACAGCACGTTTTTAAAATTAAGATAATTATAAGACAAATAAATAGGGACGTGCACGTGCTAGAAGAAAATTGTTTTTCAAATTTGGAAAGATAAATGTCGATTCCTTTTTGCTCGTCCCCGATAATTGTCCGATTTTCTTCTTTTTATTTATTTATTTAAGGTTAGTCAAAACTCAAACATTATAGATGAATCCTCAAACTGTCATCCCAGTTCCAGCAAACTTCATCCGACATCGATTCCCCATCAAATGGCAGAAGCAAAAAAAAGGTGGCCACTCAAATTTCTTCAATTCTCTTCTATTTTGTGTTTTGTTTCTTACATTTGTTTTGTGTTTTGTTTCTGAATTTGTAGTTTCTGTGATGTTTTCAGGTACGCAGTTGTGACGGGTGCAAACAAAGGCATAGGATTGGGAGTTGTGGAGCAGTTAGCATTAGATGGAATCACTGTTGTCCTAACTGCCAGAGATGAGAAGAGGGGTCTTGAAGCTGTCGAGAAACTCAAGGAGTCTGCAGGCCTAGCAGAAGGTCAAGTGGTTTTTCATCAACTTGATGTGACTAAACCTGCAACAATTGCTCCTTTGGCAGAATTCATCAAAACCCGGTTCGGAAAACTCGATATCTTGGTACGATCGGAATTGGTTTCTTAAAATGTTTCTGTTATTTGCATCTAATTTTATTTTTTTAATTTGTTGGTACAAGATAGATACTGGGGAATCTGGGGATTAGAACACAGGATATGAGGTGCAGGGTAAACGCATTACATTGTTTTATGTTCTCAATTTTCGACACGAGACTTCTTACATTCTTCAACAATATGTGTTCGTTTTCCAGAAAAGAATAAAGTAACTCCTAGTGGTGTCGAAATTAAAACAATCCGGATGCAAAATCGCTCTATCAAACTCAAACATCACCAAATCCTACAAAACATGTCCTAAATAAACCCACCAAATCAAATTTGCAAACAATCGGATCAGCAACATGATATGCTCAGATTGTAAAAAAAGCATCAAAATTTCTGCATGTTCATAATAAAAACACTTCTACCATAAGCGCTTATAAGCATAAGTTCTTCTATAAAAACCCCACTAAGTCAAATTTGCAAGCAAACAGATTTGGGTCAAGATATGCTCACACTTTCAAGAAAAGATACTGGGGAAAGGTTGATGGCTTTCCTGGTGTAAGTGCCATGCCCCATGGCCTCAAAGCTAGGTGGTTTGGCATTAGCAACATCAAGGATCTACAAACTTTCCCTTTTTTAGTTGTTTGTTTGTGGCTGATATAGAAGTGATATAGAAAGAGTTGGGGTGTCACAGGTGAACAATGCAGGGATCGGTGGAGCAATAGTGGATGCTGATGCTTTCAGGGCTTCAATAGTTTCGGGTGCTGCGGTAAGTGTTTCACTTGAATTTTCTCAAAAGCTTCAATGTGCTGAAGTTTGAACCTATCTATCGTTTGGCCAAAGTCTGGTTGGGTTCTCTAGAGGAAATTATCTGTGAAATGTCATTCAAGAATTCACTCAGTAGTACTTTGTTGTAAAAGAATCTGATGTTTCCCGGATATGAGTTGGAAGTAATTAGAAGGTTGCTGACAAGCTGCAACCTTTTGAGTTTTTCTTTTCGTGCCCAAAAACTTTCTGCGTTTAATTGATATGCATGTCACTGTAATCAACAATTTTCTTGTTTGGGGTTGGTGTAATGCAGGAAGGAGGAACAGTTGATTCGAATAAAGTAATGACTCAAAAGTATGAGTTAGCGGAAGAATGCTTGCAAACAAACTATTATGGTGCTAAAAGAACAGCTGAAGCGCTTATTCCACTCCTCCAGTTATCTGATTCACCAAAAGTTATTAACGTTTCATCTTCTTTGGGAAAGTTAAACTGCATACGAAATGATTGGGTTAAAGGAGTTTTCAGTGATGCCGAAAACCTCACAGAAGAGAGAGTAGATGAGGTGTTGACTGAGTTTCTAAAAGACTTCAAGGAAGGCTCACTTGAAAGCAAAGGTTGGCCTTCTTTTATGTCTGCCTATACACTTTCTAAGACAGCATTGAATGCATATACAAGGCTTCTGGCCAAGAAGTACCCCAATCTTTGTGTCAATTCGGTCTGCCCTGGCTTTGTCAAAACAGATATTAACTTCAATGCCGGCATCTTGCCTGTTGAAGAAGGTGCTGCAAGGGTTGTGAAGTTAGCATTGCTGCCCAATGATTGCCCTTCTGGTTCCTTCTTTGCTCATTTTAAGGTGACAGATTTTTAATTGAAGATGACCGACTTAAGCAGAAGTTGCAGAGGCATGTTATGTATTTGGGCAGCATCTTCAACTTTTTATATGTATATTGGAGTATGATAGCATCATAACTCTGTCAAACTCTTCCAGCATCTTACAGAAATTGAAGAATCTAATACTAATACTATTATTAGTATTTCGACATAGAACAATAGTTGGCTCGTTACAAGACAAGTCACACTTTGACATGGGTGAAAACCTCAAGACTGGCTTCACAGCACAGATCAAGTGGTTTTTCATCAACTAGATGTGGCTAACCCTACTACTATTAATGATTGGAACATATTATGCTTACCGTAAATCTGTGACCACTTTTAATTGTGGAAGATTTATCTTCGTCCAGATCGGATTCTTTTTACTCCGTCTTCAGGTTCTTTTCGATATCTGACAAATATTACTTTTTGTTAAGGTGTTCGGCAGAGTAGCATTTTTGTTGCCAAGTTTTCTAAATGTATTTTCTCTTTTCAAAACAAAATAGATAATGAGACAGTTGGGCTCTACATAGGTGAACAATGCAGGGATTGGTGTAGTCAGAATAGATGTTGATGCTCTTAAGCTTCAGCAAATCCTGCAACTGAGTTAAGTTCTTCGCATTCGAACTTTGTTTTCGGGTTTTGTTTCCACAGCACTGTGAAGATGATGCATCTCTGAGGAATGGTGGCTGCATAATAGTTGATGCTGTTTGCTTCTGGTTAGGACATAGCTATTAAGAACTAAAAGCCGAGCGCCATTCCAGAATCTATCAAGATACTTAAGTAGTGTTTCTTGGAGCTGTGTATCGTTTGGATTTAGTTTTCTTGCATGAAGAATCTTTCCGCTTTCAGGGCACAACAAATTAGTTCTCGGAGCTGAAAGAAATTTTGAACGGCGGTCCTACTGGCCTATACTTTGTCCGCAGAGAAGTGACACCATTTTGAATACTCGTAGTGTTTATACGACCGTACCGTGTGAATAATGTGAGATTATCTTATAGAGTTACTCTATTTGCAACGCTTTCTTCTCCGGGTGCAAAAGGGCATGAAGTACTTTCTTCTCAGGGATAATTTTTCTTTGAATACAAACGATATTTTACATTAAATTTATCTTAATTACACGTAAGTGAATTTGAACTTAATTACAAAGGGAAGAGCACATTGTTATAGCCAAGCTGATTAAACCTACGTCTCTTATATACACAACTTTATATTTACGTAATGTCACCAAATATCGCTGTTATATCAACATTATATTTCATATATTAACCACGAGCTTCGGCACAACGCTTTGTGTTTGCTTGCAGCTGAAGGAACATTCACCACCATTTCTGCGGAGCACCTCTCGGCTTTTTGTCTCAGCACCAAAAGCCAATTCCAATTCCCGGCTTTTTCTCTCAATTTTATGTTAAAAGTATGCATGTCGCTATTCGCATGAGGAATGAGCATCCCCGCATCCACCAACCGAATTCCAATTTCTTGCTTCTCAGTTACATGTACTTTAACACATTCCTTCCTGAGCTGTCTAATATGCAGAACCACTCACCGCCACCACCTGCTCGATCAAGCCACAACGAAAAAACCAACCCAGATGACTCCACAAGGTCTCATACTTCCTTTAAATGGTAGAGATGTATCACATATCACATAATCCAACGGCACATGGACCAACTCTTAATATGCCAAAACACAAATGATTTAATAATTAGAGCAACAGATCAATGACATTCAAAACATTCTCGAGATTAACTTGACTAGAAATTAAAGAATTTTAATATGAATTTTTCCATCTCATTAATCTTGCCACAAAAACACAAAGAACATGCAATTCCTTTCACCTAAATTCAAAATATCACAAGTATAATTTTCGAGATAAAATAAGTAGTAAAATATGCGCTCATCATTCATCAAATTCTACTAACTAAAATTACAAATTAAGAAATATAACATCGACATGTATTTTGAAGTTGGCACCTATTCAATTAACGATGATTGTATTAATTTGTCTGTTGAGTTAACTTTTATGTTATCAATTTGTTGTCTTCTTTCTGGAAATTGGTAAGTACATGAACAGATGTGGATTCTGGTTTTAGAGTATCATCATGTTCCTAGCTTCCTATCAGTGATAACGTCCTTCTCCAATCAGTATGTATGGATACTAGAAACCTATAAATCTAACCTGAAACTACCAGAAGTATTCAATTCCAGCAGTCTACAGCTTTAGCATTAGTTGGTACAAGGGACATTCTTCCGAAGAGGGAGATGAAATTGTTGAGGCTCCTATTTATTCCTCCTCTTGTTATGGCCTTTTAGACTGCTAATTCCCGATGGTCCAATCTCATACATCTTCCCTGCAAAAGCATGTGTGCCAAACTTCAAGATCAAATTTTTCCAACAAAAGGAACATAAAGATCAAACTCGTTAGCGGAATAAATGGTGCACAAAGGAATTTAAAATCTTGACATCTGTGTATTTCTGGCAGATTTTATGTGAGCATGCAACTAAAACTGGCATCACTATCAATGGTGCACAAAGATAGGCAGAAAAACGTAAAGGGAAGCAATCACAACACAACGTGTAGCAAGTAATCTGTCCACATAGTGGTTATCTTTTAACAGTTTGAGTTGTTAGTTTTCGATTGTATTTGTTAAGGCGAGATGGATGTCAACTATGCAAAACTTAAAAGGCTGTGTAGCAGCTCTTTTTTGTTGTATTGAATACCATGGTTTCATTCAGAGAGAAAGGCTTCATTTCTCTTTAATTTCCTTCACAGGAAAAGGTACTTAAAATTTTGACTGCCTAAGCTACTGACGAATGCAGAGTGTGTTGATGATGCATACATCAAGCTACCCCACTTACGCCTAAAAAGTAATCTAATCTAGACTATATAGTCATTTGGACATTCACGCAAATTCCGAGGGATAATTTGCAGATATAGAAATGTTAAGTTAAGGAAATGCAAACTACCTGTGCTGTCACCCAAATTGGAGGAGCACCGGTGGCATTAGCAATGAGCAATGACATAGCACTATCTTCACAGTTTCTGCACAAGCACAAATCAAAAGTACAAGAAAAGCAGCACATAAGCAATTGAACCCCGCAAGGGCAACTGTAAATGTATTCCTATGAAATAATGCAGCTTTTAGGAGAAGTTTATGTATCCAAATGGCACTGGGCGCAGATTGCCAGATGGCAAAAGCAAAATCCAATGTGGGGAAGGGATTATTTTATCGTCGTCAAATCCAATAATACAGAACAACTCCAAAGAAGTGAACTGCACTTCAATTCCAAAAAAGCACAAGTGAAACTGGGGAAAATTTGATAACTTTAATGGTGGGTGTTTTTTGTGGTGGTTGATGGTGAGGGTGGGCTTTTGATTTTAGTGTGTCTGCTTGCAGTGGATTGAATCGTGGCAACATATTCCTTTGGTGGATTGTGCGTGACTATGTGAGAGACAAACGTTGGTTGCTGAGGGAACTTTGAGTATTTGGGGAAAAGTCAAAAAGAGTCCGTCAAGCTTTGCTAACATGTCCGCTACCAATAACTGGAGAGATTGGCTAGATAGAGGTGTGAGTGTGACATATGAAATCTAGACCGGCTAACTAGCTAAGAAATCAAATCAGACAAAGTTAATAAAGTGACCTTAATCCCTGGTTTAAGTTTCCAATCAGACAAAGTCAATAAAGTCAGTTTTATGTGAGCATACAGCCTGAAACTGGCATCACTACCAATGGTGCACAAAGATTGGGCAAAAAAAACGTAAAGGGAAGCAATCACAACACAACGTGTACCAAGTAATCTGTCCACAGATTGGGATATTTTAAGTTTGAGTTGCTAACTTTCGGTTGTATTTTCTTAAGCAAAGTGGACGTCACATCAACTATGCAACGCACTGGGAGATATCTTCAAATTTTCATAACTACTAAGCTACTGATGAATGCAGAGTGTGCTGATGATGCATACAAGAAGCAATTGTTACGCCATAAAAGCAATCTAATCTAGCTTAAGATAGTCATTTGGACATAAACACAAGGATTTTGTGACTCTTTCGAGTTTTGAGTTGGCTTCTGTATTTTGAGTGCCCTTGCTTTTTTCGTGTATTTCTTTCTTCATCATTTATCCAGTGACTGGTACGTGGTCAGTATTTACTTACTCGTATGTATTGGGAAGTTGGCACTTGTTCAGTTATTTATGACTGTAACTTGTGTCTGTTGAGTTAACTATATTTTTATCAGTTTGTATTCTTTCTGGAAATTGGCCAGTAAACAAATCTGGATTCTGGTTCAGGAGTATCATCACGTTCCTAACTTCTATTAGCGATAACGTCCTTCTCCAAGCAGTATATATACAGATACAAGAAATATGTAAATCTGACCTGAAACTACCAGAACCATTCAATTCTAGCGTCTATAGCTTTAGCATTAGTTGGTACAAGAGACATTCTTTCGAAGAGGGAGATGAAATCGTTGAGGCTCTTATTTATTCCTCCTCTTGCTGTGCCCTTTTAGACTGCTAATTGCAGACGATCCAATCCCATACATCTTCCCTGCAAAAGCATGTGTGCCAGACTTTAAAATCAAATTTTTAGAACAAAAGAAACTTAAAGATCATACTCATTAGCGGAATAAATGGTGCACGAAGGGATTTAAAATCATGAAATATGTGCATCTTTGGGAGATTTTATGTGAGCGTGCAACTAAAACTGGCATCACTATCAATGGTGCACAAATAGTGGCGGAAAATCGTAAAGGGAAGCAATCACAAGTTCACGACACAACATGTACGAAGTAATCTGTCCACATATTGGGAAACTTTAAACAGTTTGAGTTGTTAGTTTTCGATTGTATTTGTTAAGGGGAGATGGATGTCAACTACGCAACGCTCACTTAAAAGGCTTGTTCGTTGTATTGAATACAATGGTTTCACTTGGCGAGAAAGACTTCATTTCTCTTTGATTTCCTTCACAGGCAAAGGTGCTTAAAACTTTTACAAAAAACCTAAGCTATTTAAATTCAGCGGCTCATCCACTGTAATTTGCCGATACAGAAATGTTAAGATAAGGAAATGCAAACTACCTTCCACCCAAATTGGAGGAGCACCAGTGGCATTAGGACAACGGGAAAAGACAAAGCAATATCTTCACAGTTTCTGCACAAGCACAAATCAAAAGTATCAAGAAAAGCAGCACATAAGCAATTGAACCCGCCAAACCCGAATGAAAAGATCGTCTACAAATGTATTCCACATGTAGAGAATACCTCTCCTTGGAAAATACCACCTTTTCGCGATGGGATTTCAAAGAATCCAGCGGTGGCTAGCCGTCTGACCGCGCCACATTAGTTCCATCAAAGCCGCCGCACGCGGCGTAGTGACCGATTGATTTCTTCAAAACAGAGCTTCATATCCATGTGTTTATCAGCACAGCCAGAGTGTACCCAAAACCCCTGAAGATTATTCTTCTATATAAAAAAACCCCCGAAGATTATTCTTTTTTGGAGTGTAGTACACGTGTCAAAATGTCAGTATGCCCATTTTCTCTGACATAGTAACACACAGAGATTAGTTTCTCGGACATAAACGGAGATAGAGAAAGATTTGTGCACCCACCGAGATGGAGAACTACAAGGTGTGCCAAATTACAGAGAGTGTCGGGAAGATGCCCCTGAAGCCGTTCAATCGAGGGGGAAAGCTCTTTGATAGATGTCCCATTTTGCATTCATTTCTGCACCTTTTGCACACATCTCGAACTAGATCCACAACCTATCGCAATTCGCAACCCCGCACAAATAAAAGTTTAGGGAAACGTTATTTCTACGTATAAATACAAAATACAACTGCTACAAAAGTTTTCTACTACGTTAAATCATACGAGTAATAATTGGATATCCAACTTATCGAGTCGTTATTTATGATTATTAAACTTAAGAGTCAAGGTTTTTCGGTTAATATAAGTGATAAAACCATAATGTTAGTGACAACTGAAGCACAATTTTTTGATACAATTATATTTATATCTAAGGGGATAAAGAATTGAGCAGCCACACAATAAGTCAAGCACTTATTAGGTATCGACCTCAACACATCCATGTGAATCGAACTTGAAATGTATCACTTACAAGTAGACCTATAAACAGGTCGGTTTATTAGGTGTGGGTTAGTTTCAACCTAAGTCATTAAGATAACGGAACACTCAAACACAATTCGTTAAGCTAATAGGTTAGCTAAATCCAACCCATTAACGGTGCTAGCAGATATTGCAAGTAGACCCAAAATGACCTGTTATTTAACATGTAATTAATGAATTCATTCGTTAACGACATATGATCAGTTAATCAGTCCACCCAACTGTTAATTTTAACAGGTGAATTGAGTCGGGTTAACGAGTTTGGTATAAACTGGCACAAAAGTTGACTAAATAAAAATGAGTAATATTCTGCTGGGACCCTTTGGATCGCCTTGTAGAATCCAAATAACTGCTCAAGTTGAAAAAGATCTGCTTCGCAATTCTCTGCTCCTCAAACTTCCATTTCATTTCACAGCTCTCATTCTTTAACCTGCACTCTCTCTCATTCATCCATTTACAAGGTACATCCTCTTTTTTTGTTTTCTTCTCATTTGGTAATTTACTTTTCTTTTGCCAGTTTCCGTTGATTAGTGCTCATCATCTGAAAACCTCATTGCCCTTAGATCTTGAAGTTTTCTTCTTTCTTGGGTGCACATAATTTTGACCCCATTTTCAGTCTCTAATCACCTTTTGGTTCTGTTGCTTACAATACAGGCCATCCAGTCATTTTTTTTTTTTTTAATTACTGTAAGTAAATAACTATTGGGTTTTGGATCTTAATCCTTTTTAACATCTGGGTAAGTGTTATTGTGTACTAGATTGAGTGTAAATGGCTGTTAGGAGGCCTGGTGTGATTGCCTTGTTTGACGTTGATGATACTCTCACAGCTCCAAGAAAGGTATGAATCTCTGATTTATACTTTTCCTCTTAAATCACTGTTTATTTTTCAGTTAGATTATGGACTAGTTGATCATATGAGTTATCGATTTGAAGGACACGATGTTTTAGATTTCTTAATCGGCTTACGTGCATAAAGTTTTCTGATTGAATGTGTTTCGCTTGAATCCCAGGATGTTACTCCAGAAATGTTGGAGTTGATGAGAGAACTTAGGAAGGTACTTAACCCATCAGCCCAAAAGTGTATATCTGTATTGAGGATGGTTTGTTAGTTTCTTGTGAATGATCAATTGCCTTACTGAAGTGCAGGTTGTTACAGTAGGCATTGTGGGAGGGTCTGACCTTTCAAAGATAACGGAGCAGCTTGGCAAAACAGGTGTATATTTTTTCCTTGTAGGTGGTATAAAAATTAAACTAGAAATGTATTGAACATTTAATTCTGCATATGACACATCAATTCCAAGCTTCAGTTGTTGGAGCTCAAGTTTGGATATTTACTCATCGTATATATCGTTAATTAATATTTGTTCCTAGGATGCAATTGAAACTGTTTTGTTGCATCTGTTATAGGCCATTTAGATTGTCTTAATAACAGAATATGCTAGGTTGGCGCCTTGTTCCTTTTCCTTCAACTCTTATCCTCCAATGTTAGTTCTCAAGGGACATTGTGGACACATCTATAGCTGTCTATTTTACTATTTTTTAATATCTTTTCTTGACCATGCGTATTAAATGCGTCTTTGTCTTTGCAGTTATGGATGACTATGATTATGTATTTTCTGAGAATGGTCTTGTTGCTCACAAAGATAGAACGCTGATTGGCACCCAGGTATAATACAGCTTAGTGTGATAATGAAACATGTTTTCACATTCATAATGTCAGTTTCCTGACTAAAAGTGAGGTTTGAATCGATTGTGTGAAAGTCATGTTTGAATTAATTATGTCAAGGTGATGTTCTGTACAAGTAAATTTATGTTCCCTTTCTGGCCTAGTGTTTGGCTGAAATAATAAGCGAGGCTAAATTTCTAATGATCTGATACCCAGAATTTGAGCAAGGTATGTATATCAGTAAAGATATAAATCTTCTCCTGAAGAACAAAGAACAACTGGATAATCAAGATAAATATTTCCATGTTACAATCTTGTTTTGTGGTATCTTTTAGGGGGATCGTTCTTTTATTTTTTAAGAACTTATTTGTGGCTAAAGAAAGTACTTTCATCTTAGAACAAAGTAGTTCTCTGCCCTCAGATTTCTTCTGATCCATATAAATGTTTCACCTCATTGTCCTCTATTACAGTTCGAACGTCTTGAACACACTATACCTGAGTTAAAATCACTTTTTCTGGGTCGTAGTGTAGGAGCCAGATAGGCATCATTTGTTTCTGATAGGATTTGTGACAGAGTTGCATTTCTTGTCCTTTTTTCCTGCGTACATTTATTTCTTTCAATAATAACTCCAAACTGATGCGTTTTGCGTTTTTATTCTGTAGAGCTTGAAGACATATCTTGGAGAAGACAAACTCAAGGTAAAGCCCATGCTCTGTTGTATTCTATGACTCTCAAATTCCTTATTTGGAAGATATCTTAGACAGTAAAGCTAAACATACACAAAGCACCCAGAAACTTAATTACGTTGTTCTTGAGATTGATCTGATTGGCATACAATTGTACAGGAATTTATCAATTTTACGCTTCATTATATCGCAGACTTGGACATACCGATAAAGAGGTTAGTGGAGTGGAAGTCCTTGTTAAATCTTAAGCTATTGACTGTAAAGTTATACTTTCATTTTAACTAAACTGCAGGGGTACATTTATAGAGTTCCGAAATGGGATGCTTAATGTATCACCAATTGGGCGAAACTGTAGCCAAGAAGAAAGGGATGAATTTGAAAGATATGACAAGGTTAGATACCTTACACCATAAAATTAAATTGTGAGTTTATATTTATTATAAGTGATATCAATATTCTTTTTTGCTTGTGTACAAATTGAAAGACGAAATTTCATTTGCAGGTTCAGAACATACGCCCAAAAATGGTTTCCGTCCTCTGTGAAAAGTTTGGTCACCTTAACTTGACGTTTTCCATAGGAGGGCAGATAAGCTTTGATGTAAGCGATAGTTGATATTCATGTTTGCTTTAATGCCTATTACATTTATTTAGTTTTTGCCTGCTCATTCTTGGAATAGTCGAGTAAAAGGTGACTAGGACTTTTGAAATTGAACGCCGATGGTTTACACTGCTTGAACCAGGTTTTCCCGCAAGGTTGGGACAAGACATACTGCTTGAGATATCTAGATGATTTTCAAGAAATCCATTTCTTTGGTGACAAAACTTACAAGGTTCGTCCATAATTTGATGGCTTAACCCTCTTCTTCCTACAACTTCCTTTTCTATGAATTCATGAGTAGTAGTCTGTTCATGTTTTATGTTTTACGTTTATTGTATTCGATGAAGTTTTCTGTTTTACATTTCAACCTTCTCATATTCGGGCCCTAGGACTTGTGAATATCCTTTTCCGCAGGGAGGAAATGACCATGAAATCTATGAATCTGAAAGAACCGTAGGTCATACAGGTAAGCTCTCGTCTCAGGTTTAAAGTTACTTATGGCCATATTTCGGACATATTTATGGAATATGTATATCTGATGCTCGACCCTTCTGCAGTTACGAGCCCTGAAGATACAATCAAGCAGTGCACGGCTCTCTTCCTGAACCCTTGAGTTCGAACCATCCCCATGAATTTCCGGTTATATGCCATTTTTCGAACAAGAAAGAAAAGTTAAATGCCATTTGTAATTCTATATTTGAGAATAAATGCTTAAGCAGAAATCTGTAATATGTAACACTATTTATAGACGTAAATATCTTGGTTGAGAAATTTCATATTTGCATTGTATTTTTTGTCATCACACTGATTCCTACAAATATAAATTTATATACTGAAAGGAATCCTTCACTTCCTTTTCACATTGCTTCTGCTACTTGTGTTTTATAATAGTTGGTGGAGCAACAAGTTATCAAATTATTCAATTTATAATTATTTTTTTTTGGCTTTTTAACCAAAATGGTCCCTGAGATTTCAAATCAATAGAAGTGGTTCCTGAGATTGTCCACCATCCATCACTTTGGTCATTCCATTAAAAACTCCGTTAAGTGTCCCGGAGCTCTTGGCTGGAAGTTTAGACAATTTTTAAAGCTTTGTAACTCAATCGTTTTTTAACCAAATTTGACCCATAATATTACAAAATGAAGATAGGAAAGTGTAGAATAAGATTATACCTATTTGGAAGTCCAATGGTTGCCGGAGATGGTCAGAAAACAGACTTAAAGTTGACTGGTTCGAGGGAAAACTGGAAAACTCGCCGGAAACTGGTTTAACTTTAAACACTCACAACTTCTTCAATACTCAACGAAATTAAGTGATTCAAAAATGAAAATCATACTTCTCGATGAGATGAAGAGAATAGTACCTTTTTCACGGCTAACTCGCTGTGTTTTGGCCGAAAAACGGTGAGTTAGCCATTGAAAAAGGTACCATTATCTTCATCTCGTCGAGAAGTATGATTTTCGTATTTGAATCACTTGATTTCGTTGAATATTGAAGAAGTTATGAACATTTAAAGTTTATCCAGTTTCTGGTGAGTTTTCCAGTTTTCCCTCGGACCAGTCAACTTTAAGGCTATTTTCAGACCATCTCCGGTAAACATTGGGCTTCCAAATAGGTATAATCTTATTCTACACTTTCCTATCTTCATTTTGATATATTATGGGTCGAATTTGGTTAACAAACGATTGAGTTATGAAGCTTTGAAAATTGCCTAAACTTTTGGCCAAGAGCTCCGGGACATTTAACAGAGTTATTAACGGAATGACCAAAATGATGGATGGTGGACAATCTCAAAGACCACTTCTATTGATTTGAAATCTCAGGGACCAAAGTGAGGAGTTATGCAAATTTTAGGGATCATTTTGGCTATAAAGCCTTACTTTTTTAACAAACGATATTATTACACTAAAGGGGAGGGAGGTGGGCGTAGCCTCACAATAGGCTAGCAATATTGTGGTTCAAATTCGTATTTGGCGAGAATCGAATCTAAGACCTCTCACTTACAAGTGAAGAAAAATACCACTAAACCGTAGTACTAAGTCGCATTCAAGTTAAATTTATACATTGCACAATGTCCTTAATCTAGATTTAGATTAGTAATATTGTTGGGTCTAAATCCTCCCCTTCCCTTTAATTTAAAATATATTAGTAATATGGGTTTTAATAAATACACTTAGATTATCAGGAGGGAGCCTCTATAGGTGTTGATGCAGAGACAATTTGGAGCTTGCATTTATTTCTGATTTGTGGGAAATTTTGAAGTTGGATTAACATTACAAATGGTATCAACATTGTAACATGTCAAGCATAAATTTTAACAAAAGATTTATAACTTAAGTGGTTAAGAACATAGTGGTGTTTCACCTTCCTGGTACCCTTTTGTAACAAATTTCTATTCCGTAGAAAAATATTAAAATAAGTGCGACAATGAGGCACATCGAAATGACTAAAATATTATACTTACTTTAGATCGAATCTTCCTCTAATTATGTAAATCAAATTAATTAAAATACCCCTTGAATATAAAAAAACAAAGTGCAATAAAAACTTGAGAAAACGAACCAAATACCCTAAAAAAAGTTTCATTTAATCATCAGGACATGAAATTTTTATAATTTCCAAAAACCATCAGAACCATCAAATTACCAAACAGAAATATAAAGTTAAAATCTTCCCCACACTAAAAAAAAGTGGTATAAAAAAATAATAAAAAAAAGTGTGGAGCCAAAAATAATCAAGAGGCAACATTTAGATTTTTGGGCAAAAAAGACAAAATTACCCTTGAGGAACACCGAAATTCTTACGTGCGAGCAGTGGACAAACATCCAACAATCAAGTCAAAAGTGCCCAAATAGGTATTTATTTTTAAACATATTTCATCCATCCTCATTAAGTCATCTCCACAAGGTAACCCCAAAAACATTTCTTTTAAATTATGTTAATTGGCTAATTAATGGATTTATTACCTAATTAATCTATTAATGGCCAAGTAAACCACCAATTACACCCAATACACAAAAGGCCGGTCACCTTTTCTCCCAAAGGGACCGGCCATGCACTATATATTCAACCTCATTTCCTCTAAAAACCTAGGTCTTGACTCTTGCTAAACACTCAAAATTTCCCCAAACACTTTTCTCTCAAAATTCTAACTTTGGCATCAAAAGTTCTTTGGCCAAAGCGCCCCCCCCCCCCCCCCAAATTCATCGTGGGCTCACTGGGAAAGGAATCATGGGAGTCCGCCCGAATAAAGGGAAAGTCATATCAAGGAGTCTTTTCGATTAGTTATATATAAGATCGTGAAATCACCTCCGGAATAGTCATGGGGTGTTATTTGTTTTGTAGGTGCAATTTTGTCCAAGATCAAGGAGGAAGAAATTTGCATCCACAAATTGGTGCTTTCATTGAGAGTTGAGTCCCACACTCGTAGAAGACTCTCGCATCAAAGGTTTTTCTATTTTCTTGTCCATTTGTAGATTTTTCGTACGTTTTTATTATTAGAAATTTTTATTTGCCAAAATTCTTTGATAAAACGTAAAAGAGAAGTATAATGGCTAGAAATTTAGAAAATTCAACAAGTGAAAATTCCAATATTCAAGAGATGGGACCATTACGATCCATGAGGCTAAATGTGACAATAAGTGGAACGGCACCACCACCACTAGAACCATCGCGGTGGCCACCTGCGGCAAGGTCCATGGTGTCACCACCATGGCCCGAGCCGTGCCGCCATCCAAGGCTCACGACACCAAAGCCACGACTTTACCCATGTCACTCCAAGCCCAACGTGAGCCCAACACGTTGCCAAGCCGAGCCCTAGCCTCGCACCTATGTGCATCACCCATCGAGTAGCCCACTCTCGTGGCCCAGCCTGTTCCCGCCGAGCAACCCACTCTCATGGCCAAGCCTGTTTCCACAGCCCAGCCTGCTCTCGTGGCCCAGCCTGATCCTGTGGCCTAATCTGCTCCCGTGGCTTTCCAAGTACCCCAAATCAATCTAAGATTAGTTCAACCATCTCAGCTCCAAATTTTCGGACTGACGATTGAACTATGAGCATTTTCACCATATTTTTCTGTTGATTTGACATTTCCTAACTCAAATCTCGCGCCCAGAGTCTACCACACTTCCATTGCTCAAGACGACGCATTCCTTCCAAGCTATTCTAACCTAAATAGAGAACAACACTTGTCTCGACAAGTCATAGAGTTGACGAGCGCCATTGCACAGCAGACGACCTTGGTGAACCAGCTCTTGCAACGCACTGAGATGCAACGTGCCCCAGACGAGGTGTCCCGAAGTAGGACAAGGGTAAACAAAGAACCTCTCTAGCAACGTCCTGGCAAGTAGCCACTTGACCAACCACGAACCGAATGTTCGGGCAGTGTACACTCTCGATTGGGTCTCTTAGATAACGTATACTCCCGTTTTAGCACGAAGATGAGTGTGCACTCTTGACTAGGCTCACGGATAAGCGTACATTCATGGTTGGGTTCACACTCCGATAGTCAACATGAGCAACCTTCCAAGCAAAATGTTCATTCCCGGCTAAGCCAGCAAGGAGCATCATCTACCTCACATCGCAGTAGGCAGCACGATGGATAGAGAGAAGCAATCACTCAATTCTGCTCAAGTTCAACCGGTAGCCTGCGAAAAACTCCCTCGCCTGCTAGGAATGCACTACACGTACCTTATCCACGGCATAGATAAACCAAACACATGGAAGAGCAGTTTAGATCAGCAAGTCACGGCTAGGGGCAATCGATAGCTCCTCTACCCCAATAAAGGCAAATTCAGGAAGAAGTAGAGAGACTCTTGACCAAGCAATTGCATAATTTCCAACGCAACGAGGTCGCCAATGAGGCACTAGGATGAAACATAACCAACATAAGCATGTCACCCTTCACAGACGAGATCGAGTAGGTAGAGCCTCCACGCGAGTTCAGCATGCCACATTTCACATCTTTCAAATGGGATGAAAACCCGGAGAGACACTTAAAGCACTACCGAAGCGCAATGATCCTCTATTAAAACAACGACGATCTCATGTGCAATATATTCGCCACCACTCTACAAGGTGAGGCGCAAGATTGGTTCTACACCCTGCCGCCACAATCTATCCGGAGTTTCGACGAACTTTCTTTGGTTTTCACCAAAGAATATTCATCATATCACTCGATCAAAAAGAAGTTCGACCATTTGTTCAACGTCAAGAAGAACCTAAAAGAGTCGCTTCGTGACTATGTGAAGAGGTTCAAAGCAGAGAAGGCAAGAAACCTTCCAAAAAGGACTTCCAGCAGACCACCCGCTATTCAGAAAATTGATCATGAAAGAAGATCTAACTTTGGCAGACTCTTTCACTGTGGCAGAGAAACATACATTTTGGGATGAGGCTCGCCAATGCACATTCAAGGACTTTAAGAAGTACCCGACATCACCTCCCTACTATCCAAACCAGAAGTAGTGGATGACTTATTCACATGTTTGACAGTATTTGAAGCAGCAATAAGCTCTACCATCATACGAGAAGAGTTGAGGGCCCGACTACCTGTATTTCACAGTTCAAAAGTTATCCTTGATGTTACCAGAAATTCAAAAGCTAACTTTGGCGATAGTTATTACAACCCAGAAGCTCAAGTTTTACCTTCAGACTCATGCAGTCATCCTTATGACGCACTATTTCGCCCAATCCAGAAGCACGACGATAAAGGCGTAGACACTGGCCGGTGTAAAATTTTCTGACGAATGCAATAACTTGGCCCAAAAGAAACGCCAAGGGCAGACGAACACTGGAAGTACATACTTGGAATCAAGTTTTGTCTTTGTCGCCTCAAAAGATTCTACATATGAGCAACATGTACCGGCAGTTGAGCACCACCTCATGCTGCGTGTCACACGACCCTAGCCGACCCTTGCTCCATAATTTAGCTCTAGAATGGTCAAATACCGGTAGTTGAGAGTCTCTTGTTATGTGTAACATCGCTCCAGCTCCACGATTCCCTACCATGCATTCACGATGCAACAGAGCGGCCCAACGATGCCGCGGAGGTAGCCGAACACACCCTAGCCGTGCCTGTTCCACCCGATGGAGACTTTTGGCATTTGCATGTCAAGGACGCGTCCAACTACAAAGGTCTGAGAGCAGGCGTAGTCCTTGTCACCCCAGATGATTCGATACCTAAACAAGCAATCACTCTAGGCTTCAAAACATCTAACAACGAAGCAGAGAAAGAGACCCTACTAGCAAGCCTCCGAATGGAAAAAAACTTAGCGGTGAAAAAGCTCGTAATTCATTCTGATTCCCAGCTAATCACTAGCCAGCCTAGGCTCCGCCCTCGACCACCAACTTAAACACTCTATTCCGGTGGAGTATTTAGACGAGCCAAGCATAAAGGCGAAGCTAGTAGCTGAGGTATCACAGGTTAGTACCACTCCAAACTGACAAGATTCCATTGTAGACTACATGGTCAATAGCATATTCCCCACGGAAAGATTGGAGTCTAGGAAACTCCAAATCAACGCAGCACGCTACTATATGTGGAACGACATTCATTCGAAAATCTTACACAGGACCACATCTCCGCTGCCTAGCGTCTCCTGATGACTTGAAGGTTCTAAGCTCAATCCACGAAGACGTTTGTGGAAATCACTCCAGAGTTTAATCCTTAGCACAAAAGGCTCTTAACGCAGGCTACTGTTGGCCTACCATGCACCGAGATGCTAAGAAGTTAGTACAAAAATAAGATCGTTTCCAACACTACAAACTGATACCAGCACTGCCTACCAGTGAGCTGCACCAACAGATGAATCCTTGGCCGTTCATGCAGTGGGCAATCGACCTGGTAGGACCTATGTCGCCTGCTATTGGGGGCAGAGGCATAATGATTGTGGCAACCGACTACTTCACCAAATAGGTAGAAGCAGAGCCTAAGACAACCATGACTCAGACGGACATAGAGCACTTCATATGGAGGAACATTATTCGTCGATTTGGCATCCCTCAGTCCATCGTCACCGATAACGACCCGTAATTCGTGGGCAAAGATGTGGCGAAATTCTTCCAAAAGTATGGCATCAAGCAGCACATGTCCACGCCGAGATATCCTCAAGGAAATACGTGGGTCGAAGCATCCAACAAGATGGTCCTCAACTGCCTCAAGAAATCCCTCACCAACAAGAAGGGAAAATGGCTAGACGAAGTCCCCGGATGTCGCACCACCAAAAGACGAGCAACCGGTGAAACTCCTTTCTCTTTGGCATTTGTCTCAGAAGCAATCATTCAACCCAATGTCATCAAGCCAAGTATCATCGCTCTACTACCAAGCATTGAGTAAAATAGTAAGGAGATGACCACAAGCTTAGATCTAGTAGAGGAGAAGCACGAGCAGACCATCACTCGCATCGTAGCCTACCAGCAACAACTCCTCTCTAACTACAACAAAAGGGCCAAGATCCAGTAGTTCTAGCCCAAAGATCTAGTCCTAAGAAAAGCCTTCATCATTGCCCGTAGAGAAGGCTCCAAAAAGATGGATCCCATTTGGGAAGGTCCGTATAAGATCAGCAAAGTAGGCGGCAAGAGTAATTACACCCTCGCCACCATGAAACAACAAAAAGATCAAAAAGCAGTGGAGTGCCTACAATCTGAATAAGTACTATGTGTAACCTCCCACTACATTAAAGCCCGAAGACTTAAGCAACTCGACGGGCACCACTTCACAAGTCGATGACTATCCAGTTCTTATGTAGTTCTTACCTTACCAACCCTATGGCTAACAACTTTGCAAAGTTCTACACCAACACCTACGGCTGCATAGGCCACCCGGGCCTGTCTGCTTATAGAAAAATAGAACGCCTGCCACTAGTCTATAAAGTCTAAAGGTTAGGGCATGAACAAAAGAAGCGCAGATGAAGAGAAACGAATAAAGCATGTTTATAAACAACTAGCAAAGGCCAAAGGAGTTTAAGAAAAACAAGAGCTACAAGGAAAAACAAAGAAAATCCTAAAGGCTACCTAGAAGACTACACTTCAGCAGCTTGGACATCCCATGACTACTCAGTCACCACACTTTCAATAGCCGCGACGCTCTTAGTAGTAGCATCATCCAGTGGTTCACCCCCAGCTGCCCTAGCTTGGACACCAACTTTTTTAACTACTTTACCAATGGAAGCCTCAAAAGTAAAAGCAAGTCTTCTAGAAAAATAGAGAAGGTCTCGAAACCTCGAGCCCCTCTTTCTCACCCTTCAGCTACTTATTCTCCTCGAGCAGACCAACACGGACACGTTGCAGCTCATCCACTTCCTTCTTCAGACTTTCGTTAATCTTCAGTACACCTTGAAGTTCCAACACTTAGGGTTCAAGCCTATCGATGATTCTCTTAAAGTGGATCACTTGATTATAAGCAGCAATCAACTATTCATCATTTGCATAAGCAGCGAAACGAAGCTCAAAAATTGCAAACTCAAGATCTTGAATATGAGGTATGTGTAACATCCAATCTCCTTCTCTGTACTTTCATACTTAAATTGGATTGCATCAAGCCTAGTCTTCTAGTCAATGATCTATTGGTGAGTGGTCTCAAGCTACAGAGAAGTGAGTGCAGAAATATTAGACCCCTTCAAAGCAACTCAGAATCCAACCTTTTGATCCCCTCGACCGAGGAATAAGTTTCAGCTGCCAGAGTCTTCACCACCTCTTTGGCAACCTTGCTATATCTACATCATAGCAAGTAGAGCAGTCCTTCTAAATTGGGTCGTATGCTTCGCAAAGGAACTTGGGCAAACAAACCTTTTTAATGTCATCAACAAACTTGGCACAAGCATCCATGTCTTCAAAGCAGATCTGGTTTGAAGAGCACACAAATCTCAGCAGCCTCCCTAGAAGCAGGCTTAGTGGATTTCTCACAGCTGCCCACGCGAGCAATTTCTTCCTTCCCAGTAGGCGAATCAGTCTTAGCAGCAAAGGGAGTGGGCCCTAGCGCCACTTTAGTAGCATAGTCTACCTTATCGTTCTTCAAAATAGCAAGCATTTCCGATGAAGAACCGACTTAGCTCCTAACGAACGTCTTGACATAGACTTCGGCATTGGGGGCATGACAAGGCCTCTACACTGAGCAATACTAGCAGCAATCAAATTAGCCATTCTCGACATAGCAGGCGCCACAGGCTGAAATCTAGCAGCCTCATTTTTCTTCCCATTGGAAGAAGTCACGTCAATCACAAGCCTCTTGACAGCAGACGGACCCTCACGAGTAGCGGATGAAATCTTCAGTTTTTTCTTAACCAGCATTTCTTGAGCAGACGAGGAATATCTCTTTTTTCCACCTTTATTCACAATAGGCTCCACGACAGTGATCAGACGAGCCAAAGTATCCGCCTTGATCCTCTTTACCTTCTTTCTCGGGAGTAACCCACATTTCTCCCAGCGAAGAGAACTAAGCAACTAACGCTATTCATGGTACTCAGCAGGGGAACTCAACCCATATTGGTTTTTTCCTCATTTTTTCTCTCGGACTAGCAGGCAGGAAGCCTGCATGCCCAGCATTCCAGCAAGCCCATGAGGCCCACGACCTTATCATCTCTCTCAATCACCGGTCTGGCCCCCGTTAGGTCCAAGAACCTAAAAGACATAAGCCATGCGGCTCGCCTAGCACTGCGCCCCAGCGCTTCAATCTGCGGCCCCAACTGCGCAAGTTGCCTTTGGCTCTAGCCAAGCTGAGCAGCCTAAGCAGTGGTTCTTGCCACAACACCTCCTTGGCCCATACCGAGCCGACTCCTAGCCCCTACCAACTGACGTGCCGCACCACCCCGACGGCTGCCCCGCGACAACACTATCCAAGAAAAAGACAAGGAAAATTAATTTTTTCTTACCTCGATGCGGCGCGGAGAAGACGAAGAAAGCAACGAAAGACGATTATTTGCACGGGCAAGATGTAGAAGATTGCTAGAGGAGGGGGAACAAATATCCTTTAAACTATCTCTCTCTTGTATGGTAGAATAAATCGCTTTCCAAAGTTGATTTAATAACCCACTTAAGGTGGACTTAAATAGGCTTTGAGAGAAATTTATTTCCCTTTCCTAGAAGGATATAATTTCCTATTAAAGAGGAAATCAACATCAAAATAGGAAACAATCCTACGTTTCCTAAAGTAAGAAAATCGCTACGCCTGCTGCCCTTTCCTACGAGCATCCCAACAGGTGTGGGGGCATTTGTGGAGCCAAAAATAATCAAGAGGCGACACGTGGATTTTTGGGCAAAAATGACAATTACCCTTGAGGAGCACCAAAGTTCCTACGCGCAAGCAGTGAACAAACATCCGACAATCAAGTCAAAAGTGCCCAAATAGGTATTTATTTTTAAACCTATTTCATCCATCCTCATCAAATCTTCTCCACAAGGTAACCCCCAAAACATTTCTTTTAAATTATGTTAATTGGCTAATTAATGGATTTATTACCTAATTAATCTATTAATGGCCAATTAAACCACCAATTACACCCAAAAAATACACAAAAGGCCGGTCACCTTCTCTCCCAAAGGGACCGGCCATGCACTATATATTCAACCTCATTTCCTCTAAAAACCTAGGTCTTGACTCTTGCTAAACACTCAAAAATTCCCTAAACATTTTTCTATCAAAATTCTAACTTTAGCATCGGAGGTTCTTCTGCCAAAGTCCCCCCCCCATTCATCATGGGCGCGTGAGGCTCTTGGCCTTGACCAAATGTGGTATTTGTTTTGTAGGTGTAATTTTGTCCAACATCAAGGAGGAAGAAATTTGCATCCACAAAAAGGACATGCAACAATAAATGGTCCATGAAAAAGCAAAAGGCACAAGAAGAAAAAAAATTCACATCTAGAAATAGTTGACAGAAATGTCCAAAAACAGTGCAATTTAAAAACATCCAATTTTTTTAGAAATAGTGATAGCACCAAATATAAAGAAGATATTCTACAAAAGTTTTTTTTGTAACTTAGCACCCTCATTCATGTATATAAGAAGAGCTTTCCTTTGTTATAAACACACGGAACACAACTCATACTCACAAGCAGGGAAGCACAGAGCCTTCCTTGCATTCTTTCCATCCTTGTAAACATCATTTGTAATCATTTTTTGTATAGCAATAAAAAGGCAAATGTACATATCCAAGCAATTCTCTAGTCTTAAGTAAGCTTTTTTTTTTTTTTTTTTTTTTTTTTGGGTGTGTTCGCTAATTAGACTTCTAATCCAAAACAGGAAACACTATTGTAGTTATATTATTAGCTTGTTAAACTGATAATCATACTTTGTTCAAGCATTCTGCTATAGTTGAATGTTTGTCATACAAACAACTTGACATTAGCTATAGTATCTCTGAATTCTCAGTATCTTTGGGTTAAGCCTTTGTGGGCTTATAACTGTATTGTGAGTGACCATCATGCTGAAACATGTCAAGTTCTATGTGCAATGTTTTATGTTTAGTTGTTATAATGGTCATTATGAGAAACTACTAAACTTAAACCATGAACGCTACCATTAGATGATACTTACAAAATAGTTGAAACAGATGGTTCATCATTAGAATGGGCCCACAAGCCCCTAGATAAAAAATAGGCTCTAATACCAAATTCAAGAGCAAATACCTAGTTAAATGGTCGTGTGACCATTATAACAACTAGACATAAAACTTTGTACATGGAACTCGACATGTTTCAGCATGATGGTCACTCACAATACTGGTATAAGATTACAAAGGCTGAACTTAGAGATACCATAGTTAACATTCAGTTATTTGTACGGCAAACATTAAATTATAACAGAATGCTCGAACAAAGTATGATCATTAGTTTAGCAAGCTAATAATATAACTAAAATAATGTTTCCCTGCTTTGGATTTGAAGTCTAATTCAACGAACACACTAAAAGAAAGAAAGAAAGCTTCCTTTAGGCTGAAGAATTGCTTGAATATGTACACTTGCTCTTTTATTGATGTACAAAAGATGATTACAAAGGATTTTTACAAGGATGGAAAGAATGTTAGGAAGGCTCTGTGTTTCTCTGCTTGTGAGCCTGAGTTGTGTAACGTGTGTTTACAATGAAGGAAAACCCTTTGTGTATACAAGAATGAGGTGCTACGTTACAAATAAACCTTTTAAAAATGATGTACAATTATTTATAAATTATCTTCTTTTTGTTTTTGGCTGTCAATTGCTCTTGAAAATAAAGAAAACTAATGAAAAATGCTTGAAAACTTTGAGTTTTAATCAAAAAGACAAAATGGTGTTGTAAGTGAATAGTACTAAGAGTGACTTTTTAGAGTAAAAATGTTATTTTCGTTAAAAGTGAACAGTACCAAAAGTGTTCGTTAAAACTCCCTTGAAAATATGAACTGTTTCTGAATTGCACTGTTTTGGACGTTTCTGCAAACTGTTTTTAGATGTGAAATTTCTTCTAGTGCCTTTTGCTTTTTCCTAGACAACTTATTGATGTGTGTGCTTTCTATTATTTGTCTTCTTTAATGTGAGGACTATTTTAACCATATGTTTTTGTCCCGTAACCTAATAATCCTGATGTTTTTTTTTTCAGAAATTGAAGAAATTCATGGATAGCAATTGAAAATGTACGAAGTTGAAAGAAGGGTGCAAATCTTGATAATTTTTTTTTGGGAAATTTTATTTAAACCCATTTAACTTATTTATACGTCCAACTTACTCTTTGCACTCATCTGATTTTTAACTAAACTATTAATATATCTTTAAATCCAAATTTAATACCTAATATACCCCCATAAACCCAATTCAATATGTAGATTTATTTTTACACCCATTAAAGCTTTAAGTCAAAATATGCCGCTTCAACAGATGCAAATTGTGGTGACTGCGACTTCCCTCGTGTTGCTGATGCTCTACAATGCCGCTGCGAATACGGTGTTGTATATGTATTTCCGGGCTGTGAATGGTGAGCTTGCTATGGAAATTGCAGAGGAGTTTGCTAGGGAGTATGTGAGCTTGCCCTTCGACAACGAAAAAGTCCCTCATGTTGTTTTGGTTGCACATGCTTGACGAGGAGCTTGAGGTCAGTCAGTCACCTTTGTGATGGCTACTTCATCGGCGTCGAACTTTATTTGTAAAATGACTTGTAAATACAAATGATGTTGCTTTATTTTCGTGTTTTGATGACTGTGGCCGCAATTAAGCTCTTATCAGATCAAACAATACAAAGTATACATCTTAGTTAAAAGTTCGAAACCAAACTCTTGAGAAAAAAAAAAACAATATAAAAACAGATGCACCAAACTCTTTGGAATGTAGATGGACAGGAAACCGACTGCATCAATTTACTGTTGCAGAAAGATAAACAAACTATGCAGGATTGATTGAAACTTTGATTGAAAAAAAAATTATAACCAAAATACTCATCTTCTAAACTCTAAAAAATTGAAATCGAACAAACAAAAAATTCATAAATTGAGTCGTACCTTGGTTGGAGGATTCAAAACTTCAAAATCATCTTCCAACTAAAGAAAAATTTATTTTTCTCTATAAGAGCTATTAGGGTTTTAGTCAGAATGAACGTAGGATAAACAAAGAATGATTGTAGGGTTTAATTATAGTGTTTGGGTTTATTAATAAATTTGAGTTCTATTATTAATTTCATTTTGTACTTAGTAGTAATTATGCAATAGGGTAAAATAGACAATTAACATTCAAAATTTTAAGTTGGGTGTAAAATGAGTTTGCATGGGTTTAAATAATTTTTTTTTTTTTACCAAACAATGTTATCTACACTAAGAGGATAAGGGTGAACTTAACTTCACAATAAACTAGTAATAATATAATTCAAATTCATCTTTAAAGAAAATCGAACTTAAAACCCCGTACTAAATTGCTGCATATCCTGATAATTAAATGGAAGTTTTTGTTAGTTTTTTTAATGAAGTAAGCCATAAGAAACTGAAGCAATCAGTTGAGACGCTAAAACGCAGTGTTTAGGTCCATCAACCAGTCCAGTCCATGGCCGCCGCGAACCAAATGCAAGTAGAAGACGAAAACGCCACGTTCTTCGTGGCGGTTCACGTCGGCGCTGGATACCACGCGCCATCTAACGAGAAAGCCCTCAAGTCCGCCGTCAAACGCGCTTGTCTAGCCGCCGGTTCAATCCTCCGCAAGGTTCCTCTCTCTCACGCACCTTTTTTCTTTTTCTTATTTGTATCGTTCCAGCCACTGTTTGGTTCCCCAGAAAGCCTGAGGATGATTAGAGAAGGAAAGATTGAAACTTGAAAAAATTGGTAGTGTCATTTTTGTAATTTGAATGTTTTTGTTTTGTAACTTTTGTTTGTTATTCTTGCTTCAGGGTTCTGGTAGATGCATAGATGCTGTTACTGCAGCTATTCAGGTCTTGGAGGTACATTTTCTCTTTGTGTGTGTGTATTCTTAGAAGACTGTATATTTGGAAGCAGAAAATCGTAATATGGCGCTGTGTATTCGAATGTTAGCTACGGGAATGCATGTCTGTATCTAGTATTTGTGGTGTTTAAAATTTGTTTCTTCTCTTGCGCAAGTGCAATGGTTATGTATGCGTGGAAGGAGTTATCCGTGGAAATTTAAGGAGGATTTTAGCTCATGTTTTGAATAAAATTGTGTTTCAACTGGTTTAACTTTGGTACTTTGACACGTACTTTTGGAGTCACATAGATTTTTTGGAGAATTCAGTTGAATTAAGTTCAAGTAGCTAGGACAGAGTGCTTCACGAAAGCACCAATGTGTATGTAGAACAACTTAGTAGAGAAGATTCAGGTTCAAAAGAAGATTAGAATTGTGCCTCTTATTTGCTTTATATGCAATTACGAAGAGGTTGTCAGTAGAAGTTTCTTTCCTTTCTGCAAGAGCACTATTCAATCCCTGCTATATAATGTATTGTTTATTGATTGTGTTTTTAATCACATTATTGTCTTAAAGGATGATCCAAGCACGAATGCAGGCAGAGGCTCCAATTTGACTGAAGATGGTCGTGTAGAATGCGATGCCAGTATTATGGACGGAAATTCTGGAGTATTTGGAGCTGTTGGAGCAATTCCAGGTTTAAGATGCTTTGTTTATCTGATTCTGCTTACATATTACCGTTTCCATACTGATTTAGACTATACGTTGTCCCTTGCGGCACTGAATATCCCCTTGCGTATGTTGTAGACCAGGTGTCAGAAACCCCATCCAGGTCGCTGCTTTATTGGCCAAGGAGCAAATGATGGGATCCCCTCTGTTGGGCCGAATACCTCCCATGTACTAATTCATCTCTCTTAATCAGACAGTTATAGCTTTCATTCTAATCACTGTGTTCAGCTCGGCAATATTTTCTTTTTATTATTTCATTTTTTCTATATTTGTATACTGTAATAGCATTTTTTTCTGATCCTCCTGTTCTTATTTCCTTTTCTCTTATTTTCTTTTCCTTTAATAATGGAGCGAATGTGTCATTGTGTAGCTTCCTGGTTGGTGAAGGTGCCCGTGCGTGGGCAAAGTCCAAGGGCCTTGCTTTGGCAGCAAGTACCACAGCCGATGATGAGGTAATATATTTTAGTTTTTTTTTTAACTGTGATGTTTTAGACCTTTAAATCATTTTCATCTCAATCACTAATCTTTATTTTTTTATATGCTTGTGTTCTCCGTGAAATAAACAACGCGAAAGATACATATCTAATTTTCCATTTAGTGGCTCTAGAGTTCTACTGTGGATTTATTCTTATAAAAGATGAATAAATCTTGTGTATTTCAAAACAGTGGCTGGTGACAGAAAGAGCAAAAGCACAATGGAGAAAGTACAAAGCCATGGTTGATGATGCAAGAGCAAAGACAGAAAATTCTGATTCTAGACTTTCTTGTAGTCCTCAAGAGACCGCTGGAATGTCAGGTATTTCATCGCTTTTTGATATTAAAAAAAAAATCTGTTCCTCTCCTTTCAAAGCTGATAGTGCAACTTACCATCTACATTTCCTAATTTCCGAGTACCAATACTATCTTTGTATCCGTGTTTAGAATCAGAAGCTCAACCATGCGATTATTTGAAGCATAATGGAGCTGAAGAGGATTGCATCATGGATACTGTTGGTGTTATTTGTGTGGATGCTGAAGGACAAATAGCATCTGGTGCCTCAAGTGGGGGAATTGCACTGAAGGTGACAGATGGTTATAAGAATTTGCACTCTTTGTCATCTCTTTGGAGTGACTAGTGAATGAAAATCCAACAGGTTTTTTGTATGAAAAAAATACAGGTTGGTGGGCGTGTGGGATTAGCAGCTATGCACGGTGCAGGCTGTTGGGCATCCTCCAAAGGTGTTTTTGGGGCTCCATGTATAGTTGGCTGTTGTGTAAGTGGTGCCGGAGAATATCTAATGAAAGGATTTGCAGCTCGTGAGTCCTGCGTCTCTTTGTCAGTGTATGTCTTATTACTATATAATTTTTTCTTAGATGTTACCCTTGACGTGAATGTTGAAATTGAAGATAGCCTCCTTCTCTCACTCACTGACGCACACACCAACAAGCCTGCTTTAATGCACATTGAATTGGCCAACGTTTGAAGCGATCATGATTCTTCAAAGTTATAATTAGAACTGTAGAGTTGGCTGACCTACAATCCCTATTCAATTGCGTAGTTTATACACCATATCAATTGCGTAGAAAATAAAATCTATTACGGTTTACACCCATTGTGTGAACTTGACAGTCATATTCATTGGTTAGTTCACAGGCAGGCCCTGCCTCTGCTTGCATGAAAGTTTTACGTTCTGTTGTTCAAGAGAGTAATAACAATTGTACTGATAGAAGTGCCGGAATTCTACTTGTGCAAGCTGATGCTCCTATAATGGTGAGTTCCAAGCTAGAACCTTTCGTGTTAGTTGTCTGAATGAATTTTTTGTTTTGTTTTATTTGTCTGGAATAAGTGTATGTTCATATGTTGCTTCTTAGGTTGCAGGAAGTTCTCCAAAGTTGAAAGCTGTAGAGATTGCAGCTGCTTACACTTCTTTATCCTTTGGAATAGGATATTTTGGGAGCGCCATGGAGCGGCCCAAGGTATGTTTCGTAATCTTTTGTGATCGTTTTATCATGAACTGGCTTCATCTTCTGACTTCTAGCAAAGATTGTGGGGAACTGGGGATCCAATCCGAGATTTTGGACTAAATTTATTTCCCATCTTTCAGGTTTCAATTCTTAGGAGTACAAAATTGCAAAGCAAAACTGGAGTGGACCATTTTGAAGCACGAATTGATCTTTCGGGTGGAAAGCTGTCATGACTGCAAACCTGCTGTTGTGTTTTATTTTACACACCTATGCAGCGAGCTTCGATTTAGAAGATCATCGGTCTCAAATGGTTACTAGCTGTATTCTAAATTTTTCCATCGTTATCTGGATTTAGCCGTTGGTTACTCCTATTTCATTGAGAAAACTACATTTGGATGTTCGCGATTTCTCTAATGTGAGGTTTTCCTTGTACCAAAAGAATAAGAAAAGTACGCTCTTCCGTAACTTGTCCCAGCAGGTGCATGTAAACATTTGATAAACAACATATTAGGTTTCACCTCGCCGGTCGCCAATTCGATGAAATTGCACTTGCACATAACAAACTCATCTATACTTAGTTGAATGCGGCACTTGCAAAGATTTAAACACGAAAGTTAATAAGATTTCACTTATTACATTCAGTCTGCAAACCTCATCTCTACTAATGCGTAGAGAGGATGCCTTAACAGGATTTTTATCAGATGACACACAGCAGTTCCTGCCTTCGCTCGTTTAACCGGGAAAATGATGAACACCTCTCACAACCGGAAAGTGCACAAAGGCTTGGCCTTCGCTCGTTTGACTGGGAAAATGATGAACCAGCTCTCACAACCGATAAGTGCACAAAGGAAACGAACTCCCGATACAAAATAAAAAAAACAAAAAAAAAGAACAGTTGCTTGGATCTAGGTAGGTTAAGATGGCTTCTCCAACTGAATTGGACTCACAACAGTAATTTTGAACATCTTACTGGAAGTTGTGTATTCTTTTTGCTGATACGAGAGTATTGGAGAGAAGCATTGCTATTGTCATTGGACCCACTCCCCCGGGAACTGGAGTAATTGCTGAAGCAATCTGGCTGGCCTCCTCGTAACACACATCTCCAACCAGCCGATAACCTCGAGGATTCTTTTCATCCTGTAAAAAATACACACAACGAACTCAAAACCTATTACCTTGAATCAGAGACAAACATCAACATGGCATGACCGAATCATCTAATCTCAATTTTTCAGAACTCTGATATTGAAAATTCTCTAATAACAAAGTCAGTGCTTCATTTCGTTCACAAATCTTGAGGAAAATCAACAACAAATTTAACAAAGTTGAAGTAGAGAAAGGGAAAGATGTACTTCGGGACTAATTGTCAATGCACGATAGAAGGGAGTATTAACAAAGCATTCCTCACCTCAACTGGATTGATTCCGACATCAATAATTACTGCACCAGGTTTGATCCAGCTGCCCCTCACCATATTTGGTTGCCCCACAGCAGAGATTATAATATCCGCTTGTCTTGTGATCTCCTCAGGATTCTTGGTTCGGGAATGGACTATGCTGATTGTAGCATCTTCCCTCTACCAGCACATGCATATTACGTTAACTCAAGAAGCGAAACAAATAACTTATAACTAAGTCAACTGAAATGTCACCTGCAACAATAAAGCAGCTGGCATCCCAACAATATTGCTCCGGCCAATTACAACAGCTCTCTTTCCCTTGATAGGGATGCCATATCTATGCAACAACTCTATGCATCCTTTTGGCGTGCAAGGAACAAACAAGGGGTCCCTACCACGCATGGCAAGACGGCCAATATTTAGCGGGTGAAACCCATCCACGTCTTTCTCAATGCTAACAGCATTTAAGATGTTTTGCTCATTCATATGCTGGAAACATACACATGAAAAACAATTAGACTGGTTAGTCAGAAATCATGACGGAACAAATGCAGTTATAATAAGTTTGCAAATTCATCTGCATTTCCATGGTCGTGAAAAGTTATACAGAACTCCACATACATCCCGTATGACTCATGTTTTAATGACAAAATGAGGACACAAGGGAGGCAAATCAATGGGGAACCAACATGTCCTTATCTAATTCATAGCTAAGTACACAAAACGTGTATATGACGAAATCCCCAAGGAAATATTAAAATGAATAAGCCCTGAAGCCACATAGCAAAACAACCTAGAGTTCCATCGGCAACAGTCAACAAAGTCAATCATTCTCAAGAAACTAAGGGCTCGTTTGGATGTGTTTTTAAAATGATTGAAAGTGTTTTTGGTGAAAATGTTTTTGAAACTAATTCTTAGTAAAAATCCAAGTGAATCCTGGAAAGCACTTTAAGTGCTTCCTAGAAGAAGCACATATCTGGTCCTTCTTCCAAAAAGCACTTAAAATGCGTCTGGAACCCAAAATCAATTTCACCAAAAGCGCTTCTAGTCATTTTAAAAGCACTTCCAAACGAGCCCTACAACACCAACCTCCATGACCAGCAGTTCTCTATTTTCTAAACAAGGATATTGGCGAAATTGAATATACTAAAGAGCTTGAAATTATGCAAAATTGGTGATTTAACTTTAAAACGTTTGAATAACTAGTTATTTCTATTATGACTGAAACATGATTTCACAAAGGGAAAGCAAAATTGGAATTTAGAAGCATACAGAAGGCAGGGGTAGCTGCACAAGGATGCCATGAACTGAAGGATCATCATTGAACCCCGCGATGGAGTTGAGCACTTCTTGTTCCGGGGAATCCTCAGGCAAGCGCACTTCGAAAGAATTAATACCCACGGACTCACAAGCTTTCTTCTTGTTGCGCACATAAGTGGCAGAGTCCTTCCTGTCCCCAACAAGAATAACTGCCAAACCCGGAACAATGCCAATTGCATCCTTCATCTTCGACACTTCTGCATTGATCTCATCTCTGATTTGCTTCGCAATGGCTTTCCCATCGATCACTTTTGCCGATGCTTCAGTGGCCAAGGAAACTGCAAAATGGAAATTCAACAACCAAATTACAGAAATTGCTTTTAGAATGCTGCCAAGGTTTTATTCATAGCCCTCTACGTGTTCGATGAAATGCGTCAGGGAAACAAATACACTCTCAAACAGTTAATTACACTCTTACAACAAAACTCCAATTAGGTATGTATGAGAGGGAAGAAAGGCGTACCGGTGGGCGACGGAGACGGCGAAGAAGAAGTGGAGGAGGAGTGCAGGGAGAGGCGTCTAGGGGAGCTAGGATTTACGAGGGGGCGAAGGAAAACGGCGCCGTGGTTGCGGTGGAAGAGGGGGTTCCGCCGAAAGGGGAGGAGGCGAGGCGTGGTGGTGGAGGAGCAGTCCGTGAATACCATCGAAGCCATCTGATGTTTTACCAGACAACGAGATGAAGAACATAGGAGTTTTCGGTACGTTATGATCAAACTTCAAAAAACCCTTTTGGGGTTTTAGGCTTTTAGCTGTGTGTCACAAAGAGTAGAAAAACAGTGCGGTGAAATTCTGAAGGGGTGTCCACACTCTTCTTTTTACATCTTGTACACATAGTTAAAGAAAATAAAAAAAACATAAATTCATAAGGAATGTGTGAGAAGTAAAAAAAGATAAGGATATCACACCCCATTCTAAAGAAGGAACAAATTATGCTTGCATGAACAAATTATTTACTTGTAAGTAAGGTTTTAGGTTCGATTCTCGTTGACGAATTTGAATCATATTATTGTTAATCCATTATAAAACTAAACCCATCTCAAATAATTTCGTTTCTCCAAAAAAAAATATATATATATAAATTAAAAGAAAAAATGCATAATTTTTTGACGTGGTTTCAATATTACAAATGTTAAATTTAATTTTTACAATTATTATTTTCATTTTTTTATTTTTAATCTCATGCGTTGATTTTTCGAATCATTTAATGTTACATAATTTTCGCTCTACAGTCCGCAAAGCCATAAACCGCATAACAATGTACTTTCGTCCGGAAAATAAAGAAACACGAACTAATGGTGGTGCCTTCAGACAGAAGGATGCATCAAGAATATAGGTTTGTTCAACAAAGTTTATCGAACAAAAGTTTGTCAGCCAACTGTTTGCTATTGATTGCCTCTTCGGTGTATTTTCTGTACAATGTATACCCTTTAAAAGATGAGTAGTTTCCGTTTCGGGTCCAAAATCGAAGAAGTAATCTGCTATACAGTTGTCGAGCTGTTTCTACATTTTCCCTTTATCATTTACCGTGCTTGCCAGTGCCACCATCTAGATTGCCAGTGTTCCTTCAGTGAACTGGTTCTCATCTGTGGAATCCGGAGTTGGAGTTTTGGGTTTACTCATCATTCGAGAAAACCCGTAGCCAAGAGAACTGCCGCTAGTTTCACATAACTGTAGAAGAAAAACATAAATACGATTACCTCAAGTATCGGGATGAAGAGAAATAGAATAAAATAAAACAAAAGGAGAAGACGATGAGATAAATTAAACGTGGAGTACCTCAGTTAGCTCAGCAAGGTGACGGGACCTATACGCATTGATTGTTGATGCGATCTCTGACATGGGTAGCTTAGCCTGCGGAGGAGATAAAATAAGAGGAGACGATGATGTTAGACACTTCCAGCGAAAACAATGTTACAATCATAAAACTGCAATGTCAAGTTTAAAAACAAGAAAAGAAGAATGTGGGCAAAGCTGTTGAGCATTTGAAGACAATACAGCAAAAAGAATCCACCACGATGGCCATCTAATGATGAAATGTACAAATTTATGGAAATAAAACCACGCTCTCGCCAATTACATGACCCATTCAACCAATCTCTGCTCGATGATATACTATGTGGGTTAATGTCTTTTCTCCCAACGGCATTGGCTTATGATGCTTAAAAAGAGGTGCAATTTGAGATCACTAGAGTCCCAACTGTTAGATCCTTACATCTAGATGGAAGTCAAAAGAAATATCGACAATCAACTAATTTACCTGAGCTAGAACAGCAGCTGCCAACTGTAGACTAGGTTCCAAGGTCTCTGGGACAACCTGCAAGTTTCGTGAGAATTAGTCAACTCATGAATGCGACGCATGATAGATAACCTATAAGTAAACATTCCAATTTTTAAGCCACTCATTCGTCATTACAGAAAATCTTGCTTAAGAATATATAAAATAATATACTAATCCATTAAATTACTTTGGACAGGTACAGGCAACAGAAAGCATATTAAGAACAGGCATAAAACTATTACCGCTGTAGCCCCAGCCTTCTCCAAATTAAGACCATGATCAACATCATGAGCACGAACAAAAGTTTTCACGTTAGGGAAATACTTGCTCAGAGCCCAAACAGTTCTATAGTTTGCACCAGGAGAATCTAAAGTGATTGCTGCAGCGCATGCTCTTTCAGCACCAACTTTGTGGAGCACCTACTCATGGGGTAGAAAGCATTTTCAAATCATAAACTCGCATATGAAATAACTATAATTTCAACTTATTGTACATACCTCTCGGCTACCAGCATCTCCAAAGTAGACTGGAAGGTCCAGCGAGCGTCCGACTGCCACTCTATCACTGAACAACAAAGAACAAAATAACGAGGCATTATGAGTTGCAGTGTTTTGCAGAATTATAACCCTAATTCTGGAGAACAACCATTCCAAAGATTTTCAGGTCTTGAAATATACTCCTTTATTGTTATCACATCCTTGGTACTGGCTAAGAACACAAATAAACTCCAAAAACCATCCGTTGAGATGTACAGACAAACTAGACTAACATGAAGTTGTTAAATACACATGAAACTAACATGTAAACATCCAAAGTAGTAATTCTAGAAATATCAATTATAAAGAAAATTCCGAAATGTCCTCAAGATTACCTCCTCACATCAAGAGCTACAAATGGAATTAGACTCTCAGAAAGAAGCTGCGCAATTATCTGAAAATAAAAAGGGAGGGAAAAAACAAATTACAAACGGTACAAATACATGTAAAAGCTTGAAAAATTTAGAATTAATTGTATGATAGCTGCAATTTTTTACAACCTGGCCAACTCGCCCAAATCCACAGAGGATTATATGACCTTGTAAATCATCCGTCTGAAAATGTAAGCAATCCAAGAGGCACCAATTATCAGTAAATAGTAATTGCCAAAAAAAGTCGAGGATTAATGAAGAATTATATTTGTTTCATTTCCAACACAACCTAAACAACAAGAAAATAAGAATTAACAAATATCAAGTGCATAGTTGCAGTTATTATATGCTAATCAATTTCCTAAATAAACAGGGAAATATAATGTTGTAGATTCTAATTAAAAGGATTTTCTGGGTGGGAGACAATGCTTTTTAACAATAAGTCTAGGCAGAGCATCAAGAGTGACAACAGTACATCTTCGTCAGGCATTTTACCTCACTCTCAACTGGTAGTAAACTTCGAACGTCATGCACCTCAAAACGAGATGCAATTAACTGCCCTCCAGCAGCTAGCCATGGTGTGATGGCCATTGAAATTCCAACGACAAGGAAGAGCAAAGATGATAACTGAGGAGTCATTATTCCCTGCAGATGCCACAGTTAATACGATACTTCTAACATTGCAGAATGGCTGAGAAGACATAAAGCTGCATATAACACCAACTAGCAAAGTAGTTAGTCAATTTTCAATAGCAATTTAATAAAAACATTCAGTATTGTTTTTACCCTGTCAACTTAACATTATGAATCTTAATTTGTAATATTGGTTAACACCTTTAATGCATTAAAAGAAGGCTACTATCCACAACTACATTACTTGTACGAAATAAACACCAAAAAGACCATATAAACTTGGTAAATTTTTATAGCTGCTATATGCAAACCAGCAATTCTCAGAAGCACTATCAACGGCTAAAGGAATCAACCTGATTAACAGCTTCACCAAATGCAACAAATGCAAACTCTCCACCAGGAGCAAGAAGAAGACCAACTCTTATTGCAGATATTATTGAAACGCCAAACAGTTTGCCAATCAAACCAACCAATAAGGATTTGCCACCAATCAGAAGTCCTAATGATCCAGCTATAACCGGGAAGTTTGAAAGAAGAAGTTTCGGATCAATAGACATTCCAACCTGAAAACCCATAAAAATAGTTGTTACAAATTGCAGATATAAGAGCGACATTGTAAAGACAATAGACTGACAGGATCATTTGACTAAAATTAAAAACAACTTCAAAGTCAAGAACTCAAGTAACATCCTTCTCTAAATTAGAAATTGGATAATTTCGTTTTAAACAATCCGCTAAGTTTCCTTGATATCATATAATCCAGAAGAAAATCCATTTCAAGCAATCACAGAGAACTGTTTCTTACAAGCAGTATCATCTAACATTACAGAAAGAGTGACACTTTATGACTCACTTTTAGATTACGGTATGTAATATTTGTTCAAAATTCTTGAGGTGGTATGGAAAGAAATGCTAGGAAATCATGGATTGACATCCCAACCAATTAAAGACATGTACGATCAACCCGAGAGTGGACTGACTATGTCAGGGGTTTCTTTTCTGTTTTTGAACAAAAAGTAGTTTTGGGGGAAGGTCTTCCCTCTCTATTTCTCAATTATTCTCTCAATTCAACCTCAAACAATTGCCACCAGAAACCACATACCGTCATAAAGAAGAGGCCCAGTAGAAGACCACGATATGGAGCAATATCTGACTCAACCTGTAAAGAAAATTCAGTTTCTGCAAGAAGCAAACCAGCCAAAAATGCTCCCAATGCCATGGATAGTCCAGCCTATTCAAGAGACAAAAGAAAAGCACAAAACTTTGTAACTCTCAGGAACGACCCAAAAATAAATTAACTAAAAGACATAGAATGCACAATCTACCCTGGCAGTGAGAAGACTTGTTCCTAGAATAACAAGCAAAGTATTGGCGGAAAATATTTCTGCATTTTGATTTTCTGCAATTTGCCTATAAATTGGTCGAAGCAGCTGCAAAACCACAAAAAGAAACATTATGTTCAACACACAAACTTAACTCTGAAAAGAACTTGATGAGATAAAACAACAGAGCTTGTAAAAAAATTGGAAAACGTTCCAAACTTGTTTTCTCAAGCAATATGAAATATATGTTTCCTCTCCTCACAGTCCTTTACTCTAAGAGAACATGGTTTAGCATTTCAATCAAGATTGCAACAATGGAGACTAGGTAGTCTGTTGAACCATTTGAAGCTTCAACTGTAAATGCCTAAACCAACCGTGCAGTTACTTTTCCTGGGAATTCACCCATTTCATTGACATAATTCTCGAAAGTTTTGGATGTACAAAGACTTACCAAGCGTCCACCAGCAATTATGGCCGTGATGGCAACTGCTGCCTTTACAGCAGCAAGTCCAAGAGCTTCAGCAATGGCTTGAAAACCAATCTACAAGTAGAAGACGAAGTTACTTAGTATCATAAAAATAAGTAGCATGTTTGGCTCTGAAGTTGTGAACAACGATTAGATTCTCAACAGCAAGGGGAGAGGATAAGTAGTATTACCCCTCCTTTGGATGAATTTGGTGAAATCAGAGGTATAAGAATCAGCAAAACCACAACAGCCAAATCCTGAAAATTAACCAAAAAGTGAGTAATGTAACTAATTTAGTTCAATGATTTGTGAAACAAACCTAGATGATATGAAATAACCAGAGGTGCAAAGAAAAGCCTAAAATAATGATGGAACGGGTAGCAATTTAATTGCCAAGAATCAACACATAGTACGTAACCATAACATCACTTAACCATGCACTAAATTTAAAGCTCTGATGGGTATGCATTGCTGAAGCTGATGACCCTACCATAATTGCTCACTGTAAAGATGCAAATGTAAGGACTCTAAAATCATGGATCTATGTGTCAGCATGAGTCAAGATGTTTAGTTGATCCAACTAGACCACAAACTCTAAGTTTGACATTCAATTCAACCAAATATGCCATTAATATATTAAAAAATGTACCGAGTCATTTTCCAGAAAATGAATTCTTTTGAAACCAATGGACCCTTGACATGTTTTTTAAAATTCAAAGTGACCTGGAAAAGTAGGACAGAAAACGTAGCACGGCCATGACGCGAAGTGCTCTCACCCCGCTCTTGCAAGACCTGAAAATAAGTTGAAGCATATTAATTACTTGCCTGTCAAAACAATATTCATTAGAAGGCTCTTGCAGTCTTTTCTTATAAAAAAAAAAAAAATTAAATTATTGGGAAAAAAGTGCAGAGAAGTGCAACCCATGAACAGAAACCATAAATAACATGGATAGACTAAAATAAGATCAAGCAAGAAATCTAGGAAGAACAAAACAAAACAAAAAAACTCGATTTCATTGTCATCCACTCAAACATCCTTAAATAATCATAGGATTCCTCTTCTTCAAAAGTTCTTACGTACCACTCTGACCACCACACCAGAATCCACACATGATGAACAATATACACACTGCTCTATTGTGCTTCTAACGAACTAAACATGTCAACCTGATGGAGAACCAGAAACTGAACTACAAGAAATACTAAACGTATATAGGATAAAAACCAGTATTTTGAAGCCACTGAACAATGCAGAAGAATTAAATCATTCTTTGTGCTGGCCTGCTGCGTTTGACACAAACAATACCTACTCACCAATATTGTGCCTCTAACCCACAAACCATCAATAATTAAACTGTTATGGTGAGCCGCTTCTCAGTTCTCACATGAAGAAGGCTGCTTTTACTGGAACATTCACACCCCAGACCCCTTTCCAAGAGAACAAGGCTTTTTTTTTTTCAATTTTTTTTTTCTCAAAGAAGGAAAATTTCCACAGTAGTTACCCACTTCATCATAGTTATCATGAATTTTGTAATTATTATAAGGTCCAAAAACCACTTAGTAACTGAATATATCTGTATTGAACATATCCAGATACTCAATATTGTATTTCATCATCTATCTACCCATATAATTACATTTTGAATGAGCAAATAAACAAAGCCAATCATTACCTGCAGAACAACTGCAGTGGATGATAAAGCCAGACCATTGCCAATTACTATTGCAGCAGGACCAGGCAGCCCACAAACATAATGAGCAACCACACCAATAACAACAGCTGTCACCAAAACCTGCATTGGTTATGCATATTAACAAACTGATAGAAAACTTGTTTCTCACTACCAATACAGAAAATCTTACTAATGACCAGGCCGAAACGAGTATGAGTAAATCACCTGAGCAGAGCCTAATCCAAATACGTATTTCTTCATTGAACTCAACCTTTCAACAGAAAGCTAAAAAATGCAAACCAGAGTCTTGTTAATTTTCCTCATTGTAATTCAAACTAAGCATAATATTTTCTTTTGATCAAATTGAAATAGCAATATGTCCAATTTGTCCACTCCACCTCGAGGCCAATGTTGAACAGCAAGAAAACAACCCCAAATTCAGCAATTGCCTTTGTCCCATGTACATGACGAATAATAGAAAGGCCATAAGGCCCAATCAAGATGCCAGCAGCTAAGTACCCAAGAACAGGACTGCCTAAAGATAGCAAAAGACAGATGATACCCATCAGTGAAATGGCATTATAAGCCCAGGCAGTTATGATATGATGGTGTGATGTGGAAAAGAACCAAAACGTATTTTGTCAACTTGTGATCAAATCCAATAGAATTACCCTCTTAATGAAACTTACTTTAGCTAAGTTCAAGAAAGTGTAATAGGGTGGGGTGATGCAGTACGGAGGTTGGCTAAATGTAAGTCTAGATTATAAAAAGGTATATGACAAGAAAGTGAAAGGCATATGACAAGGAAGCAAAAAAAAAAAAAAAAAAAAAAAAAAAACCAGTAGAAAGGCATATAGCTAATCCACACATTAAAAGTTCAGTGTTTGGTTGGTGGAACTCCGAACTTTATGGTTTATATTCTAAAGCTTAAAAAGTAATTCAATTCTATAACCAAAACCAACTAGAAAATACTACTCGCCTATATTTGAAATGACAAAAAACCCAACAAGTGTGAAATAGAAATTAAAGCTATAGAGATTCAGTTACCTCCAGGAATTCTTTGAAATACAGGCACAAATATCACACTTGCTAACAATAACCATAACATGTCAAAAAGAGAAGCTTCCTCCTCATTCACCTGAGAAAAAGATGGAACGGATCAGAAAGTTGAAATTATGATAGACGTTAGACCAAAATAAAAATTTTGTTAGGCAACACACCTCTTGATGAGGAATCATATCAATTAGTTTTTTAATTCTTCTAGGGAGTTTCTGTAATTCTCGAACTAGAGGTTTCGCAGTTGAGGAAACTTCTTCAATACTAGTGGTGATGACGTCTGGCTGTTGTAACAGTTGTGTGGCCCTTTCCACTCGATTAGCATAAAACGTGAGCCTGTGATCAATTTCAACATCTTGAGGTCAAAGCAAGACAAGGCTCACACGTCACACCCCGTATAACCATTACAAGAGCAGGATTTTTTTTAAAAGAAAACCCTTTTGAAGAGGGGAAAACAAGGCAAAGTAATAAACGAAATAACAAGTAGAAAAAACACTACATACCCTACTGCAAATAGGAACATCCCAACAACCAGCATTGACCATTGCTTCCTTACATACTCCATCAGACCTTGGAAAACTGGTGTCGGAGTCCCATCTGCAGAAGAGAAGAAAGATGCAGAAAAGAAACGAGAAGATTTCTTCGATAATGTCTTTGGAGAATTTAATGGTGAACTCTCCCTACTCAAGTCCTTCTGAGTTTCCTGCTTTTTGGCTTGAACCACATTCTTTGACTTTTCAGCTTCTACATCAGCATCTTTTAGAGAATCCAGACTTAACTTTCCATTCTCATGATCATTCAAATCAACAAATTCATTTGCGTCTTCAAAACTCCGGCTGATTTTGTCAGAAGGGCTGTCTGCCAAAGGCTTGACAGCCAACAAATCACCATCAATTACCACATCTCTGTCCCTTTCAACAATGATATCAGCAGAACTTCCTAGGACTACCATCTCCTCTTCCTCAAGAGCAGCATTATCATCACTCAACACCTGTCCTTGGTTGTTTTCTGTGGTGTCAACAATTGAGTTGGAGATAGATTTGACTACTCTTTGTAATGCAATTTCTGCATCGTTGACATGCTTTGCAGCTTCAAGTTCAAAAGCAACAGCTTGCTCTGCTAAAAGCATTATGTTGGTTACATCCTCTTCTGCTTTCAAAGCACTGAGCTGTGCTTTCTCTGCAACCTCATTCAACCAGTCCACTTCCTTCTGCAACTCCTCTTTTTTACTATGCAAGTGCATTAGCTCTGCCTCACAGTTGGCCAAATTCACCTGGCATTCCTTAATATCTTCCTGGGCAACCAAAAGTGCTTTTTCTTCTTCTTTGAAATCATATTCCCCATCATTCTCTTGTGAAATTTCAGAAGAATTGGTCTCTCTTTTTGCAACCTGTAAAGATTCTACTGCCACCTGAAGCCTTGCCTCTGCTAATGAAAGTGCTATTTTTGCTTTCTGAACACCTTCTTTGGCAATAGTCTCTTCATGAACAATCTCTTGGACACTATCAAGGGCTGAGTTAACATTATTCCAAGCATTTGCTGCTCCATCCTGTAGGCATATCGCAGCTTCTGATATTCTCTGAGCCTTTTCTTCAAACATGGCACTATTAAGTCGTGCAGCTTCAAGTTCTTTCATGGCATTTTGCAGCAATTCCTTCAATTCATCCAATGTAGGTGCCTCTGGTTCTTCTTTTTGTTCTTCATATCCATCCTCTTCTCTGGAATCACTCAACTCGGCATCATGAACAGACCCAACTCCTGAGCTCTCATCATGACCTTCTGGGTATTCCACATTCTGACCATTTCCATTAACATACTCTAATGAGTCATTACTCTGACACCGCGACCACCAAACTGTTCTTGACCCTTTGAAAACACTACCAAAGTTACAAGATAAAGGCACTTTTGGATTCAAATTCCACAAACGATCGTCAGCTTTTTCTCTATAGGTCAAACGTGAAATCCTACAACCACTTACACAGACAGTTCTCTTCAACTTCTTACCTGAACATGCTTTCACAACAATCCTCGAATTACCCAGAAAGTTACAACTAACATCTTTACTCCCAAAGATAATCGGTGAACTACTAAGGCAATTCAACCTCTTATAACTAGCCCCTTCACTGCCATATAACACATTTGGCTGCCGAAAACTACACGCAAAATCCATATTCGAACAGCAGCCTAAAAAACCACAGTCAAACGCCTATAACCGCAATCAGCATCACATTGACACTCTCATTCCTCACTCGATTTTTCGACGAACACCTGGCCAAACAAATCCAATCTACTATGAATAAAATAACATCAAATCAACTCATAAATTCATAAAAATGAATAGCTCTAAACCCTAAAACCACCAAAAATCCGTAAACTCGCACAACATGCATAAGTTCACACACACGCCAGTTCCTTCACATTCACAAAATCCCAAACAAATCCACACGTACCTAATCACACAAATACACTTACACACAGAATAATCGGAACACGAATTAGTTCCAATAACTACAGACAGACGCAGCCAACCGTATTACATAGATGTGTACGTATGCAAGTGCGTGCGTGCATGCGGCGGACTTACCTATTACGAAGAGCCGGATTGGAGGAAACAGCTGGGAAATCCAAAGGCGGAGTTCGAGAGGAAAATGGCGGAACTGAGAAGTGCGAGAAGCAATCGACGACGTCGTTTTGGTACTGGTTCGGCTCGCTCAGTCTGCTCTGGAGAAGGAAATGGAAACCCAGCTTCCAGTCCAGTAGTCTAACTGCCTCTTCTCTCTTTGGAAGGTCGGAAATGTAAAAACGCCTCCTCCGTCCTCGCAACGAAATAAAAATAAATAAATAATCAAACAAATACATTTGTTTTTTCCTATGAGGAAAATACAACTTCGTTTTGTCTCCATGTATGCACACACGCACAACCACCACATTCTCGCTAAAAAATAATAAATAATGGTTAAATTTGTCAATATTTAAAGTTAGGGTAAATTACAAAAAAAATTACCTCAACTATTGATTTGACGACACTTTCATACCTCGTCTTTTAAAAATGACAATGTCATACCTCATCTTACAAATTTGTGCCAATGTTAGACTTCCGTCAGTTTTTCTTTTACTTTTTATGTTACTTTTTATGTTAAATGCTGATGTAGCCAGAGACGGGACCCACTCACTAATCCAACTGGATTAAAAAAAATTAAATATATTTTTAATAATTACATATTCAAAAATTAAAAAACTAAAAAAAAATAAAAAATGGCCTAAGGGATCTCGCCTTCCCTTCCACCCGCACCAACCTTTTTTCTTCTTCTCTTCGACAACCACCATACCCTTCCCCGTCCCCCCAACATTTCTCCACCACCCTCTCTCTCTCTTCTCTCTCTCCTCTCTCTGGGATGCAGTTTCCCTCCTCCGTCCCTCTCCCCACTCGCACTCGTCCTTCCCTCACCACCACCTCCCAACCGACCCATCCCTCCCCTAGTCCCTCCAAACCCAACCTTCCTTCACCACCCCACCGCCGCCTCTCTTTCTCCATCTTCACCACCCCTACTGAAGAAACCAAAAAAACCAAACCCACAATCAAATCCCACACCAAAACAAAAATACCAAACCCACACCCAGATCCCCTTCCCCTCCTACACACCCATCACCCTCCTACCTTCTCTCCACCCAGTCCCTCCTCTGACCTCTCTCCTCCTCTCAACCTCTAAATTTCCTTATCCTATCGGCCGTCAAAAACCTCATCTTCTTCCCACCTTTGCTCTCTTCGCCTTCAGACCCTTCTTCTCCTCCCTCTCTTCGCTGCTCTCCTCCTTGACGCCGGTGGTTGCAGAGAGAAGAGGGAGTTAGAGTGGGAGAGAGATGCGAGAGAAGATAAAGAGAAGAGAGATAGAAGGGTTGGTGCGGATGGAAGAAAGGAAGGCCCGCATCCCTATACATTTTTTATTTGTTTAGTTTTTTAATTTTTGAATATTTAATTATTAAAAATATATTTTATTATTTTTTAATCCAGTTGGATTGGTGAGTGGATCCCTTCTCTGGCCACGTCAGCATTTAACAGAAAAACTGATGGAGATTTAACATTGGCACAAATTTGTACGATGAGATATGACATTATCATTTTTAAAAGATGAGGTATGAAAGTGTCTTCAGACCAATAGTTGAGGTAATTTTTTGTCATTTACCCTTACAGTTAAATTACAATTTTACCCTTACGAACCCATTTAAAGAGGTTTTTTTTTTCTTAATAAATAAATTTTCTAAATTTGAGATAATTGTATCGGTCGGTTCATGAATTCAAAATCTTTGAGCATGGGTGTTGAATTTTTAATAACATAGAATAATATTCTTTTTAAAGTGACTACGTTAATCTTTTGGATTAAGTACTTAAAATTGTTCAATTTTTTCGTGTCAGTTTAAATTGGTCTCAACATTTTTAAACATTTCAAATAAGTACATAACTTATTGAAATGTCATATTCGTTAAGTTCCAATTAATTTTCCAAACATAGATTATATTCAAAACCCACCAACTGGTATATCATGGTCAACATTAATATTAGTTGCCTCAAAATCTAAATTTCAAACATAGATTATATAATATGATACCCAATGATCAGATAGATATTGAATTGAATTGAAAATTTTGATGGAGCGACCAAAAATGAATATTGTTTCATGTTGTGACAAATTCATTGACCGTATGCTAACGGATTATTACGTCATGAACCAAAGCTCTAACTGGGCCAATATTCGAAAAACTAATGTTCAAATTTTCTCTTAGAATTATAAGAAAAGAAAAGAAAAGAAAGAAGCAAAAGAGCGAAATTAACAATTTGCAATATTAGTATGATGCAAATACACATCTATGTACTTCTATACGACTGGCTAGTGTACTTAAAGGAATTTGGGTAAGTAGGAGTTTAATGTTTTAAATGTGAATTAAAACTACTTAATACTACAATTTAGTGATATTCCTCTATATTTGTAAGTAAGAAAATATTAAATTCGATCTCTCTAAAAATAAATTTAAATCGTATTATTACTAAACTATTATGAAGCTAAATCCACTCTTAAAAAATACGAATAAAACTTTTCCTTATGTCTTGACTAGTAATTATCTTCTGCAAATACGGTTGAAGGATGAATGAGTCATGAGTGGTGATATTAATATATTTGGATTTTAGCCACTTATATGATGCGTCACGACTCACAAGTTTGCAAACTCAGCAAAATCCCCAGGCCTTCAGCGACGGAGGATAGAGATTTGAGCTTATTAGGTGGCCCCAGCTTAACGAATCAATCTGGCGCATGTCATTTGCTATTTCCGTGGCTTGTTTACATGATTGTAAGGAATGGAAATTGCACTCCGATTCAAGTGTTTATTAACATTTTGGAAATGAAAATATACGTGAGACCCACTTAAAATAGGGAATCAAACTCCCTACACTCCGGAAATTGAATCCTCAAAATAGAGAATTCGGCTACTTAAATTCTTGGAGTAAAACTCAAATTTTAGGTTTTAAACCTACCTTAACTTGTTCCAACTCTTGGACCAAATATGAGTTTTAACCCCAAACTCTTTTCTGGGGCAAATTTAGGCCAAAATTCTCCTTCTGGTTAGTGGGCTAGCCACCATACATGTGTTTTTTTTTTTAGTTTTATATTTATAAATTCATTGAATCTAGCGGTTAAAATCTAATATGACCAAATTCAACGGTAAAAAAAAAAAATTTAATGGTTCAAATTTAAATGATACGGCTAAAATAATTAAGATTTTTTTTTCTTTCACGTGTTTCGTATTCTTTTGTAGTGTTCTACAAGTTTCATGGTGTCGGTTTATTAGTTTTTCAATATTTATCTAAATCCAAATATTTTCAAGTTAAAATGTTCATAAAATTAAATTATGATAGTCTACATAATTTTTTTTTAAAGTTATTTTTAAGAAGAAAAAAATATCTTAAATTAATTCCTTAGTAATCTTGGGCTAAAAATTTAATCAAAAAGGTTGGTGCAAAAAAGCTGTTTTAGATTAAAACCTAAATTTTTTGGGTAAAAATTTTTAGATTTTAAATGGTTGGAGATGGTCTAAACTCCCACATCAAATAGTAATCATATTAGTTTTTTTTTAATTTATTTATTCTGATTCAGGTATACTGGTAACCAACTTACTTGAAAACATTATCATTCATTCTCCGATTTCCAGAATACTTTAGTAAACTATTTCTATAGGAACCCAATTATAACTCCTCATCATTCCAACTCCTCCTCAATTCAATTCCTTTTATTCTAATTACGGATTAATAAACGATCCTGTAGGAGTGGGCATCAATGAGTTGGTTGGATGGTACTTTAATCTATTGGATAATCCAATAAGTTTGGGTCGAAGTTTTCCAAATCTGTTGCTATACAAGAAAATGGACAAACCAACCCACCCAAAACCTTTTTAGGTGAGTTGAGTTGGGCAGTTTCATGAGTAGAGGTTATTTTCACAACATTTTTAGTTTTTTTGTGACAACCCGTCCCTAAATTTACATTTTTATTTAATTTAATCGAGGAATTGATGAAAATGCCCCTAGAGGCACAGACTTTGACTTCCGTGGAGCATCGTCTAGAGAAACGTATGACTTATTCCTTTAGCGCATTTGTGTAGTACTCGTTGGTACGAACACATAGGCGAAGTCGTTTGTGAGTCCGGATTATAACAGTATAGTTACGGACGTTTGAAAGTGGTTATTTATATTTTAGTTTATAAAGTGTTAAACTCCCACCTTGTGAGAAGACTGACCAATCAGATAAAAGGTTAAGGACCAATCAGAAAAATAGGAGAAGAGAAGCAACCAATCAAAGGAGAGAGAGAGAGAGAGAAACATCCTTTCCCCATTTCTTCAAACCGTGCACACCACAACTCGCCGGTGACCCAAGTTGTTTTCGGCCAATCTCCACCATTTTTTCAGGCCAACTACACCCATCCATCACCTGCAACCTCTTCCACAACCTCTCCTCTACCATTTGCACCAAAAATCAAAGGGTTTTAAGGCCTAAACCGGGTAGAACTTCACCGGAGAACCCAAAGGTTCTCGACGGTGATTCCTCTAATCTGGTGAGTTTCACGACCCACCATTAACCTTAATCAACTCCCCTTGGATTCAAGAACATGACCCAACCACTAGTAGAGATTGGAACACCAAGGTAGGAGAATCGAAGTTCACCCATTTTAGGGTTCCGGTGGGTTTGAGTGAAATTGGAGCCTTTCCCGGCCAAATTGGACTTGACAACAGGTATAAAACTTGCTCTACTCTTTGAGATCTTCATTTCTATAAAATTTAAGAATTTTTGGAGATAGTTGAATTTTCCGACGAATTGGGGCGGCCGACCGCTGTGTGCAGCAGAGCGTGACAGCGGCGCGTAAGCCGAGTCATCCCTTGACCTTTCTAAGCTAAGTTTGACACCTCAATTCCATAGGTGAAGTTCAATTGATGAAATCTCATCGTTTGAACATAGTTTTGATAAAGATCGCTACTTGAACATTATGTGAATTGACGATCCGACCGTTGGATCATCACCAAACTTTAATACAATATAGTACGTAATATTTGAGGATATTAAAAACTTATGGATTGGAAATCTGACGTACGGATCTTCCCGAATTAGATTTGTAAGTTTGTAAAATAAATGTTTGCCATTTGAATTGGCAATTGGCGGAGATCTAACCGTTGGATCGTAATGAAACTTTAGTATGATGTTTTAGAAGCACAATGTGGATCTTTAGAAGTTACAAAACAGAAATCCGAGATGCAGATCTTCCGGATTGAGCTACATAAGGTTGTGGACCCTACCGTTGATTTTTCACCGATGGTTAACTTTTGGTCAATGGGTGTCAAATCATTCTAGAACGTCATTGGGATGTGTTTTATGTAAGTTACGTGTTCTATTGATAAGAGTTCTGAGACATGACTAAATAATTGTTCTAGGTGAAGATTGTTCGTGATGTCTCAATATTCGTGCTAGGGAATCGGAGCGCGGACCTCAGGTGAGTGGGTCCTTCCCTTTTTATCGTGTATATATATATATATATATGATTGATAATTCCATAAACGCTTTTAAATTGATTTATGCATTTCATGCCATGTCATATAGATATTTATATAATCTAAAATACTATGATATGGTTGAGTTTTAGATTGCATTATGGCATATCCATATGCATATTACCTACATATAATTGTTGTGAATACTTTGAAGTGTTAAGGTGAATGCGGGACACGTAGGTAAGTTCAGGTGAGTTTATGGTGTTATTCGAAATGATTGATTGATGGCATGACTATATTTTTGTTTTATGCAACTCTGACACTGTCGTGCAGGTTGCAATGATAGGCAACTCCAACATTGTCGTACAGGTTGCAATGATAGGAAACTCCAACACTGTCGTACAAGTTGCAATGATAGGCAACTCTGACTCATGTGTTATCATAGATTGATTTATGAGTCGTACATGTTGCGTTAGGCAACTCCGACTCGTGGGTTATCATAGATTGATGAGTACCTGATTTTATTATGTTGTTGCCTATTTGTAGTGATTTTGGATTATTCTGGGATTTAATGTTGACTTCATACTTATATGTAGTATGATTTCTTAGAAACTATACAGGTAGTACCTCGAGGGGTTATATTGTTTAGAAGGTCTTTATTAAAGCTTTATATTTAGGCCCACTCACTCTTATTCTTTTTCTATCCTTCCAGGTTTCAGTAGCAGAGTTTTCATATCGACGAGGATTCGTGGCAAGTCTTGATATTGGAGATTACCTTCGAATGTATGATTTTCAATCCACTCTACTATATTTTATTTATGCTCTGACGTCATGTGTGAAATGGGTTCATTTCTGCTCATAGTGCACTCTCGTGTTTAAGCACTTTTAGGTTTAAATTTATTCACATATTCCACATCACCACACTTTATGGCTTCGTCACCTTCCAGGTGTCGGCTAGCACAACTCGATTCGGAGTCCTAGTGGACAAGGGATGTGTCATTTTTACATACTACTTTTTATTTCTATAAATCAAGTAGAGACAACTGACATAATTAAACAGGGATGTGTGTTTCTCATTTCCTTTGTTATAACTTCAGTTTTTTTGTGCATTTTTGCTTACCACCCTCAAGTGGTGGTATAGTAGTGGATCCAAAATTCTAACATTGGGTGATTTTAATCAAGGTACGCTATGAGCTAGTCAAGTGGCCGACTCTATGCGCCTAGTTGGACTAGACAGATTTCGATAAATTTATTATATATCATATAAATAAGTGCCCATTTATACTTAAAAAACACTACACTTGTATTGAGAAATTGAGTTTACATTTTAATTTGGTTTATTATTTAACAAAAAAAGGTACAAAAATATCAAAATGTTTGCCTTAGTATTTTAGTGAATTTGATGGTTTGAGATGAAAGTTCAAGTTATAGCACTTTAGTAGTATTTAACAAAATATTTTCAGAAGTATGAATTCATAGTGAATTTTAAAAGAAATAACAGTGACAAACATGGTATAAAAAGTATTGGTTGAGTAATTGTCACATCCCAGGTTGGGATGTGACAATTTGGTATCAGAGCCAATCCCTGGCCGAAGGTTTGCCGACGAGCACGTTGGGCCCCTAAGGGGGGTGGATTCACATCGCCCAGGGGAGTGGATCCTCTATGCCTTGTATGTATATTCCCATCTCTACCTAGCACGAGGCCTTTTGGGAGCTCACTGGCTTCGGGTTCCGTAGGAACTCCGAAGTTAAGCGAGTTCACATGAGAGTAATCCCATGATGGGTGACCCACTGAGAAGTTCTTGTGTGAGTTCTCAGAAATAAAACCGTGAGGGCGTGGTCGGGGCCCAAAACGGACAATATCGTGCTACAGTGGAGTCGAGCCCGGGATGTGGCAGTATTTGATGCGAGAATTATACGCACACAAATTAAACCCTCTTTTTGTCAAATTGTAGTAAGTATGTAAGTAGGGATCGTTCTGGACCGGGGATTAGGAGGGATTGTTAATCACTTGGATTTGACTCAAAAACGTAAAAACACAACATAAAACACTATACTAGACTCAAAGAATGCAAAACTAAACTTTAAAACACTAAAACAAACCAAAAGACTCAAACATCACCCAAAACACTCAAAACTGCCTTAAAAACACTTTCTGGGCAGTTTTGAGCACTTTGGTGAATTTGGACGAAATTATGTAATAAATTGAATCAAAACACTTAGAAACATAAACTAAGACAATTTCTAACTAAATTGGACAATAAAGTAAAGGGGGATTGAGTTTTGACGAAATTAAACGAAATGAACAAATTGTAATTAAAGCAGAATGTAAATATGAATTTGATGAAATGGAATGAATGGAAGCTAGCCAAGGGGTTCATCTCCACACATGTTACACTTGCATAATAAAACGATTTCCAATTGCATTTCAATAAACCATGAATTCTCAATGCTCCAAGTTAATTAGATCCGCTTAAATTAACTTTCAGATTTCCCTAGATTCATTGGATTGAATGGAATACGCATTACAACCAAATTATTCCTAATCAAAGTCCCTAACTATGGAATACGCATGATAGAGACATTCAACAAGGATCATTAAGTTCAACGGAAATCATAAACATCGACGAGGCATTCATAACTATGGAATACGCATGAAACTTATGCCAAGGATTCGTTTAACGCGATTGTTTATAAGCAACCTCCACTACTTGTGAATATAAGTTCATAACTATTAGGTGAAACTCACTTATATTCTAGCGTCATATTCATGCATGAAAATTAAGCGTGCACTCTCAATAAACATACATAAATAAGTTATCAATCAAACGGTTAAACAAATTGAATCCACAACTTATGAAACGCAATTAGAAGTAATCAAATCAAAATGCAAGCATAAACATATATTTCGAATTCCCCCCCTAGCCAAGGGGGGTTTAGTTCCTCATACGTACAAAACAAAGAGAATCAAAGAAACACCTAAACATTCCAACAACTCAAACTTGAATTGTATGAACGTTTAGGCACTCTTCTCTTCCATTCCTCATTCGTACAAAACAAAGAGTATTGAAATTAAACATTGAAATCAAAGAAACACCTAAACATTCCAACAACTCAAACTTGAATTGTATGAACGTTTAGGCACTCTTCTCTTCCTCTTCGTTGTAGCACAAGGTCTAAGGATAGTTTGATGGTGTGAATGGCTTAGGGAGTGGTGAAAATGGAAGGGGGAGGCCACGGCAATGGGATGATTTCTGGTGGTGAATGTGCACGGCACTTTGGATTCTAAGGGGATGTTGTTGGTGTGTATGGATGAATTTCTGAAATGGAAGAGTGTTGAATGAATTGAGGTGTAATGCATGCTTATTTATAGGTGAAATGGGGGGAACATGACAGCTAGGAGGGAATGTGGCTGCATGTTTGAATGATTAAAGGATGCATGTGGGTTGGAAATGCATGTGTAAGCATGTGTTGGCTGAATTAAAGAATGTGAGGGAATGATGAAAGGGGAAACATGACAGCTAGGTTGGTTGAATGATTATGAGTGCATGTGGCTGATTTATGAAGGGAATGCATGTGATTTAAAGGGTGGGAGTGCATGTGATTTGGTTGGAATGATTGGAATGCAATCTGAAATGGGAGATGGAATGGCTGAATGTGGTGCAATGATAATGTCTTGTGGCTGAATGGATTAAAGAATGAGAGTGCATGTGGGTGGAAATGCATGTGGGTTAAAGAGTGAATGCATGTGCAATGACAGCTAGGTTGAATTAATTAAAGGGATTGCATGTGCAAGGTTTTGGTGTGAATGATTGAATGTGCATGTGGCTGATTTATGAAGAGTGAATGCATGTGGCTGCAAGGTGTGAATGATTATGGGTGCATGTGGCTGCAATGGATTAGGAATCCTTCAATTTCGTCCATTCCTTTTGCTCCAAACATAAGCTATCCATTCCAAGTCCAATTTTGCTCCAAAATGCTCCAAAATGCATCTTTTTGCTTCCTTAGCCATATGAACCTAAAAACACACGAAAATGGCTTAAACTACTAAAACAACTATGAATTAACAATATGAATGCACGAAAACAAGCTAAGTAAGTCGCCTAAATATGCTCCTATCAAATTCCCCCACACTTATCTTTTGCTCGTCCTCGAGCAAAACAGTAAAACAAAACAAACAAAACGACACTAAACAAGTAAAACACAACCTAAACCTTCCAACAATCGTCTCAGGGATTTCCAATGCACATGACAAGTTAAAAATCATTATTCCCACAGATTTTAGCCATCTTTACACTTAAGTACATTCTTACTCATAGTCACCACATACTAGTTCACAATTAAGCATTTTAAAACCATGATTTGAATGTTGTAACATGCCTTAGAGAATTTCCTCAATTCCTTATTAGAATGCACTCTATTTTCACACAGATTTTCTGACTACACACCCTACACTAGTTATATGTGAGAGATTGATGTAAATATGTAGACGAACACTCACATATATGTATCATAAAGAGAGCAATTTCTGGAGTTAATAAGCATGTTTAGGTATGATCTCATGAATGGAATGCTACTACTTAGAAGTGAGAACCAGTGACACCATAAGCTCATACCAAGTTCAAACTCCACAAATTGAAACACATAACACTCAAGATAGAAGTCACGGGTTGTAATGGGGCTTGGGGAGTTGGCTAACAATGAAAGGATAGGGAAAACAAACGTTCTTTAAGCAATAGTGAGCAAAGTATTGAATTAGGCACTTAGAATTCCCTTTAGAACGCAGAAGTCAACTTTGAACACCCAAGGGGAAGTCACACAAAACTTAGGGCCATATTCAAACTTTTTGGGCCCTTTCTTCAACAATCACACTTGTGAGTCCATTCTCACTTATTTTCACTCTTTTTCTTTCTTTTCTTCTTCTTTTTTTTTTTCTTTCACAATTTTTTTTTTTTTCCGTGCCTCCTTTAAGATTTAGGCACATACATACACACAAAAATCCATTCCCCCACACTTGTTTTCTGTAATAATGTCACTAAAAAAGAATTCCTTCTAAGTCATGCTCCACTATACTCAAGAACAAGGGTATGGGAAAGTCCTACTCTAAGCTAGGTAAGGGGTGATGTGGTTAACAAAGAAAATAGGCTAAACGAGGCTCAACAGGGTTAAAACTAATATATACGAAATATGGGAAGTAAGGCTATTTGGCTATGGTGGCAACTACACAACTTCATCTTGATATATGTTATGCAATTCAATGTCATGCTTTGAATGAAACGGATCTAAGTTCTAGCATTTAGTTCTATCATGATACAATTGCATTCTAAGTAGCAACCAAGCAAGGAATAATGAGATCATGCAACAACTTTAGAAAACAAAGAATCACAGAAAATAACTCTCCAAAGAACGTTTAGGCTCAAGTCTCACAAGGTTGTAGCGTTTGTTTGAGTTCCTTCCTTCAAGCATGTTACAAAAACGAATTTTTCTTTTATGATTGCATGTGAAGTCATACATTATAACCATAACCAAGCATATACCAAGAGTAAATCAAACTTTTCTCTATGTTTATAACTCTTTTTAACAGTCATGCAATTACAAACCAAATCCTTATCATTGTGTTGGAAGGTACCCTAAGACACAAACACACAAAAACGACTCAAAACACTCTTTTTAGGCTTTTTAAAACATGTTTTTCAAATTTTTATGTGATTTTCGGAGTTATAAAAACAAAACATACTAAAACACTCTAAAACAACTTAAAAACACCTTAAAACAGCAAGGAACAACATTTGAAGTTATGGGTGATAAAATCCCACGAATTTGCATCAAATATACTTAGTTACCCCCCCCCCCCCACACTTAAATCAAACATTGTCCTCAATGTTTTAAGCATAGATTCACACAAAACATAAGTAAACACACAAAAAGCAACTAAACATACTAAACATGGCAGAATGTAACTTAACAAAGAGAAGAGTTTAGGGACGCAAATCTGGTTATGGAGTGTAAATTCCCTCTTCTCCTTGGTGATTGCATTGAGGCTTTGATCTTTGTGATTCCACAGGCTTACTCTTGAACTGGTTTCTGCCCATCGTTGATTTTCCTTTGTGCTACTTCTTGAACTGGGCAGCAGGATTCTTTTGGTCTTCCCCGAAGGTCTGAGCTTCCTCCTTTTATCTGTTTCTTTGTTCAATCTTTCCAATTTGTATTGAAGAGGGTTAGAGGATAGCTCAGCATATGCAGTTGTTCCTTGTCTCCACATGCTTCAATGTATCATTTTCACTTGCCTTACTTGCTCCGTTGAAGATGACTACTCGAGAGCAACGCTAGGTAAGCAACCAGGAATAGATTCCAGGCAGTTAGCTCTAAATCGAAAGACTGACTCCAAGTGCCGGCTGATTGCTTCTTTCACTTTGCCATGCGAGTAAGAACAAGGACAAAGAAAAAGACAGGGAAAGAGCATGATATGAGATACTTTTGCTTTTGACCTTGATGATATGAGATACCTTTGCTTTTGAAGAAGCGGTGAATGAATCAGCACATGTATTTGTTGTGCTGTTTCCTCCTGGGTCATCTGTACTCCAGGCATCTGGTATCATCATTGGGGAAGAAGAGGAATTTGAGTATTTCGAAAGGCTTTGCTGGGAGTGCGCCCTCAGAGGTGAGGAAGAGTTGGGCATTTTCTTCAGGTCTGCCTTGCCACAAAAGACGAAGGTCGACATATATAGAGATAATATCAAGTGGTGGTACTGTTCTTTTACCCTTGTCGACAAACGTCTCTTCGATCCCGCAAATCCAGCTTTTTGAAATAGTGGCGCCTCTTCGATCTTTGAAGACGCCTCTTCGATTTCTGAGCAGGCGCCCCTTCGCTTTCTGAACGACACGTAGTAGTGCGGATGCGGCTCCTTTTGACAAAGCTGCACGCGTCTTCTGAAAAGCAGAGAAAGCGTCGCCGAACTTTGCGCTTGTCAGCTAAAGATGTGTAGTTGCGATGATGGCCTCCACGTGTTTTCAGCTTTGTCAGAAATCTTTTGACAAAGTTGAATGTGTTTTCTGAAAAGCCGAGGGAGCGTCGCCTAACTTACGCCGGAAAATCCGGCTCTTTGAATCGGTGGACGCGTCGCCTTGGCTTTTTATAGAGCTATCGATCACCGCCAACATACACACTCTGAAGATCTCCCATTCTTGAAAATTGTCTCCGGCCCTTTGAAAATTTACTCCATCCACCCCTTCTCTTTGAACACTTTTGAAAAAATGGCAAACTCATCGAACCTTAGCTTAGATTTGAGTCTCAGCAGCGATCCGGTTGCGCCCCGTCAAGGTAATGTATGGCGCCCTTCTTTTTTATCTTCTAACGGTCTTCTTACAGGTGAAGACTCCGTGATGCAGGACACCACAACAACTACAATAGTAGCTAGGAACCTCCTCACTCCAAAAGATAGTAGGCTGCTGTCAGGACGGTCCGATGAGTTGGCCGTTCAAGAGTCCCTCGCACTTAGTGTTCAGTGTGCGAGCTCTGTGTCCAACATGGGCCAACGCCTGCTTGCTCGCTCCCGTCAGGTGGAATCATTGATGGCAGAGGTGGAAAGTCTTAAGCAAGAGATCCAGCAGCTTAAGTACGAGAATAGAAGTTTGCATGTGCTTGCAAATAACTATTCGTCGGGCATGAAGAGGAAGCTTGATGAGCTGCAAGAATCTGAGGGTCGAATTCAAAGTGACCATCAAAGGTTTGCGGCTTATCTCCAGAGGCACCTTTTTCCTGGGTCATCCAGCGTTTGGCCAAGTATTGAGGCCTGGAATGCTCTAGCTCCGATGCCTCCCGCTTCGATGCCTTCCGCTCCGATGCTTCCCGCTTCTATGCCTTCCGCTTCTATGCCTTCCGCTTCTATGCCTCCCGCTTCTATGCCTTCCGCTTCTATGCCTTCCGCTCCAACGCCTCGTAGTGGGGCTTCACGTAAACAACCTCTGTGAAGGCTCCATCTTTCTCCATGTTTAGTAATTTTTTTTTTTTTTTATTTTTTTTTTATTTTTTTTATATATATATCAAATCAAACGGCATGGAATTGGTCCTTGAATGGAAGGTGATACTTGAAGTGAACCGGCATTGGTTTGAATTCTAGTGTAGGTGCCTGATTCATAAAAAACAACAAGTTAGTATAAAATGTAATGAAATTTGGAAAAGATGACTTACTTGTTTTGTTCGACAAGAACTCAATGACAAACACCACTCCTTTGAAAGTTTCAGGGATATTGGACTTGGCCAGATTGCATGTGATGGTTATGACTTGTCCAATGTCATCAAATTCAACTTCTTTGGGTTTTGTGGTTTCAAGAACGTCCTCTTTGATGAATTCATGACATTCCCTACTTTTCACCTTTGGAAGGGCTTCCAAGATGTCTTTTTCACCTTCTTCTTCCTTGGAAGTCATGAATCTGCAAGGAATAGGGATACTTGTTGGAACGGGGTTAAAAATAATGAAATTTGGAACAACCATACCTGAATTAGATGGCATAGGAGCAATAGGTGCCTCCGGTAAAGGTGTTTCCACCTTTGCCGTGGGTTGGGTGTATTCCTCTTCCTTGTGATTTGATTTTGATGGTTGAGGGTCCGTTCCAACCTCCTTGTCACTTCTCAACATGATTTCCTTGGCAGTTTCAAATTCTCCCTTCGGATTTGCAATGGTTGAACTAGGGAGTTCGCCTTGGTCTCGAAACTGTCCTACGAACTCCGCGATCTGCCCAATTTGCTTTTCCAAGTGGTCCAACCTTTTGTCTTGATTTTGGCCCTCCTTGACTTGATTTTGTGAGCCCTGCACCAAACAAATTAATTCATTAAGCTTTTGATTATAATCTATTGACGAACTTGAGTTTGGTTGGGCATATTGAATATGAGGTGGCTGCCAATATCCTTCTTGTTGAACATTTTGAGGTTCCCACCACATAGAAGTTGAATGATCACTCCAATCCGAATTGTAAGTATTAGAAAACACGTTATTCCTTGATTGAAGATCAAATGTACCAACGCTTTGCATTTGGGACCTTTCCATGAGCTGTGACAAAAGAGAAGCATTATCAAGTGCCATGTTGTGCTTCTCTAGTACTTGAAATCAACAAACAAAACAAAAATCAAAAACTAAAACTAAAATACATAACAGAAACGAACAATCCAAGAGATTAGCAAATTTGCTAATCCCCGGCAACGGCGCCAAAATTTGATGCGAGAATTATACGCACACAAATTAAACCCTATTTTTGTCAAATTGTAGTAAGTATGTAAGTAGGGATCGTTCTGGACCGGGGATTAGGAGGGATTGTTAATCACTTGGATTTGACTCAAAAACGTAAAAACACAACTTAAAACACTATACTAGACTCAAAGAATGCAAAACTAAACTTTAAAACACTAAAACAAACCAAAAGACTCAAACATCACCCAAAACACTCAAAACTGCCTTAAAAACACTTTCTGGGCAGTTTTGAGCACTTTGGTGAATTTGGACGAAATTATGTAATAAATTGAATCAAAACACTTAGAAACATAAACTAAGACAATTTCTAACTAAATTGGACAATAAAGTAAAGGGGGATTGAGTTTTGACGAAATTAAACTAAATGAACAAATTGTAATTAAAGCAGAATGTAAATATGAATTTGATGAAATGGAATGAATGGAAGCTAGCCAAGGGGTTCATCTCCACACATGTTACACTTGCATAATAAAACGATTTCCAATTGCATTTCAATAAACCATGAATTCTCAATGCTCCAAGTTAATTAGATCCGCTTAAATTAACTTTCAGATTTCCCTAGATTCATTGGATTGAATGGAATACGCATTACAACCAAATTATTCCTAATCAAAGTCCCTAACTATGGAATACGCATGATAGAGACATTCAACAAGGATCATTAAGTTCAACGGAAATCATAAACATCGACGAGGCATTCATAACTATGGAATACGCATGAAACTTATGCCAAGGATTCGTTTAACGCGATTGTTTATAAGCAACCTCCACTACTTGTGAATATAAGTTCATAACAATTAGGTGAAACTCACTTATATTCTAGCGTCATATTCATGCATGAAAATTAAGCGTGCACTCTCAATAAACATACATAAATAAGTTATCAATCAAACGGTTAAACAAATTGAATCCACAACTTATGAAACGCAATTAGAAGTAATCAAATCAAAATGCAAGCATAAACATATATTTCGAATTCCCCCCCTAGCCAAGGGGGGTTTAGTTCCTCATACGTACAAAACAAAGAGAATCAAAGAAACACCTAAACATTCCAACAACTCAAACTTGAATTGTATGAACGTTTAGGCACTCTTCTCTTCCATTCCTCATTCGTACAAAACAAAGAGTATTGAAATTAAACATTGAAATCAAAGAAACACCTAAACATTCCAACAACTCAAACTTGAATTGTATGAACGTTTAGGCACTCTTCTCTTCCTCTTCGTTGTAGCACAAGGTCTAAGGATAGTTTGATGGTGTGAATGGCTTAGGGAGTGGTGAAAATGGAAGGGGGAGGCCACGGCAATGGGATGATTTCTGGTGGTGAATGTGCACGGCACTTTGGATTCTAAGGGGATGTTGTTGGTGTGTATGGATGAATTTCTGAAATGGAAGAGTGTTGAATGAATTGAGGTGTAATGCATGCTTATTTATAGGTGAAATGGGGGGAACATGACAGCTAGGAGGGAATGTGGCTGCATGTTTGAATGATTAAAGGATGCATGTGGGTTGGAAATGCATGTGTAAGCATGTGTTGGCTGAATTAAAGAATGTGAGGGAATGATGAAAGGGGAAACATGACAGCTAGGTTGGTTGAATGATTATGAGTGCATGTGGCTGATTTATGAAGGGAATGCATGTGATTTAAAGGGTGGGAGTGCATGTGATTTGGTTGGAATGATTGGAATGCAATCTGAAATGGGAGATGGAATGGCTGAATGTGGTGCAATGATAATGTCTTGTGGCTGAATGGATTAAAGAATGAGAGTGCATGTGGGTGGAAATGCATGTGGGTTAAAGAGTGAATGCATGTGCAATGACAGCTAGGTTGAATTAATTAAAGGGATTGCATGTGCAAGGTTTTGGTGTGAATGATTGAATGTGCATGTGGCTGATTTATGAAGAGTGAATGCATGTGGCTGCAAGGTGTGAATGATTATGGGTGCATGTGGCTGCAATGGATTAGGAATCCTTCAATTTCGTCCATTCCTTTTGCTCCAAACATAAGCTATCCATTCCAAGTCCAATTTTGCTCCAAAATGCTCCAAAATGCATCTTTTTGCTTCCTTAGCCATATGAACCTAAAAACACACGAAAATGGCTTAAACTACTAAAACAACTATGAATTAACAATATGAATGCACGAAAACAAGCTAAGTAAGTCGCCTAAATATGCTCCTATCAGTAATATACCATCCCCTTATTAATTAAAATGCTAGTGTCACAACCTGATTGGAGAACATTTAAAATAAAATAAAAACTAATGAAAATGGCTTGAAAAGTTTTAGTTTTAATAAAAAATCATGTTATAAGTTTTGTTTAATGATTAGTATAAAACCCATATTAAAGTAGTCCAACTAAAAATGGCCTAACTATAATAAATTATGATTTGTCGATTTTACCCCTAACTTTTTTAGGTTGAGTTCCAGATTTTTGTTGTTAATGGAGTTCATCATTGTTTTGCAGACCTTCTACTTTTTCTTTGAAACAAAAATATAGATCCTCATGCTATTTAATTTATATTTTGGGTAAAGAACAAAAAACTACTTCAACTATTAGTGTCACAACACTTTCATACCTTATCTTTTAAAATTGACAATGTCATACCTCATCTTTACAATTTGTGTCAATGTTATACCTTCCGTTAGCTTGGCCGTTTATTTCTCAGTTAAATGCTGACGTGGCTTGATCCAGGACCTATTTTTTATTAAAAAATTAAAAAAATATTATTAAAAAAATCATATAATATTATTTAAATATTAAAATAATAAAAAAAAAGTACATAAAAAATTTAAAAAATAAACCTCTCCTTTCGTCCCTCCCTCCTCTCTCTCTTCCCCATCTTCCTGCAACCCAGAAAGAAGAAGAAGGAGGAAGAAGAAGAAGAGAGCAAAAAAAAAACAAAAAAAACCCAAACCAAACCTAGTTCGTCCCCCCTCCCCCCACCACAAACCCAATGCCCTGCAACCCAGAAAGGAGGAGGAAGAAGAAGGAAAAAAAAAAAAAAAAAAAAACCCAACCCCGAAGGAGGAAGAAGAAGAAGAAGAAAAAGAAGAAAAAGACGGAAAAAAAAGAAAAGAAAAGGGAAACCGAGTTCGTCCTCCCTCCCTTCCCCCCCCCCCCCCAACCCACGCACCCAACCTGCAAAAGAAGAACAAGAAGAAGTGAGAAGGAAAAAAAAAAAAAAAAAACCAGTTTGTCCGTCCCCCCCGCACCCACCTTCTTCCCTCCACACCCATTCCCCCCATTTTCTCCGCGCCCAAGTTCTCAACCTTCGGAATCGGCCTAGCAAAGGTTTCCTGATTCCACCTCAACGAGATTTGGGTTTTTTTCTGGGTTTTTTTTTTTTTTTTTTTTGGGTTGCAGGTAATGGGTGCGAGGTTGGGTGCAGAGGGTGGGTGCGAAGGTGGGGAGGTTGGGTGCGGAGAGTGGTGCAGGGAGAATAGGGGGTGGGGAGCGGGGAAAACAAATTGGTTTTTTTTTTTTTTTTCTCTCTTCTTTTTTTCTAGGTTGCAGTTGCAGAAAAGGGGAAGAAGATGAAGATGGGGAGAAGAGAGAGAAGGGGGGAAGGGGACGAATTGATGTTGGTTTTTTTTTTTTTTTTTTTTTTCTAACTTTTCTTTATTATTTTAATATTTAAAATATTAAATGATTTTTTTTAGTTTTTAATAATTTTTTAATAAAAAATAGGTCCCGAATCAAGCCACATTAGTATTTAACTGAGAAATAAATGACCAAGCTAACGGAAGGTATAACATTGACACAAATTCGTAAGATGAGGTATGACATTGTCAATTTTAAAAGATGAGGTATGAAAGTGTCGTGACACCAATAGTTGAGGTAGTTTTTTGTACTTTACCCTTATATTTTCTATTATTTCGTTGATACGTGATTGTTGTTACTATTCATAAAGTATTCGAGGTATTGTTTTTCAATTTTTCTTCGTTAGTGGAGTTCATCGTTTGTTTCTCTAGAAAATAAATTTGAGATCTGCATGTTATTCAATAATAACGACAAGTCACTATTTCTGGACTGTAAAAGTAAACTATTTCTGGAATCTAAGTCACTGTTTCTAGATCCAAATGAAATAGACACACTGTTTCTTAAATGTAAGCTAGAAAATAAATAGTGTAATTCATTGTATTTGAATTCAAAGCAAAATAAGCATCCTATTTCTTAAATATAATCAACTGATACATAAAAGAAAAGAAACAATCAAATGTTAAAACATAGACTGTTTCTAGAATCTAAGTCACTGTTTCTGGAATTTAAGTCACTGTTTTTGGATTTTGGTTCTTTTCTTTCCAGATACAATGTTTGTTTGTGCATAGAAAAAACAAACGCTGTATCTGATTTTTTTTCCAGAAACAATGTTATGTTTTGGGTTCTCCAGAAACAGTTTTATGTTTTGGTTCTTTTTTTTTCCTATTTATAGACGCTTGATATGTACATACATCACCGAAACCGTAGGTTCTTATTGGATCTGATTGGAATAAAATACTAACACTATAAATTGTTCGTGGTGCATATAAGAGGATGAGGATGAGGACAATGACGAGGAAGATGAGGATAAAGGCACGAAAAAGGTAGAGGATGAGGACGATGACGAGGAAGATGAGGATAAAGGCACGAAAAAGGTAGACAATAGTTTTGGATGGTTTTTTATTAAACTTTGAGCCCTTTTGGTTAAATAACATTTTAGGATGATTTTTGGTTAAATATTTGTTGACCCACGCCTTTTTCATTAAAACTCCCAAAAAAAAAAAAAAAAAAAATGGAGAGTTGGTCATGTGGGAAATGGAGAGAAAATCATTTTCTCTTGCTTTATTGTTGGAACCAAGGTCCAAAAACAACAGAACCATGGTGGTCGTCTATGTATTCCTTTTCGGCTAAAATTAGATCTTTCTTATTGGTTCAAAGTTTCATATCGGCTAATCTAATTTAATGTTTTATTCTTTTATTTTATTTTTTGGGTACAAAGATGAAATTTATTACCAATAACAAGAACTTTCAAGATAAAGGCTCAAACAAGCAAAATTTGGCCATCCAAACAAACCAAAAGATGTCCAATCAAAACAAATCGTGGTGAAACTTGACTGAAGATCAAATCTTGGATGAATAAAAAGGAGAGACACCTATAGGGTGAGAAAAGGGCAAATTTGACTAAAGAGCAATGGGAAAAATGAATGGAAGGGAGGAAAGGAGGAGACAAAGAAAGAAAGGAAAGAACCCCCACAAGCCCCAACTGCAACTAGGATCGGCGGCACAAGAATTGGACGCAATTTGGAACCACTCACACGAACGATGAGAATCGCCCTCAAATAGAAGGAAGGTCTCTTTAATGTTTTATTCTTAATTTGCATGTACTTGTGTTTTATGCTTTCATTGTGCTTTGATCTTCTTCCAAATTACTTTCTGTTAACAAAGGATAAACAATTTTTCTTCTTGGTTGTTATTAAGATGGAAGGTGACAAAATCAGGTGCTTTTTTTGCTAGAATATTTCAATTCTTCATGTGGACTATGATTTTCTAGGGTCGTAGTAAGTGGATTTGAATACATTTACCTCAGAAGTCTGGTCATGGACTTAACAACTCCAAGCAGAGATGGATTAACGGAGCAGTGGTGCCATCATCATCATGTTCCGAAGCATTTGTGCCATCATGGACTTCGTTGAGAAAGACCATGCTTGTTCCGCAAGATGTGAGGATCTGATTTGATGCGGAATTATCCAAATCCTCTATATGTCTTGAAGTTCCAACAATCTAGGAATTGGCATGCACCGTAAGTAATCACACTCCTAAAGAGGATGCAATATCTACTTCTAGATATCCTCTAGGATTATCCCAACTTAGAACAATAATCTATCCCTAAAAAGGTATCTTCCCCTACTGGTATAAATACACTATTGGGCCCGCATCTAGTAACACAATCATTGCATTCTAATTCTCTTGCCCATTGCTTGAGTCTTATGCTTGCTTACTAACTTGACCATCAGAGAGCCATTGACCAACACACACCACCACTTCCCCCCACAATGTCTTAGGCTTGCTCATGGTTGTTTCATGTTTTATTGAGTATTCAGATTTGTGCCTCCACCATCCACATCGGTGCCTAAATTTGGTTCCAACAATTGGTGCTCTCATTGAGAGTGAACTCATATTCCTCTCAACTAGATCACTCTACCTCTATGGAAGCTCTTCCCAAACGATCACACTGCGATTGTGTCATCACCCTATTGGACGAGAATACTTTCGTCATAAACCAGGTGTGGGAAAACATGTTAAATATACAAGAGTCTGTAAAGGATCTTCGAAGAAGTTCACAAGCCAAAAAGTAGGCGAGACTCACTAAACTTAAGACTTGAGTGAAAAACATCAAAGACACTGTCTCCCATTTTGAGGGGCTTACTGTCCAAGCAGCACCAACTCAAACTCAAACAAGAATCATTGGTCTAAGCTCAGATGCGCGGCCCCAACTACCTATTCCCAAAATGCGATGCAAGAAGCCTTAAAAAGCTCATAACCTTTTCCTAATCCGATACTCGGGAAATGACCATTCTTAAGAATCAATCGCATAGGCGGAAAGTAGGAACACTTAAGAATGATGTGAAAAGAGAAAAAGGTAGCATGTAGGAAGCCCCAAACGATGGCTTTAATCAAAGGGCCACCACCTGTTGACCCTAACACCCTGAGGTTTTTCGACCGAAATTTGGAAGTTGTTAACCCTTCCCTCGAGAAGGTGTTCTTGTTGTCAAACTGCAAGTCTCAAATGCTATGGTTAGTTGAGTCTTCATTGATGATGGATCAGAAGTAAGTATCCTCTTTAAGGGTGCAGTCGAAGAAATGAGCATTCTTGATGACATCAATAAGAAGAGGGCTACCCTCCAAACCTTCAATGGGCCCCCCATGCAGACCTTGGGAACAATAAAACTTACCGTTCAAGCAAAACTATACAACTGTCTGGTGGCCTTCCATGTCACGGACTGCCCAACTCCTTACAATGAGAACTGATTGCACAGTATGGGAATCATCCCCTCAACCAACCAACTACTTATTTGCTATCTAGCCCTAATCGAAATTTACAAAAGGCGGAATGTCAAAGAAGGCATGAGAGTTGGAGGATCGACGTGAGGAAAGGGAGCTCTCATCAGTGAGAAGCAGACTCCATATAGATGCCTCTAAATCACTTAGGCAAGCACCATTCGAACTACAAGTGATGTGATTCCCATCCTTGGGATATGTAAGCAGTCCATTTTGGACTCAATCCCACGTTGATGTCCAAGCGAAGCAAGTCCAGGGAGAACTCATGTACTTAACGCCCCACACCATAGGTTATTCCTAAAAAATAATCCCTAATGTAATATTTATATTATATTATCTTTTCTTAGACCAGTGATTTGGTTCTCTTTTCCAGAGATATGTAGACAGTCATTCTCAGATTCAATCACACCCCCTTGTTAACAACCCTATTTCCTTTTTCGATAAAGAAATTTTGAAGTTTGTTTATCTTATGATCAATGTCTGTGTTTTCTTTATTTTTCAGTGATGCAGGGAATACCTCAATTACTTGAGCAAAGCACAACTTTGAAACTTCGCATGATTGCAGGTCTAAAAAGTCAAAGTAACACTGTCAATGAGTCTCTTTTAGCCCAATCTATAGTGTTAGGTTAGCAGCTTGAGAGACTCGCGATTGGTGAGCTACGAGCACAGACACATCAGGTCATGGAGATATACACACTACAAGTTCTTGAACTGTATATACGATTGGCTTTATGTGAGGGGTGGCATTGATCAGGCGACGGGAGAATGGTTGATGGGTAAATTGTAAGTTTTTGGTCTCTTTATTTGTCTTTAATTTTCTAACTAATATATGTTCTGGTTTTTCTGAATCTTTTCAGCTCATGCATCAATCTTTGGTTTGCGATGCTCCCTTTCAGTAGGAGAAGAAATAGATTGAATAGGGCAATTTGTACCTTGTTTTTGCAATGAGTTATTTACATTATCTTTGAGTTGTTAGGTCATTTTATCCCCTTAAGTGTATCATTTTATGGTTTTCAATTAATTTCCTTGAGAAATTAAGAAATTATAATCAAAGTATAGAGAAATGAAGACAGAATTCAACCAAGATCAGAAACGTTAACATCAAGAGCGTGTGGTGCAATCAGTCTTCCCATGCTTTTGTTGACAAGAACCTCAATGTTTACCCCTATTTATCAGTTAGATTCTTCATGTGAAGCTGCAATTTTCACAAAGGATTATAATGAACAAGATCAGAGCAAAATGATTTCACATTTTATGATCTTTCAACATTCATGTCAATTGTCAAAACAAGTACAACATACAACTCAGTATATTTGACATCATCGGTTGCTGGTTCTTTACGGTTGAGATCAGATCAGGCCTCGTTATCTTAACAACAAAGAAAAAGAATTCTTAACAACAGAGAAAAAGAATTTGAATCATTAAATCTAATTTGAGTAAGTAAGAGTGCATTGTTGGTTTAATCGACTGTTCTCATCAGTCCTCAGTTCACCCTCACCACCTTCATTCTGTTGGAAAAATAGGGTCTAATTGCTATATTAAATCACATGGAAAATCAAGAAATAATTAAGCATGACAGATGAACCATTGGACTGGCCGAGCAACCACACCCTGTTTGACAGAAATGAAGAGTGCAGCATTGCGTTACTGTAATGGATATGGAACACCAATGAAAATGGATTTTCCCCCACATCACCCTCAATAATACAGTGCTCCAGCTGCAACATGAAAACAAAGATATGTTTATATATTAACGATCAGGAAATTGAGATTCTTGTGATTTTATGGTTATTCGATCTTCACACCATTTTGTTGGAATATCAATCACAGCTTGGAACGTTATAGAATAAAAGAACGGCCTTTTTTCTGATGAAAACCAAAATATCAAAACAGCATTGTGGTAAGCTTTGATAATGCAGAGCCCAAACTCCGTAGTAATTAATTTGGAATCATACGCACCTCTTGAATGAGAACAACCTCAACAGTTTCCACAGTGAACGTAACTTGAGTTTCTGTTACAAATGCAGAAACCGAGATGACAAATACAAGTCGAGTTAGTGACATATACAAGATGTTATTTATGAACAGATAGCTGCTAAAAGCAGCAAGTCAACTTATAAAAAAAAATCAACGAAATGCCATTAGATACCTATGAATGTCTAGGATCGGTCATTATGTTCGACAAGATCGATTCTATTAAAATTTTATAACATTCTATTGACAGTATGGACAGTACAGTATGGACAGTATGGAAGGGAATATTGCACGTGAAAAGGAATGTTGTATATTCCTTGACAGCTAGACACCACATGGTTTGCTGCTTATTTTTCTCTAGTTGCTGCATCATGGACAGCAAGCACAACACCCTGTATTGCATTTGTTTATTGCATGCGTATGTGTGCATGCGTGTATGTAAAATGTGTATAAACCATGCTGCCGTTGCAGCAGTTTAATAAGAAAACAACAACAAGTTGAAACCAAAACTTCAAGATGGTATCAGAGCAGGAACTATAGGGTCCTGCCTCTGTTGTTTATCCTTCTAGCTTGTTCTTCTTCCTCTGTTCATCATTTGTTGTGATGGCAGAAGATATCTCATTTAGTTCTGAGGCTACAAGTTCCTCAACCCTAACACCAGCCAACATGATACACGGGGAGAGCAACCCACGACTGTGCTCCGTGTTGTTGAATGAGTTCAACTACTTGCCATGGTCACGAGCTATATCTCTTGCTCTAGGAGGAAGATCGAAACTAGGGTACGTAAATGGAACCATCAAGCCTCCAGATTCTTCCTCAGCTACCTTTGATGCATGGCACTCAAATGACCAGCTTGTTATGTCCTGGATACTTAACTCGATGGAGCCCAAGTTGTCCGAGATCTTCAGTTACTCAGATTCTTCACACATCTTATGGGAATCGATCAAGGAAATGTACGGCAGTCAACACAATGCTGCCCGTGTGTTTGAACTGAAGAAAAGCCTCGCTGGACTTAAGCAAGGTAATCAAACTTTCATTCAGCATCTTGGAAGCATGAAATCTATGTGGAATGAACTTGATCTATACCGTCCACACACCACTGAATCCGCTGCACTCTTGAAAAGGGCTGATGAAGATAAAGTGTTCCAACTATTGGCAAGCTTGGGAGTTGAGTATGAAGACTTGCGTAGCCACTTACTAATGACTCCTGAGCTACCATCGTTCGTCAACGTGTGTCATGCAGTCCAAAGAGAGGAAACTCGAAGGAAAGTAATGCATGTTGAGCCCCGGTCTAGCCCAGAAGCTAGGGCTTTCACCAGTAACCACAACTTCACTAGTGAAAGGCTTTTTAATGGAAAGAAAGCTGACTGGAAATGCACATACTGCAACACCAAGGGGCACGTACGGGAAAAATGCTGGATTTTACACCCTGAGTTAAAACCTAAGTTTAACAAGGAAGGAAAAATGATCAGGGATGGGAAAGGGTTTGCGCCTAAAGCCTTCCAATCTAAAGAGATGTCAAACTTCACCTCAAGCCCTATCTTCCTGATCAATGAGTTTGCCGCATTTCTCCAAAAAAAGAGTGATATCGCTGAGGGTAACAATGTCACCACGGAAAATTCCACAGAAATGCTTGGAAAATTTGCTGGTTTTTTGGCAAATTCAAACACCACTACATCCGGCAATATCCCAGGTATCATTTGTGCACTTTCCACGACTCTCAATCTCACACACGATTTTTAGATTGTAGACTCAGGTGCCACTGACCATATAACCAACAACCAAGCTTGTCTACATGAGTTTCAATAATTACCTAATCCTACTCATGTGTCTGTAGCAAATAGGAAAGGGGAACCAGTCCTAGGAAAAGGAAAAATTAAATTGATGGGGAGTGATGTAGAGTCTACGGCACTATATGTACCCTCATTTCCATTTCAGCTTCTGTCCATAGGAAACATCACACATACTTTGAACTGTCTTGCTATTTTTTCTCCTCACACAGTTGTGTTTCAGGATCGAGTCACTCAGAAAAAGATTGGTGAGGGTTTTTTCTTAAATGGTCTGTACTACATCTCAAAGGAGTTCAATCAAATTAAGGAACCCATTGCCACCCTAAGCCATGTCCAGAAGCATCAACTTTGGCACCAACGCCTCGCTCATCCCTCCGAACCAGTAATGTCTAAATTATTTCCAAATTATTGTACCAACACACATGAGTGTGAGATCTGTCAAATGTCAAAAGCCACTAGGCTACCTTTTGTACCCTCTAAATCTAGAACCAGTAAACTCTTTGAAGTTGTACACTCAGATATTTGGGGACCTTCCCGTGTTGAGTCATTTGATGGGTACAAGTATTTTGTTACATTCATAGATGACTACTCTAGGGTTACCTGGTTATATCTCTTAAAGTCTAAAAGTGAATTTTTTACAGCTTTTCAAGACTTTCATAAGCTAATAACCAACCAATTCTCCTCAAAAATATATACCTTACGGTCAGATAATGGCACCGAGTATACCTCCAATAATCTGTCAAACTACTTGAGCAGTCATGGTATCTTGCATCAAACTAGTTGTGTGGGTACACCACAACAAAATGGTGTTGCCGAACGCAAGAATAGGGATTTATTGGAGAAAACTAGGTCTCTTATGTTTCAGATGCAAGTTCCCAAGAGATTCTGGTCCCAAGCACTCCTCACTGCAGCCTATATCATTAACAGACTTCCCACTCGTGTCCTGAATTCCAAATCACCTTTTGAAGTTATGAAGGGAAGAACTGCTGATTTAACTCATTTCAGGATTTTTGGATGCACTTGTTATGTTCACGTTCAAGCAAATCATCGTGATAAACTCGAACCTCGAGCTATCAAGTGTGTGTTTATGGGGTACTCGAGTTCTCAAAAGGGATACAAATGTTATAACCCACACACTGGGAAGCTGGTTGTCTCTAGGGATGTACGGTTTGATGAACTCGTTCCTTTCTTCAACAATCACTCCCCGAATAGTTCTCAGGGGGAGAGTCTAATGGATATTTTTCCACTACCAACTCTTGCTGAAATCCATACAGACACCCCCCATACCACCCTATAAGTGATTCCCCAGTTGATGAGATGGTCAGTGAAGATATACCTCGTGCCCCAGCACCAGTTGTTGCCACACAACCAATTGTAGCAGCACCAAAAAGGAACCCAACTCGCGATCGCAATCCTCCTCTACGGCTACAAGAGTACATCACTTACAGTGCAAGGCATCCCATTTCTGAAGCTCTTACTTATCACAAACTGTCAGCATCTCATGCATCCTTCCTAAGTCAGGTGACAAATAATGTTAGGCCTAAAAAACTTTCAAGAAGCAGTATGTATGCCCGTGTGGAGAGAAGCCATGCATAATGAGCTCAAAGCATTGAACGAAAATCAAACCTGGAGTGTGGTAGACCTTCCCAAAGGGAAGAAAGCCGTAGGGAGTACATGGATTTACAAGACCAAATTCAATTCCAATGGTACCATTGAAAGACACAAGGCACAATTGGTTGCACGGGGGTTCACTCAAACCTATGGTATTGATTACAAGGAGACTTTTGCTCCCGTCGCCAAAATGAACACAGTAAGGGTGTTGTTATCAGTAGCAGTCAACCACGACTGGCCCTTGTTTCAAATGGATGTTAAAAACGCATTTCTTCACGGTGAGCTTCAAGAAGAGGTGTACATGAAGCTACCTCCAGGACACCCTCAAGAACAAGAACCTACCAAAGTCTGCAAGCTTCATAAAGCTATATATGGACTTAAACAGTCTCCTCGAGCTTGGTACGCCAAACTGAGCTCCGTTCTTGAAGTGGCAGGGTTCAAAAGGAGTCATGCTGACTCCTCTCTCTTTGTTCGAAGTGGTGTCCAAGGGAAGCTCATAGTTCTTATATATGTTGACGACCTTATCATCACGGGGGACAACATGGATGAACTCGAGGCTCTTAAAAGGTCGCTTCACCAACAGTTTGCCATTAAAGACTTGGGAACCTTGAAATATTTTCTGGGAATTGAGATGGCTACCTCACTTGCTAGCAAACTTCAAAGGAGGTATGTTCTTGACCTTCTTAAAGAAGCACATATGGTCAACTGCAAACCTGCTCGTACCCCACTTGCTAGCAAACTTCAATTGGATGCTCCAGGTAAACCCCTATCAAATCCTAATGTGTATCAACGCATGGTTGGGAAACTCATTTACCTCACTATCACAAGGCCTGATATTGCTTACTCCGTTAGCCTTATCAGTCAGTTTATGCATTCTCCTACATTGGTTCATTGGGAAATTGTCAAGAGAATACTCTGATATCTCAAGGGTTCGATCGGCAGAGGCATACTCATGCAGAAAAATGAGTCTAATAACATTCTGGGCTATACCGATGCTGACTGGGCTGGTAATTCCCTTGATCGAAAATCCACCACAGGTTTTTGTACCTTTGTAGGTGGAAACCTTGTCATCTGGAAAAGTAAAAAACAAACAGTGGTTGCACGGTCCAGTGCTGAAGTTGAATATCGGGCCATGGCAGCAACAGCTTCTGAACTCATCTGGTTGAAGAGTCTCCTTCTTGATCTTGGCTTCACCAGCAAAGAACCCATGTCCTTATTCTGTGACAACCAGGCTGCAATGCATATTGCATCCAATCCTGTCTTCCATGAACGGACTAAACACATTGAAGTTGACTGCCACTTCATCCGCACTCAAGTTCAATCCAAAGTCATCGAAACTGTGTACACTAGAAGTCATGATCAACTTGCGGACCTTTTCACGAAAGCTCTCGATTTTACACAGTTTCAACGGTTATTGTTCAAGCTTGGATCAATCAACCCCCTTGATCCAGCTTGAGGGGGAGTATTGACAGTATGGACAGTACAATATGGACAGTATGGAAGGGAATATTGCACGTGAAAAGGAATGTTGTATATTCCTTGACAGCTAGACACCACATGGTTTGCTGCTTATTTTTCTCTAGTTGCTGCATCATGGACAGCAAGCACAACACCCTGTATTGCATTTGTTTATTGCATGCGTATGTGTGCATGCGTGTATGTAAAATGTGTATAAACCATGCTGCCGTTGCAGCAGTTTAATAAGAAAACAACAACAAGTTGAAACCAAAACTTCAAGACATTCAAACCAAGGTGACGGAAGATGGTTAACACTTTTTTATGATTTAATTGTAGAGCTAATTGTGATACTTGAAGCTGCATGCTTTAAATGGACTGCATCTCGTGATCATTTAACACCACTCCATAAGTATAGATGATATCGTTTGTTAAAAAAAAAAAAAAGCTCAACACTGTTGCACTGTAGTTGTCACCACTACAAAAAAATTTGGGTGGTCCAGTGTACTGGATACTCCGTATGTTTTAACCATTAGATCTTAATTTTTATATTTTTGAACAAAGATTTAACGGTTAAAACACCTGAAGCATCGGGTACTCCGAAGCACCGAAGAAAGTCTCGTTACCACTATCTTTATGAATTAGTCAATTAATAAGTCAAGTCAACACCTGGCTACTCGAACTGTCTTTGTCTAATGGCTTATTTACTCTAACAACCCCTCAAACTCAACTATCCCTTCACTCTGCCTTGAAATTCAAAAGTCACTCAACTCCTTGAGTGTCTTCTCTAAGTCTCACTTTTCCCCATGCCATTAAATTCCATTAAAATTTCCATTAATGTGCTAACATTGCATCCATGTGAGGACCACACATCCAGTGAAATTTGTTGATGCACATAATCAAGTGGACCTTAAATCAACGTAATGTTTGGTGAAGTGACCTATGCGGGGGTGCTCAGGTCGTTAAGTCATGTTGATAATGTAAAGAGATCAGGATAGAGAAGTAGACAAGAGATGAACGTGATTCGTCCTAATTTGGGCTATGTCCACGAGATTAGAGAAGTTCTTATTAGTAACTTAGTGTTTACAGGCATCCTAAGATCCAAGAGCCTCAATTGTAGGAGATGAGTCTCCTTTTATAGGTGAGGAGAGTCTCCCATCCTTGTCTGGGATGTAGAACTCTAGGAACATTGTTTGCCACGTGTTCTTGAGCAAGTGAGCTCCAAGTTGGAGGAATGGAGAGTTTTCGGTGGTTATAGTTGATCGGTACTCGGTGGTTTGGAGTCGATATAATATGGTACAAACGATGCTCCCCTAAGTTCCTAAGTGGGGAAAAACTTCTCAATTGGGGACTTGCCAAATCCAAGTAAACAAGTGATCACGAAACTTCTGAGTGCTAAGGCATAATGGCACATGGTGGTAGTCCCCCTTAAGTCTCCAATCGAAGAGGATTGCCGATGGAGGTGCCTTGATTTTTGTCCAATTGCCTCAGTAATGTCTGAAGGTTGAGAGGCTGCATAAATTGAAAAGCTTCCTGACTATTGCAATTCTCTCTACACTTTGCCGCAACCTCTCTCTCAATCTCTATAATTCTTTAGTCAAATAGGCCTAAAATAGTACTTTACTTTTGCATTGATGCTATTTACATTATCTTTAGGTCCTTTTTGTCCCCTTTTACTAAGTGTATCACTGTATGGTTTTCAATAAATTTCCTTGAGAAATTTACAAGAAATTATTAATCAAAGTACAAAGATGAGATTCAGTGAAGTAACATCGAGAGTGTGTGGTGGAATCGGTCTTCCCACACTTTTGTTGACAAGAACCTTAATGTTTACCCCTATTTAACAATTAGATTTTGCATGTGAAGCTGCATTTTTTCACAAAGCGTTATGATGAATAGGATCAGAGCACAATGACTTCACATTTTATGATCTTTCAACATTCATGTCAATTGTCAAAACAAGTACAACATACAACTCAGTATATTTGACATCCTGGTTGAGATCTCGTTATCTTGACAACAGAGAAAAAGAATTTGAATCGTTAAATCTAATTTGAGTAAGTAAGAGCTCACTGTTGGTTTAATCGACTGTTCTCATCAGTTCTCAATTCAGCATCACCACCTTCATGCTTCAGCCAACGTAGAACATGAGGTTACCGAGTGTTCCAACAGGGCAATTGAGCATGAGAGATGTACCATTGGACTGGCCGAGCAACCACACCCTTTTTGACAGAAGTGAAGAGTGCAGCATTGTGTTACTGTAATGGATATGGAACACCAAGGAAACTGGATTTTCGCCCCCAGCACCCCCAATAATACACTGCTCCAGCTGCATGACATGAAAACAAAGATATGCTAATATATTTTGTGATCTGGAAATTGAGATTCTAGTGATTATTCGATCCTAACTGTGCTTAAACATTATTTTGTTGGAATATCAATCACAGCTTGGCTCGTTATAGAATAAAAGAATGGGCATTTTCTGATGAAAACCAGAACATCAAAACAAGATTGTGGTAAGTTTTGATAATGCAGAGCATCAAACACCGTATAAATAAATTTGGAATCACACGCACCTCTTTCCTGAGAACAACATCCGCATTTCCCACAGTGAACGTAACATGAGTTTCTGTTACAAGTGCAGAAACTGAGATGACAAATACAAGTGGAGTTAGTGACATGTACAAGATGATGTTGAAATATACAAGATGTTGTTTATGAACAGATATTTGCTAAAAGCAGCAAGTCAACTTATCAAAAAATCAATGAAATGCCATTAGATACCTATGAATGTCTAGGATCGGTCATTATGTTCGACAAGATCAATTCTATTAGAAGTTTATAACATTCAAACCAAGTTCTGCCTTTAGAAACCACAATAAAGTAACGATATAATTCACACTCGGTTAAAAACTGCAAAACTTGTCAATATTACAGGATTTAAGTTTCCTATGTCTAGTAACTTGGTATAACATTCTGAAAGTCTTTCAGCATTCATACGCCACCCACAAGTTTATCACAATCTGTTAAAAACTAGAGAGTATGAACCAAAGTCTCCGAAAATAACTCAATCTTTTAGAAGACTTGTAAATGCCATTTTGCAACTTGTATGTAAAGTGAAATGAAGTTGATCAACATGTTCTCATAAGCATTAAGAAAATAAAAAAGAGGGCATGTTATGAATCACAATCAGTACAAATTCAGCAAGCAATTAAAGAACGATATAGTACCTGTCATCCCAAAACGGCTTAGATTCATGATGAGACCTCCAAATATGCCCGAAGGTATTCCAATGACCACATCTCAGGAATGATCATCCGACCATGGTCAATTGTAAACAAGTCTATTTGCACTTCCTCAAACATCTCAGTTCCTAGCATTTTCGAAACCGAACATAGGAAAACAAAAAATCAAAATCAGAAAGTGAATTTGCAGGTAACTTATCGAATTTAGATAAAGTTTACAAGAAAATAGGATTTCTGATAAGCCCATCAACAAGATTGATTCTTGAATAGTTGAATATAAAAACTTTCGAAAACTTGCTGAAGAACTGTCAAATAATCAAAACCCAATTCTACTCAACTTTCAAAAACTTGCAGAACTATCAAATAATCAAAAAACCCAATTCTTGAAATCTTGGAAAAATAAAAAATAAAAACGAATCAGAACTGAAGAAGTCGAAAAGGGTTAATTAAATTAATTTGGTACGTATGCACTGACTATGAATCTGATCGACGGAGGCCTACACCGCCATAGATGCCGAAAAAATCATCGTGCTCCTCGTAATGACTGAGATTGTTATAGAAGTCACGAAAGCTGAGGACAAGCCAGAGGAGGCCTTCGGTGCAGTATAAGTTCTCCCTGATAAGAGGTCACAATCGAAGGGCTACGAGGAGGCCTGGGATTTGGAACATTGGGATGGGAAATGTGGCCGTTGTCAGAGTGACGTCGTCATTTGAGATGAACATCTCGCCATTGAAGCAGCCTGTCATGAAGAAGGCAGCCACGGCCTTCCTCAGAAGAACAGCACTTGCTTCTAGGCTGAATCCAAACATGATGATTGCTGGGTGAAGAGAGAGAGAGAGAGAGAGAGAGAGAGAGAGAGAGAGAGAGAGAGAGAAGGTTTCTTGGAGGGAAAGTAACAGAGCTTTGGACGGTTGGGTGGTTTGAGAGTCAGCAGACTTCCATTTTCTGAGTTTGTTTGGGCGCCAAGAACTTCATATGTTTCCATTAAAGTTATTGTACTTGCAACAATACCCTCTATGTTGAGTACAATATATCTAAGAAGGGATAAACCTGCATTTCCCTCTAGAGGGATGAACTCATTCTCTCATTGCGAATAACGTATCTTGACCGTATAAGTTTCATAATTAATTAAGACTTCTTAATCTTCATTTGAAAATCACCCGTACAAAAAATTATTTGAACTGAAGATTGTTTAATCATCTAAAAATGTCAAATAAATAGACGTTCATCATGAATATATTATTTGGTACCTACACCATCGATTTGTTCTATACATATACTCTGACTGAAACAATGTTTTGTAAGAGTGATCTTCAAGTGAAGATTAATAAATAAAACGGCTCCCAATATCATTGATTTTATTCAATCAAACTCCGTTATTTGCATAATTGCAAGGATGGATCCAAAAGGGGTCAAACTGGATCAGTTGAACCGTGGACACCAGAAAGATGGCTGGAGAAGAGAGGCGAAGATGACCCTGTGTTCATCTGAGTTGCTGGCAGTTTAGGCACACCTTGTGTTTGACGAAATGCTCCAACCAAACTCGTTAGCTGCACAGCGCCGAGCGTGGAGCAGGTAGCTCCTTTGTGGCATGTTTAGTATCAGAATTGGTTATGCAAAACATGATATGGTTTATCATCCCACTCCTAATTTGTCATGAATTTACTAACAACCCTCAAAACTACGAAAAAGTATGTGAATCTCCCGTTTAGCTATACCATACCAAATTTTAACGAGATGTCACTACCAAAGAGGCAGTTGTTTATCTCTTCCATGAACACCTAGGTATCATTCTCACGCCTGAAAAGGTAAGTAAACAAGAGATACTCCGAATGAGATTTGCAGCCTCCGGAGACTTTGTTATTGGTGGTGATTTTAACACTCTTTTTAACTTCTCACACACTCTAGCAATTTGAATAAATCAAGCAAAGACAACAAACATAAATCAACAGGGGTGTGTTTATCATTTCCTTTTTTCTAACCTTAGTTATTTCGAATTTAAGAATTTCAAGCTTAATCCTTAACCCTTTTTTATGGACTTATATGTCGTTTAACATCGATGGTGTGTAGTAATTACCTGGACATTTGTGCTGTGTAAAGTCAAGTCACAAATATTGTGTTCGCTTTTACCTGTATCTTTCACACGTCTAGTGGTAATGATATTGACTGAGAAGCTAGGGTCTGGTCCGTCTGGTATGTGTTGTAGCAGATTTTTTTTGTTTCCTTTGTCTTGTTTCTTATGTCTTGTATGGACAATTAATCGCTGTCCTTACGCTGGTTTTCTAGATGCTAGTATTTGTTAATTAAGATGCAGGGTAACAGAAGATGGTTGAAACTCTTTTATGCTTTAATTGTAGTGCTAATTGTGATACTTGAAGCTCTTTCATGCTTTAAATGGACTGCATCTCATGGTAATTTTACTGCTCTTTAGTTTTAGTTCAGAGGATCCATGTCCCCGCCCGATTGTGTAAACTATGACCGATATCATCGCAAGATTGCTACTAGGGGTCTCTCAAGATGTGTAACGTATGTTTGTGAAGGTAATTGAAGCATCTTATGCTGAGCTGAATCTCAAAAAAACTTGTGCTATGGATTTGTGATGATCCTTTCATTCTTCCAATGCTAAATTTCAACAAGTCTTCTCGTCCATCAATTTCCCAAATAAGTATATTGTAATACGTTTGAGATACTGCCACCCTAGCTAGTGTCCAAGGTTTTTGTCGTTGCAATTGGTTTTTGGTCGTCACCTTAAAATCTCCTTATCGAACTTTTTTTTCTAGTAGTGATATATAACCTTGGAGAGCAAGCCTTGGCACAATGGAAATGTTGCTCCTTTGTGACCAAAAGGTCATGAGTTCAAGTCGTGGAAATAGCCTCTTTGCAAAGCAAGGGTAAGGTTACGTATTACAGACATTCCTACCCCGACCCTTGCAATTATCCTTAGCAAAGACTCATCTAGCTACGCCTTTTGATGCTTTCAAAATACTTCTCGTATGCTGGTGATTAGAGTTTCACCCTGGGCAAATCCTTTATGGCATGTTTAGTTATCAGAATTGGTTATGCAAAACATGACATGGGTTATCATTCCATTCCTAATTTGTCATGAATCTATTAACCCCCAAAGTACAAAAAAAGTATGTGAATCTCACGTTTTACTATGTCACACCCGATTTTAACGAGGTATCTCTACCAAGGAGGCAGTTGTTTACCCGATTTATTCGCCGTCCTTACGCTTGTTTCATAGAGGCTAGTATTTGTTAATTAAAATGCAAGGTGATGGAAGATGGTTAATTAAAACTCTTTTCTGCTTTAATTGTTGTGCTTATTGTGATACTTGAAGCTCTTGCATGCTTAAATGGACTGCAACTCATGGTAATGTAACACCTCTTTAGTTTTAGTTCAGAGGATCCATGTCCCCGCCCGATTATGTAAACCATGACCAATATCATCCCGAGAGTGTTAATAGGTGTCTCTCGATGTGTAACGCATGTTTGTGAAGGGAATCGAAGGATCTTATATGATCCTTTCATTCTTCCAATCCTAAATTTTAACAAGTCTTCTCGTCCAATTTCCCAAACAAGTATATCGTGATATGTTTGAGATACTTTCACCCTAGTTAGTGTCCAGTTATATAAGTTTCTCTCCTAGCAGTTGGTTTCTGGTCACCACCTTATAATCTCATTGTCAAACTTTTTTTATCGTAGTTATATATAACCTTTGGAGGGCAAGCCTTGGTGCAATGAAAATGTTGCTCCTTTGTAACTAAAAGGTCACGAGTTCGAGTCGTGGAAAGAGTCTCTTTGCAAAGAAAGGGTAAGGCTACATGCAATAGACATTCCTTTCCCGACCCTCGCAAAGTAGAGAGCCTTGTTGGCCTGATGTTGCCCTTTAGTGAATGTAACCTTGGCCTTGGAGTTATAGTAAGTTCAACTCACAGCTTAATGCTTCATTCTCATTCAACCTTCACACACCATCATTTTGCCTCTCAAGCTGAAATATTCGATTTCCAATCCCAATTCGCTGTTTAGTTCCTCGACTTGTCTCCAAAATCTCGAAAAACATCAAAGCCAAATTTCATTAATTAGATCAAACACCTAAACAGTTGACAGGATCTCACAAAATGTACCCGACAATTGTTGAATTATGTGTCTTCGTCTTTCTGTAGCTTGATTAATAACTTCTTTGCAAGTTGCATACGATTCCATTGCTAGAAGAAAAGTTCTTGGGAGTGAAGGCTAGGGTAGTGCTAAATTGGTCCAATTTTGCCAACGCAATGACTCTCTTATTCGGGGGAAGGACTTGGGAGTCTTACCTACTACACCCCTTCAAATACCATTGTGGCGTCCGGATAAATAACACAACGCTACTTGACTTAAGCTTTTTACATAGCATTGCATGATTGATGTGGACACTGCTACCTTTCGCATCTCCTTTTCAATTTACATAATTGCAGTGCCACTATAGTTATCACTATTCTTACAAGATTTGAACAATCGAATAATGCCATGTTTAATCTATTAGCCAGTCAAGTCAATGCCTGGCCTTGTCTAATCTAATGTAATTTCTAGCAGTAGAAGATCATGTCCCTTTATAACCTTTTTTTAAGTGATTTTCATCTACTATTTTTAACCTCTTACACATATTATTTAATTTTGGCTGTTGGTTTCGTTTGATTTATTTAATGTGAGGTCATAAATAAAGAAGTGCGTAAAAATTAAAAAGATTTGGTATCGAATAGTATTTTTGCTTCTTATTAATTTACAGTGTATAATAAACTCAACATCATTGCACTATAGTTATCACCAGTACAATAAATTGGGTGCTTCAGAGTACTGGGTACTCCAAGTGTTTTAACCGTTAAATCTTAATTTTTACATTTTTAAACAAAGATCTAACGTTTAAAATAACTAAAGTATTGGTTATTTTGAAGCATCCAAGAAAGTCTCGTTACCACCATCATTTATGAATTAGTCAATTAATAGGTCTAGTCAATACTTGGTCACTCGAGTTATCTTTGTCTAATGGCTTATTTACTCCAACACCCTCTGAAACTCAACTTTCCTCTCATTTTGCTTTGAAATTCAAAATTTCTTACTTAATCCCTTAAGTGTCTACTATGTGTCTCACTTCTCCCCATGCCATTAAATTTCGTTAAAATTTCTATTAATATGCTAACATGGCATCCATATGAGGACCACACTTCCAATGAAATTTGTTGATGCACAGAATCAGATGGACCTTGAATCAACATAAAGTGCGGTGAAGTGACATACGCGAGGATGGTCCGGTCGTTAAGTGATGTTGATAATTTAAAAAGATAAGAATAGAGAAGTAGGCACGTGAAAAACCTACTATGTCCACGAGGTTAGAGAAGTTCTCATTAATAACTTAGCGACCCAAAAAAGCCTTGGACCTGTTCCCAAAAATCCCAGCACCATTCCCTTCCCTTCCCCCATCCTTGATCCCTCATGGCATCAGCACCTCTACCCCACCATCCTAACCAAACCCAGACCCAACCTAGTCCCTTCCAAGTTCCAACTGCACCCAACGGCATTCTTACCCACATCAATTTGAAATTTTTTTTTTAGCTTGAGAAAGAGGGGGAAGAAGGGGGTTTCCTACTGTCATTCCCCCTTTTGTTTTCCTTAATTTCCTTTTAGTTTATGTTTATGCATGTGGTAGTAAGTTTTTGGTTGTGTGGACCTCAAACGGATGTCATGTTAGCATATTAACTGCCTATTACAGTGTACTTAATTTTCGTTTCAAGTTAGCAATGCCCCAAATATTCCAATAAAGGGCCTTCATGATCATACCAGAGGCGCATGACCCTTTCATCGTGTTTCATAAGCTTCACGCTCATAGGTTTGATAACCAGATTCACGTTTTTTTTATGCTCATTAGAGCAAGAAGCTTGTACGTTATTATTATCTTCATCTTGAGATTTTGGTTTCAACTTGTTGTTATTTCTTATTAAACTGCTGCAATGGCAGCAGTGTTTTATACACATTTTACGTACACGCATGCACACATATGCATGCAATAAACAAATGCAATACAGTGTGTTGTGCTTGCTGTCCATGATGCAGCAACTAGAGAAAAATAAGCAGCAAACCATGTGGTGTCTAGCTGTCAAGGAATATACAACATTCCTTTTCACGTGCAATATTCCCTTCCATACTGTCACTGTCAATACTCCCCCTCAAGCTGGATCAAGGGGGTTGATTGATCCAAGCTTGAACAATAACCGTTGAAACTGTGTAAAATCGAGAGCTTTCGTGAAAAGGTCCGCAAGTTGATCATGACTTCTGGTGTACACAGTTTCGATGACTTTGGATTGAACTTGAGTGCGGATGAAGTGGCAGTCAACTTCAATGTGTTTAGTCCGTTCGTGGAAGACAGGATTGGATGCAATATGCATTGCAGCCTGGTTGTCACAGAATAAGGACATGGGTTCCTTGCTGGTGAAGCCAAGATCAAGAAGGAGACTCTTCAACCAGATGAGTTCAGAAGCTGTTGCTGCCATGGCCCGATATTCAGCTTCAGCACTGGACTGTGCAACCACTGTTTGTTTTTTACTTTTCCAGGTGACAAGGTTTCCACCTACAAAGGTACAAAAACCTGTGGTGGATTTTCGATCAAGGGAATTACCAGCCCAGTCAGCATCGGTATAGGCCAGAATGTTATTAGACTCATTTTTCTGCATGAGTATGCCTCTGCCGATCGAACCCTTGAGATATCAGAGGATTCTCTTGACAATTTCCCAATGAACCAATGTAGGAGAATGCATAAACTGACTGATAAGGCTAACGGAGTAAGCAATATCAGGCCTTGTGATAGTGAGGTAAATGAGTTTCCCAACCATGCGTTGATACACATTAGGATTTGATAGGGGTTTACCTGGAGCATCCAATTGAAGTTTGCTAGCAAGTGGAGTGGGAGCAGGTTTGCAGTTGACCATATGTGCTTCTTTAAGAAGGTCAAGAACATACCTCCTTTGATTCAAGAATAAACCCTTGGAAGAGGTAGCCATCTCAATTCCCAGAAAATATTTCAAGGTTCCCAAGTCTTTAATGGCAAACTGTTGGTGAAGCGACCTTTTAAGAGCCTCGAGTTCATCCATGTTGTCCCCCGTGATGATAAGGTCGTCAACATATATAAGAACTATGAGCTTCCCTTGGACACCACTTCGAACAAAGAGAGAGGAGTCAGCATGACTCCTTTTGAACCCTGCCACTTCAAGAACGGAGCTCAGTTTGGCGTACCAAGCTCGAGGAGACTGTTTAAGTCCATATATAGCTTTATGAAGCTTGCAGACTTTGGTAGGTTCTTGTTCTTGAGGGTGTCCTGGAGGTAGCTTCATGTACACCTCTTCTTGAAGCTCACCGTGAAGAAATGCGTTTTTAACATCCATTTGAAACAAGGGCCAGTCGTGGTTGACTGCTACTGATAACAACACCCTTACTGTGTTCATTTTGGCGATGGGAGCAAAAGTCTCCTTGTAATCAATACCGTAGGTTTGAGTGAACCCCCGTGCAACCAATCGTGCCTTGTGTCTTTCAATGGTACCATTGGAATTGAATTTGGTCTTGTAAATCCATCTACTCCCTACGACTTTCTTCTCTTTGGGAAGGTCTACCACACTCCAGGTTTTATTTTGGTTCAGTGCTTTGAGCTCATTATGCATGGCTTCTCTCCACACGGGCATACATACTGCTTCTTGAAAGTTTTTAGGGTCAACATTATTTGTCACCTGACTTAGGAAGGATGCATGAGATGCTGACAGTTTGTGATAAGTAAGAGCTTCAGAAATGGGATGCCTTGCACTGTAAGTGATGTACTCTTGCAGCCGTAGGGGAGGATTGCGATCGCGAGTTGGGTTCCTTTTTGGTGCTGCTACAATTGGTTGTGTGGCAACAACTGGTGCTGGGGCACGAGGTATATCTTCACTGACCATCTCATCAACTGGGGAATCACTTATAGGGTGGTATGGGGGGGTGTCTGTATGGATTTCAGCAAGAGTTGGTAGTGGAAAAATATCCATTAGACTCTCCCCCTGAGAACTATTCGGGGAGTGATTGTTGAAGAAAGGAACGAGTTCATCAAACCGTACATCCCTAGAAACAACCAGCTTCCCAGTGTGTGGGTTATAACATTTGTATCCCTTTTGAGAACTCGAGTACCCCATAAACACACACTTGATAGCTCGAGGTTCGAGTTTATCACGATGATTTGCTTGAACGTGAACATAACAAGTGCATCCAAAAATCCTGAAATGAGTTAAATCAGCAGTTCTTCCCTTCATAACTTCAAAAGGTGATTTGGAATTCAGGACACGAGTGGGAAGTCTGTTAATGATGTAGGCTGCAGTGAGGAGTGCTTGGGACCAGAATCTCTTGGGAACTTGCATCTGAAACATAAGAGACCTAGTTTTCTCCAATAAATCCCTATTCTTGCGTTCGGCAACACCATTTTGTTGTGGTGTACCCACACAACTAGTTTGATGCAAGATACCATGACTGCTCAAGTAGTTTGACAGATTATTGGAGGTATACTCGGTGCCATTATCTGACCGTAAGGTATATATTTTTGAGGAGAATTGGTTGGTTATTAGCTTATGAAAGTCTTGAAAAGCTGTAAAAAATTCACTTTTAGACTTTAAGAGATATAACCAGGTAACCCTAGAGTAGTCATCTATGAATGTAACAAAATACTTGTACCCATTAAATGACTCAACACGGGTAGGTCCCCAAATATCTGAGTGTACAACTTCAAAGAGTTTACTGGTTCTAGATTTAGAGGGTACAAAAGGTAGCCTAGTGGCTTTTGACATTTGACAGATCTCACACTCATGTGTGTTGGTACAATAATTTGGAAATAATTTAGACATTACTGGTTCGGAGGGATGAGCGAGGCGTTGGTGCCAAAGTTGATGCTTCTGGACATGGCTTAGGGTGGCAATGGGTTCCTTAATTTGATTGAACTCCTTTAAGATGTAGTACAGACCATTTAAGAAAAAACCCTCACCAATCTTCTTCTGAGTGACTCGATCCTGAAACACAACTGTGTGAGGAGAAAAAATAGCAAGATAGTTCAAAGTATGTGTGATGTTTCCTATGGACAGAAGCTGAAATGGAAATGAGGGTACATATAGTGCCGTAGACTCTACATCACTCCCCATCAATTTAATTTTTCCTTTTCCTAGGACTGGTTCCCCTTTCCCATTCGCTACAGACACATGAGTAGGATTAGGTAATTTTTGAAACTCATGTAGACAAGCTTGGTTGTTGGTTATATGGTCAGTGGCACCTGAGTCTACAATCCAAAAATCGTGTGTGAGATTGAGAGCCGTGGAAAGTGCACAAATGATACCTGGGATATTGCCGGATGTAGTGGTGTTTGAATTTGCCAAAAAACCAGCAAATTTTCCAAGCATTTCTGTGGAATTTTCCGTGGTGACATTGTTACCCTCAGCGATATCACTCTTCTTTTGGAGAAAGGCGGCAAACTCATTGATCAGGGAGAAAGGGCTTGAGGTGAAGTTTGACATCTCTTTAGATTGGAAAGCTTTAGGCGTAAACCCTTTCCCATCCCTGATCATTTTTCCTTCCTTGTTAAACTTAGGTTTTAACTCAGGGTGTAAAATCCAGCATTTTTCCCGTACGTGCCCCTTGGTGTTGTAGTATGTGCATTTCCAGTCAGCTTTCTTTCCATTAAAAAACCTTTCACTAGTGAAGTTGTGGTTACTGGTGAAAGCCCTAGCTTCTGGGCTAGACCGAGGCTCAACATACATTACTTTCCTTCGAGTTTCCTCTCTTTGGACTGCATGACACACGTTGACGAACGATGGTAGCTCAGGAGTCATTAGTAAGTGGCTACGCAAGTCTTCATACTCAACTCCCAAGCTTGCCAATAGTTGGAACACTTTATCTTCATCAGCCCTTTTCAAGAGTGCAGCGGATTCAGTGGTGTGTGGACGGTATAGATCAAGTTCATTCCACATAGATTTCATGCTTCCAAGATGCTGAATGAAAGTTTGATTACCTTGCTTAAGTTCAGCGAGGCTTTTCTTCAGTTCAAACACACGGGCAGCATTGTGTTGACTGCCGTACATTTCCTTGATCGATTCCCATAAGATGTGTGAAGAATCTGAGTAGCTGAAGATCTCGGACAACTTGGGCTCCATCGAGTTAAGTATCCAGGACATAACAAGCTGGTCATTTGAGTGCCATGCATCAAAGTTAGCTGAGGAAGAATCTGGAGGCTTGATGGTTCCATTTACGTACCTTAGTTTCGATCTTCCTCCTAGAGCAAGAGATATAGCTCGTGACCATGGCAAGTAGTTGAACTCATTCAACAACACGGAGCACAGTCGTGGGTTGCTCTCCCCGTGTATCATGTTGGCTGGTTTTAGGGTTGAGGAACTTGTAGCCTCAGAACCAAATGGGATATCTTCTGCCATCACAACAAATGATGAACAGAGGAAGAAGAACAGGCTAGAAGGATAAACAACAGAGGCAGGACCCTATGGTTCCTGCTCTGATACCATCTTGAGATTTTGGTTTCAACTTGTTATTTCTTATTAAACTGCTGCAATGGCAGCAGTGTTTTATACACATTTTACATACACGCATGCACACATACGCATGCAATAAACAAATGCAATACAGTGTGTTGTGCTTGCTGTCCATGATGCAGCAACTAGAGAAAAATAAGCAGCAAACCATGTGGTGTCTAGCTGTCAAGGAATATACAACATTCCTTTTCACGTGCAATATTCCCTTCCATACTGTCACTATCAATACTTCAGCATGGGACTTTTGCTGCTCATGGATATCATCGTCCGATGCTTGAGACGAATTTTCCTCATCTTCAACCATATTATACCAGTTTTGAACTTTCCTTAATTCGGATTCGACATGGGGCTTAATGATCCAAGGGGAATTATCATTCTTGGGAGTTGCTGAAACCGAAAGCATAGCACCTGAATTACAATGTTCTGTATCATCATTTTGTTGATTCTGCAAACTGGAGGTTGAAGTAACCATGACCTTGGAAGGGGTGTTAGGAACCACATTCTCCCTAGCGTCATCACTAGCGCCTGTTAACTGAACGTCAATTCCCTTTGAGCGCTCCATATCTGAAAACTCATTTTCTCGTCTTCCATCGGAATGAATATTTTCAAACCCCTTTGAAGCAGAACTGGTATCTGCTCTATTAATATCTTCCACTCAATTGTTATCTTCTAACTATGAATCATTTTGATTTTCGAACTGTTTTTTCCTCCGTACGTTTGGGAATTTTAGGCTAAAGACTTCTGCATAATGAATAATAGTGCAAATCTACCCTTTGGTGTATTAATTTAGTATCATTTCATAGTTTACAACAAATTTCCTTGAGAAATTTACAAGAAATTATTAATCAAAGTACAGAGAAAGGAAGACAGATGATTCAACCAAGATCGGAAACATTAAAATCGAGAGTGTGTGGTGGAATCGGTCTTCCCACACTATTATTGAAAAGAACCTTAATGGTTACCTCTATTTAACAATTAGATTCTGCATGTGAAGCTGCATTTTCGCAAAGGATTATGATGAACAGGATCAGAGCAAAATGGCTTCACATTTTATGATCCTTCAACGTTCATGTCAGTTTTCAAAACAAGTACAACATACAACTCAGTATATTTGACATCATTGGTCGCTGGTTCTTTACGGTTGAGATCAGATTAGACCTCATTATCTTGACAACAGAGAAAAAGAATTTGAATCATTATATCTAATTTGAGTAAGTAAGATCTCACTGTTGGTTTAATCGATTGTTCTCATTAGTCCCCAATTCACCATCACCACCTTCATGCTTCAGCCAACGTAGAACATGAGGTTACCGAGATTTCCAACAGGGCAATTGAGCATGACAGATGAACCATTGGACTGGCCGAGCAACCACACCCTTTTTGACAAAAATGAAGAGCGCAGCATTGTGGTATTGTAATGGATATGGAACACCAAGGAAACTGGATTTTCGCCCACAGCACCCCCAATAATACACTCCTCCAGCTGCACGAAATGAAAACAAAGATACATTTTGTGATCAGGAAATTGAGATTCTTGTGATTTAGTTGTTATTCGATCCTAACGACAGCTTAGACACTATTTGTTGGAATTTCAATCACAGTTTGGCACGTTATAGAATAACAGAACGGTTTTTTTTTCTGATGAAACCCAGAACATCAAAACAACATTGTGGTAAGCTTTGATAATGCAGAGCATCGAACTCCGTAGTAACAAGCTTGGAATTACACGCACCTCTTTCCCGAGAACAACCTCTACATTTCTGACAGTGAACGTAACTTGAGTTTCTGTTACAAGTGCAGAAACTGAGATGACAAATACAAGTCAAGTTAGTGACATATGCAAGATGCTATTTGTGAGATAGTTGCTAAGTGCAGCAAGTCAACTTACAAAAAGAATCAACGAGATCTGTTCTATTACGTTCAACTTACAAAAATCCTATGAATGCCTAGGATTGGTCATTACGTTCAACAAGATCTGTTCTATTAAAAGTTTATAACATTCAAACTAAGTTCTGCCTTTAGAAACCACAATAAGGGAACGATATAATGCACAACCGGTTAAAAACTGCAAATTTGTCAATATTTCAGGATTAAACTGCAAATTTGCAAATTTGTCAATCTTACTGTAACATTCTTAAAGTGTTTCAGCATTCATACACCACAAACAAGTTTATCACAATCCGTTAAAAACTAGAGAACATGAACCAAAGTCTCTGAAAATAAAACTCTTCTGTAAGACTTGTAAAGGCCGATTTTGATACTTGTCGGTAAAGTAAATGAAGTTGATTAACGTGCTCTCATAAGAATTAAGAAAATAAAAAAAAGAGGGCATGTTCTGAATCTCAATCAGTAAAATTCAGCAAGCAATTAAACAACGATATAGTACCTTTCATCCCGAAACGGCTTAGATTCATGATGAGACTTCCAAATATGCCCGAAGGTATTCCAACGACCACATCATATTCATGGTGCATAAACCTTGCTAATAAGCAAGAAGCATACATGATATCTGGCCTAGTTGCATTAAGATACAACAAACTGCCAACAATTTTTCTGAACTGTGCTACATCTACAACTCCACTATCATCATCCTTTCTTAGTTTATCACCTGGAACAAGTAAGATACTAACAGGTTTACAATCCTGTAATCCAAATTTCTTAAGTAGGGAAGTAGCATACTTCTTTTGATGAATGAAAATGCTACTTTCAATTTGCATAACGCCCATTCCAAGAAAATGGTGCAGCATACCCAAATCTGTCATTTCATACTTATGCATCATATCAGCCTTGAATTCTTCTATCATTTCAATACTATTGCCAGTATAGATGATATCATCAACATAAATCGACACAATGGGCATTCATTCACCCTTCTTCCCTTTTGTATACAAAGTTGCTTCATTGTTACTCTTCTTGAATCCACAATCTTCAAAATGAGCATCAATTTCACTGTACCAAGCCCTTGGTGCTTGTTTCAGTCCATAAAGAGCTTTGTGCAGCTTGTACACCTTGTCTTCTTCTCATTTTACAATAAACCATCTGTTTCTTTAAACTCAGGTGGAATTAGAGGAACACAAATTTCCCTTACTTTGTTTTCTTCCCAATTCCACTTCCCATTCTCATCAAACACTATATCTCCAGACACAATCACCTTCATGGTAGTTGGATTTAGAATTCTATATCCCTTATCACTGGCTCCATATCCAATAAAATTCCTTTTACACTTAATGCTTTTAGCTTATGTCTCAAATCACCAAGTATCAGTGAATAGCATATAGCACCAAATACCTTTAGATGTTTAATCCCTGGTCTTCTTCCACTATAGGCTTCAAATGGTGTGACATTGTCCAATTTATTTGTAGGACATCTGTTTAATCAGTAAACTACAGTGTTGACTGCCTCTCCCCATAGTTTGTAGGGTAGTCCTTTCTCATGCAGCATGGTTTTGGCCATTTCCACTATTGTCCTATTCTTCCTTTCTGCCACTCCGTTTTGCTGTGGAGTATAGGATACAGTGAGTTGTCTTTCCATCCCAATTGATTCACAAAATGCATTAAACTCAGTGGAAGTGAATTCTTCACCTCTATCACTTCTTAATTTCTTTAGGGAATAACCACATTGCAATTCAACCATGGCTCTAAACTTTTTGAATATCCCAAACACTTCTTATTTATTTCTCATAAAGTAGATCCAACACATTCTTGAATAGTCATTAATGAATGTGAGAAAGTATATGTTCCCACTTATGGTTGGAACCTTCATAGGTCCACAGACATCAGAATATATTAGTTCCAATGGTTCATGTGCTCTCCATATGGTCTCCTTAGGAAATGACTCCCTGTAATGCTTCCCAAGTACACAACCTTGACATACATCATCATATCTTGGATTTCAGGCAACCCCAATACCATTCCTTGACTCTGTAATAGCTTGAGGCTCCTGAAATTTAGGTGCCCAAACCTTTTGTGCCACATCTTTGCATCTTCTTGCATATTTGTTCTCAATGCAAGTTCTTTGTTGGTACTGAAAATCAAAGGAAAGCATCTATTTCCCTTCTGTTTCACACTAACCACCAGATTTCTTAGAGATCTATCATCAAACACATCCACTATGTAATCTCCAAACAGAATAAAATAACCATGCTCTGTCATATGTCCTACACTAAGTAGACCAGGTACAAGCATTACTTCTCTTATGTATTTTCTGCCCTTCATTGTTTCAATGATAAGTGTCCCCTTTCCAGCCACTTCAACCAAGACTCCAGTGCCTACTTGGACCTTGGCTTTCACATTTCTGTCAATGTTAACAAGCAAATCTTCCCTGGATGTCATGTGATTACTACATCCACTATCTATGTACCATTCATCACTTAACGTGTTCACTACCCTAGAATGATTAGTATAAAATAAGTTTCCAGTTTCCTCTACTTGATTAGCAAAATTCACTTGTTGCACAGCCTTGTTTGTATTGCAGTATCTTGCAATAGGACCAATTTTACTACACTTGTGACACTTGACTTTGTTCTTAACCCAACATTCTCCATAGTGTAATCTATCACAGAATTTACACTTATCCCCAGTGTTATTGGCATCATTCTTCACATGGAAACTAGCCTTATTACCCCAATTAGCCATGTTACCCCACTATTTCCCTCTTGACTTAAAATTCTTTTGATATTTGCTACTGTTTGGCTGACCATTAAACTTATTTGGTTTCAGTGCAATATTCAAACTAGCAAATGCTTTCTCTATACTACTCTACCCATGTCTATCAAGCCTTTGTTCATAACCCTTTAAGATAACAACTACATCTTGTGCATCTATGGTGTCTAAGTCCTTAGTATTCTCTGTCACAACTGCAATACTATCATAGGACTTAGGTAGGCTAATTAATAACTTCTGAACAATTCTTTGATTACTCAGATCTTCACCATAGCTTCTCATTTGATTAATCAGATCAAACAATTTAGCAATATACACAGAGAGAATCATTATCATTCATGCGAGTAAATTCAAAATTTCGCCTAAGACCTTGGAGTTTCACAAATCTTACTTGCTTGTCACCAACAAGTTCTTGTTTCAAAATGTCCCACACAACCTTTGCACTTTCCTGAGTTGCAATTATCGGGAAAATTTGATCTGAAACAGCACCTTGGATGATTCCAAGTGCTTTAGTATCCTTGACCTCATTCTCACACATCAGCTTCTTTTCCGCCTCCGTGAGCTCCTCCTCCTTCTTCACCGGAGTTTGGTAGCCGTTCTCAACCAGATTGCACAGTTCGTGTGAACGGAAAATGGTTTTCATTTTGATTTGCCAGAAATCAAAATTCTCGCCATTGAACGCTGGTGCTCTGAGTTCTCCTCATCCAGATCCAACCATGTTAGACTCGATCACTGATATGAACTCAAATCACTGCAATAAGCTTGTTGCTGTGAATCCAAGCTCAACCCTCATAAACACGACGCCCAAAGATTTTTAGATCCAACCTGGCTCTGAGGCCATGTTAGCGATTCTCAGATGAAAAGCATAACTCTCAGGCAACAAGAAGAAGAAGAAGAAGAAGAGAAGCTAAGAAAATCAATTAGAAATATTCAGAGAATGTTACTCTGTAAATTCTTCCATGTATTCAGGGAATGTGCTCACAGAGCATGTGAGCTCACACATCAACAAAATAACCATTGGATGAGAGAGAGAGAGAGAGAGAGAGAGAGAGAGAGAGAGAGAGAGAGACAAATCCTCAATTCAATCTCAGCTATCCATTTCATACTCTACTTAGACACTTGTCCACTCAAGCCCTATGAGACTTAACTAACACATTTCAATTTGATCACTCAATCTCAGCCTATGAGCTAAAGACACAACTAATCAAACTTGTAATCCTCTTTAATCAATTCATCAATTCATCAATTTACACATTAACATAAGCTAGTTGCATTTCTGCAGGTACCTTTTTGACTTTGGGACACATGAGAGGGGCTATCAAACTTCTGTGGACAAGAGGAGAACTGGAGAGGCCATGCCGGAACGTCCATCTGCAGCCCTCCTCTCAATAAATGAAACTGGGAAACAAAGTAATTTTGTGACAGATTAGTGCAGTAGTAACTTAGAAAACCTCTTTACTTTACTTGTCATAGTTGTAAAGGATAGCAAATATTTACGAAGTTGTAACTAAGATGATCTTCTCAAGGATCAACTAATATACATGAGACATATATAACAACCGGACTAAAGCAATCAATGTTATGCTTTAGAAGTTAGAATTCAATTCCAAAAGGTCATAAATGATGATTTTTAACTGTAGTCTAGTTTACGTTGAAGCCAATATCATTTTGTCCCATTTTAATAGTGTATTATTGATGCGATACGAATGTGACACACAAATTAAACCCTATTTGTGACAATTGTAGTAATGATGTAAGTAGGGATCGTTCTGACCGGGGATTAACTAGGGGTGCTAAACACTTTAAACTGACTCAAATAAATAAAACTAACCTTTTAAACACTTAACTCACTTAACAAAAACTCAAAACAAGTCCACAAGACTCCAAATACTTAAAAACACAAAATAAGATAGATTGTAATGACTAAGACTTAACAAAATATGGGGGGATTGTGTTTGGACGAAATTAAATTAAATGGACAGATTGTAAAGAAAACAGATTGTAAGACAAATTGTGATAGACCAATGGATGATGGAATAGCTAAGGGGTTCTTCTCCACACATGAAATATATGCAACGTAAATCAACTTCCAGTTATCAATTCAATAAGTTATGAACCTCGACACTCCAAGTTAATTAGGTCCGCTTAAATTAACCTTCAGATTTCCCTAGAATCATTGAATTGGATGAATATGCATCGCAAACAAATTATTCCTAACAAGTTCTCTATATGAACAGCATGATAAAGATACAAGTTAGAATCATTACGATCTTTGGAAATCATGAGCATCGACGAGGCATTTGTAACTATGAAAAGCATGAAACTCTTGCCAGGAATCTACTTAACATGATCGTGACTAGCGACCTTCACTACTTGTGAATATAAATTCATAACGATTAGGTGAAACAAACTTATATCCTAGCACCAAATTCAAGCATGCAAATTAAGCGTGCACTCTCAATCAACATACAAGAATAAGTTCTAAATCAAACGGTTAAGCAAATTGTATTCACGACTTATGCAACGATAACTGGAAGTAATCAACTTATTTCACATATATAATCATGGTTTCGAATACACCCTTAGCCAAAACGAATTTAGCCAATCATTCTCAAGGCAAAACAAAGATTACATGAATTAGACATTGAAATATAAGATAGAATACACCTATAATTGTTCAACAACTCAGAATGAAGAGCCAAACAATTGTGTAAAACTGTCTCCTTTCCCTTGCTTGTGGCAGATTGGATAGTGATGGTTTCTGGGCTGTTTTGATGATGTAGAATGGGTTTTGGGGGGTGTAGAGGCACGGCAAGGGGTGTAGGTTGGGTGTGGATGAGTGTTTGATGGTTGGAAGGTGGTGGAAAGGTATGTGGATGTGTGGAATGGAGTGAGGAATGGTTGGAGTGCTGCTGCCAGGATGGGGGAAATGCTGGAAAATGGAAGGGGAATGCACGGCACCAAGGATTCTTCGTTATAGGTGATGGGATGCACGGTTTTATAGGGAGAGAATGGGAGAGAATGTGGCTGAATGATTAAGAGTGCATGTGGCTCTATGATTAAGAGTGCATGTGGCTGAAATAATGAAGGGAATGAATGGAAAAATAGCTAGGGAATATGATTAAAGAGTGAATGAATGGGAGAGCATGTGGTTGAATGATGAAGTGGGAAAGGTGTAATTGGAAGGGGAATGCACGGCACAAAAGGGAGAATATGTGGAAGATGGCTGGAATTGGTGGTTATGGAGGGGGAAGGCTATGACAATGGTGTGTAATTGGGCTAGGGCCATTGTTTTGTGTCCTAAAGTGCATACAAGGCCTTCAATTTCTTCCAACACTTTGGTTCCATGCATAAGCTATCCATCCTTAGCCCAATAGTGCTCCAAAAGGCTCCAAAATGCACTTCTTTGCTCCTTTAGCCCTTAGAACCTGAAAACATACGAAAATAACTTAAAAGACTTAAAGAACTAAGAAATAACAACGTAAATGCACAAGAACAAGCCAACTAAGTTGCCTAAATATGCTCCTATCAAATTCCCCCACACTTAGCTTTTGCTAGTCCTCGAGCAAAACAGAAAAACAAAACAAAACCTAAACCTTCCAACAATGGTCTCAGGGGTTCTTAATGCACATGACATGTTCAAGAACATTACTCACATAAATTTTAGTCATCCTTATGCTTAGGCACATACGTAATCATAATCACTCCTTACTAGTTCTCATTTAATCAATTTAAAACAACATTTGAATGTAGTATCATGCCTGAGAAATCACTTAATTCCTTACAAGATACTCTCTTATTTTCACACAGACTTTCTGATTACACACCTTACACTAAGTATATGTGAGAAGATTGATGTAAATATGAGACTAAACACTCACATATGTTTATAACAAGGAAAGCACTTTTCTGGAATGTATATGAATAAGATCTCATGAAAGGAATGCTACCAATTAGATGCGAGAACCAGGGACACCATATGCTTACATCAATTCCAAACTCCACATTATTGAAAACATAATGATCAAGATTGAAGCATAAGGATTGTAACGGGGTAAGGGTGATTGGCTAACAATGAAAGGTAAGGATAACAAACGTTCTTTAAGCAATAGCAAGCAAAGTAATGAAATTTGACACTTAGAATCACTTATGATTGCAGAAACTCACTTAAACACAGAAGGGGAAAATTCACACAACTCTTAGGGCCATATTCAACGTTTTGGACCCTTTCTTCAACTACCACAAACATGTGAGCTTATTTTCACTTATTTCATCTTCTTTTTCTTTCTTTTCACAACTTTTTCTTTTCTTTTTTCTTTTTCCACGATTTTTTTTTTTTTTTTAAATTTTTTTATGCCTTATTTCTTTTCGTGGCATATCAACACACACACAAAAATTCCCCCACACTTGTTGTTTTGCATATTCGAAAGGATTCCCTCTAACTCATGCTTACTATGCTTCAAGAACAGGGGTATGGGTGGTCCTAATCTAGGCTAGGTGGGGATGATATGGGTAAACAAAGAACAAAGGCTAACAATGGCTCAATGGGGGTTATGACCTACAAAATATATATATAGTGCATGGATTGGCTGTTTGGTTGATGGCTTCACTACACACTTCATCTTGATATAAATTATGCAATCATGCTTTGAATGGAATGGACGCAAGTTCTAGCATTTGGAACTAAATGATGAAACGCCTTCTAATTAGCAACCAAGCAAGAATAATGAGATCATGCAACGAGTTTGAAAACAAGAATCACAGATTAATACTCTCCAAAGAATGTTTAAAGCTCAAGTCTCTCAGGGTTGTAATGTTATTCTAAGTTCCTTCCTTCAAGCATATTACAAAAACTTCTTTTTTTTTGGGGATTTAAACATGAATTCATAAACAACAACTATAACCAAGTATAAACCAAGAATATATCAAACTTCCATCCATGTTTATAACTCTCTTTCACAGTATCATGCAATTAAAAACCAAATCCTCATCATTGTGTTGGAAGGTGACCTACGACACAAACAAACACACAAAAACAACTCTTTTTGGGTTTTTTCAAAACAATTTTTTTTTTCAAATTTTTATGGTATTTTCGGATTTTTAAGTCAACACACTCTAAAACACTCTAAAATAGCTTAAAAACACTTAAAAACAGCAAGGAACAACATTGGAAGTTATGGGTAAAATCCCACGAATTTGCCTCAACATACTTAGTTACCCCCCCCCCCCCCCCCCCCCACACTTCAATCAAACATTGTCCTCAATGTTTTAAGCCTAAAATCACACCAAACAAAAGTAAACACATAAACAGCAACTAAACATACTAAACATGGCAGAATGTAACTAACAAAGAGAAGAGTTTAGGGACGCAAATCTGGTTATGGAGTGTAAATTCCATCTTCTCCTTGGTGATTGCATTGAGGCTTGATCTTGAGTTTGACTGGAAGATTTTCTGGTTTCCTCCAATAGTTGATTTTCCACAGGCTTAATCTTGAACTGGGCTGGAGGATTCTTTTGGTCTCCCCCGAAGGTCTGAACTTACTCCTTTTATCTTGAGTTGAATTTGATTCAAGGGTGGTGAACACTTGATTTTGAATCGGACTTGTGATTTCTTCAAGGGCCATCGAGGTTTGATCTTGAGTGAAAATAGGACCATGAGCGGTTTCAGGATTCAGACACATGGCAGGCAAGTACGAGGTGGAGGTGATGACCTGTTTCTTTGTTCAATCTTTCCAATTCGTATTGAAGAGGGTTAGAGGATAACTCAGCATATGCAGTTGTTGCGTTTGCTGACGATCCACAAGATTGATGTTTCATTGTCACTCGTCTTAGCTGTTCTCCAAGCAGATGTGGTCCCTTCTCTGGCAGTGTATCAACCGTTGAAGATGACTACTCGAGAGCAATGCTAGGTAAGCAACCAGGGAATAGATTCCAGGTAGTCGGTTCCAGATCGGAAGATTGACTCCAAGTGCCGGCTAATTGCTCTCTTTCTCTTTGCCATGCGAGTAAGAACAAGGACAAAGGAAAAGACAGGGAAAGAGCATGATATGAGATACCTTTGCTTTCGCCCTTGATGATATGAGATACTTTTGCTTTTGAAGAAGCAGCGAATGAATCAGCACATATATTTGTTGCGCTTGTCTCCACATGCTTCGATCTACCGTTTTCTCCTGCCTCATCTGTACTCCAGGCATCTGGTATCTTCTTTGGGGGTACATCAATGGTTGAATAGGTGTTCTCAAGGGAAGAAGAAAACTGAGCATGTTGAGAGGTTTGGTTGCAGTTACATTCTCGGCCGAGAAGAAAAGTAATGCGTTTTTGGATGTATGCCTTGCCATGAATGTTGATGTATATAGGAATTTTAATGGCAAGTAGTAGTGCGGATGCGGCTTTGTCACCCACGCTTGTCGGCAAAAGTGTGTAGTTGGGATAATGACCTCCACGCGTTTTCAACTTTGTCATAGATCTTTTGACAAAGTTGTACGTGTTATCTGAAAAGCCGAGATTGTGTCTGAAGAGTGTTGACGAACTTTACGCAGGAAAATCCGGCTTTTAAGATGTGAAGAGTGGTGTCTCTTCAAAAAAAATTTCGGTGGTTGTGTCGCTTCTCCTTTTATAGTGGTATCAATCACCTCTAATATGCACACTTTGAAGATTGCCCATTCGTGAAAATCATCTTCGGCCCTTTGAGATTTTACTCCATCCAACCCTTCTCTTTTAACATCTTTGAAAATGGCTAACCCATCTAACATTTGCTTAGATTTGAGTCTCAGCAGTGATCCGGGTGCGCCGCGTCAGGGTAATGTATGGTGCCCGTCTTTCTTATCTTCTAATGGCCCTCTTACAGGTGAAGACTCCGTGATGAAGGATGCAACAACAGCTACGATAGTAGCTAGGAACCTCCTCACTCTTAAAGATAGTAGGCTGCTTTCAGGACGGTCCGATGAGTTGGCCGTTGAAGAGTCCCTAGCTCTCAGTGTTCAGTGTGCGGGTTCTATGTCCAACATGGGCGAACGCCTACTTGCTCGATCCCGTCAAGTTGAATCATTGATTGCGGAGGTGGAAAATCTTAAGCAAGAGATCAAACAGCTTAAGCACGAGAATAGATGTTTGCACGTGCTTGCAAATAATTATTCGACAAGCATGAAGAGGAAGCTTGATCAGCTGCAAGAATCTGAAGGTCGAATTCAAAGTGACCGTCAAAGGCTTGCGGCTTTCTTCCAGAGGCACCTTTTTCCTGCGTCATCTAGCGTTCCACCAAGTATTGAGGCCTCGAATGATCTATCTTCGATGCCTCCCACTCCTGGAGTTTTGCCAAGTAGTGGGGCTTCACGTAAACAACCTTTGTGAAGGCTCCATCTTTTTTTTATTTTTTTTATTTTTTTTTTACGCACTTGTAATTTATCGGAGATCAATGGACATGCTTTATTTTATTCAGTGTATTGGGTTGCTTCCCAAGTAGCGCTTTCTTTTACGTCTTGCAGCCGGACGATGCCACATTGATCAACCTTCATGGGAACCCACGGCATAGTGGGTTGTTTCCTCCACATTATGTTCCACAAAGCTCTCGTAGTAAGGCTTCAATCGATGCCCATTCACCTTGAACTCTTGACCTGTTTTGAAACTACAAACTTGGACTGCACCATGAGGAAAAACATTAGTAATAACAAAGGGTCCAATCCAACGTGAACGTAACTTACCCGGAAATAGACGAAGACGAGAATTAAACAACAACACTTTCTGTCCAACAGAGAATGACTTGGTGCGAATCATCTTATCATGAAAGGCCTTTGTCTTTTCCTTGTAAATGCGGGCATTCTCGTAAGCTTCATTTCGTATTTCCTCAAGTTCATTCAATTGAAGCTTACGATGAATTCCCGCCTCATCTACATCCATGTTGAACTTCCTCACGGTCCAATGAGCCTTGTGCTCCAACTCCACAGGTAAGTGACATGGTTTGCCATAAACAAGCCGAAAGGGGGACATTCCTATGGGTGTTTTGTAGGCGGTCCTATACGCCCACAATGCATCCTCTAACCTCAAGCTCCAATCTTTTCTTGTTGGCCCAACCGTCTTCTCAAGAATCTGTTTTATCTCCCGATTCGACACCTCGGCTTGCCCGCTTGTTTGAGGATGATAGGGTGTCGAAACCCTATGTGTAACGTTGTACTTCTTGAGCAGTGCCTCGATCGTGCGATTACAAAAATGTGAACCTCCATCACTTATAAGGACTCGAGGCATTCCAAACCTAGCAAAAATGTTAGACTTCACAAAATCTGCAACCACTTTGGAATCGTTAGTCCGGGTGGCTTTTGCTTCCACCCATTTGGAAACATAATCCACCGCCAACAAGATATAGAGAAAACCATGTGATGAAGGAAAATGACCCATAAAATCAATTCCCCACACATCAAATATTTCAACAGAAAGTATAGGGTTTTGTGGCATTTGATCCTTAACACTTATATTACCCATTCGTTGATAACGATCACATGTAAGGCAAAATGTCCTAGCATCCCTAAAAATGGTTGGCTAATAAAACCCACATTCTAAGACTTTCAGGGCAGTGCGTTGGGTGCCAAAATGTCCCCCACATGCATATGAATGACAGAATGTTAAAATAGATTGAAACTCAGATTCATTCACACAACGTCTTACAATCTGATCGGGACAAAATTTCCAAAGGTATAGGTCATCCCAAACATAAAACCTAGCATCCTTTTTAAGCTTATCACGTTGATTCCTATTAAGTGTGCTAGGGGTATGTTTAGACACTAAAAAGTTCACCAAATCTGCATACCAAGGTTCACTTACCTGGATAGACATTAATTGCTCATCGGGGAAGGTTTCAGAAATTGGCGATGCTTCCTCATGCACCATTCGACTTAGGTGGTCAGCCACCACATTCTCCACGCCCTTCTTATCCCGAATCTCAATGTCAAACTCTTGTAGAAGCAACATCCATCGAATTAGTCTAGGCTTGGCCTCCTTTTTCGTGAGCAAATACTTGAGAGCTGCATGATCAGTAAAAATAATAACTTTAGTACCAAGTAAGTAGGATCGGAACTTATCTAATGCAAATACCACAGCAAGTAATTCTTTTTCAGTGGTTGAGTAATTTAATTGAGTATCATTTAGTGTTCTAGATGCATAATAAATAACATGAGGTTGTTTGTTCTTTCGCTGCCCCAAAACAGCACCAATTGCATAGTCCGAAGCATCGCACATCAACTCGAATGGAAGGCTCCAATCTGGAGGTGTGATAATGGGAGCCGAAGTGAGAGCCTCTTTTAAGTGCTTGAATGCCGTGGAGCATGCATCATCAAACTTGAAAACCACCTCTTTTTGAAGCAATCGGCATAGTGGTTGCGCAATCTTGGAGAAATCCTTTATGAAACGCTTATAAAAACCTGCGTGACCAAGAAACGAACGAACCTCTCTAACCGAAGTTGGAGAGGGTAAGTGACGAACAAGGTCCACCTTAGATTTATCCACTTCAATGCCTTTTTCAGAAATAATATGTCCTAGAACAATACCTTGCTTAACCATGAAGTGACATTTTTCCCAATTAAGCACAAGATTCGTTTCAACACAACGTCTCAAAATTAAGGTCAAATTATTCAAGCAATGATCGAATGAATTACCAAACACGCTAAAGTCATCCATAAATATCTCAATAATTTTCTCCACATAATCAGAAAATATACTCACCATGCATCGTTGAAATGTCGCAGGGGCATTACACAAACCAAAGGGCATGCGCCTATATGTAAAGGTGCCGAAGGGGCACGTGAAGGTTGTCTTCTCTTGGTCCTCCGGAGCTATCACAATTTGGTTATATCCGGAATATCCATCAAGAAAGCAATAAAATTTATAACCGGCTAACCTTTCTAGCATTTGGTCAAGGAATGGCAATGGAAAGTGATCCTTCCTTGTCATGGCATTTAACTTCCTGTAATCAATACAAACACGTCAACCGGTAACAACACGAGTGGGTATAAACTCTTGTTCTTCATTCTTCACCACCGTGACTCCGGACTTCTTTGGAACAACCTGCACGGGTGACACCCAACGACTATCAGAAATAGGATATATAACACCACAATCAAGCAATTTTATAACCTCATTTTTCACTACTTCCAACATGGGTGGATTAAGGCGACGTTGAGCTTCACGAGATGGCTTGGCTCCCTCCTCCAAAAGGATGCGATGCATGCACGTGGTGGGACTAATGCCTTTGATATCCGCCAAAGTCCATCCAATGGCAGATTTGTGCTCCTTTAACACCCTTATCAACTTGTCTTCTTCTTAGGCCGTGAGTGAGCTTGATATGATGACGGGTAGTGTTTGATCTTCTCCCAAGAAAACATACTTCAAGTGACTAGGTAAAAGCTTTAACTCAAGTGTAGGTGGCTGCACAATTGATGGAAGTAACTTGTTAGTCAAAACCGAATCCAAAATTGAGAGTGGAGACTTACCAGAGTGTGAGGGCAATGACTCGAGGGCAGCAACCATTTCAATCACTTCACCACAAGCGGGCACGGCAATATGGTCAGATTGCATGTCGTGGGTTGCAAGAATTCCCCCACCCTCATTTCTTGCTCCTATGCCGTGTACTAAGGCTACCTCAAGTGCATCTTCGTTCATTTGATCCAAATGCATCTGTGCCAACGAATCCACAATGTCAATAGCAAAACAAGAATGGTCCTCAATTGGATATTTAATGGTTTCAGAAAGATTAAAATTAATAATGTCCCCATCAAACTCCATGGTTAATGTTCCCGTAAAGACGTCTATCTTTGTTCTCGCTGTTTTCATGAATGGACGGCCTAGCAAGATTGGCAATGATGGAGCATGGCTCGAATCCTCCATTTCTAAGACATAAAAATCTGCAGGAAAAATAAGATGATTGACCTGCACTAAAACATCCTCAAGGACTCCCTTGGGATAAGCGTTAGAACGATCGGCCAATTGAATTATAACGCCATCTTGTTTTAACTCACCAAGGTTCATAGATGCATAAATGGAATATGGCATGACATTAATAGAAGCACCTAAATCTAACATGCATTGTTCAAATCTAGTGTTTCCAATTGTGCATGGAATAGTAAAGCTCCCTGGATCCTTACACTTTGGAGGTAACTTTCGTTGCAAAACTGCGGATACATTTTCACTTACTTTCACAACTTCTTTGTTTGAAATTCTTTTCCTAGTTGTGCATAACTCTTTTAAAATCTTTGCATACCTGGGCACTTGCTTAATGGCATCAAGTAAAGGAATGTTTATTTGGACTTTTCGAAAGGTATCCAAAATGTCCTTTTCACTTTCTTCCTTATTCGATTGTGCAAATCTGCGAGGGAAAGGAACATTGGGCAGATTAGTGTTCGAAATCACAACATTTGGGACAACATTACCTAAAATGGACGGATGGGAAGGCTTAGATGGTTACGGCTTGGGTGGTGCTACACTTGCCATGGGGTAGGATTGCTCATCTTCTTCAATTTGTATCTTCTCATCTTCCTTGTTTTGGGCAGATTCATGTGCTTTGCTTCCCACTTCTTTTCCACTTCTTAGGGTGATAGCTTTTGCAGATTCGAAACCACCATTTGGATTGACCACCGTAGTGCTTGGTAACTTACCATTTTCACGAAATTGTCCCAAAAATTCGGCCATTTGTCCCATTTGCTTCTTTAGCTCATTAACCTCCTTTGCTTGGTTCTGCATTCCCTGTGCCATTGTGGTTAATAATTGATATGTTTTACCATCATTCATAGACGTACCTGAGTTGTTTGGGATGATTGTGCTTGAGGAGGTGGTTGTGGTGCCATTGACCTTGGAAAGAAACCCGGGGGTTGTCGGAATCCACTTTGTTGGGCAGGTTGTTGTGCATCTCTCCATCTGAAATTTGGGTGGTCACGCCATCCTTGATTATAAGTATTGGAGAAAGGATCACCCCTTGGTTGGTTTTGATTCCCATAACCCACAGCATTGGCAGATTCCCACCCTTCATTCTCAATCAATTGAGGGCATTGATCAGATTGGTGTCCTTGAATGGAGCATACACCACAAATTGTAGCTCCTTGCGCTTTGGGGCCTTCAACAAACTGCGACAACATAGACGTAAGGTTAGCCATTTGGGATTGTAACTCAGAAATAGAACTTACCTCATTTACATGATGTGGCCGTGGGGTGTCTCTCTGCCCAACACCTTCATATTGTTGTGCATTGAGTGCTCGATTAGCAATGAGAGTTTTGGCATCCCTGGGTGTCTTATCCACTAGAGCTCCTCCCGCGGATGCATCCAACATTTGCCGTTCAAGTGGTAAAAGACCTTCGTAAAAATATTGAAGAAGTAGCTCTTCCTTCATTTGGTGCTGTGGACATAAAGCAACAAGAGTTTTAAAACGTTCATAATAAGTTGGAAAAGATTCACCTTGGCTTTGTTGAATTCCATTAATCTTCTTGCGAAGAAGAATGACTCGTGATGTCGGAAAGAACTTCTCCAAGAAGGCTCGCTTCATACTCTCCCATGATGTGACAGTTCCGGGAGCCAACTCATACAACCAATCATTGGCCTTCTCCAACAAAGAAAAAGGAAAAGCCTTCATCTTCAATACGTTGCTGTCCACATTCACCGGTGTCATACTTGAGCATACTACTTCGAACTCCTTTAAATGCTTATTGGGGTCCTCCATTGATAACCCATGGAACTTGGGTATATGATGTAGCAAACTGGACTTCAACTCAAACTCATCGGTCTTCTCAGGGGCTGCCCTAGGGTATTGGATGCAAAGAAGGGCTGCATTGGCCAAACCCGAGGCAGAAAGCTCCTTGATGGTTCGATTATCCGCTGCCATGGTTGGTACTTCCTCTTTAAACCTTGCCGTGGGTTCCTCTTCAACCTCAACTTCTTGCTTTTCTACTTCAGGTTCGGGACTAGGAGGATTAGACTCTTGCAATTTCTTGTTCCTTCTCAAAGTCCTCTCGAAATCACCGTCAAAGTCGGAGATATGCTCACGAACAGTTTGTGAGCTACGGTTCATAAACTAGTACCTACACACAAGAGTAAACAAGATAAGTAACCAACTTAATAGACTCGGCACAAGTAAGAAAATAAGTTGCCACACACGGCACAAAAACAAAACACATACACACGGTGCAAAAATTAAAACAAAACAGAAACCAAACAATTTAAACAAGACTCAAGACAAGGGATTAGCAACTGTGCTAATCCCCGGCAACGGCGCCAAAATTTGATGCGATACGAATGTGACACACAAATTAAACCCTATTTGTGACAATTGTAGTAATGATGTAAGTAGGGATCGTTCTGACCGGGGATTAACTAGGGGTGCTAAACACTTTAAACTGACTCAAATAAATAAAACTAACCTTTAAAACACTTAACTCACTTAACAAAAACTCAAAACAAGTCCACAAGACTCCAAATACTTAAAAACACAAAATAAGATAGATTGTAATGACTAAGACTTAACAAAATATGGGGGGATTGTGTTTCGACGAAATTAAATTAAATGGACAGATTGTAAAGAAAACAGATTGTAAGACAAATTGTGATAGACCAATGGATGATGGAATAGCTAAGGGGTTCTTCTCCACACATGAAATATATGCAACGTAAATCAACTTCCAGTTATCAATTCAATAAGTTATGAACCTCGACACTCCAAGTTAATTAGGTCCGCTTAAATTAACCTTCAGATTTCCCTAGAATCATTGAATTGGATGAATATGCATCGCAAACAAATTATTCCTAACAAGTTCTCTATATGAACAGCATGATAAAGATACAAGTTAGAATCATTACGATCTTTGGAAATCATGAGCATCGACGAGGCATTTGTAACTATGAAAAGCATGAAACTCTTGCCAGGAATCTACTTAACATGATCGTGACTAGCGACCTTCACTACTTGTGAATATAAATTCATAACGATTAGGTGAAACAAACTTATATCCTAGCACCAAATTCAAGCATGCAAATGAAGCGTGCACTCTCAATCAACATACAAGAATAAGTTCTAAATCAAACGGTTAAGCAAATTGTATTCACGACTTATGCAACGATAACTGGAAGTAATCAACTTATTTCACATATATAATCATGGTTTCGAATACACCCTTAGCCAAAACGAATTTAGCCAATCATTCTCAAGGCAAAACAAAGATTACATGAATTAGACATTGAAATATAAGATAGAATACACCTATAATTGTTCAACAACTCAGAATGAAGAGCCAAACAATTGTGTAAAACTGTCTCCTTTCCCTTGCTTGCGGCAGATTGGATAGTGATGGTTTCTGGGCTGTTTTGATGATGTAGAATGGGTTTTGGGGGGTGTAGAGGCACGGCAAGGGGTGTAGGTTGGGTGTGGATGAGTGTTTGATGGTTGGAAGGTGGTGGAAAGGTATGTGGATGTGTGGAATGGAGTGAGGAATGGTTGGAGTGCTGCTGCCAGGATGGGGGAAATGCTGGAAAATGGAAGGGGAATGCACGGCACCAAGGATTCTTCGTTATAGGTGATGGGATGCACGGTTTTATAGGGAGAGAATGGGAGAGAATGTGGCTGAATGATTAAGAGTGCATGTGGCTCTATGATTAAGAGTGCATGTGGCTGAAATAATGAAGGGAATGAATGGAAAAACAGCTAGGGAATATGATTAAAGAGTGAATGAATGGGAGAGCATGTGGCTGAATGATGAAGTGGGAAAGGTGTAATTGGAAGGGGAATGCACGGCACAAAAGGGAGAATATGTGGAAGATGGCTGGAATTGGTGGTTATGGAGGGGGAAGGCTACGGCAATGGTGTGTAATTGGGCTAGGGCCATTGTTTTGTGTCCTAAAGTGCATACAAGACCTTCAATTTCTTCCAACACTTTGGCTCCATGCATAAGCTATCCATCCTTAGCCCAATAGTGCTCCAAAAGGCTCCAAAATGCACTTCTTTGCTCCTTTAGCCCTTAGAACCTGAAAACATACGAAAATAACTTAAAAGACTTAAAGAACTAAGAAATAACAACGTAAATGCACAAGAACAAGCCAACTAAGTTGCCTAAATATACTCCTATCAATTATTTTATATTTTTTAATAAATTTCCTGAGAAACTTACAAGAAATCATTAATAAAGAAGACAAATAATTCAACCAAGATTGGGTATATTAACACTGAGATTTGAGAGCGTAATGGAATCGGTCTTCCCGTGCTTTTGTTGACAATAACCTTAATATTATGTTAAAAACAATGCTTCAGCCAATGCTAGAAGAAAAGAGAAGTCATTGGTAGTGAGAGCATTTTTGCTCACCACCATTTACTGTGGTGTATGCTCACTATCCTATTTATTATTGTTAGATGAATTTGAATTTCGAGATTCGTGTAACAGATAAACATAAATCTCAAAATTCAAACTCATCTAACGATGATAAATAAATTAGTAAGAATACATCACACCAAATGGTGGTGAGCAAAAATGCACTCGTTGGTAGTGAAGGGTCACCACCAAAGGTCCATTAATTTCCCCATTACAGGTACACAACGACGTCCATTATTTTTCCTGATTTGGATGCTCTTTTTGTTGAATAAATTCAATTAGTAAGTCAAGTCAATATGAGTCACTCGAATCTGGAAAAATAATAGACGTCATTATGTACCCGTACTGAGGAAATTAATGGACCTTTGGTAGTGACCCTTCCTAACTTCCCTGCCAGCGATTCTAAGGGCGGACGAAATATAGTCCCAAAATGGAATAGTGTGAAGGTGACTCATACATAAATTATTCCATACACAGACAACCAAAATAACTCAGATACATCCCACCTTATTCCCAGATCATCCTGGAAAGATAATCTCTTTTAATTTATTTATTTATTTTTTTTTTTTGGAGCTTAGTTAAAAGAATTTAGGGCAAGATTTTTTTCCCTAAAGACGTCGTTTTGCACAGAGATAGATAGACCATAAAATTTTTCATTAAACCCGGGTGTGGATGGTATGTTGGGGGAGAATAAAACCCCGAAAGAGTAACTTATGGACAACTCTGATATTTGGAAAGTGAATGCACAAGATTATCAACATAAACTAGTTCCATTTATTACACAACATACAACAATATATTGCATACATTAAAGGAGAATTTAAAGTATTGTCACATAGGAATTTGTCAAGTTATTTTGGGAGTTGTAAGGGTGTCAAAGAAACTTGAGGATGATTAATTTGTTGTATTATAAAGCCTTGAATGACAGATTTTATTAAATGAAAATTATATTAATTTCTCACACACTTTGATCGTCAGATTGAATGAATCATGCAGAGACAACAAACATAATTAACCAGGAGTGTGTGTTTATCATTTTCCTTGTTATAACCTCAGTTTTTTTTCTGATTTAAGAATTTCTAACTTAATTCTAAACCCTTTTTTATAGACTTAGATGTTCTCTAACATCGTTGTTGTGTAGTTATAATCCCAGGCCACTTATATTGTTTGAAGTCAATTCAGTTTCACACAATACATATTTTGTTTGCTTTTACCTGTTTCTTCCACACGTCTAGAAGTGGTAATAATATTGACTGATCGAAACCCATTTCCCCCTACTCTCCAGATTAAGATATTTGAACATGTATTCAGACTGGATTCCTCCTTTCCAGTTGGATTCAATATATTGGGGTCTTGGAAGCCTTGGAGCTATTATTCAACCTTCACACTCAATCACTTCGTCTCAGAGTTTACTGTTCAGTTCCTTGAAATTTGCACAAGATTTCAATGCCAGAAAAGTTATCCGGTAGTGAAGCTACGGTCACTGCGTACCAAATTGGTCCATTAATGAATTCCCCAACACAATGGCTTCCTATTCGGGGGAATGACTCACTTACACCCCCGATGCTAAAATCGCGTCCTGGATCATTAGCATGACATCACGTGGTTTTAAGTTTTCCACACGGCGGGCGTCGCATAAGTGTTTGGACACAGACATCTTAGCATCCTTTTTCATTAATTAAATTAGCAAGTCAAGTTAATACCCCGTCATTTGGGCTGTGTAATTGAATTTCTTGGAGCATTAAGTCAAGTCACTTCAAAAGACTTGGTCCATTAATTTCCACAATCCAATGGCTTCCTATTCTGTCCACAAAGAAAAAGAAGAAAAAATATGATTTTTGATTTGGATGTTTGTTAACATCATTGCTATGTAGTTACAGCTATCTTTACGAATTATTCAATTAGGAAGTTGAGTGAATAACTGGAAACTCGAGTTGTCTTTGTCTAACTTAAGAAGTGAGATTTCCGGACAACCATTTTATCCCCTGCACGACACCAATAAAACAAAGTGTGGCCCCTTTTATTAGTTTTTAGGAAAACTAATAAAAATGATTTGAAAATTTTGAGTTTTAACGATAAGGACAAAATAAAGGGTAAATTGAATAGTACCAAAATTGACTTTTTAGTGTAAAAATGCGGTCTTTCGTTAAAGTGAACAGTACCGAAAATTTTTCGTTAAAATTCTCTTAGGCCCTGTTTGACAGATCGGATAAAGGATCGGATAGGATTAGTTATATGAACTCGGGTGTTTGGCGTTCACTTGTACTAAATAAGCGCCGGATTAATTTAACCGGTCGGATCGGATAACACGGTATACACCCGCTTAATAAAACCAACCAAAACGCCCAGATTATTTAGTCGGGGAAGAAGAATATGGGAGAGAAAGGGAGGGAGTTTGGGGGGTGTGGCGGAGAGTGTTGGGGAACAATTATTTGGGATTCTTCTGGAGTCGGGGAAGAAGAAGGGAGAGAGAGGGAGGGTGTTTGGGGGGTGCGGAGAGATCTGGGAACAAAAAAATGATTTCACTTTTTAAAATTTTTTTTTTTTTTTAAGTTTGATTCCTCCTATCTAGTGTAATACCAAACACAGTATAAATAATACAGTCACTAGTCCGATACTGCACCAAACATCCGACTAATTTAGTCAGTACTATCCGGTGGCTATTTATCCTATCCGACAAAAATAGTCAGTACAGCCCGAGCTGCCAAACGAGGCCTTAGTTTTTGGGTTGATATGTTTAATCTAAATTTTTTTTTTTCAAATAGGTCAGCGCAAATAATGGAATGATATTGAAGATAAAGCTAGGGCCTAGTTGGGGCTGATATTTTGCTTCTTAATCTTGTGGCCTTTTTTTGTATCGCAGAGATCGATGTTACCTTTGAGTGGCTAGGTCCTTTTTATCCACTTCTAATAGTGTATCATTCTATCATTTTCAATAAATTCCTTGAGAAACTTACAAGAAATAATTAATCTAAGTTACAGAGAAAAAAAGACAAATATTTCAACCAAGATTGAATACATTAACATTTAGAGCGTATGGTGGAATTGATCTTCACGCGCTGTTGTGGAATCGGTCCTCCAACGCGTATGATGTTTTAAGTTTTCCACACGGCCCGCGTTGCATGATTTTTTTGGCGCAGGCATCTTAGCATCCCGTTTCATTAATTGAATTAGCAAGTCAAGTCAATAACCCCAGTTGGGTTGTGTAACTAAATTTCTACAAGGAACAGTAAGTCAAGTCATTACCAAAGACTTTTTGTCCATTAATTTCTCCAATCCAATGGCTTCCTATTCTGTCCACAAACAAAAAGATGAAAAAGAAAATACGATTTTTCTGATTTGGATGTTTTTTTTTTTGGTTAACATCATGTAGTTACCACTATAATTATGGATTATTCAATTAGTAAGTCAAATGAATAACTGGCCACTCGAGTCGTCTTTGTCTAAATCGAGGCTTACCTAGAAAAAAAATGAAGTGCGAAATTCTCTCTTATCTAATTTAATTTCTAGCTATAAAAGTAAGTCAAGTTAATACTGTGACCTGTTTTACTTGTATATTGGTAGATTTGTTTGATTTTTATTTGCATTTTCCACACATCAGTGTTATTGAATGATATTGACAAAGAAAGATAGGGCCTAGTTTACGTTGAAAAGCAGATTTTGCTTCTTAATTTACAGTATTTTGTACATCGATCACGTCCTTTTCGAACAATTAACCTTGCTTTAACTACTACAACTGTAATGCATACTTTTCTCGTCTAAGAGGTGATTTTATGTGTATATATATGCTTGCAATGTTGCAATCTTCTTCCAAATTGCTTTCCAGTTTTCAATAACGGAGCTAAAATACTTTTTCTTCTTCATTGTTGTTAAGATGCAGGGTGAAGGAAATAGGTGCTTCAAACTATTTCATGCTTCAATAATTGTGGTCCTAATTTTGTTTCAATGTTGCAACCTTTCCCTATCCTTTGAAGTCAATATTTCTTCAGGAGGGGCTGGCCACAGGGATATTGCTAAGGTGCCGAAGGTGATGAGGTGCATAGACAGGGAAAGGGAAGCACTCCTTGCTTTCAAACAAGGCCTCGTGGATAGCAACAATCTCCTCTCTTCGTGGGGAAGCGAAGCCCAAAAACAAGATTGTTGTGCATCATGGCAGGGAGTCTATTGTGATGAATATACTGGTCACGTTGTCAAACTTGATCTCCAGGACCATTCTCTTGGTGGTCAAATATCAAGTCAGGTTGGAAATCTTACTCACTTGCAATATCTCAATCTCGTCCACAATGACTTTGCTAGTGTTGCAAATCTTAATTCATGGCTCCCTCACCTTTCATCGTTAACCTATTTGAGTCTCAGTTCGATCAATCTCAGTAATTCTTCTGACTGGTTGGAAGCAATTAATATGCTCCCTAAACTTACAAACTTGTCATTGTCTTTTTGTGGTCTTCATTCTCCTCTTATTCATTCCAGTACTTTTTTTAACATAAATTCTTCAAAATCTCTTGCTCATGTTGACCTCAGTTCCAACCAACTTACTTCTTCAATATTTTTATGGTTGTCAAACTACAATGCCAGCCTTGTTCATCTTGACCTCTCTGACAACCAAATTGAGGGAGGGATTCCGCAATCTTTTTCCAGGTTATGTAATCTGCAAGCATTGAAACTTTCCAGCAACACTTTGAGTGGACAGCTTTCCAGGTTGGTTCAAACATTAATGTCTACATGCCCTGATCAGAACTCATTTGAGATTCTGTACCTCTCAGACAATCTTCTTTCTGGATCAATTCCTAATGTCACAAACTTTTCATCATTGAAAGAATTATTGCTCTCTAGAAATCAATTGAGTGGAACAATACCTGAAAGTATTGGGCAAATGCCTAAGCTCGAGAATATCGACCTTGGAGAGAATGCTCTAGAGGGGGTGGTTTCAGAAAGCCACTTCTCCAATCTCTCCAAATTAACTTATTTGGATTTGTCCTTCAACTCACTAAATTTAAACTTCAATTCTAATTGGGTTCCTCCTTTCCAATTGGATTACATAAATTTGCGATCTTGCACAATAGGTCCGCATTTTCCAAAATGGCTTCAAACTCAGAAAAATTATTTATCTCTTGATATTTCAAATACAGGAATTTCTGATATCCTTCCAAGTTGGTTTTGGGACAAGCTGTCTCATGATGGTTTTTTGACTAGTATGAATCTCTCTCTGATTGATATGGATCTCTCCAACAACCAAATTAGAGGAAAAATTCCAAATTCAAGATTTGAGTTTCCCTCATCTTACCCTCCTAGCATGAATTTGAGTTGGAACCAATTGGAAGGTCCAATCCCTTCATTCCTTTCCAAAGCGTCATCTCTAGATCTCTCCAACAACAAGCTTTCAGAGTTAACTTCTTTCTTGTGTCCAGTCAAGGTTAGTTATTTAGGCTTTCTTGATGTCTCAAGCAATTATTTATATGAAGAACTTCCTGATTGTTGGATGCATTTTGAACATCTAGCCTTTCTAGATTTGAGTTACAATGCTCTCTTTGGGAAAATTCCTGCCACAATGGGCTCTTTATTTTCAATTCAAACACTGAAGATGAACAAGAACGGATTTGTTGGAGAATTGCCTTCATCCTTGAAGAATTGTACAAGGCTCGTGGTCTTTGATGTTGGAGAAAATAATTTATCAGGGTTAATACCTGAATGGTTAGGGATTGGACTTCCAAAGTTGGCTATCCTTATCCTCCGTTCTAATCACTTCTATGGAAGCATTCCGTTGCAGTTGTGTAATCTGAAACACCTTCAAATTTTGGATCTCTCGATAAACAATATCTCCGAAAGTATACCTAAATGCTTCAACAATTTGACTAATTTGGCTGAAATAGGAAATTTAAATCTAACCGTCAGGCATGAGTATCGCGTTAACGTCAATGAGCATGGTCCAGTCAGTTATAAGAATGGCTTCATCCGTCTCAACCCAAAGCGTTATTATGATGACGAAGTATCCTTGATATGGAAACGCACAATGTCCAAATACAAAAGTACTCAGGGGCTTGTAAAGAGTATTCATCTATCGAGCAATCGAATAGCTGGGGAGATTCCTAATGAAATTACTGATCTTTTTGGGTTGGTTTCTTTAAACCTATCAAGAAACAATTTAACAGGTCAAATAACTCCAGAGATTGGGAAGTTGGCTTTGCTACAATCCCTCGATTTGTCAAGCAACCAAATTTATGGAGGAATTCCACCAAGGCTTCTTCAGATTTATGGTCTTGGTGTCTTGGACTTGTCAAACAACAACCTGTCTGGAAAAATTCCCATGGGGTCTCAGCTCCAAACCTATGAGCCCTCTAGTTTTGATGGGAATCTTCTGCTTTGTGGAATTCCACTTCAACAGTGTCCAGAGGAGCAACCAGAGGAGCATCCAGATGAGCATCCAGATCAAGTTGAAAAGAAGGATGGGTTTATAACAACTGGATTTTATGTGAGTTTAGCGCTTGGATTTGTTGTTGGATTTTGGGGAATTTGTGGGAGTTTGATATTCATCAAGTCATGGAGATACACATACCACAAGTTCTTGAACTATGTATACGATTGGCTTTATGTGAGGGTAGCGTTGATAAGACGACGAAGAATGGTTGATGGATAAACTGTAAGTACTCTTCCACATAACTATAGTGTAATGACATGGCATCATTGCCATCATGATTAATATCAATTTGGCCTCTCTAATTGTCTTTAAATTTGTGACTAATATATGCTATGTTTTTTTTCTCAATCTTTTTAGCTTGTGCATCAACCGTTTGCAAGCCATGCTCCCTTTCAGCTGGAAAAGAAGCAGATAGAAGTGCAATTTGAAGTTACAATTTAGGGGCCTTTATGTTTTTGCAATGCGTTATTTTGATCATCTTTGAGGGGGTTAATTAGGTCATTTTCATCCCCCTTTTGTGTGTATTATATATCCTGATTCAATAAATTTCCTTCCAATAGTTCAATCAAGACTTGATCCATTAACAAAAACACAGAATTTACATTTTATGATCTTCCAACTATACCCTGCAGTGCAGTATTCAATTTCAATGTCAAAACAAGTAGAACATACAGCCCAGTATATCTCAAATCACCGATTGCTTGTTTTTTACGGTTTATACCAACACAAAAGGGCATTCGATAATTATTTTATTTTGAGTTTTTATGTTTGTGATAAGAGGAGAAATACATAGAGCATATGAGATAAAAAAGACCAAGAGTTGAAAGGATAATGCAAGGGATGTACAAGAAATGTAGGAGCCAACAAATCATTATCGGAGTTCAAGACTTTTAAGGAGTTGAACCCTTGCACGATGACATGAGTTCAAATCCCGTCAGTGGCTAATCTAACACCTAACTTGCCAAAATCTATCGTTTGACCCAAAAAAATAAAAACAAACAAGACAGAAACAGCAAACAGAGGGAACTAGAAATTCAACAAAGTCGGGTACATTTAACTATTTCAAAGCATGGAACACGCTGGTCAAGGCTAACAAACCGGAAAAACAGAAGAGAACAAAAGAACACAAAAGGAAGCAGAGATTTCATTTCCCTGCTTGCACAAGCTATCCTTGAGAAGTTCAACGGTGGCCAAACCCGAACACCAGCAACTCAGTAAGTATTACAAACCCAGTCTGTTCATAAAAACAACGGCAGTTCTGAACCGGACCCATTATCTATCTGGTACCTATAGGCCAATCATAAGAACTCTCAAGGTCCCAATTAAAGTTTCAGATCTACGAACACAAACACAATTCAAGGGACGATGCATCACAGAGTATTCCTACCACCAGAGCTATAGCTTCTTGAATGGAGAGCACCCCATCATCCCTACGAAGAAAGGAAAAAAGAGCACATTATCAATTGCGTAAAATAATCTATCCAAAACATCAGAATCAAACAAAGCCTTTGATAGTCTATGCAGGTACTGGTAAATTACTTCGGAACTAGTAGTTCTTGGATTCATATTTCACATCTCTGATCTTTACGCAATTAAACATGGCAGATTTGGTAGGGCATGAATTGATCACGTTCCAGGAAGGTTTCCCAATTGCATTGTTCAAATTCAACAATATGAAAAAATAATCATAAACAGCAGCACACATTTCACACCCCACTTTGACAGGAGGAATAATTAGTATTCTTAGTTCAAATGACAAAGTCCTAACTTCCCTGTCAGCGATTCTAAGGGCGGACAAAATTTAGTCCCAAAATGGACAAGTTCGAAGGCGACTCCTCCATAAATTATTCCAAACACCAATACCTAAAATAACTCAGATACATCGCAGCTTATTACCAGAAAACATCCTGGAAAAGATCATCTCTTAATTTTTTGGAACTTGGTTATAAGAATTTAGAGCAAGATTTTTTTCCTAAAGAAGTCATTTTGCACAGAGAGAGAGACCACTAAATTTTTAATTAAACCCAGGTGTGGAGAATAATTTGTTGGGGAAGAATAAAACCCCTAGGAGTAAACATGTGGACAACTCTAATATTATGAAAAGTGAATACACGAGATTATCCACATAAACTAGTTTCCACCCCGCCCCACCCACTCTTATTTATTACACATCATACAACAGTAGATTGCATACACTAAAGGAGAATTTAAAAATGCAAATGGTAAACATGACGATAACAGAATTGGATATAGAACAAGACATGCAAGCTTAAACGCAATGTTAGAAATCTAGCTCTTAAGCATCATGGACCCAGACGTTACCATCATTGACGTCACACCAACGTTTTCTACCACCAATCACCGGCAATAAATTGCCTGATCAATATGGGGAGGAATTTGCTTTATCTCAGTGCCAAGTTCTTGCTCAATTCTATACCTGCAGGAAAGAATGAATTAAGTCATTCCTCATTCATAAAACCCATTATATACAGCAAATTTGGATTTGGTATATAAATATACATACAAGTTGAAACGGTCCTCATAGGTGATCAAATTCACAGCTAAACCAAGGTGTCCAAACCTTCCAGATCGACCAACCTGCATGTGAGATACATGCATACACACAGCAAAAAAGTAGACAGTAAGAAATAAATCGTGTAGATATGGCATCAGTTTCTACTCTATCTATTTCTGCAGATACTGTTTCTTACACACCCTGTGAAGATATGTCTCTGAGTTCTTCGGAAAATCAAAGTTAATGACAACATTAACAGCTTGAATATCTATTCCTCTTGTAAAAAGATCTGCAGTTATGATCCCAAAAAGAAAAAAGAACAAAAAAGAAAAGGATTAAACCAAAATATCAAGTATCCAAAGCATTCATTACAAACGTCAAAATTTCAACCATACGAAATGCAACTTAAAACAATAGGAATAACTCATGAACACAGAAGAACAAATCATGAAATAGAATGATCAAGCCAACCACGTATAATACGAGTCATAAAACAGTTTATCACATGCACTATTTCTTTGATATCATCACAAGTGCTAAAAACCATCAGAACTTCATGGTCTAGAAAAAGTACTCTCAGCAAACCTCCAAAAAAAATAAATAAATAAATAAATAAATTTGTACTTATACACATACAACCAAAAAATAATCAGCCATATGCTAATAAATACATATATTTTGTAAGGCCACCTATAGTTATAAACAGATCTTCCTAGTATAGAATATATATATTAATTTCCAAAAGTAAAAATAAAAAATTTGAAAATAATGACATGTACAAAGAGAATAAAGCACAACAAAAAAACATACCAGTACAAACAAGATTTCTGCATGCACCATTACGGAAGTCATGAAATACTCTGTTACGATGGTCTTGCAGCATCTTTGCATGGATATAAAAACACGAATAGCCGAGTTCTGTTATTTTCTTGGCCAACAATTCTACCCGATTCACAGAATTACAGAATATGATTGACTGGTTTATTTGAAGCTGAAAAAACAGACCCATCGTCACATCCATGAACCCCGCATGAAGTGAAGTTAAAAGTAAATGATAACAAACAAACAAATAATTACAGTTCATATCACACCTTAGAGAAAAGGGTGTTTAGGCAGTGGACTTTCTGTCTCTCCTCGACAAAGGCATAAAATTGTGTAATACCCTTTAGAGTAAGCTCATCCATAAGATTGATAACATAAGGTTTTTGCAGATACCTATCCTTAAAGTCCTTGACGGTAACAGGAAATGTAGCTGAAAACATCAAAATCTGTCGATGTGAAGGTAAGAAGCGGATCAACTGCTCTACTGAAGGTTGAAATTCAGGGGACAAAAGTTTATCAGCCTGTCAAACATTGACAAAAACATCATTAGATTGTTTCAGCACATGATGCTAAAGCCAACCCACATTTTCACCCTTTCCACTGAAGGGGGAATGTGATCTTAGTACTCTCCCCTCTACAGCAGAGAGAAAGATACCGATCAGCATATGACCTGGCCACCACACTTAAAAACTTAAAAGACACTTCTAATAAGTCAATCATAGATTAGTTAAAACAAATAATGTCACGAGCTTAAAGATACATTTTCACCCCTTCCACTTAAGGGGGAGTCTGATCTTAGTATCTGCCCTCTACAGGAGAGATGTCGATACCAATAAGCCTATGACCTGGCCACCACACTTACAAGACGCTTCTAATAAGTCAATCACAGATTAGTTAAAACAAAAAACGTCACGAGCTTAAAGATACAAATTTAACCTAAAAATTTAATACACTACAAATACTGATCATGCACTGACTAATTGAAATTCAACATAAAATTATATCAAATATCTACTATATGATAGTTCTTAAAAGTGGAACCTAAAACTAGTAGTGCCCAAAAGAAAACAAGGATGACAGAATGTAACCAACAATTGTTGGGAAAAATTCTTATATTATGTAAAATTAGTGGAGTTAGATAAGTATTTACCTCATCCATAACAAGCATGGAACATTCTTTCAAGATGCAAACACCTTTCTTTGCAAGATCTAAAATCCTTCCAGGAGTTCCAACAAGTAAGTGAACTGGTTGATATAAACGCATGATATCATCCTTTAAGCTGGTACCTCCGGTTGTAACCATAACTTGAATTTGTAAATGCTTCCCTAGCTCCTTACAGACTTGTGACGTTTGAAGAGCTAACTCACGAGTTGGAACAAGAATAACAACTGTACAATAATAAAGCACATATCAACACAAAATCAGTTTCTATAACAAATCATAATCCAGCTGCCTAACAGATTGGCAGCCTTTCTATACCAGAATGGCAGCCTTTTAGCAAAGATTTCTACAGTCAATCAAGCAGCATTAAAACAAAAGCCCCCAACAGTCTGATCTTTTGATTGAGCCTAAGATGTGCAGGAAGATGCAATTCGATGGTAGAGAACAAACCTTGTATTACATTGTTATCTTGATCAATTTTTTCCAAGGCAGGGATGCAAAAAGCAGCTGTCTTTCCCGTTCCATTTTTAGCTCTAGCAAGAATATCACTACCGGTTAAAGCAATTGGAATACTTTCTTCCTGAATAGGAGATGGTCTTTCAAATCCCTTCTCGTATATTCCCATCAGCAGCTCACGTTTCAGAAAATAGTCCTCAAACTCATTTCCTTTTGTTGCAGTTACATCCTGAAGGAAATCATTAGTAACTAGAATAGGAAATCTCAAACAACTATTGTTTTAAATATTATTCATTCATTGAGTTTGAACTTTGATGTGAGCTTAAACAACTTGATTTTTCATTTTATTTTAAAAATCACATAAAACTGGAATTGAATGATTTGCTCTTCAAAATCTAGAGAGAAGTATCACATTAACAATACGGTACACATGATAAAGAATTGCATATCAAATAATAAATAACGAACCTCTGTTCTGAAACGTGTATCAGGTGCTGGAATCTTTAATCTCGCTTTCCAATCTTGCGAACTAAAGAGGATAAGTAAAAGAGGAAACCAAAATAAGATACCATGTAGAGTATGATTTATAACCATAATATGTTGCAGGGATAAATAAAAAAAAAAAATGAGATAATATTAACAGATAACTGATGACAAAATATGTTCAAAGAAAAGCTTTTTCAATAGGTATAATATAAAGTTGTAAACCAACAACTAAACAGTTTAATTTGATATTTGAAACTGCCATTATGATTCATTAACTCAAGGGGTACATTGAAACAACTCCGATGTCAAGAACTCCTAAGCATATGATTTATCAGTACTCCAAAATAAATACAATGCAAAACAAGTCTTCACTTACACTGAATAACCAAACCGTAGGTACAGAACCTTTAAATTACAATATCAACCAGAATCATCAAGAATCTTCGTCCAAGAAACAGGTCCAAGGAGCTAACTTTTTAACACAAATGACTCAGATGTACTAGTTTTAGCGGTTTTACTCTAATAAAAAATTCCCTCATATCCTAATTGGGTTTTCCATGTTTATCCTATATAAATCACCCCATCTTGCAACCAATAGATAGTTTAGTAATTAATACTAATTAGTATAATCACTATTTGTGTGGATCCAATCATGGATGGATCCAGAAAAGAACTAGGCCAGTGCTTGTGGTCCTCACTAATTTCTTTTTCTGTTAACTCAGGGGCATCTTAGTCTTGAACCCGACTAGTCCCCAAAGGCATGTGTAGACACTCCAATCTACAACGAGGACAAACAATGGAAGGTGGTCCCACAAGAGTCTACAGACCCATGGAGAATCGAACACAATGCAAATGCTTCCTGAGGCTCTTATCTCAGCTCGTGCTACTACTGGACTAACACCAGGAGATTTTGGAAACTAATCCCCAAGTGCACATGTTAACACCAATCAGAAAAATCAGGAAAAGCAATGAAAGGTTGCCCCAGAGGAGAAGACACATCCATGTACAATCGAACAAGTGACCAATACTTTCTTACACGCTTATCTTCGGAATAGACTGAGGGAGATTTGTGGCGCCCCTCAATTGATGCCAGACTGCAAAAACATTCTAACCTTTCTACAACTTAAATACCCAAAGACAAGCACAAAACAGATTTTCTTTAAAGGACTTATCTTAAAATCGGAAGCTCGAGCACAAGATACATCTGATACCCATACAAATGGAACCTGAACAGGAATCGGAAAAGTTCCTCCATACATCGTAACATCCATGATAGGTCAAAAGCTTATCAATTAAAAACACATCATTAACACCAGATGAGAAAGCAACTTACCTACATTCCCAAAATCAGAATGTTTTCGAACATTTGTCAATGTCTTATGCTACACGACAGCATAGCAAACTACAAAAGTACAGAACTTTTAAAATCATAATGCTACGATTACTATCCATGTCCATAACAAAACCCATTTCACCAAATGGCACAATAACGTAACTAGATTCCTACAGAACCAATTTTTCCCAACCACACATAAAAGCCAACCATAACACAAAACATGCATTATACGAAAGAACGCACACACCTTGGGTCAACAGCTTCCGACTGCACGGTCTTTTCCACCTCATCAACGGCCGAATCAGCACTTGTACTCCCACCCAACTGGCCTCTCCTGAGCCATTGCTGTTGCTGTTGTTGCTGCTGTTGATGCTGTTGGTGTTGTTGCTGCTGTTGAAAGTACTGCTGCTGGTGATGATGGTTCGGCAAAAGGTTCCTCTGTACATACTGCTGCTGATGCGGCGGCCGAGACTGGAATGCAGGGTTCGCATTCATGCCGCCGCCTCTCCCAGCTCCGATCCCCGGAGGGTACCTACCTCTATTACTGTTCATCGCCGCGATTCAGAACCTAAAACCCTAAAAAATTCTGAAAACCTAGAAAAAACAAAAAATAAATAAATAAACAACTGGACTAGGGTTTCTCTGGGTGGCTAGATCGTCACCGCAAAAAGGCGAAACCAAGCGCGAATTTAAAATGTTTTCTCCGCTTGGTAACGAAATTGGGGAAAATTGCTACAAAACGAAGAGAATAAATGAAATCAAAGCTAGGGTTTTGGTAAATTGTGAAGTAAATCGGGGTGTAACTGTACGGATCTTGAGCGAAATGAGTGCCTCTGAGTGAAATTTGAAGGGCTTGTTTGTTTATCTCCAGAGAAAGAGAGAGAATTTGAGACCTAATTGTTGGATTTGGAATCCATGGAAGACACGTGAAAACTCCAGAGAGAGGAAGAGAGGATGACGAACCGCTGTTGGCTAAAGGTCTAGGGCGTCATATATGTTTCTATTTGCTTAATGGCCCCCACGGTTTTCTTATATTACATCAGGAACTCTATTTTGTTTTTTTCTTTTTTTTTTTTGATCTTTGATATAAATGTCATAATTTTGAATTTTCTAAATCAAACATTCATGTCTTTTAGTGATTTAAATAAACTATTTTTTTGTGATAATTTTGGTGTTATATGCATATTACATTGTAACAAATTTTTAATAATCTACTTTTTTTATTACACTCTCCTCCATTAGAGATAATTGTTAAAAAAAAAAAAAAAAAGTTAGTTAGATTCAATTTATTTTCACAATAATGCTACAATTTAGCAATAATTATCTACAATTTAAGATATTTTCTTTCCAAAATAGTTTAAAATATTTTTAAATCCCCCAAAATCAAACGTACCGAAATAAGTTTTTTTTTTTAATAAGTTAAGAGAAAATAGGATTGAGAATAATATAAACGTACCAATGCACAATGTGTACAAAATAAAAATAATGTGCAAATATTAACAATATGTATCAAATCAAACGTATCAAAATTGCAAATAAATGTACCAATTAATGATTTTTGTAAATTCAAAGGTACCTGCAGATAATATATACGTAATGTATTGTACTTAATAATAATTCGTCAACAACTATACTTAAAAAAAAAAAAATTAAAAAAATTATACAGAGCTTTTATGTTGATCACCAACTATTTGAAAATGAAAAAACCATTTGGAAAAAGAAATAATATTAAATATTTGCATAACAAAAAAAAATTGTGATCGAAAAAACATATTTGGAAGAAGAGAAAATATAGTTTAATTACTAATATCTCCACTAAATAAGGAAAAGTGCATCATGCAAATAAAAGGATAAATTCAAAAATTATTTTAATTTAAAAAAAATAGAAGTGAGTATTGGTCAAAGCACTTTAATCAAATTTTAAAAAAGTACAGATGTTTAATCTAAATGATATAGAAAAATTGCAGGAGATTCTAATTTTCCCTTTTATTAATTAGTAGAGATATTAAAGTTTGGATGATTGTTCCTACTTTATAATAAATATTAAAGTTTGGTATCATTTTGTCCCTATTTTGTTTGGATGATTGTTCAATGTTCTTCTCTATTAAAGTGAACACTGTAGGATATTAAAAACTTTCACATTTTTCACCTTCTCACTTTATATATATAGATGAAACTTGAAAGGAGTGTTTGGCATTTGATTAATAAAATATATCTAAAATTGTTATGTTGATCAATGTTTAGCTCACAATTTAGGATTTATAATAAATCATAAGGATTAAGAGTTAAGGAAAAAACTAAACCAAACAAAGGATTCAACTTGTATTTTTCCTCATTTTTTGGTACAGTTTCACTATTCACTTTCACCGTAGCATTCATCATATATCTCATAAAAAACAATTGATTATTATTTTCCTCTTACAAAACTACCTTTTTTTAGTTCATAGAAATATTACTCTCTCCATATGAACTCACATTCAACCATGAGTCATTATTTACGGGGTTACATTTCTTAAAGCACTTCCACCGTGTTCATTATTTAATCCATCCAGTGAACAGTAACTGCCCTTAATGAACAGTAACTACCTTTTGCATCTCGACTCCTACACTTGAATAGCCCTGGCAATAGGCAATAAAATAATAGTATTTTATTTATTTATAAAATAATACAAAATATTTTACTTTCTTCATTTTCCTGGAAAATATTTTACTTTCACTCATCTTTCTCACTTCTCTTCATTTTTCTGAAGTTCCTCTCCCTCTCTCTCTCTCTCTCTCTCTCTCTCTCTAAGCTCTCGACACTCTCACCCTCTCTAGAGCTCCAAGAGCTCTCACCCACTTTCCTCTTCGAAAATTAAACAAATCAAACTCCAAAACCATGAATCCTTAATCTCTGGGACTAAAGGATCCTAGCAATACCGTTGCATGCGTCATCGGACTATCACGGTGTAAACCACCATTGAAGCCGAGAGCTTCAAGATCTGAAACTCGAACCCAGGTGAGGTTCTCTATGCAAATCTAGTTTCATTATGTCTTAATGTTGCTTGGGACAAGATTTGTGGTGTTTTCTCAGTTTGAAACCAGAGGTTTAACCCCTGCAATTTATTTGAAACCTTGCCCAGTTTTTGGTCACCTCCTTGGAGCAAACTCCGGCAAGTTTGTGGGTTTTGGAGCTCTTGCTCAGTTTGAATCCTTCCAGCCCTTGCAGGCCATTTTCTGGCAATAAAAAAGTGGTTGACGTCTGGGCAACGTCAGCCTTGCATCACGTTGCCTTCGGGCTCTTGGGCTGGTAACTCGAGCCAGGTCTCTCCCTCGGGCCGGGCCTCTCCCTCGGGTTGGTACACGTTGGACCAAGTCACTCGGGCTATCCGGCCCTGTTCTAACGCCAGTCCACCGGGCAAAAGACCACGATGGAACTACTCTTAGAGAGCTTCCAATTGCACACTCGCATTAATGGACTTACAACATCCAATGTGTGTCGTTATATAAAATTACATTATTTGGGGGAGCTTCCAATTGTAGCAGTCATATAGATAGACTCATAACACTCAATAATGAGTCGTTTGGCAAGTTATGCCATTTAGGGAGCTTCCAGTTGGATTGCTCGCATTGATGGTTACAGCACTCAATAGTGTGTTATTGTTTGATGAGCAACGCCCTGTTGGAGACCTCATATTGTTGGACTTACTGTTCCCAATAATACGTCGCTATTCAGGATTAATGCCCATTGCAGGGATTCCAATTGTAGCAGTGGTATTGATGAATCACCAACATTTGAACGTTTAGGCCCTTTAAGAGAAGAGATTTTTTCTTTTTTTTTTCTTCAAAATATGGATTAGTTGTGAGACTCACTCTATATTAAATTTCAATGATCTGAACCATTTATTTTGTAAGCCTCTATTCATATATCATCCTTGCAAAAATTCGTTTCAATCCAAAAACGTTTGCCTATTTAATTATCACGTTGTTTCTTATAGAAGAAAATGTTGTTAATTGCTTTGAACTCAATTAGATGTCTCAAATATTTTTGTTTTGGCTATTATTTTGCAAGGATGATCTATGATGTGCAACTTGAAAATAGGTGGTTCGGATCATGGAAGTTCGATGTGGTGTGGGCTTCAAAACTAATCCACATTTTTGAGAAAAAATGGGGATCCATTTCCTTAAAGGACTCCTTCAAAAGATGTTGCATATGGTAACGGTAACTTTTTAGAGTTCATTTGGAAGTGCTAAAATAACTGAAAGTGTTTTTGGTGAAATTAATTTTGGGTTCCAAAAGCACTTTACGTACTTTTTGGATGAAGTACCAGATATGTGCTTCTAGCAGGAAACACTTAAGTACTTTTCCAAGATTCACTTAGATTTTGACTAAGGAATGGTTTTAAAAACATTTTCACCAAAAACGCTTTCAGTCATTTTAAAAGCACTTCTAAACAAGCTCTTAGTAAAATAAACTAGCAAAGGTGTTCACATTGTGTTTGAGAAGATTTTTCTCTTTTCTTTTTATTAGAGATCAAATGAGAAGGGGAGAATGTGGAGTTCCTTTTTTTAATAATAACAAAATCGGGACATGCTTGCTAAATTTTCGTTTTAATGTAAAATTACTATTTAGCCCCCCGCTTATATTAAAAGTTGTCTGCCCCCCGCTTATATTAAAATTTGTCTGTTATAAATAGGAGTAAAAATGTTAAATTGGGGTCATGCTTGGTATTTTGAGAAAATGGTTAGCAAGGTCTCTTCCATCAATAATACATACAAATACTAAGCAATATGAGCCCCTTCTTTTTTTTAATATACAACTAGCATTTGCCTATATACCTTGTGTGTATGAGCACATTTTTTTAGAAAATAAGAATGAGAGAGGGAGAGAACGTGGGGGGAGTGGGAGGTTTTTGTTTTTGGGTTTTTTTTTTTTTCAAAATTTTAAATATTAGAGATATTTTAACATAACTTGTAGGTGAGGTTTCAATAAAAAAATAAAATAAAATTTGGACCTATGAAATTACATTATTGCCCATCATTTTTTTTTTTTTGTGTGATAGAAGACTAAGTTGTTTTTTCACTCTCTTTTGGTTGACAAAAAAGATTTCATTAATTACATAAAATATACAATTATAGAGATACAAAAAGTTGGATAATTGAAGAAAATAAATTATTAGTAATGCTTTGTCATGTTTCCAATTTGAGATTCTTTTGCACATATAAACAAGTTAAGCAACATCACCCTTCTCACCTTTCTCTTTTCTTTCCATATGTGTGGGAAGATCGGACAATAATTGCTTTGGACAGCATCATAGGTTTTGCTTTCTCCTTGTCAGAAGGAGAAGTTAAATTCGATGAAATGATATTTCACTTTAAATGGACTACATAAAATCTACGTTTTTCTCTTTTTTATTCAACTCGAGGGACTATTATTGGCTTTATCAATTTTTTTACCACGGACGCTAGGATAAATACTTTATCATTGTAACGTATTCAAACCGAGTGATCATTATTGGTTTTATCAAATTTTTACCACGAACGCTAGGATAAATACTCTATCATTGTAACATAGCTTCTTAATTTGTAGTTATCGTGTAAACATGCACGAATACAAAATTACATAACGCCGTAACAAATTATCTCGAGGACCATGAAAAAGGTATTACAAATTTACCATTTTCAGCACTACTAATCTTACCTTCTGCATCAATTTCATTAGGAAGGCCTACTTCCACTGTCAAACTCTCAACCTTTGCTTTTAGTGCTTCTACATCCAAAGCAGTAAGAATCTCCTCCTTTTTCATTGCTTCTGCCCTTTCTCTTTCTTTCTGAACTTGATAAGCCTTTTCCTATATCAGCCTTCAACTCCTCCATTCTTCCACTAATACCGGCTTCATTTACAACTCTTTCAATTTCCTCATAAATCCCGGCGTTCGCCTTTACTATCTCCTCCTTCAACTCTGGAGGAGCAGTCACCACATTTTTTCTTGGTCACGCCGACAACCTCCAAGTTAGCTGACTTTAAGACCTTATCCGTTGCTTCCCCTTTCGATATCTTTTCTTGAGCATTCTTCAAAAGTTTCAATTGTGCACCACCAAGAGGCTCCTGTAACAGCAACCACATTATCAATAACAACAAAATGCATCACCATAAACTAGTACTGGCTGATTAGTTTGTCTTCAATTAATTTGGAACCGAGATCTTATAATGAAGGGACTGACAAAGATAAGAATGATGGAGATAAGAATTAAGCGAGTTTGTCTATTGTGGATACAAAGTCAAGCAAACAAAGTCAAGGGTCTATTGTATGGGCACTCACTGTTGTATAGCGGCTTTTATTATAGTTGGGAGCTGCTGTCTTTATTGTCATGTGACTCCAACACTCCTATATAAGGAGTCTTTCTTGTACCATTTCGATATATAAATAAATTAACAGATTATTTCTCCAAAACAGATCTTAATTCTAAGTTTCAAATACCATTCTCTTCATGGTATTAGAGCTATTTGTCTAACGACAAACCTCTGACTGCAATTTTTGTTTCCCTTTTCTGCCTTACCATCTACTCAACTTATCTTCAGTTTCCATGGCCGCTTCTTCTCCTCTTACAAGTTCCCTTCCTAATATTTCCTATTTGGTTTCAATCAAACTTGATCGAACCAATTATATGTTGTGGCTTGTCCAATTTAATCCCTTAAAAGTAATGATCTTGTTGGCTATGTTGATAGTACAAAAACATGTCCAGCAATGTTTGTTCAGGATGGTACGACTCTCAATCCCGAGTACTTGGCCAACTTTGCTGATCAATTGGCTCTTGCGGGAAAGCCCATTGATGAAAATGATCTTATGGAGCTGATTTTAAATGGTGTTGGTCCTGCTTTCAAAAGTACCGTTACTTCGGTTAAAGCAAAAGAGAATCTTATGAGTCTTGCGATATGATCTTGGTCGTGGAACCACACTTCACTGTGGCAATGGTCGTACATCCTCATTTGGTCATAGTGGTTTTCAAGGTCGTGGTGCTGGTAATCCCTTTGTTGGCTGCCACTGTGGTTCAAATGGTGGTTTGTTCCATGGTGGATCCGGCAGTGGCTTGTTTCAGAATCGAGAAATTCTTCCTACACCCGCTGCTGCTTTTCCTCACTCTTCCTATCTTCCTAACCATGTTGCGGTTGCTTTTTTATCTTCTGGATATCGTAACATTGGTTCTTCCTCTAATGGTAGTAACTATCGTGGTGATCTTCGTCATTCTACTATAAACGGTTTCAAGTCTCCTTTCTTCGAAGGCTGATATCCGTCTTCACAATCTGATGCTGTGATGGCTGCCTCTCATGTGGGCAATGAACAGTCCCCTACATGGTATGCCAACAGTGGCACATGGTCACATATTACCAATGATTTAGCTAATTTGAGCCTCTCCACAGAATACACTGGTCAAGATCAAGTCGCTGTTGGTAATGGTGCAGGTTTGTCTATTAAGCATATTGGTTCCGGTTCCGTGTCTAAATTTCCTTTAAATTCTGTGTTGCATTGTCCTTCTGCTTCCGCTAATCTACTCAGCATTCATCGATTTTGTTGTGATAATCAGTGCTATTGGATATACATGTGCCACATGCCATGTTAGCACTAGCTTTAGAGATAAGCTACTTTTAATATGTGGTATAAATAGGCTTTATACTCTTTCATTTTCTGTTAAGTCAATACTGTGTGTAAGAACAGAATATCAGAGAAATACAATACAACTTTCTTTCTTCTTCTACAAGATTACTAGGGTTTATTTTTCTCACAGATTCTTCAGCTCATACAAGAATGTTAAGATGGTATCGAGAGCCAGATATGCTTGGGCGATTGATTCTGGTTGTGTTCTTTCCGCTGCTCAGTGAGATTTTCTTGGTTCTTTATCTCGATTTAGGATTTCTGTTGTGAAGAAAATTTGGGATTTTTTTTTCGGATTTCTTGGATTCATCTGTGTTAAAGGCCGATGCCTCGATGAATCATCACATATTGTGTTTTTTAGTTGAAGATTTGATTGTTTCTTGAAGGCCGATGCCAATTAATTTCATATTGGTTGATGAACTAAGGTCGATAACCAATTGTTCATCAAGATTGTAGATTCTTGTTGTTAAATTCTGTGTTTTGGAAGACGATTTTTCTGGGTTTTTTTGTTCCCATTTCTGTGTGGTGTTCATTTTTACTCACGCATGATGACTGACTCGGTTAAACTTGAAAATCTTTTGGGAATGTTGACTATTAAGTTGAATGATGACAATTTCATCAAGTGGAACTTTCAATTCTGTTCTGTTCTTCGTGGGTATGATTTGTTTGATCATTTTATTGGTGAATCAGTTTGTCCTCCCAAATTTCTTATTACTACTGAATTGGGGGTTACCAATGAAATTAGTGCTGCCTATAAAGCTTGGGTTAAAACTGATATGGCTCTTTTGAGTCTTCTTATTGCCACTTTGAGTGATGATGCCATGGAATATGTTGTTGGTTGTAAAACTACTCATGAAGCTTGGACTGCCTTACAAGATAGATATATGTTTGTCTCGAGTGCTACTGTGAATCATTTGAAAGCTGAGTTACACACTATTCAGAAAGGAAGTGATAATGTTGATAAGTTTTTGTTGAGGTTGAAGACAATTAAAGACAAACTTATTGCAGCTGGTGAAAAGATTACAGACAATGATTTGGTTATTACTGCATTGACTGGTTTACCTGCTGACTTTGATACGATCAGAACTGTGGTATTGGCCAGAGATACACCTATCTCGTTGAAAGAATTCAGGGCTCTACTCTTAGGGGCTGAAAAGATTATAGAAGCTAGGATGCAGTCTCTTGTTCACAGCATGGCAGCTATGTATGGTAATGGTTCTGTTCCAGTTTCCTCTGGTGGTAATTCTGCATATCAATCAGTTTTACATGCATCCAGTTCTTCTACTGGTTCTGACTCTATGGTGCCACTTTCCTCCAATGTTGGTTTTGGTCTTGTTGCTCCTGATTACTCTAGTTCAGGTGGCTCAACTTCTCAGCCCTGTCAGCCGTTTCCTCCTAGTGCCAATGTTTTTAATGGGCCTCGAAATCATTTTGGTAATCAGGGACCTAGGCCTTTTGGTCATAATACTGGCCATACTTCTTTTGGCAATACCTATAGTACTCAGTCTGGTCATAGTGGTTCTAATTCTTCTGGTCCTAACTATGGCAATTCATTTGGCGGTAATGGTTACAAAGGCAAAGGGAACGGTGGCTATCGACCTAAGTTCAATGGTAATCGCTCTGGTAATTACTGGTCAGGTAACACTACAACTAGACAGAATGTAGTTCCTGAATGTCAGATTTGTTCAAGGAAAGGACATACGGCAGTGACTTGTCTGTACAGAACTGAAACTCCTCCGCTTGTGCAAGAATGTCAGATTTGTGGTAAGAGGGGCCATATTGCCATTGATTGTAGACACAGGGGTAACTATGCTTACCAAGGGGCTCCTCCTCCTCCTTCCCTCACTGCCAACTATGCGTTTCAAGATTATTCTTCTCAGTTCCAGTATCCTGTTGTTTCATCTCCAGTTCAGTTTCCTGACCTTTCTGGCTGTCAAGGGGTTTCTTTCACTACTCCACAAGTACCTCCAGATTTTCAAGCTTCTGTAAATCAAGGCCAGTCTTCTCTTATTTTATCTAGTTCTCAAGATCATGATGTTTCATCTAATATAACTGCTTTGAATGCACTGCCTAACAAGACTATTGGTATGGTTTCACCTTTTCAGAAGTTGTTTAATACTGTACCAGAGATTTCATCTTTAAAAGTCTTTGGTTCAGCCATTTATCCTTATCTCAGGCCATACAATGATCACAAGCTTCAACCAAGATCCACTCAATGTGTTTTTCTAGGTTACCTTTCTGGTTATAAAGGAGCTATTTGTTTTAACAGGTTGACAAGCAAGTTCTTTCTTTCTCGACATGTTCTACATGATGAGAATTGCTTTCCTTTTGCCACCACTCTTTCTAATACAAGGTGTTCTGATACTGGTGTGTCTTCCACTTCTAATTTTTCACGCCCTATTGTAGTTCATTTGGATGCCTTAAATCTGTCTCAATCTGGTATTGATTCTTCTGTTCAACCATATAATGCATCTGTGTCCTCTTCATTACGTTCACATGGCTTGGAGTCAACCTCTTCTCCTCATATTGTTGCTGGTGCTCCAGACCATCATATCAGCTCCAGTTCAGTTGCTTCTCAGTCTTGTTCTCTGTTACCTGTGCCTGCTTCCCTTCCATTGGAGGCTGATGTGTCTTAGTCTAGTTCTTCTATTTCTCAGGGAATTCAAACGAGACTCAAAACTGGTGCTATAACACGGAGGGATTATTCTGCCCTTTCAGCAACATTTCCTGAAGTTCACTCACTCACTTTACATGAAGACATTCATTTTTTTGCCGGATTCACCTTCATTGCAGATATTACAGATTCTGCTGAACCTGCAACATTTAAACTTGCTTCTCAATTGCCTCAATGGCAATCTGCGATGCAAGATGAATATGATGCTCTTCAAACTCAAGGTACATGGCTTCTAGTTCCTTCTCCCTCTGATAAAAACATCATTGGATGTAAGTGGGTGTATAAAATCAAGAGGAATCCTGATGGGACTATTTCTCGGTATAAAGCTCGACTTGTTGCTCAAGGTTTTAGTCAAGAAAAAGGCTTGGATTATACAGAGACCTTTAGTCCTGTGGTTCGGTACACAACTGTACGGATGATGGCTACAACTTATAAATGGTCTCTCCGACAACTTGATGTGAAAAACGCCTTTTTACATGGAGAGTTAAATGAGGAGGTGTACATGAAGCAACCTCCAGGGTTTGTCAATCCTCAATGTCCCACACATGTGTGTAAGTTGGTTAAGTCCTTGTATGGGCTTAAGCAAGCTCCCCGAGCATGGAATGCTAAATTTACAGGTTATTTGGCAGCCGTGGGTTTTCATACTTCTTCCTTAGATTCTAGTCTTTTTGTTAAACGAGTGGGTACTGATGTGGTTATACTACTTCTCTATGTCGATGATATCATCCTTACAGGCTCCAATACTACTTTAATTCAATCTGTCATTGATGATCTTGCTGGTGTGTTTTCTCTCACGGACATGGGTCAATTAACATATTTTCTGGGTTTGCAAATCCAATACAAGTCCAATGGTGATATGTTTGTTCATCAGGAGAAGTATATTAAGGACTTGATTCATAAAGCAGGCATGGATAATTGTAAATCATGTGCTACTCCTTGCAAGCCTCATAGTTCTGTTTTGGTTGCTGAAGGGGAATTGTTGCCAGACCCTACCTTGTACAGAAGCCTTGTTGGATCATTGCAATATCTAACCTTTACAAGGCCAGATATCGCTTTTGCGGTTAATACTGTGTGCCAATTTATGCATGCTCCTACTGATGTTCATCTTGGTTTGGTAAAGCGAATTATTCGGTTTTTACAAGGCACAATGAAATGTGGATTGACTTTTACTTCTGGGAGTGGGATTGATATCAGAGGTTATAGTGACTCTGATTGGGCTGCTGATGTTAATACCAGAAGGTCTATCACAGGTTATGTTGTCTATCTTGGTGCCAATCCCATCTCCTGGCAATCCAAGAAACAAAGTTCTGTTTCTCGTAGTTCCACCGAAGCAGAATATAAAGCTCTTGCCCATGCTGCTGCTGATATTGCCTGGATTCGGTTGATATTGTGTGATTTGTGTGCTACTGTTTCCAGTCCACCTCTTTTACTGTGTGATAATCAATCTGCCATCGCATTGAGCTTGAATCCTATTCATCACTCTAGGATCAAGCATTTAGAAACAGATTTTCACTTTGTCTGAGAGCGTGTTCAAAAAGGAGATATGGATGTGCAGTATGTGCCTACTCAAGACCAAATCGCAGATATACTTACCAAGGCTTTACATGGTCCCGATTTTCTTCGACATTGTAACAATCTTAATCTGGGATATCCCGGTTAAGATTGAGGGGGGTATTGGATATACATGTGCCACATGCCACGTTAGCACTAGCTTTAGAGATAAGCTACTTTTAATATGTGGTATAAATAGGCTTTATACTCTTTCATTTTCTGTTAAGTCAATACTGTGTGTAAGAACAGAATATCAGAGAAATACAATACAACTTTCTTTCTTCTTGTACAAGATTACTAGGGTTTATTTTTCTCACAGATTCTTCAGCTCATACAAGAATGTTAAGAAGTGCTACTTCATTTTCACTCCTACTGATTTTTTTGTGAACACTCTATCCATGGGGAAGACGCTTTTCCACAGCAAGAATGAGAATGGATTGTATCCGTTTCGTGTGGGTTTGTCAAAGTTTCCCTTCAAGAACGTGGCTTTCTTTGGACAACGAACCTCTTCATTTGTGTGGCATCAGCGGTTCGGTCATCCATCTCGTGCAATTTTTAATAAAATTATGTCTCCTGTTACTCAGTTTTTGCTCTACTTGCCCATTCTGGTGGTTCATGAATAAGTTTGCACAAATGATTAAAAACTGAAAGGTCCAGTTATCTCTGCATGCAAGCATTTTAATACTGTTATTCGGTGGTTTTCTTTTTGGCTAATAATCAACTTTCGAGTTTTCAGAACTACGGTTGGCAAGGATGGGGAGAAATATCGTATGGGGGATTCGAATGTGTTAAACGTGCCAAGGCTGCAGAGTTTCTGGTAGATAAACCAAAACCTTTGTACTGTGACTCTCTGAATATGTGAAATTTAGTAAGTTTTGACTTTTTTGAATGGAATCCTTCATTTTTTGATTCCGCTTTACTTGAAACCTCCAACCAGTTTAGCTATTTCCTGTTTTATATCATGCTAGGTTTAGGTCAGATCTTGGATTGAAGAAGTAATTCCTGGTGTTAGCAGCCATGTAATCTCACATATAATTGGGCTTGTTAGCCTGAAGGCAACCAGTCTCAGTGACAATGCTTCATCTCGGATGGTTAGTGACATTAGGTTACGTATGGACAGGTTATTCAAGCTAAAGGAACATGTAGTCCAATTCGTTAGAGAGTTTACTGCTTTGTATACAAATGGACCAGCTGGCAGCGGCGGTATATCAGGTAGCTTTTCCATAAGTTTTCCTCCCAAATTAGCATTTTGTTGCTTAAGAAAACTGAACTTCGCCTTTCTTGTTTTTGTGGCTCGGCACCTTTTAAATCATATGTTACATGACTATACTGGTTTAATCAATGCAGCACCGGACACAAGAAAGAGATCATCCTTGAAAATTATTTGGTATTCTCTTGTTCTCTCCTCACATCAACAATTCTTAATCCTTTTGGTTTTCTCTTTGACAACCATTTTGATGAACTTGAAACTTTGACCAAAAGTAGCGTATTGTCGTCATTAGTTTTTGACCCCTTTCCCCCTTTTTTCGTGTTGACCTTTTTTTCTTATTGCATCCCTTGAAGTTAACTTAAAAATTCATTCCAACCAAAATTTCAATAGTTTTGACTGATAAGATCAGGTTCTCAATCAAAATGGTGACAAATTTTTGTTACTTTCATTACAAAACGTGGCAGAAGTGAAGAACTTCTGAAGAAAAAATAATTTGTCTGATTGGAATGATACCAGGCAATGCATGTAGTTTTATAGGTTGATTTAGTTATAAAGATTGAACGTTTGTGACAGAAAAAAGTCGTGAAAGAGTGAAGAACACAGGGAGAGGAGAATACTGCATATATTGCTTAATGAAATCGAAGAACATTTACGAAGTTATAACCCTAACTTAGTCAATTGCTCAGACCCTACATTTTAGGGATCAAGGACACATCTCTAGCCACTCAGGCTATCGGAGGCTACGATCCTTCCACTTGGGAGAGGATTGAAAGACACAGTACAACTCCAAAGGTAAGAATACTAGCTGTACTACTTACTAAAAACAGAAAGAAAAACTAGTCGTTGCAATTTAAAGTCTAACGGCTATTTCTAAAAGTAGTAAGTTCTTCACTTCCTTTGATTTTGCATTCTCTTCAATTTCAGCTGCAGGACAGTCATCTACGGATTGGATTTCAAGCTAGTATGCAGCTTAAATCTCAACAGAAAAAATAATTTGTCTGACCTTTCAGGTCAAGCATGAACATGTACTCTGGCGGACTGCAGTAAAGCACACCAAAGCAAAAGAATCAAGTAATTTAGGAATCCGAGTTGAAGGTGGCACAAATATCTGTCCTCTGTATGAGTCTGCATTGCCAATGGCACATGCTAATGAAGTCAATTCTTCTACAAATTTGGATAACCGATTTTCTGGAAGTGCAAAATCTCATGCTCCATCTGGTCGGAAGATTCCACTCTATGGTGTAGCACATATCCTGGCTGGAGACAAAGGAAATGACTTGAATTTTTCCATCATCCCTCATTTTCCTCCAGATGTAATGAGGTTAAAGTCGATTGTAACACCCCAGTGGTCAAGCAAGTAGTCTCGGCCCTCCTAAACTCCTCCTTGTTCCTGGATATGGATGCCATCAACGAAAGAGACAAATGGGTCCACGAAAATGTAAAGGTCGCAATTTATGAAGTTAGGGGAATCCGATCATTAAACGTTGTGGTTCGGGACATTCTTGACGGTGGTGTAAACTGCTCGAGAAGGATTGACCGGCACGGAAAAACCATCTCAGATCTCATACCCTGCCAGCAAGTTCTGTTGCCTCAATGGTTGGGTCGTTCAAATACTCATATAGCATGATTTGCGCTAATGGGGCGAGTTATGATGTAATTCTTGTCTTCTAGAGTTGTATTTGAAATATTTTTATTCTCAGAATTCCTGGTTTTGATGATTTGTAAGCTATGTTTTATTCAGATATAGCCCTATTAGGAAAAGAAAAAGTCAATGTAATCCAACTTCCTGAAACAAATGTACTGTTTGACAAAGCTGACAAAAGAAGAAACAACATACGATAACTGGTTTTACAACTAATTATACTCGGATATTTTATAATAAAATCTCACACTTGATGCGTTACCAGGTAACAATACACAAGTTGAGAACAACATCAAGGCGATTAGTATCGGGACGCTCGAAAATCTTGACTTGTACTTATTTGTAGTGATTATATTTTGGAAATAAAATTTTTATTAGCGAGTGTAATTTTAAAATAACCCATATTTTCCAGCTAATATTATCATTCAATCGTTATTTTTCTTCTGGCCAGGGCCACCTAATTCCTTGAACACTATCTTTTGCCATTACTAATCAGATGGTTGGCCCATACAAGTTTGTAATTTCCTGCATTGGACAAATAAGAAAAATACTATTTTTAACCAACATAACTACCAAACACCAAATAGCTAAACATTTGGCTATCATTTTGTTATCTCAAATTTTTATGTGTTTTTGCTCTTGAAAAGGTCAGATCACCAACCTTGTTTTACTCCAATCCAGTCGGATAACTTCCACAATTAGGGCAATAAATTACTCCATTCACTTGTTCTCCGTTTAGCAGCATTTGCAAAATCCATTATAATCTGATATAAATTAGGTTTTGTTTAGACCGATCAGAAACTTTGCTCAATCCCATTTTGGAATTGTCTGAGGTACCGGTAGCAAGCACGGTGCTCACCTTGTTGAACTTGTCTCTGATCCCTCAGGCACCTGAGTTGAAGACAAAGACCGCATAATTTTTCTGGTTTTTAGTTTCGTTAGAATAAGGAGAACGATGGCGTTTACAGGAACTTTGGATAAATGCAAGGCCTGTGATAAGACTGTTTATGTAACTGAAATGTTGTCCCTTGAAGGAGTACCTTATCATAAATCCTGCTTCAAATGCAGCCACTGCAAGGGATTTCTCTCGGTACATACATCTCTCGCTTTTCATCTTTTACCCTTGTTTAGGTTTGCAACAGATGTGTCTAAGCTTTCTTCGGGTTTTGGGACGATTCTCAACCATTGATTGATTTGTAAAACTCACGTCAATGGTGGACAATCGCTCATGCATGTGTTGTTTTAAGTTGCGTATACACGTTATATATATGAATCAGAAGTTAGACCTAACAAAGAAAGATGAATTTAGCATAATTTTCAATGCCAAAGAGTCATGAACATTTCAAAGTTAATTTGATAACTATAATTGAGTCTTCATTTATTTGAAAGACCATAAAACTCGGTTAAATATTTCCAAATATGAAAATGATTAAGAAACATACATAATTTTGACAGATGAGCACCTATTCCTCCATGGATGGAATCCTCTACTGTAAACCTCATTTCGAGCAACTTTTCAAGGAATCTGGGAATTTCAGCAAGAATTTCGGTGTGACATTTTTTTTTCCTAGCTTTAATTATTATATTTTATAATTATTCTGCAGCATTAAGCAACTACTTTTTCTCTTTGTTTTCCCTTCTGTTTGCTAATAGTATGTTGGTTTCTAATGAATTTTTGCAGCAAAATCTGCTGAGAAGCAGGGTGAACAACTGGTATGAATAAATTGTCACATTCAAATAAGGTTGAAATTCTGATTTTACATTTTGGATATAATGTCAACCACTGGATTTTGATTGAGCGATTTCCGCCTAAGGAATTTCGTGATCTGATCAACGGGGGCCAAGTGATCAAAACTCTCTATACATACATACATACATACATACATACATACATACATACATATATATATATATATATATATTTTGCTCTAATGCAGTACTGTAAACAACTAAACTGTGATGATGTTCTACAGAATAGGGTCCCCAGCAAGCTCTCTGCCTTGTTTTCTGGAACCCAAGACAAGTGCGCAACTTGCTCAAAGACAGTCTATCCACTGGAGAAGGTGAGTAATATAATTAAGGGGATTAATTTGATTTCAATGAGCCTTTGTTTTTCTTGACAAACTATAGTTCTATTACATTAAAATTCATATAAATTACGGAGAGGGGATTCAAACTAGGGTGCAGTGGGTGGAACACACTGTTCTATATAGCCAATTTAATTTCAATCCATTGAAAAATGCAACATTTTCCAAGATTGCATATGAGCAGTTACCAAGTTTATGATCATGTTGGATAGCTAGCAGATACATAAATATTAACTGACACTACTTGACTCATTACATACGAGGAACCATTCATTTTTTTCTGTAAATCCACAATCCGACACAAAAACAAACGTAACTCATTGAAATCACAAAAACAAAGTTTGTACACGAACGTTAGACGTAAAAAGTAACACTTAGTGATTTGTGATGGTAATTTAAACAGGTGACATTGGAGGGAGAAAGTTACCACAAGTCATGCTTCAGGTGTGCTCATGGCGGCTGTGCCCTTACACATTCATCCTATGCAGCTCTTGATGGAGTCCTTTACTGCAAGCACCATTTTTCTCAGCTCTTCCTAGAGAAAGGGAACTACAGCCATGTCCTCCAGGCTGCTGCAAATAGGAAAAATGCCACATCTGCCGAAGCAACTGAGGAGGCAGCTGCCGCTGCCAGCGCCGCCCCCAAGGAGGCACAACCAGAACCAGAACCAGAAACAGAACCTAAGGACCAGACTGACCAGCCACCTGAGGAATCTTAAAAATGTTTTGCGCTACATCTCTTCTCTTGCCTTTCAAAGTGACGGGGAAACTTCATTTTTGTTCTTTTGAGTGCAAAACCCTCGTCATCTTGTTCAAATATATGTATAACTTGTTCACATAATACTTTCAGACCGTCAGCTGATTTTGGTTGGTTGTGTTTAAATCACATGGATATTAATTGTATCCCTTTTTTCCAATTTTCTTGAGAAATTAATGCGGAAAACTTGACAATTGTAACAGTTCAAATAAGTATTCAGTTCATGATTGTTAAGAATTCGGGGATTCAAAGAAGTCCTATATTCACTTTTTCTACTTAGTTTTTCAACTAAAACCTAAAGCGCAAGAGATTCTCTCTTGCAACTGATGACACCACGTGACAACTATCTAATGGATAAATGATGTACTATGGTTGCCATCTTTACTTTCATTAATTTTTGTTAAAACTATATCTAAATATAAATTCTCTCATTTCATATATTCTTTCTTTCTTCTTACACAACTTTGCCAAATTTCAGAATTTCTTTTAGCTAAAGGTTTTCTAATAAAAGTTAACAACAATGAAGAAAAACAAAGGGCAGCACATACTTCATGAAAAAAAGCAACAAAAACTCCCCCTAATGTTAGAACCATTAACTAGAATGGAAGCTGATCCCCATGTAAAGGTGTAACGGGTGCACAGTCAACGTTGCATCCCAGACAAATAAAACAAGGGAAATAATAAATTTTTTTAATTTAAATGTAATTAATACATTAAAATAGGAATAACAAGATAAATTAAACATCAAAATATAACTAATAAATGAGATGACTAAAATTGGATTTTAATCTTACACAAGGTTATAGTCTAAAACTCATCTTTTTTAAGGATTAAAATGAAGTTTTCTAAAAACCTAACCTTCAAAATATGCATGTATAAGTCATAAGTAATTGGCAGAATTACGTAGAATTGTTAAGGTGGCAGCAGAACCTTAGTTTACAACTTGATTCTCAAATTCTTTTATGTTTCTTTGTTGTTGCCGATTTCTTTAATATTTTTAGTTAAATTCGTCTTTCTTATTTTAGGTCTTAAAATCAACCTTTTCAAAAACTTTGCTTTAATTAATTAATTAAGATTTGATTTTAACATAAATTATTTTAATAGTCCATGTGGAAAATGACCTTACTAGAGTCGACTTTATTACGATTACCTTGTTTCTCTTACAAATATTTTAGGTGTTTTGAACCCTTTTTGCATATGTGGTAAAAATCCTATCAATCTTCACTTAATTTGAATGTATAAACGTGATTCTACTCAATATATATTTAATTCTGTGTAAGAAAGAATGGAAATTTTACTGTGTATATTATATTTGGGATGTTGAATATGATGGATTTAAACACAAAATTTCAACCCTAATTGGTTTGCATAGTTATATCCAAGAAAGATTAGAGCTGGAGTTCTAGTTGGTGAGCTATTCATTGTGCGTCAGTAGTAGTGATGACAGATTTAATTACTCAGGTAATAAGGGATTCTTGTAATGAAAGTAATCTTTGGGCTTTAGTATTCTAGTTATAGGCTTAATAGGGTTTCTTGAATACGTTTGTGGGTAGGATTCTAAAAGCATTGAGCACTATGTATAAGGTGGAGGTCCATGTGCATAGTGTTAACACCATCACAAAGCCTAGAACTCCTCCTCAGTTCGTGATTAAGAAGCAGTGGTGCATAGAAGATCGCTTTCACCTACCCTTGTCCTCGTGTTTGTGTTTTCTCTGCAAGTCCAAGATGTCTTCTCATAAGTGATTAAATTGTTTTGATAAGAATAACCTATTTTACTTTCGGGTTAGATACTCTGATGGGTTAAGTGATGGGATTTTCTATGCTATTAATTCCAATAGTGGTAGTCCTTACAATAATAGAACTACAGACGTTAACTAGGGAACCCGCCAACGTGGTTGTGAATGATATACCAGATCCTATATGGATCATATATGTAGGAAGGATTTATTGTATTTGGTATATTTTACTTGTGATATTCTGATTCAATAATATAAAATTATGTGTAAGTTATTCTTAACATCTCATTGCACTACAGTAACAGACTTAATGGTGACAATGAACTCATTCCATTTAAGTTATCAAAGTAGTTACCATTTTTATTTTGCCTTTGTTTCATGTGAAGTGATTTCATTCTTTTTATTTTCTCACACACCTCTTTTTGGTTCTAGCCATCAGATTGTAACAATACCTACGAATCCATTCCATTTAAGTTATCAAAGTACTTACCGATTTTTATTTTGTCTTTGTTTTATGTGAAGTGATTTTCACACACACTTTTTAACGTCTCACACAGTTTTTTCGTTTCTAAACATCGGGTTGAATATGTAAAAGGTTTAAACATATTTGTGTTTATTATTTTAGAAAACTTCATTTTAATCCTTAAAAAAGATGAGTTTTAGACTATAACCTAATGTAAGATTAAAATCCTGTAGTCCCCACTATATTTAATCATCTCATTTATTAGTTATATTTTGATGTTTTATTTATCTTTTTATTCCTATTTTAATGTATTAATTACATTTAAATTTAATTTTTATTTCATTTATCATAATATATTTTAATGTCTACATTTAGGCAACTAATTTTTTTTATAATATATAGTCCGATAACAATTTTGTATGTTCTTCATTTAGATACATTAATACATTTGAATATTTCAGTATATCCATCGATACAAACATACATGTACATTAATTCATCGATACAAATATATACATGCATTTTGGTACGTATATTTTGGTACACACTGATGTGATATAAACTAACACACAAATTAAACCCTCTTTTTGATAGTTGTAGTATGTGAAAGTAGGGATCGTTCTAGGTCGAGGATTAGAAGGGCTGCTAATCTACTCAAATTAGACTCAATTACACTTAACTAGACTCAAAAACAGAAAACTAGACTCTAATGACTTAAAATAAACTAGAATGACTCAAAACAGCACAAAACAACCAAATTGACTCAAAACAGAAACTAAGGGTGACTTTGGGCGAAAATCTAACTTAACTTGACTTAAAACACTAAAAAGAAACCAATTTAAACAGATTCTAACTAAAAGACATGAAATATAAAGGGGGATTTGGTTTTTGACGAATTTAAAGAAAAAGCAAACAGATTTAACGACTCTAAACAACTTTGGACGAAATTGGGTGTTTTAACGGGTGAATGGCTAGCTAGAGGGTTTGTCTCCACACATGACACATATGCACACAAATCGATTTCCAGTTATTATTCCAATAAACCATGAATAACAATGCCCTAAGTTAACCGTGAACTGCGCAAATTAACTCTCAGATTTTCCTAATTTCATTGAATTGGACTCAGCAACACAATCAAATTATTCTTATCAAGTTCCCTATATGAACTACATGATAGAGATACATATCAAAGATCATTAAGTTCTATGAAAATCATAAGCATTAACATAACATTCGTAACTATGAACTGCATGATACTCCTGCCAGGAATTTACTTAACACGATTGTGACTAGCAACCTCCATTACTTATAAATATAAGTTCATAACGATTAGGTGAAACTCTCTTATATTTTAGCATCAAATTCATGCATGCAAACTAAGTATGCATCCTTAATCAACATACAAGAATAAGTTATCAATCAAACAGATAAGTAAATCGCATTCATGTTTTACGAAACAATAACTGGAGGAAATCAATTCATATCACATATATGTTCATGGCTTTGAATCCACCTCTAGCTAAAACGAATTTAGTTCCTCATGTTCACACTTAAACAAAGATAACTTAAATTAAACATTGAAAACAAAAGATAGAATACACCTAAGAACATTCCAGCAATCCAAGCTTGAATGGTAGGGCACGGCTCTAAGGGTCTCCTCTCTTTTCTCCTTGCAAAGCTACGGCACTAGAGAGATTTCTGTGTTTGATGGATGTGTGGTGTGAATTGTGGTGAGAAATGGGTCATTTATGATTGCTGCGGCACAAGGTATTTATAGAGAGAAGGGAAGGCATGGCAAGGCTGCGAAGGAGGGGAATTAGGACTCCAAATCAACAAGGAAAAAAGGACACTTCTCATTCAGATTCCAGGGAGGAAAATGAATGGTCCTTGCGGCAGGAAACATGGCTTCTAGAAGGGGTACATGCAGCTGCTTTTTAGGGATAGGGCTTTGGCTTCTAGAAACCTAATTTGCAGGTATCCTAATGTCATTTAGATGTCCTCCTTGCAGCTATAATTAAGGTGGAAAGAGATTAGGTTAGGATAAGATAAGATAAGGTTGGATAAGGTTTGGATAAGATAAGGTTGTTTGGATAATGTTTCCTTCTTTATAGCTGATTCCTTATCTTCCAAGTCTTGAATTAATTCTTCCAGATGTTTAAGCACATTCCTAGCCTCTCTTGAACTTCAAATTTGTCCATCTACCTTGCTCCATGCATGCGCTATCCATTCCAAGCCCAAAACTGCTCTATAATGCTCCAAATTGCACTTTCTTGCCAACTTTACCAATTGGACCTAGAAACACACGAAAATAGCTTAAATCACTATAATAAATAGAAACTAACTAAGTAAATGTAAGGAAATAGGCTAACAAAGTCGCATAAATATGCTCCTATCACACACATTTGAGTTTTTTTTTGGGAAGTGTTATTGGCACTCCAAAAATCTCATTCTACACTCCTCACAATTGTCTTTTTCTTTCCAAATATAGAAAGTTTGGAGTGTAGAATGAGATTTTTGGAGTGCCAATAACAATTCCTTTCTTTTTTTTGTTGTTTTTAGTACAACGATATATTTTACACTAAGGCGGAGGGGATGGAGGTTCGGCTAGGCCACACAATAGACAACTTAATTTGGTATCGAATTCGCCATCCACAAAATTCGAACCTAATACTTGACATTTGAGTATTGACTTTTAGGTACATTAATTCAATATACTATATTTCGGTACATACATTTTGGTACGCACATTTTGGTACATACATTTCGGTATTGACATTTAGGTACATTAATTCAATATAATACATTTTGGTACATACATTTAGGTTCATTATAATATATTTCGGTACAATCATGTAGGTACAAATATTTCGGTACAAAAAAGTCAATTTTATATATTTTGGCATAGTCATTTTTGTACACTTATGTATTTATATATTTTTGTATCACAAATTTCTTTTAATATTTTCTCCTTTATGTCCATTTATAATTAAAGAACTAAATATGTGCATATTAATAAAATTAAAATTTAATGTGGAAAGATTAAATAAAAATACAGATTAAATAACAAAAATTGAATATAAATTTGGGATGTTTTGATATAGCCCCCTCGTTTTTAGGCTTCTTAGACTAAACATCTATTTGTTTTAACAATTTGATTAACCATTCTTTTACAATTTTGGTGCCATGTGTATCTTAATTTACCCATTTTGATGTACTAAATTACATGACTTGCCATAACTTTTAACAAATCAGATTTCGGTATCCAGTTTCTTCACGCCAAAAGAGAGGAGGTTCCTAAATTCTTGCTAAATGATGTATTAGATTTTTAATTTAAGAACAAAACTGATTGTTCAAGATAATAAGAATTTGAATTTAAAGATATTAATCTTGTAAATTTAAAGATTTGAATTACAATATTACACAAGTTCCTCATTTAATTTGTCGATTTGGAAAACTAAAATTAGAATTCACTATTGTTCACCTAGGCTATTAAGATGGTCGACAATGATAAACTTCTGAATCCAACACCCCTACAATCAACTCTAAATCATGAATGAATTGTTTTTCTGAACTCAACGTACTGTAAGTTTTAAACGCATTATTTCATAACAAATTTGTAACGTACCAGGAGTTTGGTACATTAGTGAATCTTAGGTTGACACATATTGATTGTTGAGTTCATGAAATAATATGAATTTAGAACGTACCAGGCGTTTGGTACATAAAGTTTTTATTTTTGAAATGTATCCTTCCAATGAAACGTTATACAATGTGCGTTTGAGACGTACCTATTGTTTGGCATGTCTCTATGTTATTTCGACAAGTAATGATTTTTTGGTATTAAACTCCCAACTAATTGGTACGTTAATTAGTGTTATGTTAATACATATTGATCATTTGCTTCGTGAAATAATATTGATTTAGAAGGTACCAGACGTTTGGTATTTAAAATTAATGATTTTTGAAACGTACCCGTCTGATGAAACTTGTGTGTTTGAAAAGTACCAATTATTTGGTATGTCATTTTACGTTATTTCAACGAATAATGATCATTTGGTATTAAACTACCAACTAACTAGTACATTAATTCATGTTAATTTGACACATAATGATCATATGGTTAATGAATAAGATTGATTTCGAATGTACCTGACTTTTGGTACATAACCATGCCTTATTTGGTAGCTCTTTTAACGTTATGTTAATTTAAAAGATACAAATCATTTGGTATATAAAGTGCACATCGCGCCAAGTAAAAACATGGTACACTTTTGACAACAACTGGTACGTAAGGTGCACTTTCGACAACAATTGGTACGCAAGGTGCACATCTCTCCAAGTTTGTGAGCAAGAGAAATCTTTAATCTACCAGTGATGACATGAACAATACCAATTTTGTCCACCATCACCAAATCATCGCCATGTACTTCAAATACAAACTCGATTGACCGGCTAATATATGTGCCAATGTCTTCCCATCTCCAATAACTTATCCAATTGGTTCTCCATCTCAGGACATAATTAAGAGTTCCATTTCTCTGCAGCAATACATCTCTCCTTATTCACCACCATCAACTTAACTCCTATGCTTTCTACCAACTGGAATTGAATGACTCGGCAACGTTTGACCACTTCTCACCATACTTGCCAAAAAAATATCAATCAAAACACTGCATAATCCTAACATTATGTTGTTCAATATTATACTTTTCATACTTAAAACTGAAAACCCCTAAAAACTATACTGTTCACTAAAAGCATAAAAAGAGAAGGGAAAAAAATGAAGAAAATGAATAATGGTGGGACGGCAGGTCTTAAATCAAACCATGTACACAAGCACCTCTTACTTCTTCAAAATTCAACATAGCAACCGTACCTGGCACCTAAGAAGAATGCATCTGCATAGTTCTGTTTGGGCAAGTCCTCCAAGATTTGTCAATTAGTCCACCACCATTTTTTTTCTCAAAATCTGCATGTTTAGCTCAACTACTTCTGGAGTGGACTTGAATAATTTCACCAAATTCTTACGAAATTTTGATAAAAGTTCACTTCAAGAGATTAAATTGAATATGTAATCCAGCACCAGGTTTTTTTTTTTTAATTTTTATTTTTTTTTATTTATTTTTTTTTAATTTTAATCTTTTGCAAGGACTAATGTTAAAAAATCCCTTAGGTTTTCCTAAAGTATGCTCCACTTGGACCCCCAATTTAGAACGTATATCAAACATGCAACTTGTCTATGGTATTCAGATCAAATCTAAACATGCAAGACTCATTAAGTTTTGTGAAAACCCCTTGAAACCATGCAACCATTAAGATGTGGTATTCATCTTAAGTGAAATTACAATTAAACCACAAGAAGCCTTCGTCAATTTCAGCGACTGCCCTCCAACCAAAATTGCATCAAATTACTTTTCTAAATATCCTAATGGTCGCGAATCAACAAGACACTTAGATAGTTTAAAACAGTGATTAATAATTCAAAACCAGCATGCATAATATTAAAAGAAAATTGAAAAGAAACTACATATTCTTACCAAGGCTCGTGACCTCACCCTAACAAAAGAGATTAGTTACGCATATTCATAATTAAAATCCAAAGGAATTTTATTGAAATAGAAAAAGATTGAAAACACCTTGAATGTAAAAGTCTGAAATCTCTAAGCTTTGGCCGAATTCCTCTCTCGAAAATCGCATAGAGAAGAAGAAGATTAGGGCCGGCCAAAAGGCTTATTATACTACTTAGATTGTCAAATCCTTCCTTGAAAAGGTCTTAGAATAAAGTTGGGAAACAAAATAAATTAAGAGAAACTAGGAAACATCATCATAGTTGACAAGGAGAATCTGCTAGCAGAGAAAACATCCATGTTTTGGACCCTAGACAGCTTCAAAACAAGCCCAAAATATCTTATTTAAAAGCTGAAGACATTCTCAACATATCTTCAGAAGGATCCGAACCCAAAATAGACCATCTTGGACATCAAAAAGTCCAAATAAGCCCAAAGACGTCACATTGGCTGCACTGCACGTTGGATCTTTATTTCATTGCCGTAAATGTTCAGTAGAAAAATCTGAAACTTGTACACGAACAATGTGAGAGACCCACAAACATCCTTCAATTGGAATCACTCTAAAATTTATCAGTTTGATCACTTTTCACTCAAGAGGAAGTCGCATATCCTACATTAAAAATAGCAATAAAGTATCAAAATTTCACCAAAATAATTACATAAACATATTAAAAATAGGATAAATATATAATATAAACTCGACTCATCAAAGATACAAGCAATATTTTGATTTCCTCATCTCCAATATCGCAATCAAAACAACATTTGCACTCAAAGTCACAATATCACTAGTTTGCGAGTCATCCCATTCCCCGTTGGCGATGCATGCAAATTAACCGGGTAGTGCAGAGTCCATAAATATTATCATAGTCAACAATTTTTTATTTTGTCCTGGCAGTCTGAGTTACCAATTTCAAAATCTTGATTAGTATTCAATTATAAACACTTTTAATATTTACGATCAAAAGTTAAGTCGTTACAGAAACTCAATTGACTTTGTATCATGCAATCGAAAGTTAAGTCGTTATAGAAACTTTTAATATTTACAATTGAAAGCTATGAAGTTCGATTCCTCCAGCTGTACTCTCACAACATGTCCATAATGAATTATGTGTAGCATACATACCTAGAAAAAAAATAGATAAAGCCAGGATCGATGGTCATGTTTTTTAATTACGTGTAACATAAGTAATTATGTGCTAAATATAATGTGCACACTACTGCTAGGGCATTTAATTTTTAGATTTTGCTAACCAAACAAAAAACCCTACCCACCCCAACCAATCTGTCAACCTCCATTTTTTCTCAGGTAATGTGTTCATTCATCACCTAACACATGGATCGGAGTTTAGAGGAAACAGAAAATCTTGGAGAAAGGATACTGGGAGTAGAATTGGGACTAATTAAGGAGAAGTAAGAAAACCAGTGGTGGAGAACTCAAATCTATACATGACTCCGACCAAACCATCACAAGAGAGTTTTTCTCACCGTGACGAAATCTATAGATGAACGAAGAAAAATATAATAAACTATTAGGCAAAGAGGCTCTCCGTAACACACCACCGGGCCCCCCCTCCCCTTTCTTGGGTAGGGCTTTTCAAGCAAGAATAAAATACAGGTTTATTTTTAGCTACACCCCTTATAACTCTATTTTGATTTCACTTTGTCTCCTATAACTCAATAGTCATCACTTTACTTCCTAAAACTCAAAATTCATTCCACTTTAACTTGTGGACTCTCTCTTCTCCCTGAAACTTATAGTTCGCCTTCTGAAAAATATGTAAGACCCAATACCCCATAAGACTACGCCACATGTGCAATAAATTGATTATAAATCTCCATTATGTGTTAATATTCAAGAATCAAATAATATTAAGTTTAAAAGAAATTGAAGGGATGAAAAAAAAAAATTTGATTAGCCTAACACACCCAAATCAAACCCACTTAAGAAATTAACACATCTAAGGCAATTTAGAGCGAATTTTGAGCTTTATAAAAACTACTATCAAGTTTTAGGGGGCAAATGGAATCAAAATCGAGTTTCTAGGGGCCCCGGGGGGGGGGGGGGTTGGTGGAAATATGAGCGAACAATGAGTTTCAAGAAGTAAAGATGTGATGTTTGAGTTTAAGGAGTTAAGTGAGATTAAAATCGCGCTCCTAGGGCGTAGCTAAAAATAAACTTAATATATATTAAGAAAATACGATACTCATTAATACGAAAAACACGTACAAAGAGGATATGACACACCCCGATCGGAGTTGAGGCGTGCTGGCCGTCATGTGAAAGTGACGTAGCCAAGAGTGCAAAGGAAGCAATTAAGAATGTGAACAAATTAAAACCAAAACTAAAATTTACTTAAACTAAAAATAAGTGAGTATGCGGAAGTGGTCAAACCCAAATCACAAACATTCAGAGCATAGGTTATAATAAAGTGCAGTCGTACAGAAAAGAGCACAAAATACACAACTAGCTAACCCTGCATAATTTAGTGGAATGTTAGAACCCATCGGGTAATCCTCGTGTGCCACACATAAGAACAACTATCTAGTACCTGGAAGGGCGAAAAACAGAAGGGTGAGTAGGCAAAAAATGTAAGTCAAGTGTGAATTAATCTAAACTATATGCTAGTCGGAGTTACCTAATGTGACCTGTACGACTAGACCTATTGCTCATCAGTCTATGTTTGCACACGAGTCGGAGTCACCTAGTGTGACCCATACAACAGGGCTTGGTGTAAATATGTACGCTCTAGTGCTACTATCACGTGAAGGCTAGTGATAAATCACGGGTCACCTATGAGTCAGAGTCACCTAATGTGACCTGTACGATAGGGCTAGCACCAAACTTGGATCCAAGGCGAGCATGTGGTGCGGGAGGTGAACATGACATGAAGGATTGGCCCTGGCCCAGGGCGGGAGTACTAACACCAGGGTGCAGCAATGATGAACTCTAAATGAATTAATGCATGCCTATATAATGCAACCATTTCAAACAATTCACCTAAACTTACTTGTGCCTCTCGTAGGATCATGCGGCATAATCACAAACTCATAGCAATGCAACATTCAAAATACAACACATTTAAACCATGGCATGCTATGCACAAATCAATTTAAAACATTTCTAGAAATAGTAAAGTTTATACACACACACACACACACACACACACACACATACAAAAACAAATGCCCACTCATTGATATATCGAAGGGTGTAACCCCTTAGCCTCACTTTTCTGCATTCATCCTCAGGGTAGGTCTTCCCTATATGCGAAACAACTACTTCCAATTAATTAAAATAGCACATAAACCAAAATCTAGGGTAAACTTCTCATAGTTTTCTCAAATGGAAGGTTTGAATATACGAAAATGATCTACTCACAGTCACGAACCCGCATATGAAAACCACTCGTCGGCCGGAGGTCGAACACGCTGTCCAACCCATGGCCATACGTGCGTGCACGTTCCGACGGAACCCTAACGGACGTTAAGAATATTCGGTTAGAATAGACGGAATATTCTGTTAAATAGTAATGGAGTTACCTGATGCTGTCAGAATATTCCATCAACTTTGACGGAATATTCTCCTTCTTCTCCGGTGTGCTTCCCCGTTAGCCGATTTCTAGAAAATCTCACCGGATTCTAGGAAAATTTTCAAACCTTTATATCTTTGTCATTTCTCAACCAAAATCCATGAAATTTATAAGGATTTGAAGCTCTTGAGGAGTAAAACAAGTTCGTACCTCTTGAGAGTCTAAAATCAAATGGAAAATGTCCTGAAAATCCCTCGAAAGATTCATCCAAAACTGAAACTTCTCGAACTCGCTTGATCTGACGTCAACTCCACTCCAAACTTAGTCTAGGGTCCTTATGGAGTTGAATAGAAGCTTCCCCACGTCCTAAAACCTTGCAACCTCGCTGGGATCACGTAGGAGCAAATTGCATCAAATCGGAGCTTCTGAGTTGGCAAGTCAAAACTCGTTCGTTCGACAATCAAGTGGTGTGACTGGGTTCGTGAGGTCAAGATGAACACTATGGTGGTCTTTGCAAGTTCGATCTGTGATGATTTGATGTAAGAGTGTGGTGGTGGTGGCTCGGGTGCAAGAAGGAAGAAGAAGAAGAAGATACGAGAATGAGAGAGAGAGAGTTCCTGATTAAGCAGAAGAAAGAGAGAGATATAATCTGATTGGGTTAGAGAAAATAGGAAATAAAATAATTGTTGGATAAGGATAGGCACGTCAACGTTTCAATGAGAAAAGCGATACAGTTTCTTAAAAATGTAATCTAACTTACTCTATCCAAAACAGTGTCTCCAACACTAATTAATTAATGCACCCATGAAAATAATTCTACCTGTTTGCGCACTTTAATTATTCGTAGCTTTTCGTTACGACTTCAATTCGGGTCTAACTCGCATTGACGCACTCGTAACATCGAGGCCAATTTAACTACGATAGCGAGAAAATAATTTAAAACTGCATATGTACATCCATGTCACTTAGCCAACCAAGGCATTAACGTCACTTTACACACTCGGGGAGAAAATTACAAAGAAAATAGGGACGGGTCGTCACAAGATAGGGTGCTAAAATGGGCCTCAATAAAAACCTTGCTTAGAATTTCAACCCGGTCTCAGGGAAAAAGATTGTCCTACACAAATAGCCACCGTAACGTAAACGGTTACACTTAATTATGCTAAAACTCATTTGATGCTGTTAATTATAGGTCCCAATAATGAACAATCATCCTTGGAACGATTCATGGCTGCAAGCACATGGACAAGTCTGTCGTTATTAAGAATCATTTAACGAAGGAGAGAACATTAAGAAAAGACTATGGACAATTCTATGGTTGTTAAGAATTATTTAAGGGATTATAAAACATTAAGAAAAGACTAACTACATACAGAAGTCTATGGTTGTTAAGAAACATTTAAGGAAGGAAAAACATTAAGAAAAGACTAATTATGGACAAGAAGAAGTTTGTCAACTCTACTAAGTCTTTGTTTTTAATTCCTAATTACATGTGAACAATGCAAGTTCTAAAGTTAATTGAATCCGTGCAACGTTCTTTTCCATATTGGTTTCTAGCAGCTGGCTAAGAATCCTAATTTTTGTTTAAAAGTTAGAGTACCCTACTTCTCCAATCAATTCTGCCTTACGAGTTCTAGTTTGTCGATTGTTTTCGTTTCTTCTATTCGTTTCATTATCTGGGTGTTGATTGGTTCAACAGAGTACTAGAAACATAAAAAATGAATATTAGTAATGAGGATCTGGAAGATCGCGACATTAAACTGAGGTTAGTTTCTCTGAATTTACTTTTTCTTTTCTTGCGGTGTCTCTTCTTCGTGAAACTTGATCCCCTCCATGAATGTTTTTATTCTGGTTGGTGATGTACTTATGTTAAAATTATGTTCATTTGAGAATTAGTATAATCCTCTCCACGAATTATTAATTTTTCCTTTTTTTTTTCGTTACATTGAAGGGTATCGAACTCTGCACTTTACATACTCTTACTCAGTATTCTACACTCATCCTCACTATTATTGTTGTGCCTTGGCTGATTATCTTCACCAACATACAAACCCACAGTTGAATAGTTTAAAATACGAGAAATAAAGACACCGAGAAATTTACGAGGTTCGGCAAAAACCTGCCTACGTCCTCGGAGAGATATTGCTCTTCACTATGAGAAAAACAGTACAAGTTACACATGAGTTAAATCGACATAACCCAATCTCATATCCCTTGTACACCCACTCACAGAATTTTCTCAAGAGCCTCACTCTACCCCAAGAGTTCTTTCACAAGAGACATTTTCTCTGCAACTCTCTCTTTTTCCCAAAACTGAAATGAGCTCCCTCACTTTTCTCTACTCTCGGTTCTCTCACAAAAGGAATGCTGAAACACAAATGGTGCCCTTCCTTCTTTTTCTCTGCACTCGGCTGCACCCTTCATTCCCTTTTAAAAAACAACCAAATGCAAATAAAATAATAAGGCTACTTGCTAGCCTTTTCCTTTTCTCCTCAAAACAAGGAAAGCAACAATGATTTTGTCCATCTTATTATTTTATTAGCCGAAAGTGGATGTGAGTTGGCCACTTGGCCACATATTCCAACAATCTCCACCTTGGCCAAGTTCCAAAAACATCACAGAGACTCGAATCAACACTCACCATAAGCACCTAAAGTACAAACTAAGGACAACGGTAACTAAATCAAATTCCCCAAACTTTCTGGTACTCATAATGATCTCCACCTCGACTCAAACTGTACCAAAGTCCATTGGCCTTACGTACCAGCATGCACACTCTGAATCAACCTCGTTGGTCCTGTTCCGATTCAGTCACTGTCAATGCATGTGCCAAAAAAAAAAAAAAAACATTTAGCTTCAGACAGGATCTCGACACATCCTCGTCTCCTCCAGCAGGTTTTCCTCCTCTTCATTGTCTGCAACTTGGAAACTTGTCAGTGCACCCATTTCCAGCAACACCCGTCGAGCCAGACAAACATTCCTCACACTTCTCATTCTTCAGGACCATCTCATCACCTGTGAATCCCATAGCTCCACCTGCTGCAAAACCCCTGCAACACTTGAGACTATACATCACCAGGAGTTGTGTTGCTTCGAGTACCTAGAGGGCATACTCGAAGTCTTCCGCCACAAAATTGCTGCTACCTGGACCAAGATCATCCTTTCTTTTTCTCAAAGGACAATTTATCTTTTTATGCCCGAATTCTTTGCAGTCATAGCATTGTGGTCCCTTGCCTTTGGAGCTTGATTTGAACCTGCTGTCTCTCTCAAATCCTCCTCCCAATTTTCTTCCCTGATTCCAACCTTGAACAGCTAAACCAGTCTCGTGCCCACCATCAACAATGGTCTTCCTCTTTTGTGTATCATAAGACACCAAAGAAACCTGCACCTGCTCCAAACTTACTGTATCTTTTCCATGCAATAAGGTTGTCACAAGATTCTCATACGAATCTGGAAGTGAGGTAAGAAGTAAGAGGGCTTTATCTTCTTCCTCAACCTTAACATCAACTTTCCTCAATTGATCCAAGTATCCATTGAACACATTCATGTGGTCCATGAGATTCCCGCCTTCATCCATCTTCAGCTTGTACAGCTTCCTCTTCAGATATAACTTGTTGGTCAAACTCTTAGCAATATAGAGTTTTTCCAACTTCTCCCACAGTTCAGGCGCAGAATCTTCATCCATAACATTGTTGATAATGTTATCAGCTATGCAGTGTCGAATCGTGCTAACACAACGCGACTCCAGCTCCTCCCACTGGTCATCTGTCATTTCTTTAGGCTTCCCATCTTTTCCCTTCAAAGCTCTAACCAAGCCTTGTTGAGTCAAGACATCCTTTACTCTCATCTGCCAGAGAGTAAAACTGCCCTTCCCATTAAACTTCTCAACTGAAAACGACATGTTTGTAGTCATCATGGTGAATAATAAATCTGAACCTTCAATGAACCAAAGCTTCCAACAAAGCTCTGATACCAATTGTTGTGCCTTGGCTGATTATCTTCACCAACATACAAACCCACAGTTGAATAGTTTAAAATACGAGAAATAAAGACACCGAGAAATTTACGAGGTTCGGCAAAAACCTGCCTACGTCCTCGGAGAGATATTGCTCTTCACTATGAGAAAAAAAAGAACAGGTTACACATGAGTTAAATCGACATAACCCAATCTCATATCTCTTGTACACCCACTCACAGAATTTTCTCAAGAGCCTCACTCTACCCCAAGAGTTCTTTCACAAGAGACCTTTTCTCTGCAACTCTCTCTTTTTCCCAAAACTGAAATGAGCTCCCTCACTTTTCTCTACTCTCGGTTCTCTCACAAAAGGAATGCTGAAACACAAATGGTGCCCTTCCTTCTTTTTCTCTGCACTCGGCTGCACCCTTCATTCCCTTTTAAAAAACAACCAAATACAAATAAAATAATAAGGCTACTTGCTAGCCTTTTCCTTTTCTCCTCAAAACAAGGAAAGTAACAATGATTTTGTCCACCTTATTATTTTATTAGCCGAAAGTGGATGTGAGTTGGCCACTTGGCCACATATTCCAACAATTATAACTCCAATGACTTTGATTTTTGCCTTTTGTATATCAGCTTTCGACGAACCGTGAATTCTACTCTCACTGAGGAGAAAAACCATGAAGAAAATATTCCATGGATGAATATGATATTTGTAATTGCATGCATGGTTGCAATCTCAATAGATCCCTTGTTTTTGTACATTCCTATCATCGATGGCGAAAGTAAGTGCCTCGGAGTGGACAAGAAGTTGAGGATTGTAGCTCTTCTTTTCCGATCACTCATAGATTTCACTTACATACTGCATATTACACTTCAAATTCGTCAAGCTATTAAATCAGCGTCACCAGATCACCAGTCTCATCTCAACGAACAAGCAATTACTTGGAAGTCGAAGTGTTTCGATTTATTTGAAAGTCTTCATAAAATATTTGAGAAGTTGTCATGGCCCTCCATCATAATTGACGTTCTCGCTGTTCTTCCAATCCCACAAGTAAGATTTTTATATCAGTAAGTGTGTCAAATTTGTAAGTTAAAAAGTAAAATCTAATTCATTATTTATTTGAGAACTTTAACGAAAAGCTCTCAGTACTGTTCACTTTAACAAAAAACCACATTTTTGCACTAAAAGGTCAATCCTGGTACTATTTAGTTTACCCTTTATTTTGTCCTTATTCGTTAAAACTAAAAAATTTCAAGTTATTTTCATTAGTTTTTTTTATTTATTTTTTTTCAGGTGTTAATGGGAGCTGTTTATTTCAAAATGGGTGGCTCTAGATATTTGGATAAGATAAGGATTGTGAATGTCTTGCTTCTCGTCCAATATTTGCCAATGTTCTATGGAATTTACCTGGTGGATAGGAAATTTAGGAAAAACACTTCGGTGTGGATTAAAGGTGCTTTCTATTTTTTTCTGTAAATTCTTGTTAGTCATGTAAGTTTCATCCGTATCTCTTCTGCTTTCTTCATTTTTTTATCCATATCTCTTCTGCTTTCTTCATTTTTTTAATAGCTTTTATTCTGGTTACTAATGCCTTGTTCAATTTTAAATGAAAAGTGTTGACCTAGTAATTTGGGGTCTTTGCTTTTCTTTTTTTAGGATAAAAGACTGTTTATAACCTTTATGTTTCGTGGTTTTCAATATTTAGTACATCAAGTTTTTTTCGTCCCAGAGTTATACTAAAAGTGTAAATTTTAGGACAGTCTCATACATCCGTTAGTCAAACTGTTAAATCTTCTGTTAACTGATGACATGATGCCCACGTAGACAATGACTAGACATCACGTGTCAATAAAGGTCCCACGTGGATATTAAAAATAATTAAAAATTAAAAATTAAACATTAAAAAAAAAAGAAAAAAAAAAGTTGTCTTCTTCCTCAACCCTCCTTCCCTTCTCCCTCCCTTCTCCCCGAGAGCACCACCCAACCTTTGCACCTTTCACAACTCTCCTTCGTCCCTTCTTCCCCTCCCTTTGACTCAGCCATCGATTCCAACTCGCCTGAGTTCCCCTTCTCCGACTCCATACCCACCGCTTCTTTAGCCACCGAATTGGAACTTCCGTTACACGAATCCTCCACCACCGGATTACTCGACTGCTCGGCCGACCCGATCTCCCCACCGGCTGGTTCAATTGGTTTATTCGGCTCCAAACCATTACCCGTACCTGCATATCTGGTTCCAAGTTCCTCGGGTTTCCGATCTGTCGTGTTCGACTCGTCAAACGACTGTCGTCGTGCACCAAGAAATCAGAGAGAATGGAGGGTGCTCTCAGATTTTTCTACAGAGGGGAATGGGTGGGTGTGCACTCACCCACAGCCACATCTTCTTCCAGATCAAAGTTGTCAACGCCATCTCTGTCGAACGCCGTTGCTCGCCGTTGCTCGTACGCCATATCTCTGTTGAATTGAATTCGGAAGTTTTGGATTTTGATTTTGATTTAGGGTTTTGGTTTTCAAAAAGGGCGAGAGACAGAGGAAGAGAAGGGAGGGAGAAGGAGGGAGGATGGGTGCAGGAGGGGTGAGGTCGCCCAGATTTTTTTTTTTTTAGGTTTTTTAGTTTTAAAGTTTTTAATTTGTTTTTAAATATTTACGTGAGCGTATATTGACACGTGCCGTCTAGTCATATCCATGTGGATACCACATCATCATTTAATGACTAATTGAACAGCTAGTCTAACGAATGTATAAGACTGTCCCAAAATTAACACTTTAGGTATAACTCTGGAACAAAAAAATTTCATGTACCAAATGTTAAAAAGTATGAAACTTGAAGGTAGTAAACTGATATTTACCTTTTTTTTTTTTAATAAATCGATATTTTTACATTAAGGGTAGGCAGAGTTCGATTAAGCCACACAATGAACAGTTTAATTTGGTATCGAATTCATCATGCACGAGATTTGAACCTAAGACCATTCATTTCTAAGTAAAAAGAAATACTATTATACCGTAACACTGAGTGTCAATTTAGAATCTTTACTATTAAATTACCAGAACCCCCATAATAGCCGGCATTTGCTTGCTGTCAGATATCACATGTTATCTTATGAATGGTCCACCGATCTCAGCAGCTTGCTGCATATGTCACATGTCATAAGATTGCTTTCATAAGCTTGATAAGAGCAGCAACCACATGGTCCAACAATTAATCTCGATGTCATAAGCTTCATGTCACTGTTGTCACATGTTAGTATTAGGAAGACAGATTCACACATTAAAAATTACTACTTCAATATTTTTTTAATTTTTTAATATTTTCTACATATTATTAATACTTGATAGAAAAATATTAAAAAATAAAAAAAATGTGAGAGAAGTAATTTGAGATATGTAAATATAATCTCCTTTTTATAAATGATTTAGCTTGGACTAGAGTTCAAACATTTGTGAGCACTACAATTGAGAAATTTCAGATCTGATTTGTATAGAATGTGACAACAAATTATTATCAATGATCTATTATTTACAGCTTGTTTCAAATTCTCAACCCTTAGGATAAATATCATAAAAAATATTTTGCACCACCCCACTATTTACTCTCTTTTGCCGATTGGAGAATTGGATATCAATTTACCTAACGGATATTTTTTTTCTAAGCTTTATACCTTTCTTTTTCTTGATGATCTATTTTTGTTACTTTTCTCCGTCGGTGTGGTACACTTTTTATTGATTAACCATATAGTTTGTTGGCGATTTTTTTAGATACTTGGAGCCTTTTGGTACCTTTTCTCTATTCAACGAGAAACAGATTGTTGGCACCAGGCATGCAGAAATACTGCAGAATGTAAACCAAGTTTCTATTGCGATGACAATGTTCCAACCAATATCACAACATTGCTTACTGAATTCTGTCCCACAAGTCCCATAAATTCTACGGTATTTGATTTTGGAATGTTTTCCAACGGAATTGAGTCTGGTAACACCGGACAGATAAATTTTTTGACAAAGCTCTTTTACTCTTGGTGGTGGGGTCTCCTAAATCTAAGGTTTGCTTTTTGAGCTAACGAAAATTTTATGGTGTTCCAGAGTTTTCAATATAGTATTGATGTCTTAAGTTACCCTGTTTTTTTTTTTTTTCCGTTTGGCAGTAATTTTGGCACCAGTCTGCATACAAGTTCGTACGTTTGGGAGAGCCTCTTTGCAATTCTGATTTCCACTATTGGGTTGCTACTAATTTCTTATCTTATTGGAAACGTACAGGTTGGTTATCGATCGATTTCCCTACGTGAATTGTTTTTCCCGCTGAGGGACGTATAGTTAGGGTTAGAGTTGTGAAATTAGGGTTTTATTGACCCAAATTACGTATGTCCTTTTTATTGTGAAAGCAGAATTGTCTACTGTACGTGGGAGGAGGAAAAAAAAGTGCAAGAACCGAAGCTGAAGATCATAGAGGAAGGTCTAAGATTGTGGGCCTTCAAAAATAATCTCCCTCAACATTTGGAGAAAGAAGTCATAAAAAACATAAAACAAGCAATTGAACTAGACAAAGATGCAGATGTCGAGAATCTATTCTCTCTGCTTCCACGGCGTACCGGGCGAAATCTAAAGCGTTTTCTCTTCATGAATCGAATGATGGCAGTATGTTCCTCGATAAAACTCAAACTCGCCTCTCCTCTTTCTCTCTACACACACATATATATAGGCAGGGAGTCTTTCTTAAGAGGGAAATCAAACCAAATAAAATTAAAAGAAGAAGGTGACGTCTAATCAAGAAAAATGAACTTTTGTATGATATGATCATTCAAACGATTGTCCCTTGGCACCTCATGCATTGCCTTCTTAGTTCACACACACGCGCACGCACACACATATTATTGATCAGTTTATTAATATTGTAAGCGCTACTATGCAGATACCAAGGCTTAAAAATATGGATGAGAAAGTTCTGAAAATGATATGTGACTATCTCAAGCCAGTGGTCTACCCTCAGAATACAATCATCCGTCGAATGGGCGAACCATTTGATAGCATTCTTTTCGTTACAGAAGGCACTGTGTGGGTTTACTCGACTACTGACAGAAGTCAGCAGATCAGAAAGATGAAGCAATTCCTTCAGAAAGGTTATATTTATGGAGCCGAAGAACTTCTGAGTTGGGCAACATCCCACAGTAGCAGCCTCTCCTTTGTCGACCTTCCTTTCTCGACGGAAAATGTGAAATGTCACACAAAGGTACAAGGTTTTGCTCTCAGCGCTATGGACTTGCAAGCTATAGTTTCCAACTGCGGACATTTGTGGAGCCCTAGTAATTCTGATGAGGCGGAGGTACCTCATACCACTACTTTAGTGCTAGTGTAGATAGGAGCATTGGCCTCCTCCCATTCTGCAACAAAAGTTAGAGAGTTAAGAAGCGTGTGACAAGTTTAATTTATTACCATTTCTCCCTCAGTTTTCAATTTTGAAGTTAAAAAAAAAAAAAAAAACTATTTTACTTGTTTGTTTCTTTCTGTTTTTCTTAATTAATGTAATAATATTTTACAAGTTTGAGCTAAGCACAAAATAGGTCAACTATGATACCGTAGTACTAAGTGGCCCCTCATTCACGAGAGTTAAACACAAGACTTTTTATTCAAGAGGAATATCACTAGATAATAGTGCGAGTTGAACTCTTCTGAATAGAAAATTTGACTTTTCTCCTCTAAGCTCAACTTTTTCACATAAAGCCAACAATGTTCTTTATATTGGCTAAAGCTTGGTGATTATGATCCAACTAAACAAATTTCCTAGTCAAACTTGGAAGTGTCAGATAGTATCGTGCCGTTTAGTTGGTGGATGATAACATAAGTATCCCCTTTTGATGAGTAGCATATATACTCGATAAAGATACAACGCACTACCTACAGGTCAAGCTTATTAGGTTGATTTTTGTTAAGGTGAACAAAATCTACATGCGCAAAAATCTGAGTGAGCATTAGGACATACGGTTTTATGGACCATAAGTGGAAAGGGCCTGAATTTGCGAGTGTAAATTTGAAACCCCATAAGGCATACGGTTGAGGAGGTAAACGGCAGTCACGGTTGCATCACCCTAAGATTAATGTCCAGGACCATGGATTTCAATTATCAAAACTCTGACAATCTCTATAATATGTATGCTCTTTTGTTGTACCACACCATTTTGTTGCGGTATATGTGGACTTCTTGTGGATAATGTTTGAATTTCTAATTCACATATTCACCACTGTTATTCAATTGACGTACTTTATATGACTTGAGAATTGAGTACAGTAACGATCTTGTTCAAATATATGTAACTTGTTAACATACTTTGAGACTAATCACTACTACGTTTTATTATTTGCACGACGAATAAAAGTTGGTCGTGCAAAGTGCATTTCCGTCTCACAAACTTCAGCCCGACAAAAACTTCGTTGCACAGAATCCGTCGTGCATAGATCGTGAAGAAAGACTTTGCATGACAAAAATAATCATTGGTCGCAAAAGCACGGTGCGACGGTTTACCCTTTGTTGCACAAAATGTTTAGGAACGAATGTTTTCGTCGCACAAAATACCAGGATACATAGGTGGGACGACTATTGTTTGACTCTCTAAACTTTGCGCGGTGACAATTGATTATTGCGTGACGAAACCTTGTTTGTCGCTTGAGTTTTGAGGGACGAAGGATTTCATCGTGCAAAAATAAAAATAAAAATAAAAATTTTAATTTAAGTTTACGTTATTTTTAAAAAAAATTTGTAATAAAAATAAATTGCTTTTTTTCGGTAATAAAATTAAATTGCAATTAAGAAATGTAATGAAGAGAAAAATAATATATTTAAAAAGTAATATAAATGTATGTACTATGTACAAGAAAAATGTTTAAAAAGTAAGGAAGTAAAAAACTAAGAAAATAATGCGACATAATCTACGTGGTCGTCTTGCAAAGGCGGCTGGAAAGTCTCGAGGTTGTCGACATGGGTAGAGGTCGAAGGGGCAGAGGTGTGGCCATGCTCCGGTTGGAGGGATTCTGAGGTCGATGGGGGACGTCAATCCGGGTGACGAATGCCGAACTGACTGAGGACCTGTACAAGCTGTGACATCTGGCTCCTATATGAGGCGAGTTTAGTCCTAAGGTCGGCCACCTTTGCTATCAAAGCTGTCACCTGACTGTTTGACTACAATGATGAAGGGGCTCTAATTTCCCATCGCCGGGCATTCCCCATCCCCATACAATATGTCCCAGGCCTCCGCCCGAGAGTCTGATCTAAGGTCTCCGTAAGGATCTGAAACCTGCATCCTCTAAGGGATCCACATACTCGAGCAAAGTATCGAGAGGAAGTTAGGAGGCGAACTCCTGAAGAACCAGCTGCCTCTTCTCTATCATCGTCGCCTGTGTAATATAACATAAAATATTAATTAAAACATTCATATAATAACCATGAAACTTGAATGCGTAAGATAATAATTAAAATTAAAGAATAATTACATGAAGGGACTCGGCCAACTCATCCCCTAGTTGAACATAAACGTCGCTAAAGACATCGATGTCCGGGAAATTTGAACCCCCTGAATAGAACAAGAGAAGAAAAATGTTAGTACGAAAAAAAAAATTAATATTAATGACATATTAAAAATTGAATATAAAAAAATTTTATTATTACCTGCCACTGCACCTCCATCCTATATGAGAAGAGCCTCGAACTGGAATGGTGGAGAAGATTCTTCTTGTCCCTATTGCTCTTGTTATCTTTTGCCTTCTTCTGTTATACAAAAAATAAATGTATCAGTTCAAATTGAAATGAAATATAAAAAAAAAATTCAATAAACATTAGTAGAAAAACATATAATAATTTTAAACTTAATATAAAAAAAAATACCACATAGCCGAGCTCCTGAAAATAATCGCAGAGCCACACCCAATTATCCTCCCGACCCTCAAACTCCTTCGGGCAACCCTCCTCAAGAGTGACCTGCGGATCATCAAATGTTTGAAAATATTGGTGCAGGTCGCTCTTCCACTGTTTGTACCGTTCAGGGAAGAGCCTGTTGATGTACACCAACGACTCGTTGTTAATGTCCTTTAAATTGTAGTTCGTTTGTAATGTAACAAATTAATTACATACATTAAGTAATATAAATATATAAAATTTAAAGGAAAAACAATTAAAAGGTAGGATACTTACCAACAACTGTGAGCGTACCTACGTCCTCATCTTGTCTGACATCACCTTCCAAGACTTCCATTTCATAGGGCAATAGGTCTGAACGACATGACCAATGTTGTGGGCCAATGCGCTATGCTACTCTGCCGTTGGTGCAGCCTGATGCCGCTTGTCGTATCCGATACTGATACGATCGTTCTTCACCCGGGTGATCTTCGCTGTCTTCAACTGGCGACAAGGTCCCTGGGTGTTCTTCTTGGCTGCAAAGAAATATAAAATTAATGTTAACCCAAAACTAATAACAAATCCTACTAAAATTTCGGCATAACCTCCCTATAATTAAGACATTTCCCAAAAACCTGAAAATAACATAAACAATATATATATATCCAACAGAATGATCACAACTGTTTAATAAAAGGTTCAAAACAATGATAACAATAAACAACATATATAATAAATGTTTAATCCTTAAATGAAATAACTTAACAAACAGAATCGAAAATAACAAAACTAAGTTAACTAAATTGTTATCATATTTCATATTTGGTATTCCTTATAAGGTTTGTACTTTTGCCAACATTGTATGCACTACTACAAAATGTAAATATAATCCAACTCCGCAATTTGCATAAGTAAACAACAATTACTTTTAGTTCAAGGAAGCATATGCATTTGAAAAGCACAATGATACGTCCGCTTTACACATTTTCTTTCTACTTACCTAAATAACTAACGATCGAACTTAGAGCAGTTGGAGGTCAAATTTTTGAACAAACTTAAACTAGTAATACTCGGAATTAAGTAGAAAAATTGAACAAAAATTTTACCAAAACCCAAAGCAGTGTTATTTGTATTGAAAAGAAACTCTAGATTTAAAAAAATATTTATTTGTTTGTATATGACAAACAAATAAATATTTTCACTATGAACAAACATTAGATTTGAACAAAGATTAGTAGAAAAATTGGAATGGCAGGTTCTACTTTACGCCCACGTTTTGGTCCAAAGCAGCTAGAGTTCAAGGAAATCTTTACCTTGATGTGACCCCGACACATCAGTATTGGATGTCGATGGTGTGTCAAGCGTGCGGGGGCGGCAGTGACCACGCTTGTTGCTTACATGTAGCGCCACTGATGAGGCTGATGACGCCGGCGCCCGAGAGACCCCAAGACTAACTAGTAAGTGGTTCATTTGTGCAGGAGCAATGGCAGCTAACGGATGAGCTGGGTGAGACGAACGGGGTGCAGTCGTCACCGCCTTACGACTTCTAATAAGCTTTGACATTTGCACAATTAGAAGAAAAAAAAATTCAGTCAGTATCCATGAATCCCATCACATGCCAAATTATGTGGCATATCACTCACACTAACCGCACGCATAACTAAATCAAGCATTTGAACCATATATACACCGTTAAACATCAAACAGACAATTAAACCATAAAAGCATCTACACCTATATGCATTTCCTTAAAGGAGCTACAAAAACCAATCCACTTACCTATATGCATTTCATTCAAGGAGAAACCAAAAAGCAATCCACTTACCTATATGCATTTCATTAAAGGAGAAACAAAAAACCAATCCACTTACCTATATGCATTTCCCCATTCAATTAAACAACAAGAAAACAAAAATATATACGGTACTAGGAGACAAAATAAAATTCGCTCTTTGCACTACTTGAATCTGGATTCTGGACAGTTTTCCCTAGTGCAAATTTTTCTTTAAATTTGTTTAGATGACCAAAATATTGATATGGTTCATTAAGTTGGTATGAGACTCGGGAATCTGGTACTCAAAGAAAAAAAAAACAAAAACAAAACAAAAGAAAAAAAGAAAAAAGAACTGAGAACTCCTAAGATAAAATTTATATAAAGAGACCAAGATGGAAAACCTATTACGAAATTTTAGCCACATCAAGGTGTCTATTGTTCTTTTCTGCCAAGACTAATCTCAAAATCTGATAGAATAGAAGATAATCCATGGAATCATACACAACTCACAAGTGAAAAGCACCTTCAAAACCAACTTCATTCGCATCTGTGCCCACCCTTACCCCTACGTATAAGTAAGCAACACACATCCCCTACGTATAAGTAAGCAACACACGTCCCCTTGACCATGAAACTAACTCTTCCATTTTCTTTACTAGTAATATAGATTCATCCCAAGCCAAATTCATTCAACATTTAACCTAAACATTATTCATTCAAATAAAATAGGTTGATGCATCTTTTAAACTGCCATCCAAACTTTACAATGCAAACAGAAACAGCGGACTTTTTCATGTGAACCCACACTTCAGTCACCACACTGAAACTGCATTTTGAACATGCACCCAAAACAGATTCAGCAAAAATTCTAGGATACTTCTAGTCGTTAGATCATAATTGCAATGATAGAGAAATCAAAGTGCATTGAGGACCCAATGCATGGGTGGGGTTTTTTGTACCCTCAATCTGTAGACTCTTGACAAATAAATGATCAAAAACTGCATATAGCATAATACCCTCCCAAGATATCCCAACAGTTAAATAGTCATGGCAATTGAATAGAAAGACAGATGAAATGTGTTCATGCTCATAGCAATGCGGTTTTGACAAAAGCCAAAATGGAGTTTGATGATATCCAGAAACAGAGAAGGAGAGAGTCATTAAGGGCAATTCTCAGTTCTCAATCTTATCAAGAGTTTCCATATCCTTCCTACCTTCACCCCACCCCATTCAATTAATCCCATAATTCTTCACCGATCTAACAAAATTATGCGGATTTGGTGGGATTGTTAGGACCACCGAATCCCCTAAAATATGAAAAATTGTAAACCCTAATCCCCAAAATGTAAACCCCAAAATCTGAAAAATTGGAAACCCTAATTCTCTAACCTAATGGTCTATAAACTGGAACCCCTAATTCCCCAAACAAAAATCGAAATAAATTAATAAAATTTGAAATATTTACCTTATTAGCGGCGGGGGCGCCCAGGGGGGGCAAGAGGGGGAGAGGGTGAGACGCAAAGAGGTAGGGTGAGGGTGTGTCAGGGGAGGAAGAAAGACTGCGAGGGGGCGAGATGAGGAGAAGGTGACAGAGAGGGAGGGTGTGTTGGAAGGAGTTTACCAAAGACGAAGAGGTGAGGGGAAAAGTGTCTGCAAATTCAGTTTAATCCCAACTTTCTTGCGCAACGAATACAAGATATTCGTCGCTCAATAAAATCAAATTTTCACCAAATTATTTTCATGCGCGCCTAATTTTCAACTCATGGCACAACGAATGCTAATTAATTGTTGCGCAAATGCCATTAGCGCAATGAATAATATTTTCTTCGTCGCGCAATAAGCTGAAAATTTAATTTAGCCGGGTAAATTTTTTAAAATTTATATTTATTCAAATAAAACCAAATTATATATGACATAAGATAATTAAATTACAAAAAAAATTCATTTACTATGTTTTACATGGCAAGTCGTAAATAAATTGCATTATTCAACATCTGAACTATAATAACTTTTGCTATCGTCGCTATCATCACTTTCGATCTCCCAATCCTCCTCCTCCATAACTACGTCACCATCATTGTTCGGGCCCACTGCAACATCATATCGCAGAAGATCATCGAGGTCAATTGTAATTGACTGAATCAATATTTCGATTGTAGACACTCTTTATATCTGAAACGGTTCTTGGATAAGATTTGTATCTTGAAGTGTTTCCGCATCATTTTCCATTGAAGATTCTAAATGTTGGTTAGTGATGTTGTCGACGTCGCAGTCAGTTGGGTCTTGTTTTGGTATAGCATAAACGTTCATTTGATCCATCATCTGAACAACTTTCCAACCTCTCTCGACTTTAGGGTCATCTAGATACACAATTTGTTTTGCCAAGTTTGCCAAAATGTGAGGGTCGTCATCATACCAAGTTCTGTTAATGTTCACAGATAGTAAGCCATGGTCAATTTTAACACTTCCCTACCTATTTGGGTTTGTATCAAACCATAGACACTTAAACATGATCACTTGGTATCGGTCTTTGTAAAGCAATTGCACGACAATTGTTAGTTTGCCATAGAAATCAATGTCCGTACTTTTACCTCCACCTGGGACATGGACACTGCTGTTTTGCGTACAGAACTTGTCATCTCGTGCAGTCACCAAAAACTTGACGCTGTTAACATGGCAACCCTAGAACAATTCAGCGTAAATCGGGCCGAACACCAAGTTATATAACTCTTCACTGTAAGTGGGGAATTCGATGCTTTCAATTTATTCACCTAATATTATTAAAAAAACATTCACATGTTAGTTTCAGAAATTAAATACTACAATATATATGTCAAATACAAAACACTTATAACTTACATATTTGAGAAATCACTGTGGAAACAATTCTCGATGCTTCTTGGCATACAAATATGATGGATGTTCTTGCTTCATCATCTCTTCATGCTCATCTAAGTATGCCATTATCTCATCACATTTGTTCAGTACAAACCAATGCGTTACCTCCATGTCATTTTTGGAAAACGACTCTCCTCGTACAGGATCTCCAAAGGATCGTGCATTTTGGAAAAAAACAGAAAGTTTCTCCTTTCTCACACTCCCGTCGAAATTGCGTTGAGGACGATTGAAAGCCATCTCCACATCTTTTAAAAGATTCCACAGAAAGTAAGCGACTCATATTGAACCCAAGCCTCTATAATTGATCATTTGGGCTTCGCCCTGTTGCGTACACATTTTGCAGCTCCCCAAGATGCCTGTCAAAATAAAATGATACAAATTAGCAAGCGTGGGCTAATGATGCATAAACAAATGATGAGGATTATATATCTTTCTATTAGATACATCCAGTGATAGTTGACATGACCAACCAACAATGCCTCTTCGGGCAAGTGAACCATCACGTGGATCATACTTGTGAAGAAAGCTAGAGGGAATATCATCTCAAACTTGCATAGGACTTGGACAATGTCATGATGCAACTGATTAATGTCCGTCTTTCGCAACACTCTTGCCGTCAGTTGGGAAAAAAATCTGGACAACATGATTGGCTTCACTACATCTTCCTGCAATAGGTGTCGAATACCCATAGGAAGTAGGCGTTACATAAACACATGGCAGTGATGGCTCTTTAGTCCAGCAAATTTACCCCTATCAACATTCACGCAATGCGCGATATTAGAAGCATACCCATTGGGAAACTTTACAGACGATACAAACTTTAAAAACTCTTTTTTGTCATTCGGTTTCATGGAAAAAAAAAACGCAAGATCCCTTCTGGCTTTATCACTGTCCTTATTCATCCATAAACCTCTTTGTATGCCCATTCTTTCCGAATCAAGACGAGCTTCGATCGTGTCCTTTGTCTTACCCTTGATATCTAGAATCGTGCCCACCAATGTGTCAAAGACATTTTTCTCAAAATGCATAACGTCGAGGTTGTGTCTCAATTTTAGTTTCGACCAATATGGGAGCTCAAAAAACATAGGCTTGTGCGTCCAGTTCATATGTGTAGAAGGTCTGGTCTGACTCACTGTTTTCCCGAACAGAGCAAAATCCAAGCGGTTAAGTTGTTCCAAAATCTGATAACTGGACCATTCTCTAGGTATGAGGCGATGTTATATGTTCCCGTCAAACTCTTTTTCCTTTTCCTGCCACTCGTGGTCCCATGGCAACCATCTTCGATTACTAAGGTAACACACTTTTCTAGCATGCCAACCAGATGTTACATCATCCTTGCATACAGGGCATGCCATATAACCCTTAATGCTCCACCCAGAAGCCACTACATATGCGGGAAAATCATTCACAGTCCACATAACTGCTCCCTTCAAAGTGAACATCTTCCCAGTTGACTTATCGTATGTGCGCACACCGTTTGTCCATAAATCCTTTAGCTCATCAACCAACAGCCTTAAGTAAACATCGATTGACCTACCAGGATCCTCAGTTATCAAAAGAGTCATCATCATGTATTTTTTTTTTCATGCATTTCCAAGGCAGCAAATTATATGGGAATATGAAAATCGGCCAAGTGACGTGGTGTTGGTTTAGAACCCCGAATGGATTGAATTCGTCAGTGGCAAGTCCCAATCTAACATTTTGGGAATCAGCAGCAAACTCAGGGAACGTGCGATCAAACTTTTTCCATGCCTCCCCATCTGCAGGATGCCGCATCACATCGTTGTCTACCCATTTTTCCTTATGCCATCTCATGTCTGTGGCAGTATGCGTCAACATATACAATCTCTGCAACCTAGGTTTCAAGGGCAGATAACGCATGTCTTTTTGTGGGATCTTAGTCGTTCTATTTTGAGATGTCATTTTGAACCTCAACTCATTGCATACAAGGTATTTATCCAATGTTTTATACTCGTTGTAGAATAAAATACAATTATTTTTGCAAGCGTGAATTTTTTCATAACCCAATCCAAGACCATTCAACACCTTTTGCGTGTGTCTATGGTCTTTCGGCAAACAATTGTCCTTCAGAAGCATTCTCTTGAAAACCCCCAAAAAGTAATTGAAACACTAATTCGACATACGATACTTTATTTTTCAGTGCATTAGTTCCACAATGGCCGTGAGAATGGAAAAGCTCTCGCACCTTGGGTATAACTCTTGGTTGGCATTTTTTAATAGTTTTTCATATTGTTCGAACGCTGCACTGTCCATTGGTGTAGGCACGTCATCTTCCCCTTCCTGATTGGTGTTTGTCGATGCAAATGGAAAAGCATCATTTATAATATCCCTGACTTGCTCATTAGGATCCATAATAGGTTCAACATTGTCCACTATTGTGGCGTTTAAAGACGAAGCATTGTCAAATTGTTCCCCATGATGGTTCCAAGTATTATATGTCTTAATCATTCCATTCCTTACTAAATGAAATTGAACATTTTCAATTGTCTCCCTTAACGTTTTGTTACACCTCCTACAAGGACACCGGATCCTAGTTACACCCGGGTTATGTGTATGTGCAAGGTCAATAAAATCCTCGATTCCATCCAAGTATTCGTCTGCGCATCTATTCAGGTTCTGTATCCACCTCCTGTCCAAAATTCTTGAAACCACTATCACAATACAACAATCACAACTTCATACAAAATCATAATGTCACCTTATGCCTTCGGTAAGGGTCCTATCCCATTTGGAAATGCATAGTCATGTCGCGTAATTTACAGCTACATCATATTACATTTCGACGTGGATGAATTTCGTCAGTATCACGATATAGTTCTTTAGGTGTACGACGTAGATATAAAATACTTATGAACCACCTGAATAACGTACAGAGATGACACCGAAATTTCCACAACTGAAACCTAATCCTTCAACCATATACTACGCGTCATAACTGTGCATTCCCAAACTGTCCAAATAATGGGACAATTCAAGAATTAATTGGACCGCAGTCATGCTTTCGCATCCATGCACGATATCCAACTAATCCTCAAATGGGAAACTAAGTTTTACTAAAACTAAAAAACAAGTACAAAGTTAATTTCAATTAACTTCGTACATCACAATACATATTTGTACGTCACGTACAAATTGAACAACATAATATAAATATAATTTCACAACGCAATATAAACATAACAAACTAAGTTCAACATAATTTAATTAATTTTATATTTTTTTAAAAATAAAACGAAGAAAATACCTTCTCAATCGTTCTCCATCAATCGCTAATCACACACAATATTCCTATAGACAAGGAAATTATGGCGTTAGTATGAATTTACATTAATACTTTTACAATAATGACAAAAAACGCTTACCAGACACGCCGAGATAACTTGATCAACCTAGACAAAAAGATGGAGGGAGTATTAGATAATGAAATAGAGAGAAAATGAAAATGACGGATGTTGGATTGCGCAAAATCAAAGGGATGAATGCAGAGGCACAATCTGCAATTTTTTTGCAGTTTGCCTTTGCACATGTCTGAATTCAGATTAAAAAGTTCACTTTTGGACGAATGATTTTGCGTGACAAAATAAGAATCATTCATCACTCAAGTTTACCATTTTATTTATTTTATTTCCTTTACTTTACAATTTATTCTTTTCAACAAATTGCATGACGAACAAGATCTTCTCGCGCAAATGATATTTGCGCGACAAAAAAAGAATTGTTCGTCGCGCAAGTTTACCATTTTTTATTTTATTTCCTTTACTCTACAATTTATTCTCATCTGTTTCATCAATATCCCAATGAATCTACATTAATGCCAATACAATAAATTAGTAATTTACAAAATATTACGTTTTAACAAAAATAATTGTTCATTATTTACTACAAACTTACCGATAACTCCCCCAGTATGGACTTCTTCAACTCCTCAGGGACCTTTTTCCAAGACTCAAACTCGGCAGAACAATCCCTCCGAACGAAATTCCCAATGCCATACACAAATTCGGCGTACGCCTCAGCTGTCACATCTCAGCCCGGGCGGGACCACTTCCCGTGCCCAACTCCACCGTAGCACGATATTGTCCGCTTTGGGCCCCCAGCACACCCTCATGGTTTTGTTTATGGGAACTCACACGAGAACTTCCCGATGGGTCACCCTTCCTGGAAATGCTCTCGTACGCTACTCGCTTAACTTCGGAGTTCTCATGGAACCCGAAGCCAGTGAGCTCCCAAAAGGCCTCATGCTAGGTAGAGATGGGAATATACATATAAGGATCACTCCCCTGGGCGATGTGGGATGTCACAATCCACCCCCCTTAGGGGCCCGACGTCCTCGTCGGCACACATGCGGCCAGGGTTAGGCTCTAATACCAAATTGTCATATCCCTGCCCGAGCAGGATCACTTGCCGGGCTCGACTCCACCGTAGCACGATATTGTCCGCTTTGGGCCCCGAGCACACCCTCACGGTTTTGTTTTTGGGAACTTACACGAGAACTTCCCCGATAGGTAGAGATGAGAATATACATATAAGGATCACTTCCTTGGACGATGTGGGATGTCACAATCCACCCCCCTTAGGGGCCCGACGTCCTCATCGGCACACGCGCGGCCAGGGTTAGGCTTTGATACCAAATTGTCACATCCCGGCCCGGGCGGGACCACTTGTCGGGCCCGACTCCACAGTAGCACGATATTGTCCGTTTTGGGCCCCCAGCACACCCTCACGGTTTTGTATCTGGGAGCTCACACGAGAACTTCCCGATGGGTCACCCATCCTGGAAATGCTCTCGCACGCTACTCGCTTAACTTTGGAGTTCCCATGGAACCCGAAGCCAGTGAGCTCCCAAAAGGCCTCGTGCTAGGTAGAGATGAGAATATACATATAAGGATCACTCCCCTAGGCGATGTGGGATGTCACAATCCACCCCCCTTAGGGGCTCGACGTCCTCGTTGGCATACACGTTGCCAAGGTTAGGCTCTGATACCAAATTGTCACATCCCGGCCCGGGTGGGACCACTTCCCCGGCCCGACTCCACTGTAGCACGATATTGTCCGCTTTGGGCCCCCAGCACACCCTCACGGTTTTCTTTCTAGGAACTCACACGAGAACTTCCCGATGGGTCACCCATCCTAAAAATGCTCTCGCGTGCTACTTGCTTAACTTCGGAGTTCCCATGGAACCTGAAGCCAGTGAGCTCCCAAAAGGCCTCGTGTTAGGTAGAGATAGGAATATACATATAAGGATCACTCCCCTGGGCGATGTGGGATGCCACATCAGCCATATTTTTGCCTCCAAATTACGGCACTTACTTCCATCGATACCTCTCTGATTGCACTATAAGTTTTTTTTTTTGCCGGAACCTTCTCCAGAATCGGCCATTCTTTTCGAAACAAATTTTTTTTTAAAATCTTAGGGTTCTGAAAATGCGTTTATATAGCACTAGGATCCCTTTGCGCGACGAACCCATTTGTCGGGCAAATCTTATGTTCGTCGCGCAAATCTCGTCATAAATGTGCAATAAATGGGAAGATTTGAACGCAGTCTGATCGTCCTTTGCGAGATAAACACTTTGTGTTCATTGCGTAAAGACGTCTTAAGCGACGAAAGTATCGTTGCGCAAAATATTGTGCAACGAATGAAATGATTGTAATATAAAATTTACGTAAACATAGATAGATATCCATGTTTATGTAAACTTTATAATTACAAACAAATATTCACAAACTATTTAATACCTTAAATATTTATTCTAAAATTAATTAATACTTTAAATATTTATTCTATAAATAATTAATACCTGAAATATTATTCTACAAATAGTTAATACCTTAAATATTTATTCTACAAATAATTAATTCCTTAATCCATACAATTATTTTCAGCATAAGTATGATATTCATTGAAGATTAAAAACACATATAAACCGAGTATAGCTACGGTGCTTATTTGAGGTCTCAATAAAAAAACTCAATAGGAATTGAAACCTAATTAAGTCCAAATACATAAATTAAAAAAATTAAAAAAAATTAAAAAAAAACCTTAAATTTAAATATTGTCATACAAAACATAAATTTTAAACTACTATTTGGATGATCCTGGTCCATTCCACAAGACTTCATAACGCCACCGATTGTAACCTTCCTCCAACGCATCCTCTAGCAACTTCATCAATTGTTCTTTCAGTTCATCATCAAAAACATACTTACACTATTACACATATATGCAAATAATTAATTCCAACATATAACTAAAAATTTCACAACCTTAATTATTGATCCATCAACAATATACTTACTAATAGTTCATCCATCACAGCCTTCTTCACATTTCGGAGCACATCTTTCCAACAACGCCACTTAGCAATGGGACAATTATTTCCTATAGCTACAGCAATCGCATGAGCAAACCCAAAATGCTTCCTCAAATCATGTGGGTTAGCGTCGCACACACTCTCATCGTTGTTTTTATTCGCCATCTCAAAACGAACATAATTGTGAAGAATAAGGAAAATAGAATTGTGAAGAATAAGGATAGCAGAAGCGCCTATTTATAGCAAAGTTAGGATCTTTGTACGATGAAGGCTTTGTCGCACAAACATCTGTATTAAATGTAGTGCTAATTCCTCTTTGATTCACCTGATTCACCTGCCTTAAATGGTCAAAACTGATTGGAACTTGCGCGACGAAGCATTGGTCGCGCAAATGCCCCATTTTCATCGTGCAGGTATTTAGTACCAAATAAAATTACCCCGCGTTTTCTTGCTGACTTTAAGTGACGACAACAATTATTCGTCGCGCCAAGTATTCTTGCGTGATGAATATTTTCATTGTGCAAGGTTTTTATTTTTATTTTTTTATATAACTATCCTTTCTATTTTGTGCGACAAATGTTGTTTTCCGTCGCGCAAGTGCGTCTTGTGCGACGAATTATCGTTTGTTGCGTAAAATATCATCACGCTAGCTATTTTATCTACTAGTGAATGGAAGCTGATTTTTGGTTGGTTGTGTTAAGACAAAATCATGGATATAAACAGTCTTTTTTTTTTTCAATTTTCTTAAATTAATATGTGAAAATTCACATGCATACCAGTTCAAGTAAGTTATTGTGTTTGGTTCACAATTCTTAAGAATTGAGGGAATTTAATCCTTGATGTATTCTCTATCGATTTCTTTTTCTTTCTCTCGCAAACTTTGATATCGGCATGTGATTGTGAAGTGATGTTACATGTTAATTAGGATCCATGCAGCTAGCTGAGGCATAATTTCTCATTTCTATGTTTAATTACATTAACTGACACACTCATACCACATTCATAAATAACTACAAGGGCCTTTCAATTTTGTCACTAAAATTGTAATTAAAAATAGTCTTCACCCCTCTAGGACTTCAAAAGTTTGAGGTTGATTGGTTTATAAGGGACAATATAAAGCACACATATGTATATATGTAGTTGCATATATACGAATGACTTGAACATGTTGAGTGTTATTCTTCAGTTGTGCAGGCAGGAAGGTGCATGCCTCAGACATGGCCTTCTTTGAGCATTACAAGTGGGTCACTTGACCGAACTTGAACATTAGTGTCATCAATATCGTATTGGGTAATGTTAGTGGGATCAAATTTTTATACCAAATTTTGTAAACCAAATTATATGGATGTTGATAATTAGATTATTACTTAAGTGTTGATTAACATGTTTATTTCCTATTGGTAACACATCATTTGGTTAGCAAATTTGGTTTAACAATTTGGTCTCTCTAGCACTATCATTTGTATTTATTTTCCACAATTTTCTAACTTCATATCTGTTAAAATCTATAAAGAATCCTAATTGTAGTCGATGTTGTGAGAAGAATTGTTGATTACAGTAGCCAATAGGGATCCCTTGATTTTCTTTCTTTCCACTTATGACTCGTCATATTTTCCACTTGTATCCAGCTGGTATGCAACACCCTTTGGTACGTTTTGAATACGCTTCTTCATTTTACTTTATAGCCAAGAAACAATAATCTTTACATTTATACAGATTGGGGAAAACCACTTTTTATTTTCTTTGATTTTGTAGTATATACTTTATAATGCTTAGGAGGGTGCAATTATTAGTTACCTGACACATGCTGCAGCAACCATTTGGGTAACTTGGTGGGAAATGTGAGTTTTCTTTGGCCGCAAGCAATGTGGGTTGAATATGCCAATCCATAGAAAGTGAATAATATTTATTTGAAAAGAAGTGGTAAAGAGACTCTCTCAAAGAAAGATTTTTATAGATTCTTTTGCACTTCACATGTTAACGTCAATTCATGTGCCAATATTATAAAACATTATATAAAAAACATAATTAAGGTGTCAAAGAGTCCATGAAAAATCCTAATTTTAAGAAAGTTCTCACGTTCATTTCTCTTATTTGAATGTAAAGATGATTTTAGCTGGAATTAACAAGTGGTTTCCTTCATGCTCAAGTAATAGCCATTTTACTAGCCGTCTACATCAAAATTAAGGAATCAATAAGTCCATTCTAGCATCTACAAAAGGTTGAGAGTGCAAATGTGTTTTATCAACCACTTATATTTTGAAAGCATATTCTAAATATATTTACAAGGTTATTTGTGACACACCCCAACCTAGAATGTTAACTAGGAATCCGAATCGAGCTGTCCTAATCTACACCTAGAAGGTGACGAAATCATAAAGTGTAGTGATGTGGAAAATGTGAATAAATTTAAACCTAAAAGTGCCTAATTATAAGAGTACGTTGTGAGCGAGGATGAATCCATTTCATTCGTGATTACAGAGCATAAGTAAAGTACAGTAAAATAAGATAAGGATTATACCATCATAGGTAGCCACCTATACTGAGACCTGCCAAGGATCCTCGATGATATAAAAACTCAACTACTAAAACCTGGAAGGGTGAAAAACAGAAGGGTTAGTGGGCAAAAACAAAGCTTTTAGAAAACACATTTCTCTTTTCTGAAAGTAATAACCCCTCACTATAAAACCCGTATAGTTTTCAGAAAATAATACTACGTATATACATACGAATACCAATGCACAAGGCCAGTAAAAACTAAAGTATGCCATGCCATAACGTTTTCGTACTAAAAGATGTAAGCCAAGTGAAATCAATACAAAATAATATGCCAGTCGGAGTCACCTAATGTGACCTGTACGACTAGACCTATAGCTCGTCAATATATGCTAGCACACGAGTCAGAATCATCTATTGTGGTCTGTACTACAGGGCTGGGTGTAAATATGTATGCTCAAGTGCTACGATCACGTGAAGGCTATACGAATAATCGCGGGTCACCTACGAGTCGGAACCACCTATTGTGGTCTGTATGATAGGGCTATCACCAAACTTGGATCCAAGGTAAGTGTGCTATGTGGGAGGTAAACATCACGTGAAGGACCGTGCCCTAGCCTTGGGCGGGAGCACTAACATCGAGGTGCAGCAATGATGAGCTCTAAATGCATCTATGTATAACAATGTGCCATGCAACCAATACCATCACAATATACTCACCTGAAGCTTACCTGAGCCTCCGCAACATCAAACGATATAATTCACAATTTATAATAATGCAGTACTTAAAATGTAACTTATTTATGACATGGCAAGCAAAGCATGATTCCATTAAAACGTTTCTGGAAACTGTAAGTATATATATTTATACATAGAAAACAAAAGCCCACTCATCTGAGGTTCGCACTATAACTCTCTAACATGAATATAGAGGCATCTCGAACGATCGGCGCTTAGAACAAAAAATCAAATCACGTCTCAGAATTCTTATCAATAGAACACATAACTTACATAAAACACATCCCTAAGGACGTTCTAGAATGATTTGAGACTCATTGACCAAAAGTCAACCGTTGGTCAAAGATCGACGGTAGAGTCCACAACCCTACGTAACTTGATCGAGAAGATCCGCATCTCAGGTTTCTGATTTGTAACTTCCAAAGATTCACATTATGTTTCTAGAACAACATCCTAAAGTTTCAAAACGATTCAACGGTCGGATCTCCGCTAATTGCTAAAATTAAGTGGCGGCCGATGTTTTATTTTACGAGCTTACAAATCCAATTCGGGAAGATCCGTATGTCAGATTCCCGATCCATGAGTTCCTATTGTCCTCAAATATTACGTACTATAATGTATTAAAGTTTGGTGACGATCCAAAGGTCGGATCATCAATTCATGTAAGGATCAAGTGGCGATCTCAAACAAAACTGTGTTCAAACGATGAGATTTCATCAATCAGACTTCACATATAAAATTGGGGTATCAAATTTATCCTAGGAAGGTCAGGAGAGGTCTCGGCCCACCCGTCGCCGTACACGATGGTCGGCTATCCCGACTCGCTAGGAAAATCAACTATTTCTAAAAATTCTCAAACTTCACAAAAATGAAGATCTCAATGAGTAGAGAAAATTTTATACTTGTGACTAAGGCCAATTTGGCCGGGAAAAGCCTCAAATTGCCACGAACTCGCTGGAAACCCTTGAATTTGGGTGTTCTTAATTCGACTCCAAAACAACTTTGACGCCCTAACTAATGCATGGGCTTTGTTCCTATGGTTGAGGGAAGCTTTTTGGTGGTGGTGGTTGACAGGATTACCTTTGGATTTGAGGGATCGCCGCCTCGAAGCTCTTCGCACCCATCGGTGCATTTCTCCACAATCCCGAACCCAATCTCCTCGAATTTGGTGTGGAAATGGTAGAGGAAGGGCCGAGATGATAATTGGAGTAGTAGATCGGCTCAATTCGTCAGAGAAACTCATGGGTCACCACTGTGTCACAGGTCATGGGGAAACCAGTTCGGTTCCCCTGCTTCTCCTCTTCCTTCATTTTTCCTTCTTTCCTATTTTCCCATTGGTTCTCCTCCTTTTCTCCCTTTCCTCATCGGTTTGGTTCCTCCCTCCTTTCTCTCCTTTATCTTCCATCTCCACCACCCAACTTTTCTTTCCTTTTAATCTAGGCCACACACGTAGCTTTCTAGATTTTGCTCCAAAAATAATAAATTTACAATTTTACCCTTGACTTCATTCATTAATAACTCCTTCATTATAACTCCAAATTACATTCCGTTTGTGCCCACACGTTCATAGCGACGAGTACTTCGAAGGTACGCCAAGAAAATGGATCTTACATGACTTGACAAGGCGGTCAACAAAAGTCAATGCATTTGCCTCGAAGGGCATTTTTGAAATTTCACATTTTTAAATTATAAAAACTGTCATTTTTGGGGACGGGTCGAAACAATTTGCTACCTTTGTAATTTACTTTTTAAGTAAAACCATAGAAAATAAATACAAGGGTCTACCATTACAAAAATGCAAAACCTTCCTTTGCGTTATTTGATAACCATTTTGTTTATAAATTTCGGTTTTTTTTTTTTTTTTTTTTTTTTTTTTTGAAAACTATGAAATGAAAACTTATTTGATAATTAATTTCAATTTTCAGACTATAAATAAAAAATTGAAAATTACTTTTTTGGCTTTTCAAAATTTAGCCTTCAGTAGTTTTTAGCTGCCAAACAAGTTTTTTATTTATTTTTAATAAAAATACAAATTAATTTTTTCTTTTTTGAACAAATGATATTATCTACACTAAAGGATGGGGGAGTGGGCTATGCCTCACAATGGGTTAGTACTACGCTCTAGTATTATTCATCTTCACTTGTAAGTGAGAGATCTTAGTTTCGATTCTCGCTAAAAGTGAATTTGAACCAGATTTTTGTTAGCCCATTGTGATGATTAACCCACTCCCTCACCCTCTTAGAGTAAATAATATCATTTGTTAAAAGAAAAAAATATTTGGCTCTCATGATCCAAAAGGAAAAGAAAATTGATTGTTTTTAGGGCTCCGGTTAAACGAAGTCCCTTGGTACTCTCAATGCTACTATGTTTAATTAAAATGAGTGGGAGATTTGTGTTAAGTTTCACAATAAATCAACAATAATAATTGAGTATCAAATTTGTCATCTAAATAAGTCGAACTAAGATTTCTAAGTTACAAAGTAGGGAAAAATATCACTACATCATAGTGCTAGTGATTACACAGTTAATAGTATTTAAGTGTTAATTACTTTTTCGTGTGTTTGGCCCTTAATTATAATCTTTATCTTTTAAAATGTAACAAAAACAATCTCTAAAGTTACAAAGTATTTGCACTATTGGCTCTTCCGTCAAGCAGAACCTTTGCTTGTGTGACAAGTGAATCAACAGGTGTAATAGGAACAACAAACAACTCTTAACCAAGTGTTGACGGATGGTAACAACAAGACCACTCTATTACTTGGCAAACCGCAACTAATTGGTATTATAATGTAATTGGCTTTATAACTAAAATAGTCTCTGAGATTGTATAACTCCTCATTTAGTTTCTGAGATTAAAAATCGATAGAACTGGTTCCTGAGTTTGTCCACCACAACTATTTTGGTTATTCCGTGAAAAATCTTCGTTAAATAAGAAGAACAAGACAAAAATACCTCAATTTTTGTCAAATCATTATGGCCCTCTGTTTATTAAATTGAGAGTATTTTTTGATATTTTTGTCCTTATTTAATTAATAGAGAGTTTTCACGGAATGACTAAAATGATTGATGTACAAACATAAAAACAATTTCTATCGATTTCAAATTTACAGAATCAAAATTAGGAGTTATGTTAATCTTATGTACCACTTCTAATTTTTTACATGTTCTAAAGTGAAGGAACACATTGTACATGCCCTCAACCAAATAGGCATAAATATATAATCCATGAAGATTATATTCACATATCCCAAATTACTTCTCTCACATCCTTTTAATTTTTTAATTTTTTTAATTTTTTTATCGAGTGTTAGTGGTATGTAGAAAATATTAAAAAATAAAAAATATGTAAGTGAAGCAACTTGGGATGTGAGAATATAATATCTCTATAATCCATATTCCATACCCCGACTATTAATGTTCGAACTGTACAAGCACGAAGGCAGGAGCCGACAGCACAATAAAAACAGACCACCCTCAAATCTCAAGACTGTTCAGTTTCTTTTCTTTACTTTCCATGTCTTTCTCGTCTCTCCCATATTTATTGCTTGACCCCTCCACAGTGGAGGCTAACTCACTCCCTACAAATCTAACATTACACTCTCTCTACCCCCAGTACATACCAGGCCACCGCCCAGTACTACCGAGAAAAACAAATAACATTTTCACATGAAATTAACATGAAACAAAAAAGGAGCAAACAAACAATAATAATATATGCATCTTATTTACTGCTACCCTCAATGTGTCGTTTTACATTTGTGTTCTTATCCACCTATGTTTATCACCCATTACAATTTGTTTTCTTAAAATAAGCTATGATTATCGGTTGTGTATCCCTATTGTTGGACTCATCACATGACTTATTGATTAAGATTTTAGCTCTAATCGTATGTGTAATCACGTGTTAATCACTCATACACATAACATATCAGTTAGGCTACGTTTGGGTGAGAGATTTCTAAATCCTAAGGGGTTGAGGCAAGTTAATCATGAACATATTACAAAATGTTAGAAATGAAAAATTAGAAATGCACGCCACATGAGCATACAAAGGTTTTTTAGACTACAGGGATTTTTAATGATTACAAAGACCTATTGTGGGGTTGTTTGGTTACAGATTTAAATTTGGTGAGGGTGATGAATTTGTAGGGGATAAAAATATTAAATAGAAATATTATTTAATTTTTTAATATTTTATTAATGTTTTAGTCCAGTTGGACTAAGGAGTGGAACCCATCTTAAGTCACGTCAGTATTTAACAGAAAAATTAACAAAAAAACTGACGGAGGTCTGACATTGACACAAATTCATAAGATGAGGTATGACATTGTCAATTTTAAAAAATGAGGTATGAAAGCGTCGTGACACCAATAATTGAGGTAGTTTTTTGTACTTTACCCAAATAATAACATCTAAGATTGAGGCCTAAAGCCTCACACGCCCACGATGAATGGGGAGGGGGCTTTGGCCGAAGAATCTCTGATGTCAAAGTTATAATTAATACAAAAATGTGTTTAGGAGTTTGTGGGTAGCAAATGACTTTGCTTTTTAGTGGGATAATAGAGCTATTTATAGGGGAGTTGCCGTCCCTATTTGGAGAATAGTGGCCGGCCATATATGGTGTAATTGGGTGAATAATTGCAAGATATTATGTGAAATAATATCTTGCAATTAACATGACAATTAATCCTAAATTAAATAAGAAATTTGGGAGTTACCTTTTGAATAAGGATTGATGAGGAGTGATGAAAGAGATTTGAATAAATACCATTTTAATCACCTTTGACTTTTCCTTGATTAAGCCGTTATTATCCATTGCATGCGCATGAGAATTCCAATGTGTCTTGAGGGTAATTTTGTCCTTTTAATCCAAAATTTTATGTGTTACCTTTATAATTTTCTTAATTATTTTTTGCCCCACAAATTTCATGCAAAACTTAACAGTTGACTTTTTAAATCAGGATAATTAACATGAAAGAAAAACTGGAATAAAATGAAGTAAAAGATCATAAAAAAATTGGAATGAAAACACAGCAGTAAGCATGCATCATGGACCATGGTTCCAATGCAAACCAGACCAAAGAGTAGAAGAGTATTGGTTGAGTAACATGGAGCGTTGGCAGAAACTTGACTTTGAAAGTTTTCATTTCATCATCACATTTATTAGATTTAGACTGAATAGAGACTCTGCACTACTTTTACCAATTTTGACTTCTCTCTGATTCTCCTCTGCTTCCTCAAAACCACAACCAAACAACAGATATATATGGAAATTGATTCAGTTACATTTTACAGTGGGACTTTATATGCTAAAATATATATTATTCTACTAGTAATTATGTAAATGGAAATTATAAGTAGTGGAAAAGATGTAGGACTGATTTAGTGCATTTCAGATCAGTGAATTCCTGCATGAATTGTGATTCTGGCACGAATAGCGTTTTGTACGACCTCAGAAATCTTTCTTTAAATGGAATGATAAGTTTGATTCATGTCATCGTTTTTTACTACTTAAGACGAATTTCAAGCGTTAGAGATCGTTCAATGGGGTCTAAAATAGATTTTAATTATTTTGGGTATTATGTACTTTCCGGTTTTATTTCCTTGTGTTGTTGGAGTTTTGTGAAACTATTTAAACAATTGTATTTCAATTATCTTTTCATTCTATTATCAATAAAATTGAGAATTTTTTTTCACAATTTTTAGATATTCCAGAACTTTATCCAAGCGATGCAAATAGTTTCAATCTTTCATTCCTATATATCTCTGATGAGCTAGATAGTTTTTTGCACACCTTTGGAGGGGACTCGAGTGATGGGTTTTAAGATTCTGGTCCCAACCTTTTTGACCTTGAGTTAATTGAAATTTTGGGATTTCGATCCTCTCCAGATCCCCTCCCTGGGGATCCGGGGATAAAGGCGCAAAGACCGTTCATCAAAGATCGTACGGCCATAACTAAATATTTTTTACGCAAAACGAGATTGCTTTACTTTTAAAAAATATAAAAAGTATTTAATTGTGGCCGCATGATTTTTGATGAACGGTCCTTGTACCTTGATCCCCGGGATCCCCAAGGAGGGAATCCGGAGAGGATCCAAATCCGAAATTTTGTTCCTTTTTTACTAGTTTCTCTTTTATTCTTTTCAATTAAAATTAAATAAAATATACCAAATAAGTAAGATATTATTATACGCAATTAGTATTATGGTCTAATAATATTTCTCTTCATTTGTAAGTGAGAGGTTTTAGATTTGATTCTCATCAAAAGGGAATTGAAACCATATTATTGTTAGTCTATTGTGTGTCTAGGTTACCATTTTCTTTTAATATAGATAATATCGCTTGTTAAAAAAAAAAAAAAAAAAAGAATTTTAACGAAAAGCTCTGGTACTATTTACTTTAACGAAAAACCACATTTTTACACTAAAAAGTCAATCCTAGTATTATTCAATTTACCCTTTATTTTGTCCTTATCGTTAAAATTCAAAATTTTCAAACTTTTTTCATTAATTTTCCTAAAAAAATATTGATTACAATATTGAGATACCATATTAAGAAAAGTGAAAATTGACCAAATAGAGAGTTGAATTCTACGTTCTTATTATGACTTGTGAGGATAGAGTTCTCTGCGTCAAGTTGCTATCTTTACATGCATTGCCAATATAAAACCTAACTAGCCTTCATGTACGTGCTCACGCGTATGCAGAAGATATTTTTTGAATCACGGCGTGCTATGCACGACTTACACGTTTTAAATGTATTTATATGCGTGAATTGACAAAAGGAAAGTCAAATATTTAAAGTAAATGCATAATCTTAGATCATGCTAAAAAAAACCCCTCACAAGCCAATTAAAATAGCTGAATTCACATAATAAAATCGGTCTCTCAATTTTCATCTATATTCTATTGAATTTAAATTAAGAATAGAGAAAATAATAGTTAATAAACAACTAATTGAATCACATTATTGCTAGCCTATTATAAGGCTAAGCACACCACCTCCCCCTTAGTCTAGATAATATTGTTTGTTTAAAAAAAAAAAAAAATCATTTGACAACTAATTTAATCACATTATTATGTGCATGCGAAAGACCTTTTTCTTATAACTAGCATTACATGTCACATCCCGGCCCGGGGCGGATCACTTCCCGAACCCGCTCCACCACCGTAGCACGATATTGTCCGCTTTGGGCTTACCATTCCCTCACGGTTTTATTTTTGGGAACTCACGAGCAACTTCCCAGTGGGTCACCCATCATGGGATTGCTCTAGCCCCTTTCTCGCTTAACTTCAAAGTTCCGATGGAACCCAAAGCCAGTGAGCTCCCAAAATGCCTCGTGCTAGGTAGGGATAGGAATATACATATAAGGATCACTCCCCTGGGCGATGTGGGATGTCACAATTCACCCCCCTTAGTGGCCCGACGTCCTCGTCGGCACATTTCTGGCCAGGGATTGGCTCTGATACCAATTTGTCACATCCCAGCCCGAGGCAGATCACTTCCCGGGCCCGCTCCACCACCGTAGCACGATATTGTCCGCTTTGGGCTTACCATTCCCTCACGGTTTTGTTTTTGGGAACTCACGAGCAACTTCCCAGTGGGTCACCCATCATGGGATTGCTCTAGCCCCCTTCTCGCTTAACTTCGAAGTTCCGATGGAACCCGAAGCCAATGAGCTCCCAAAAGGCCTCGTGCTAGGTAGGGATAGGAATATACATATAAGGATCACTCCCCTGGGCGATGTGGGATGTCACATTACACACCTCTTAAGATGTTTTGAACGTGTTTAAAAATAAAGAAAATAATATTTAATGAACAAATGATTGAATCATATTATTGCTAGCCTATTGTGAGGATTGTGAGGTACTAATTAAAAAAAATGTACAAAAAGAATTAATTATTAAAATAACATTATTAAAATGACGAAAATACCACTGTATTATTTGGTGCATTATTTTGGGTTGCTTTTGAAATTTTTTTTTTTGGGACATTTTTATCCAAAACTTTTTTGGTGAAGCCTACCCCAAAAAAAGTTGTTAGTTATACATATAAAGATTATTACGTACGATCGCGTATTGATCTTTTAAACCCATGCAATTATTCATGGGAGAAAACTATGCAAATCACTTAGTTAATTTCTTCTTCTCCTTCCACTTTCTCAAGTTTTCTATCCGACTAAACGAAGAACAAAACGATTTGAAGTTCTTATATGTTAACTAATCTTCCTAACAAGATACCAAGATGATGCATTTTCCTCTATATTATTTTCGTTTTAGACTATTTTTAAAGGAAATATCAAATTATAATAGTCAAATTAAAATTGATGGCTAATGTGACAATATTCAGTTGTTGGGGTACTTTTAGGTCAAGCTAGACTTGGGCTTTGAGAACGTCCTCATGTCTCCCTTGGTGAAGATTTGTACCAAGTCTCGAGACATCTCAAAAGAGTTAGCCTGTCTTAGGAAATACCCCGGTAACATCAACGGCTCGAATATAACATGATTAATCAAGATAATGGCTTACTCAAGTGGAACGTCGTGTGGAAGCTAGAAGGTTATCATTTTAACATGAGAGAGAAGGAATTTGCATGGTTGGATGGCATTCTTGGCTAGTTAATTTGGGCTTTCCTAGGGTGATGCTTGAGGCTTGAAGTATGCTTCTGGGCTAAATGGAATTCTCTAGGCTTGTTTCCTGGGTGGTTTTCTCTCCCTGTGTTTCTTCTATCTCTCTTTGTGTTACCTTCTGTGTGTTCTCCCCCCCCTCCAATATGTAATGGTTTCTCCCTCCTTATGTAAGTGAAGGGTTCATCTCTAGGTTTCAATGGAATCTCCCTTTGTGGCTTGGTCTTCCCCTCCTTTCTCCCTTGCACTACTATTATTCCCGTTTTGGAGTAAGGTAGTTGCACTGTTGAAACCTGCAATTTGCTTCTTCTCGAGTAGCGGCCTTCTGTAGACTCTACTTCTGGTAACGTGCTTCACGGCTTTTGCTCATTGGTTGTCTGTGTAAGCTGGGAAAGGAAAGTCAACATTTAATGCCTGACTTGCTAGGCTTAGTATACATTAAATGCAGGAATCTAGTTTAGTTCTAACTAAGGGGGTTGGCTTGCTAGGGAAAGAGGTAAACTAGGCTAGTTCTCTCTCAATGATGCCTGCATGAAATGCAAAGGGTATGGGCTTGGATCTTTGGGCCCCCAAGTAGCCCAAAGTCTTCCATGACCCCGATTCCACGTAAGCCCAATAACCTTCTGTAACCATATCACTATAATCCACTTGATAAGCCCCAAATATGTGACTTGGGCTTATCATGAATAATGACTAGCATGAGGAAGCATGGCATGATGAATAAGCATGAGCATGGCGTGATATCCGGTTTAATCACCATGGCATGGCTTGTTTGTTAATATATTCCTCGTCGATCTCGTGCCTTGACATGTGATTGGGCTTGAATGTAGGTTTTGCATGATGATTAGCTTTTGAGACTTGGTTGGATTAGTGTGTGACATTTTTGGGCCCCAACAGAAGTCTTATGTCAAATTTAATACTTCTCCAACCAAGTTGTCAAATGTTATTTACTTATTAAAATAGTGCTTTAAATGGTTGTAATTATTACAAAAAATGTTGAAACAAAATTTTAATTGGTTGGAATGTTAGTGAAATAAATGACTCACCATTAAAATTAATCAAAAATAAATTTGACATTGATGTTAAATTTGACTCCTAATCACGAAGTCTTTTAATTTAGTCAGCAAATAACACTTTAGTTAAAAAGATTTTTTATATTAAATATGTGCAATATCTCAAATTAAATTATTATTTTAACATCTCCCTTGGTACTTTAACATCCTTTAAATTTTTTAGCTCCACCCAATCTGTCAAATTAAATTATTATTTTAATACATTATTTTCTTTTCTTTATTTCTATTTTATATTTTAAAGAAACATTATATTTTTTTTCTATGAAATTAATAGAAAAAAAATAGTAGTTTGAAGCAAAAGGAACACCTGCAAAAATAACAGTGATATTGCCTTTTGCATATTTCACCAGAGCAAATACTGTTCGAGCTAGATTCGTTCCTCACACAACTCCCCTAGATCTTGCCTGTCGGGCAAGGTTTGCTGCTTGGTGTACTGCAATATGAGTTTGTTATTAGTTTGAATGATGCCTTTGTGGGGCTTTTTTAGGCATTGAGGCTCACAAGCAAAACTAATATGGGTCTGAGCATGCCACCGTTATCTTTGTATAACAGATTGTTCTTTTTTGGTTATTAAATGGGTTGATTACTTGCGCCACAAGTTATTTAGACTTCTTAGTTCAATTGGATTGTTTACAGATAGGTTACATCGAGAGGGAGTTTACTATGGTCAGCGCAGTGTTTGTATAAAGTTCTTTTTCTTGCCTTGTAAACAAGGACTTTTACTCATACTAGCATATGTCCAATTAAAGGGAGTTCAAGGCCCTTCCAGTTATTTCTTTGGTTATGGTTAACACTGAAGCAGTAAGGTTAATTAGTTCAGCAAGATTAATCATGGATGAAACTTTGAACAAAAAGCAGTCGAAAATGATATAGGATACAATGAAAGATGCATAAAACAACAGATCTACTTTATGTAAGTATAAACAAAAGAGACTCGAGCAAGATCATAACCTTTGTCAAGCAATGTTCGTCTTCTTGCAACCACTTCTCTTTGTGTTTTACAAGGGTTGTAATCTTTGGAGAATGAAAATATAAATAGGGTTTACTAAAGGAATTTGATACTACAATACAGGGGAAAGGTAGCAGAGCTTCAAAAACTTGACAAAAGATGGCTTTCTATGTTGGACATGCGACTAAAGGGTAAAGTTTGAACAAACTAAAGCTTTCTGGTTTCTTGACTGTTGGAGTGCAAAGTTGAATGTCTTTTGATTGATTGGTTAAGTATCCTTCTTCCTTGTATCATTTGTTGCTTTTATAGACTTTCTAGCCTGACTGTCCATGCCTTCCCTTTTTGGTGATGGCCTCTAGAGTATGGTGAGTCACCGTTTATTTACCTATACATGCCCTTGAAAAGTACTTTTTGTTGGGGGTGAGCTACCCTCTGTATGTCATTTCTCATATAGGCTTACTGCCTATTTCTTGACTAGAAATGATTTTCAATTCTTTCTGGATTGCCAACTGTCCGAGCCCAATCCTCCTTCTACTTTTTGCTTTCTTGGGCCTCTAATCACACTAAACCCAACATTAAATATCCACTCAAACAAATACTCTCTGAGTTTTTTGTGTGAGATCAAATTCCCAATTGGATTCTAGGTCACGCTCTAGTTGCACTCTATAAAATTCGCCTCCATCGCTACTGATGTTGCTTCTACCTGGATACTCTTTGAGTTTTTGTATGATATCGAGTTCCCAATTGGATTTTAGGTCACGCTCTGCCTGAACTCTATGAAATCCACCTCCACCATCACCGTTATTGCTTCCACCTGGTTCGTCTCTGGTGTTAGTCATCTTTTGTGAGTTGGATTGGGCATTCGTGCATTATGGAGGTGCTGGATTCACATTTGGTAGAGACTAGTGTTTTTTTTTTTTTTTTTTTTTTTTCAGTTTTGAGGTTTTCCGAAAGTGATGAATTTTAGTCGAAATTGTTCCACAGAGTGTGATAGATGGAAAATCAAGATTTTCTTTGTGATTGCAAATTGTGAGCTTGGTTTTGGTTCGGCAAAAAGATGGATAGAGCAGGAGAGGGCAAAAATTTTAATAAAAATAATTATTAATTATTAAAAAATAATTTGAAGCTGCTGTCAAATTTTACAACAACCCATTATGTTCTTTCTATGTCATGCCACATAGGATTTGACATTACAATGCTGTTTTTTACTGTTATTGATGATGTGGACCTTTGGACATTTCATTTGGAGGGAATAGGATCCTCTCCTGATCTTCTTTGTGAGGATTCGGATGATTAATCAATCATGTCCGTTCATCGTACATCGTGGGGTTAGAAATCATTAAATTTAAAATTTAAAATTGAATACAAATAGTACCTAATCAAAACTGACCACATGATGTACGATGAACAAATACGATTAATTGATCTCCAAATCCTCACAAAAAGAATTCGGAGATGATCGTTGTCCTATTTGGAGATGCTCTTAGGCATCAATTTGCATTAAGACGCCTAGAGGGTTTGTTTTTTTGTTTTTACATTTCTTATAAATTGAGAAAAAAAATATAGAGGTAAATGCAAATCCAGGAGTTATATCATGCATGTCCGTACTCTGCAGACTGCATGTCAATGTCTTTGACATTAATGCCGACCAAGTCCTCTCTCTCTAAAATAAATGGATCACACTGTCTTTCTGTGTGAGAATCCAACATAAATGCTTTCACCATCATCTTCCCTGCATTTGGCTTTTCTCTCTTTCCAGTTGAGTGTATTTGCAAACCTCAAAGGGAGAAATCCCACCATTAAATTCTGCTGCTTAATTTCACTGTCTGGGGCCAATGTCTCTCACTATCAATGATCATCTATCTCTCTCTCTCCACCAAACGCCAAGAATTTAATGCGAAGACAGCTTGGAGCTCGCTGAGCTTGTAATTTCCCTTGCCTTTCAGACAACCCACATCCATAATTCTATAAATTTTTATTAGAACATCACTTTTCCCCTTCTCCTTCTCCAGATAGAGACCAAACCCCTCCAGCATTAACTGTCTCTCTCTCTCTCACATCAAAGATCAAGTCTTTTGTGGGGGCTTTAAATTCGGTTTTTCTTATTCTTGGGACCTTTATTGTTGGTGTTTGGTGAGTGGCGCACTGGTGGCGGTGGTGGTTGGTGGTTGTTTCTCTCTCTACCCCCCTCTCTCTCTTGTTGGGAATTAAAAGGGTGTGAGAGATATGGGAAGGACTCCATGTTGTGACAACAAGAAGGACTTGAAGAAAGGGCCATGGTCGCCTGAGGAAGATGAGCTTCTTCTGAACTACATCAGCAAGAACCATGGCCACGGAAGCTGGCGTTCTCTTCCCAAGCTTGCAGGTTCATTTGGGTTTTTCTTACTTTTCTTCTAAATTTTAAACCAAAACCAAATGATATGGAGTTTACAACCAAAAAAAAAAAATGATATGGTTAATGATAATTAAATTATCAAATGTTGATTAATGTAATTATTTTTTCAGTAAAACACTATTTGATTTGTAAATTTTGTTTAAGAAAATTTTCTTCTTAACGTTTTCCTTTTAAAAAATATACTGCCTTTTGAGCGCAAAGTTTCTTGCCTTTTTGAAACCCAAAAGCCAAAAGTTGGTTTTGTTTGATTTTGTTGCTTTCTCAAGTCAAAGAAACGTGATTTTGTTTTCGTGTGAAGCAAATAGTGCCTCTCTTTTCTTCCTATATAATCTCTACCGAGCCAGATAGTTTATTTGTTCAGCTTTAGAGGGACTGTGAGTGATGGGTTCTAAGATTCTGGTCCCAACCCTTTTCGCCTCTTGAGCTAATTGAAATTTTGTTCCTCCTTGATAAGTTGGTAGCATCTGTAATAAAAAAATTTCTTACTTTTATCCATGTTCTTTTCTTCTTTTCCTCATGAGTTAAAATTGTGCTTATTTTCCTCTTACATGCTGAATCTGAACATTTCCCCCCTTTTTAACACTATTGAGAAAAAAAAATACAGATATAATCCTTCTAAAAGGAGAGAAAAATGTCTAGTGGTTTTGAAGCATGCCACTGCTAATATTTTATATGGTTTGCAGAAAAAAAAAGTGTATTATAATGCTAATTTTTCTTGGATATTATGCTTTAAACATCCTAGGAAGTGGGAAAATTCATGTTACCCAATCCACCGTGGTTTTCTTTTTTCAATAGGTCTTCAACGCTGTGGGAAGAGCTGCCGGCTAAGGTGGATAAATTATCTCAGGCCGGAAATCAAACGAGGCCCCTTCAACAAGGACGAAGAGCAACTCATCATACAGCTTCATGGCATGCTCGGAAACAGGTGGTATATTGTGCTTCTCTGCTTCCTTTTTAGCCGTGAGACACTGTTTTCGGAGATTTAAAACTGATTTACTCTTTATTAACTGTGTTGAACCACACGGGACATTAAGTCCACAAAGAAAATCAAACCTGCGTTACTTCTGTAAACAGATGAAAATGTCTTATATGCAGTTAATCTGTTGTAGAAACTTTGTCCTGTTTCTAACTCTTTTTTCACTTGTATCGAACAATTTTCAGGTGGGCTACTATAGCTTCTCAGTTGCCTGGAAGAACTGACAATGAGATCAAGAACTTATGGAACACGCACCTGAGGAAGCGCCTTATCGCCATGGGGATTGATCCACAGACACATGAGCTTCTTGCCTCTAACTGCTTAAATCACAACGCATCTGCTTCCGCGGCCACCCGTCACATGGCACAATGGGAGAGTGCCAGGCTTGAAGCTGAGGCTAGGCTTTCCAGGGAGTCATCACTCTTCAGCCATGCTCCAGAGAAATCTGAGTCTGACCATTTTCTGCGCTTGTGGAACTCCAATGTTGGAAAATCATTCAGAAAGCTTACGTCGGATAAATTTGTGTGCCAAAGTCCCATTTCACAGGCATCTTCGTCGACCAAATGTGGATTGCTGCCAGCCGTGACAGCAGAAGTTGGCAACAACTTAACAGAGTCACCAACCATGGCAGGCAATCAAAATGAAGATTTGGCATACAGACCTTTCTTGATCAACACTGAAGATGTAGAATATAAACCCTTCCAGTTCAACACTGAAGAGGAAGGGTACAAACTCTTCCAGTCCAACACCGAAGCGGGGGAATTCAAGATCTGCCAGTCTAACACTGAAGACAGGATGGCGGGATCTGTCTCCTCGTGCTCAAATGATTTGGAGAACTCATCGGATACTGCACTACAGCTGCTCCTGAATTACCCAATTAACGATGACATGAGCTTCTTAGAAAACAATGCGGATGACTACGCAACAACCCCTGCGAGGTTGGCGCCCAATTCTTTCATTTGCCCCCTCTGAATCAGGCGTCGAAACTTCTTTGTATTCGAATCTGCTGCTCGAATTTTTGGTGGTGGTTTTGTATAAGCCGTCGATTTAGTTAGAGAGCTAAGATGAAGGGTCCTGTGCTAATTTTTGGCTTACAGTTAGCGGCAGTGCTGTTACCACTTAGTAGGGTTTCCACAACAAACCTAGTTTGTTCAGGATCCAGTATATATAGTACATAGAGATTCCTCAGTCGTTTGAGACATAAATTAACTAGTTAAATCTTGCTTACTTCGTCTCTAATGGCATATGTAATTTAGATGCTAATATGCACTGCGTTCCATGTTTTTTTGGTTATTCTGTAATCTGCAACATCATCATACCATTCAATGGTCTAAGAGCACACCTAGAGCTCGAGAAAAACTTGCCTACACTCGTGTCTCTTGCACATAAGCTCACTTGCCACTCGCAACGTAGAGCATATGTGAGACTCGTTCCCATTGCCTACGCGGACATGTGAGAGATTCATTGCATGAAAAGATGTAAGCAAGTATTTTCTCCATGTACTCAGCTTTAAATTCTTTGATTCCTTTTATAAGCTTGTTATTTCTCACTTGGTGTTTGGCCAACTAATATTCTGACCTGGTTTGTTATATGTGTTCCGCCTGATTCTGAGTTTGGATCCACTAGCAACTTAGTGTAAACTGCAGAATCCAGTGGTTAAGTTTTAAGAAAAACACAGTTGAATGTAAATCTTCCGACTTACCGCACAAGAAAATTGTAGATCCATCAGAGCTGCCTGCCAAGAGTTAGTACAAAGATCTTATATAACAGAAAGAAATCCGTAAACAATCAGCAGCATTGCCGAGAGTGAAACAAAGATCTTATAAAACATGAAGAAAATACAAGGTAAGAACATGAAAGATAAATAGTGTAGAATTATCCCATTACTAGAAAAAGCTTTCTCAAACAAATAACAAACTTGGAATTCACAAGTCAAATAGACTTCCTATACACACACAGACGAGTAAGAACAGTTGCTAATTTTGTATCGGTTTTCATATAATTTAAAGAACACAATGAAGAAATCAACTCGAACCCCAAAATGCAAAAAGAGCAAACTAGAAAGATATACACATGACAAAACCCAGAAGTTACATAGATTGTTTTCAAACCGGCTCAAAGCACTACTTCAAAAGCAACCGAGGAACTTCTTTGGAATGCTTCCGGTTGCACGGTACTTAGCAGCGGTCTCTTCAGCCTTGAGAAGTTCTTCCCCTTTCTGGGCTAAAACCATTGCTCTCTTTTCATCTGCTTGTTTCTGAAGTAAGGCAACTTTGTTTTTCATTTTTTCTGCATACTGTGCCTTTTTCTTCTCCAATTGTTCCTGAATACCAATTGACCATTGACATTGGTAAAGTTGAATTAAACTGAAATGCCTTGTTTCATGGAGTAAAGAGAATGTGCTTCTTGCTCATTTTTTTTTTTAAAACTACGGGGAGCGGGATCCGAACTTGCAAAACAGAACTTAATTTTAAGTGTGTATAATTTTCAGGTTAAGAAATTGTCCTCAGGAAATCAATAAAAATAGCAAACCATCCCACGTTCCAGCATTCTAATCAAGAAATAATATTAAAAATGGGGTGTTGGATGGACCATAAAATCCAACATTCCACGGATATACCCAGAACAAAGTGCAAAAACAAATGGTCTACCTCGATGCTTCTGAGTTTGGCTTCCACAGCTGCTTTCCTGCTGCTTTCCCATGCAGTAACATCAGAAAGCTTCTTTTGGGCCCTGTATTCACAGTTTTATAAGCCACTGGAAGAAAAGGATCGCCCACAAAACAACATCATACTTATCACAAGATGCAGCTCTTCTTTTGAAGAAGCATTGACACAATGTTTTGTCTTTTTTTGAAAACACGATAGTATCTATGCTAAGAGGGTGAGGGAGTGGGCTAAGCCTTACGATAGGCTTGTCATAATAATGTGGTTCAACTTCGTCTTTGGCGAGAATCGAACTTAAGACCTTTCAACTTCGTCTTTGGCGAGAATCAAATCTAATACCTCTCACTTACCAATGAAGAGATATACCACTAAATCATATGAGTAAGTGGCCCAATGTCTTTATATACAAAAAAAATAAAGAATTCACTTCCCGTCTTTTCCAAGGCGATATTCTATTCTAAACTACTCTAATTTAGAAGAATTCAAACTTTGGTGCCAGCGGCAGACACAACCCTAGACTAACAAGCGACTGCAAGAATTTATTTCCGGTTAACTAGACAGTTTTTATTTATTTTCCTCAAATTAATTAGTACAATTCAACCATATTCTATATCCAATTATCCCACTTGACTCATAGGAATCCAAAATCATGGCATACATATTTTGTGGGTAGAAAGCCATTAACGCATATAAAAAAAAATCATTAACAAAAACAGCAGTGATATCCGACGTCTATTTTTATTTCTCACACGCCTTCTAAAGGTGAGTGAGAAATTAACGCTTACTTGTTCTCTGCCTTAGACTTTTCACTTTCTTCCCATGCCCTGATAAAAGACATACTCTTTTCTTTCTCCAGTCCTGCAAGTGCTATATCTGAAATTTAAAACAAATTGACATGAAATTTTAGTTGTGACAATCAGCGTTATTAATTCAAGTGTTATAATAAAGTTGAGGACATAATCAAACTTCAGATGGAACATCATTTCACAAATTCAAATTAACATCAATTACTCACCTCTGTCAATTGATCCTCCTGATGCCTTTTTCACCAGAGTTTCCGGAACCTCTGTTAAAAAAGTAAAAACATTTCACCACAAATGCACTACAAAAGTTTTTACCTTTTTACTGTTCACTGCTTTAACTAAGGAGAGAAACGCAGAGACTTCACTTACTGTTAACTACGGCGAGAGCCTTGACATCATCACCGCCCTTAACATCCACATCACTCGGCGGGACCACAGCCGCCTTCTCCGCAACCGCGACGTCGCTAGGGGCCGAAGCCAGCGGAGGCTCAACCGCTAGACGCGGCTCCACCGGCAGAGACGGTTCTGCCTCCTCCTTCTTCAGCTGCTCCTCCATCGTTCCTCCCATTATTTCTTCTGAAAAAAAATGTTTAACGGATAACACTCAAGAGTTCACAATCGCAATACGCAACATCACGTCGAGCGGTGTCCACCATTTATATAAGTGAGCTAGAGACTAGAGGGCTCATTGGATACGAGTATTATTAGCCGTTGATTTAGTAGACAGTTGGATCCGATTGTGAGTGTGCGTTTTGTGTAAATGGATTAGTTCGTGCCGACGGGTAGATTAACTGACACGGAGATGCCACGTATGCGCTGTTGAGATATGATCATGTCGGCAAAGGCCGGGGAGAGGAACCGACAACGTTTTGGGTCGGGTTGTCCGTTTCTTTTTCCTTTTTCCAACTTTTACCTTAGTCAATTTCCATAATTTCGTACTTTTCCAAATTTCCCAAAATTCGTTTAGTAATTACAACGGTTCATGAAAACTCAAACGCCACTAGATTTTGAAAAGATTTCCAACCCTAACCAAAATGGTGCCCAAGGTTCTAAAAAATGATAGGTGTAAGTCGAGCAACAGACCAGAGTCTAGCGTTTAGGCGGTTGGGCAGGGCTTAACCGGAGAATTAGGCAGATTTAAGTAAATTTATTATATATTGTATAAATAAGTATCTATTTATACTTGAAAAACACACATAATTATATTAAGATACATAAATTGCAAAAAGTATGACATATAAATTATAAAGTATTAGAACTTGTTGAAAACATGGGGAATAAGTATGTAATGAGTGTTTATCCATGAATTCAACAAATCTCTTACATTTTATTGAAAAAAATTAAAATGCAAAATGAAAGTTATCGATTTTCTATCTAAGTCAGAATCGTGACATAAGCGGGTTAGGCATAGCCTAAGTAAGTGTACGCTCACTTTTTTTAATTTTCAAACGCCTAGAGACTAATTGGGCTAGTGGCTAGCCGGAATTTTTCAAACAATGGTGATGAGGTCTTGAGTATAACTTAAAATCACAGTTAGCAATGAGTAATTATTTTGTATCATACAACTCATTCTTAGAAAATTATGTATCTTAAGCTAAAGAAGATGTCAAAATGTCCAAATAAGCAATAATGATAAAAAAAAAAAAAAAAAAAAAAAACAACATCAATATTTTTCAAACTGAAAAGCCAATTCTGATGTGGCATGACATGGAATGGCATCTCTCCCCTTGCCGCCAAATTTGACAGCAACTTTATTTTTTTTAATTAATTATTAAATACTTTTTATTGGTTTAAAGTCTTGCCTTTTAATTTCTTTTCATTACCAATGCAATGTTTAAATATTTTTATACCTTTTAGTTCATTTTCTTTCATTAGCAATGCAAAGAAAATAAATATGAAATTTTATATTATGTTTAAAATTTGACATATCGGGTGAAGAGCAAAACTTTAAAAAATGTCAAAATACCACATATCTGTCAAATTTAAATTTATGTTTAAAATTTAACATCTCCCAAATTGTTTAAATAGACCAATAAACAAAGCCAAAGGCATTCAAAGTTCACATCCCCATAAACGATGCCTCGAAATGTGGTGTGAGCTCTTTTTTATGGAAAAGGATCCTCATCGGACCCTTTTCCTAGGAATCCTAGGGATTCCGCGATCGTGATTGTTCATCGTACATCGTGCGGTAAAAAATTATTTCAAAATTTAAAATTAAATATAAATAGTATCTAACGAAAACTGACCGCACGATGTACCATGAACAATCACAATTATGGGATTCCTAAGAAAAGAATCCGGCAAGGATCCTTTTCCCTTTTTCATATCTTGTATGGGAGAAAATTGAACTTAATACATTTTTCAACTTAGGAAGAAAAAACCAGTAGAACAAATACTTATTAGTATTGTATATTTGCTTGTTCATGTTAGATGTTACTATTATAAAAAATTCAGGCTTAAGATAAAACCAATTTTTATGCATTCAATACGATCGAATTGTTAACCAATCCTAATTTAGCTCTCTACAGTTTTGTGAAACTACATGTACTAAGTCGAAGAGCAATAATCTTTTTTTTCTTGGTACAACAGTATTGGTTTTAAATTACAATTGTTGGTAACGGATCACTCAAAACACCAACTAACTTTCAAGACGGAAGTTATCCTATTGATGCTGTATTCACGCCTGTTCGATTGAGTGCATGTGATACGTTCTCTCTCTTCTTCTTCTCTGTTCTGCTACTTTCTCTTCTTATGTTCTGCTATTAACTAGGTATGTATGAAGAAAGGTATATATAATTTGTCATAATCTAGATAGGGAGTTTAATAGAAGTCCTTCCATTTCGTCTGTAATTGTAATTGTAATTGTGAATTAAATATTGAATGAATTTAAATCATGAGAAAAAAGAAAGTATGGTCCATGGCTGTTCAAATTTTGCCGAAATTTCATAGAAAACAAAATTATACTGAACAATAATAGGCCATGGGAAATTGCAATTTATAGAAAATTCTGATGAGAATAAGACGTTATCGGAAGAGATGAAATCTGGACAGATATTTTGGGGGAGGGGGACTTGGTAAGAAAGGAAAAGTATGCTCTCCGCATTCACTTTGCAAGGATTCTCATATTTTAATCGTTCATTGTACATCTTGAGATCAATTTTCGTCAGATATTATTTGTGTTTAATTTTAAATAAAAAAAGTCATATAATTTCTGACTGCATAATACACGATGGAATAACTAAGATGTAGGTCTGGATGAGATTTAATTCCAATAAGAAAATAGTGGGGACGGTTGGGTCGGGTATGATGGCAATCCTCTTCTTCATATTGAGAATAAATTTTACATTGATGAGAGGAAAAATTTTGCATGGACTTATAAGTAAGTTGGATTATTCCCTATATTGCTAATTTTTATGATGGAACCCAACTTTCCTCATAGTATCAGAGCAAGTTGTCCCACGTGTGAAGTCGAACGGCCATACGCGCTCTACGTGACCTCGTTTTGTTGTTCGCTTGTTAAGCTTAAAAATTGACGTGTTGATAATAAATCTCACATTGATAGAATGAGGGTACTTGCATAAGCTTATAAGTAAGTTGGCTACTCTCCATATTGCCAATTGGTTTTACGGTGGAACTTCAAACTTACTTATAAACTCATGCAATGATCTCTTCTCCCATTAATATGAAATTCATTCTCAATATGCCTCATCACATGTAGCGAATTTTTAAATCTAACACATAAACAACACTTCGGACGACAGCGTTGATGACTTGGTGAGTTAAAGGTTGCGACAACCAAATACCTTTCATACCTAACAATTCTATCAAAACCCCCAAACCGGTCCCCGTCTCGGTTAGAGCTCTCCACCCTCTCCATCCTGTCCTTCCCCGCTCTGCACAAACCAAATATTTTCACCTTACTACAACCCATGAATTCAGTTTCTACACCCAACTTTGCCCTTGTATTTTTTACGTATCAACCAATTTTCTTTGTCTTATTCGAAATAGTCGACTTCCAACCAAATTTCGGCATGAAAGCTGTTTTGCACCGAAGAAAGTTGAATTTGGTGGCCCAAATTTTCCATTATATATTTTTGAGTGAAAGAATCCATTATAAAAGTCGAACATTAAATGTGTTTTTTTTTTTTTTTAACAAACGATAATATCTACACTAAAGAAATTTAATATCGCAATAAGCTAGCAGTATTATGATTCAAATTCGTCTTTAACGAGAATTGAACCTAAGATGTCTCACTTACAAGTGAAGAGAATATCGCTAGATGGTAATGTTAAATAACAACATTAAATGTGTATCTTAAACAACTTAAAAGACTATACATGTCAAAACAACATCACAACTCCACTATAACTGCATACACATCTAAATATAATATAATTTTTCAATCATTGAAGACCTTTTCTCCTATATTGAGAACTTGTCATTCCTTTACCTCTGCGGCATCTTAATCCTTGCTTAATATCTCAACCGGTGTCTTTATTCTCAGTTCTTTTATTAAATTAATGGAAAAATCAACAATAGTATGATGGAGGACTTTTATAATATTGCCTTTATCCCAAGCTAGAATAATGAAGGCTCTTTACACCTCAGTAATTCACTCTGTGTTTTTTTTTTTTTGTTTAAAATGATTAATCAGCCTTTTCCAGCACAAAGCAACCTACTGATCAAGCATCAACAAGTTTTGAAAATGAAACATTTGTTATGAAATGAGAAAGCACACCAAGTCCCAACTTTCCAACGATTATGGTTGCCGGAGCATCTACTACTTCTTGTCCACTTCACCTAGACAATTTCGCACTCAAATACTATGGAGGAGGTTGGGCCTATTTAACTCGAGAGTTATAGAGAGATAGAGAGAGGGTGCGGCAAAGAGTAGAGAGAATTGGTGAAATTCTGAGATGTGATTTTTCATTCCATCATACCTTTATTTATAGTAGTAGAGATATTCAGTTTTTTTTACCCCTAATAGAATTGTAACTCTAATAGGACAATATAAAGATAAGATATAACATAATCCCACAAGGATATCCTAAGATAATATAGAATTTACACGATTATATTTCTAAACTATTATGATTGCAGCAAGGATAAACAATAGGGAGGAATAAAAACCTCTTTTATTAACTCAGTTGATTAATGCCACTTAGATTACGATCTAGTGATATTCCTTTTCACTTGTAAGTGATAGAGATCATACATTCGATTCTCGCCAAGGACGAGTCTAAACCAAATCATTGTTAACTCTTAGGGTAGGCAATATCGTTTGTTCAAAAAAAAAAAAAAAAACACTCAGTTGATTAATAACATTTGTTATTTTGACACCAAAAAAATTAATAATATTTATTATGGAAGGCGAGGTTGAGTTCAATTCTCCCACTCTAAAGATCACTGGATTGGTGTTCCTCTTTGCTTGATTACAGGTAAGGTTGACCAGTTAGTACTACAGTTTTCTAGTAGTTCTCTTCACTTATAAATTAGAGGTCTTAGGTTCGATTCTTTCTAAGGACGAATTCGAAAACCAACATATTATGGTTGGCCTATTAGGATGCCTAACCTACTTCCTATTCATGTAGTATAGATAATATCATATTAATTCCCTTAAAAAATTCTCTTGATTGTATCAAAACTGAAGCTCCATACCCAACAAAGAAAAACTAAACCAAATTTGAAGTGTCTTTGGTTTTTTTTTTTATATTTATTTATTTATTTATTTTAATGCTTGTGCCCCCACTTACGATTAACAAACCTTTACTGTCCGAATTTCATAATTGCAACCATCCATTATCTTTATCATCATCTAAGCATCATATTTGCAAATAAAAAAATAAAAAAAAAATCATTTAATTTGGAGATTGTTTAGTCATCTATACTTGTTAAACCAGTCAACGATTTTGCTAACAAGTAGCATCTTCATGATGAACCGTCCATTTGTTTTTGCATATGAATAACAAAAAGATCTTCAAATTAAATAATTTTTTAGTCATCTATACGTGTAAAATCAATCAACAGTTTTGCTAACAAGTAGCATTCTCATGATGAATGTGACATCCCACATCGCCCAGGGGAGTGATCCTTAAATGCATATTCCCATCCCTACCTAGCACGAGGCCTTTTGGGAGCTCACTGGCTTCGGGTTCCGTAGGAACTCCGAAGTTAAGCGAGAAGGGGGCTAGAGCAATCCCATGATGGGTGACCCACTGGGAAGTTGCTCGTGAGTTCCCAAAAACAAAACCGTGAGGGAATGGTAAGCCCAAAGCGGACAATATCGTGCTACGGTGGTGGAGCGGGTCGGGGAAGTGATCCGCCCCGGGTCGGGATGTGACAATTTGGTATCAGAGCCTAACCCTGGCCGTGGTGTGCCGACGAGGACGTCGGGCCCCTAAGGGGGGTGGATTGTGACATCCCACATCGCCCAGGGGAGTGATCCTTAAATGCATATTCCCATCCCTACCTAGCACGAGGCCTTTTGGGAGCTCACTGGCTTCGGGTTCCGTAGGAACTCCGAAGTTAAGCGAGAAGGGGGCTAGAGCAATCCCATGATGGGTGACCCACTAAGAAGTTGCTCGTGAGTTCCCAAAAATAAAACCGTGAGTGAATGGTAAGCCCAAAGCGGACAATATCGTGCTATGGTGGTGGAGCGGGCCCGGGAAGTGATCCGCCCCGGGCCGGGATGTGACAATGAACCGTCTATTTGTTTTTGCATATGAATGACTAAAAGATCTTCAAATTGAATAATTGATAAAGAAAAAGAACAGTTTCAATTATGATAATCAGGCGATAAATGATCGTTAATCGTAAGTGAGGGGACAAGTAAGTCCTCCCATGTGGGACACAAGCATTATCTTTTATTTTTTAAAGGGGGGTTTTGATACAAATGCCCAGGTTTTAAAATTTTGAGATTAGACATTTATGCCTTATAAAGTTTTGATTAAACATTTTCCTACAATTTAGGTGTCACATAGATTAGAAGTAGCCTCTTTTATAATTTAAATTACACAACTTGCCATTATATAAATATACCTTTTTAATTCCTAGATAATACATCAAAACTCCTAAAATCTTTTACATAAATATTGTAGAATTTAATTCCAATAAAAAGTCTTTCAAAATACCCATGACTGTGACTTGCCATTATATTTAATATACCTTTTAATTTTCTGAGATAATATCTCAAAACTCCTAAAATCTTGTAGATAAATATTGTAGTATTCAATTTTAATAAAAAGTCCTTCCAATTACACATGAAACATAGATTTCTTCTTGGTACATATTTGATACGTTACTTAATATATCTTCTTGGTACATATTTGGTATGTTTGTTTTCTTTTTTGTATGTATTTGGTACATTTATATTTATTTAAAAAAAAAAAAACATCTTTGGTACATATATTTCTCCTTGGTACATATTTGGTACATTACTTTATATATCTTCTTGGTACGCATTTGGTACGTTCATATTTCTTTTTTGTATGTATTTGGTACATTTATATATTATTTTGGTACGTTTATATTTATTTTAAAAAAAACATATTTGGTAAGTTACTTTATATATCTTCTTGGTACGTATTCGGTATGTTTAAATACATTATATGAACGTACCAGCCTCAAGCCTCCGAAAATAGAGAATACGTGTAATTATCTCACATAATATCAATATAAAATAGTGAAAACAACTACTAATTGAAATGGATAAGTCCATTCAAAATTCAAAAATGAGGATCACAGAATTCTAATGTGGGAGAAGAAACTGGCTTCCTAAAAAAAAGGCCACATACAAAAATATATCAACATTAAAGGGTAATAATTAACATTTTAAATTAAAAAAAAAACACAATAATTACATGTCATCTAAATAAATATAAAAGGGGCAGTTTGATCCAGGTCCAAAAAATTCACCTATTTTCGGATTGGGTCCAATTTTATTTGATTTTTTATTACACCTATTTTGCTGACACACCCCGACCCAGAAAGTCCACTTGGACCCTGAATCGAGCTATGCTGGCCGACACTTGGAAGGTGACGAAGCCATAACATGTGATAGTGTATAAAAAGTGAATAAATTTGAATCTAAAAGTGTCTAAGTGCCAGAGTGCGCTACGAGTAGGAGCAAACCCATTTTCACACGCGATGTCAGAGCATAGGTAAGGTACAGTAGTGTGGGTAAGAATCATACTCTCAGAAATATCCATCAATACTAAGATTCGCCATAGATTCTTGTCGATACAAACTCAGCAGCTAAAACCTGAAGGCACCAAACAGAAGGTGTGAGTAAGCAATAAAACCAAGCTTCCCAAAGTTATTACCTCTCTAAAAGTAATGCCCTAAATGTAAAACCCGTATCGTTTTCCATAAGACAGTACAACATATATACATATATCTAAACCATACTCAGAAATGACCAAAACCACGGTTTGCCATCAACTCCACCATACATTAATAAGTAGGCCAAATGAACTAAATCAATACAAAGTGATATATCAGTCAGAGTCATCTAAATGACATGTACAACTTATCCATATCTCATCAATCATGGCTAGCATATAAGTCGGAGTCACCTATAGTGACATGTACGACTTATCCATATCTCATCAATCATGGCTAGCATATAAGTCGGAGTCACCTATAGTGACCTATACGACTTATCCATATCTCATCAATCCTGGCTAGCCAATAGCTCAATAAGTATACATGCACACGAGTCGGAACCACCTAAAGTGGTCTGTACGACAGGACTGGGTGTAAATAAATACGCTAAAGTGCTACGATCACGTGAAGACTGGGCGAATAATCGTGGGTCACCTACGAGTCGGAACCACCTAAAGTGGTCTGTACGACAGGACTGTGCACCTACCTTGAATCCAAGGTGAGCTTAAGGTGCGGGAGGTGAACATCACGTGAAGGACTGTGCCCTGGCCACGGGCGGGAGCACTAACACCGGGGTGCAGGTTTATGAGCTCTCAATGCATCTCAATATAATATGTGCAACTCATGGCAACCAGTACGACAGTATCGAAGTTGCCTAACACATAACTGTAGTCATGCTATAATGCAATCGATTCAACTAGTACCATAAACTCACCTGAACTTATCTGGGTGTCCTGAGTTCACCTTTGCACTTGAAAGCATTCCCAATAATTATATGCAAGTAATATACATATTGATATACCATGATGCAATCTAATACTTAACCATGTCGTAACATTCTCAATTATAAACAATACGGTGTGAAGTGTACAATCAATAACGCCCTACTCCCGAACTACTTATTTTCAGGGATAATTATCCATGACGACCCAATTAACACTAATTTAGCTAACTAATTCATAAAACTAAAACTTGCCTTTACCAATTTCCTTCGCATTACTCAATTTCCCAAGCAAGGCTTTTGTCTCAAATATTTTATGGCTGCATCTAACGTCTCGTTAGACTGCCTACGTACCCTAAATAGGGATCAAGCCATTCGTAGTTCATATAGTACTTCAAGCATTCACAATAATTATATGAGAAAGTAATATGCCTAATCAATTTAAAAGTGTCGATAGAACTCTCAATAATATGTACGATAAAAAGGAAAAGATGCACTCACCTGGAGTCCACGCTATGATTCTCTAGCGCACGCATCGAGGCGTCCTGAATGATTGGTCCCTGTGACCAATTATCAAATCACATCTCAGAAATTTTATCCGTAGAATATGTAATTCACATAAAACACAACCTCAACGACATTCTAAAATAGTTTGAGACCCATTGACCACAAGTCAACCGTCGATCAAAGATCGACGGTAGGGTTTACAACCCTGTATAACTTGACCCAGAAGATCCGCATATCAGATTTCCAATCCGCAACTCCCAACGATCCACAATATGTTTCTAGAATAACATATTAAAATTTCATTACGATCCAACGGTCAGATCTCCGCCAATTGCCTAAAACAAGTGGCCGTGAACATTTATTTTACTAACTTACAAATCCAATTCAGGAAGATCCGTAAGTCGGATTCCCGATCCATAAATTCCTATGATCTTTAAATATTACGTATAATAATGTATCCAGTTTTGGTGACGATCCAACGGTCAGATCATCGATTTACATTTTTATCAAGTAACGTATCGTAACGAATTTAGGTTCCCACTATCAACCTACGCCATTCAAATGACAAAACTGAATTCAAGACATTTGACATAGCCTAAAAATAGCATTGGCGGCCCACTGGCTACGCACCGCCTCACGCGCCGCCGCGGGTGGCGGTCGGCCGCCCCGACTCGCCGGAAAATCCAACTATTTCCAAAAATTCTCAAACTTCACAGAAATGAAGATCTCAGTGAGTGGAGCAACTTTCATACCTGTCACGAAGTCCAAAAGTGGACGGAAGATGGTCAATTTTGCCCACAAAGCCGGCCGGTGCCTAAAACTTCCCGACGTCGATTCGTCGTCTACGGTGGTCCAACGGGGTCAAGGTTGGTTGGGTTTTGCTCCTGGGATGATGGGCTACAAAGCCCAAGTGGTGGCATCGGCCATCGCTTTGCTGATTTGCCGGAAAATTGAAAAGGGTGGCCGGAGCACCATTGATTTTCGTCAACTTTCGTGGCCTCAAACCGCCACATACCATGGTTAATCAAGGTGGTTCTTTGGTGGGTTTTTAGAGGGGAATGAGAGCTTCAAGATGGTGGTGGTGGCATCGAAAAACTCCACCGGAGTTGGCCGGAATCGGCCTTGGAAAATGGACCCGCGGTGGGTGCGGGTGGACGGGAACCACTTCCTTTTTTTTTTTTCTTCTTTCCTCCCTCCATTTCTGATTGGGTTTCCCCCACAAAGTGGGGATTTAATTTAAATAAACACTAAACTTTGAATAACCAATTTCGAACGTCCGTAACTATACCGTTATAATCCGGACTCGCAAACGGCTTTCGCCTATACGTTCGTACCAATGAGTACTACGAGGATATGCTAAAAGAATAAGTCTCACATCTCTCAAGTCGATGGTCAACGGAAGTCAAAGTCCTTGCCTCTAGGGCAATTTCGTAAATTCACGCTTTTAAAATAAAATAAAAACGTAAAATTTGGAACGGGTTGTCACATTGCCCTTTGAAAATAAAAAATATTTATATTCTTTAATTTTGAATTTAAAAAATTTAAAATTTGAATATTCAAATATCTTTATCTACCCATTTTCTAATTAAAAACATTTTAAAAACACATTACAACCAATCTTATAAGTTTATCAAAAATTAAAAGAAACTTTGTTGAGGTAGATAAAAAATTTGTGATGTAGGTAGATAATATTAATTAATCTATGATATAGGTAAACTATGAATAAAAACCTATCGTATAGATAGATAACACAAAATAATGTGATATAGATAGACTAATGAGCAAAAACATATCGTATATGTAGATAAAATACAATTAATCTATAACATAGGTAGAATAAACAAAATATACAAATAGATTCATTACAAAAATATATAATACAGGTAGATAAACAAAATATACAACATCTATCTTGCGGTTCTGTATTTTGAAGATGGGCTATGGACACGAGTTTTCCTTTACATAATCTTATGTAATGTTATCGATTTCTACATAACTAGGATCTTCTTTGTTCTGGTTATAGAAAGGGTGAAACTTTTTTTTTTTTGCTCGTTCTAGTTTCTATATGCTAGATCCCAACAGTGTACATTTTATACATCTTGACAACCGCTATACTTGAATTTCATAAGGCGAATGAGTTGGTTTAGAATCCTGGATGTTGACTCGGATCCATCTGCGTGGTTTGGAATTTGTTCAGCCCGAAGTCACCGGTTGTTTCAGTGTTGACAAGTTTTATTGTTTCTGATTTTAGAGTAGTTGAGTCTCTGTTACGTTAGGCTTGGCCTTTTCATTCCTTTTGAATTGAGACATTCTTATCGAGCAGGATGTTGGTTTCAATTTCCTTATGCCTGTGGGCTGTGGCTGTTTAATTTATCCTGGGAAGAGAACGTTTTTCTGGAAATTTTAAAACTTGAAAGAAGAAACTAAACAAGAAGGAAGGGGATCGGAGAACACAACACAAATTGTATATGCGAGTTATGGAAGAAAAGATATATTTTAAAACTAATTCTACAAGTAGGGGATTATTTAAAGATAAATAATTAATTTCATAATACAAGTAAATCTAGAATTAAAGGATAATGTTAATAGAGGGGTAATTTTGACAAAAAAATGAAAATAAAATGACGTGGACAATGAGTCACTAGACTTAAATCAATAATTAACTAAAATGGGATCATATCTAGTAATTGCTTACAAATTTGGACTTATTTCAAGTTTCCCCAATATAAAAATGCTGACATTACTATTATTTAGGCGTCCTAATCAAATTTCAAAATAGAATCAATGTTTAATCTAAAGAGTATTAGAAAAGTGCAGGGGATTCTTATTTCCCCTTTTTTAAATAAAGAATCAATAGTACTAGAGATGTAACATCCCACATCGTCCAGGGGAGTGATCCTTAAATGTATATTCCCATCCCTACCTAGCATGAGGCCTTTTGGGAGCTCACTGGCTTCGGGTTTCGTAGGAACTTCGAAGTTAAGCAAGAAGGGGGCTAGAGTAATCCCATGATGGGTAACCCATTGTGAAGTTGCTCGTGAGTTCCCAAAAATAAAACCGTGAAGGAATGGTAAGCCCAAAGTGGACAATATCGTGCTACGGTGGTGGAGCCCCCGGCCGGGATGTTACAATTTGGTATCAGAGCCTAACCCTGGCCGTGGTGTGCCGACGAGGACGTCGGACCCCTAAAGGGGATGGATTGTAACATCCCACATCGTCCAGGGGAGTGATCCTTAAATGTATATTCCCAACCCTACCTAGCACGAGGCATTTTGGGAGCTCACTGGCTTCGGGTTTTGTAGGAACTTCGAAGTTAAGCGAGAAAGGGGCTGGAGCAATCCCATGATGGATGATCCACTGGAAAGTTGCTCGTGAGTTCCCAAAAACAAAACCGTGAGGGAATAGTAAGCCCAAAGCGGACAATATCGTGCTACGGTGGTGGAGCGGGCCTGGGAAGTGATCCGTCCCAGACGGGGATGTGACAATATCCCATCATGGGATTGCTCTAGCCCCCTTCTCGCTTAACTTTGAAGTTCCTACGGAACTCGAAGCCAGTGAGCTCCCAAAAGGTCTCGTGCTAGGTAGGGATGAGAATATACATTTAAGGATCACTCCCTTGTGCGATGTGGGATGTTACAATCCATCCCCCTTAGGGGCCCGACGTCCTCATCGGCAAACCATGGCTAGGGTTAGGCTCTGATACCATATTGTCACATCCCAACCCGGGGTGAATTACTTCTCGGGCTCGCTGTACCACCGTAGCACATTCTCTCACGATTTTGTTTTTGGGAACTCAGGAGCAACTTCCCAATGGGTCATTCATCATGGGATTGCTCCAGCCCCCTTCTCGCTTAACTTTGAAGTTCCTACGGAACCCGAAGCCAGTGAGCTCCTAAAATGCCTCGTGCTAGGTAGGGATGAGAATATACATTTAAGGATCACTCTCCTGGACAATGTGAGATGTTACAAGAGACACCAACTTATTACACCACATTTTTCTCCTAATTGAACCATAATGTTAATAAGTTAAATAGTTAGTTGTTAAGGAAAAAAAAAATTAATAGGGATTAAACTCGTTGCAACACGCATAAACATAATTTCTTTCCGTTAACGTATTGCAATCACGTGGACTAAATGGAGGCGCACCTTGATAGGGGGAAGGGTGGGATGCATCTTTTGGCAATCTGATCCAATGCATGAGATTTTAGGATCAGGATCAAGATATCATATTTATGTTTATTTTTTTTTTAACAAATGACCGATAGCGGTACTAAATATTTATTTATTAGAGCGAATGAGAATTATTAAGATTAAATCAAGATTATAATCCATCTATAAGCATGATTGTTTTCCGCAATTACCTTGCAAAACGCACCAGATTACTAAACACAGCAGATGAAGTTCGAAACGACACCGTCTCAACCAATGAAAGAAATTTGGTAACGGAGCCTCTCGTCTATCACCGAGTCACTGACCCCCCTACCCGCCACTTTCCAAACCATGGCGTCGCCGCCCTGCTCCGAAACGCCGTCGTCTCCTTCTCCTTCTTCCTCAGAAACAGACTGGGGAACTACAGTCTCAGACAAAGTGCTGTCACTCTACAACTCTCTTCAAAAGAAAGGCAAGCCTCAGGGCCGCGAAGTCACCGTCTTGGCCGCTTTCCTCGTCTCCTCCCCTTCTCAAGGTCCTACCCTAAACCCCTCCTTTTCTTTTCGCGAATTCAAGTTTCCTGCATTTTCCTGGACACCAAACAGTGCTTTAAGTAACCATGCTCAATTGCCTCAGAACTTGAAGTCGTCGCATTCGGAACTGGGACCAAATGCATCGGGCGGTCACTGAGGAGTCCCCACGGCGATGTCGTCAATGATTCCCACGCCGAGATTATAGCTCGAAGAGCTTTACTCAGGTTTTTGCTTTTCCTCAAATTTATTATTTTTTACTATTTTAATTTCGTTTGTATATTTAATTAATGTTTAGTTGCTAATTTATAGAAAATGCTTCATGTTACAAGAAATACATCAAAATTATTCGTGTGCAAGATTATAAGAATACAGTGGAACATTGTGCTAATAATATGTTCTGCTGGTTTTCTATGCTTAGCTGAAAAGTTACCATTTTTAGGGGGAATCTGCATTTACCCTTGTTCGTAACTATATTTGGTTAACTATACATGTACCTGATGTTTGTGATGTATGATGTTTTTTCGTATATGTGGGTTTGGTGGACCTAGGTTCCTCTATGCACAGATTCAGTGTCTTGCTCAAATGTATAGTGAGCAAAGTGATAACAACGGAAGCACGCAGTTTCAAAATGGCGATGCCAAAAACTTGATTTTTGAATTGGGCCCGGATGGTGATGGCGAAAGAAAATACTCAATGAAGAAGAATTGGAATTTGCATTTGTACATATCACAACTACCATGTAATTTTCTGTTCATATCTGAGGAGAATAAAATGTACTTTTTATTTCTTTCTCTTGTTTTTGCTCTAATTAGATTGTTAACTTATGTCAGTAGGTACCTCAGTTGCAGTTGTTTATGGTTCTTGCAGGTGGGGTTGCTTCTCCGAGTTCACTGTTGTCTCCTCCAAAAATTATTGGACCAAGAGAACGGGGTTCATCTTTGTACGAGCTTAACACTTCCATTGCAGAAGAGGTTCTGCCAAAGACTAAGGGTAGTGGAATTAGAACTATTCTCTACTTTGTTTCCATTTCTTACCCCTAATGTGGTGGGTTGAGTATTTCAATAGTTGTTTCTCACCGTGTCTTTTTTGGAAAAGAATCGTCACTTGACACGAGTCTCAGAGTCATGGAGCATTTGTATGTTACTTCATTTTCAGGTGATGCTTCACAACTGGTTGGCTCAGTACAAAGAAAGCCTGGTCGTGGTGATACAACATTATCAGTTAGTTGCTCTGACAAGATAGCCCGCTGGAATGTTGTTGGAGTTCAAGGTTTATCATTTGATCTATCATGTACCCAATGTAGTCATTCATTCAGTCAATCCTGGATAGTGACACTTTGTTGTAAAATGCATGCTTGACTGGCCACTACTAATTGTAATTGTAAATAAGTTGACGAGGTCATTTCGTATTCTTATTTCAGGAGCCCTGCTTTCATTCTTTCTAAAACCTGTATACCTTTCTTCCATTACCGTTGGACAATCCCCTAACAGCTCAGAAACCGTTGTCGTGGTTGATTACTTGAAAAAAGCGTTGCACGATCGCATCATACCGTTATCAAATGAGCTGATGAGTCCCTTTCAAGTGAAGCAGGTCTGTGAAATGTGTACTTTGTGATATTATAGAGAAGGTTATCACATGTGTATGCTAATGCTACTGGCAGCCACTTCTATGGGCAGCTCCAACACCACCAAAGGAGTTTCAGCATTCTGAGACAGCTTTGACCACTTTAACATGCGGGTATTTTGTTATCTAATCTGAGCAATTATTTGGTCAGTACTAATTTTATGATGCTTTACGTTTTTGGTACATGATGCTCTAATGCTTTAAATCACAGGTATTCGATATGTTGGAATAAATCTGGTCTGCATGAAGTCATTCTTGGAACCACTGGAAGAAAGCAAGGAACCGCTGCCAAAGGGGCACGTTATCCATCTACTGAGTCATTATTATGCAAGTAGGGTGATAAGTATGATACAACCTTTATTTAGAAAGCCATCGATTAGCATTTTCATATTGTCTCATTGTTTGACAGAAAGCGGCTTTTGGAGATTTTCTTGTCCCTAAGACAGGAATGCCCTACCAAAATCCCTGTGAATGAGATTTCTTACCGGGAAATCAAGGTATGGTGAATACTACAGATACCAATTTGCAGACTTCTTTTTATTATATTTTATTGATCTAGGTGATAACATAGTTGTAAGAATATTATCACAATGTGATAACTAATGTTCATGACAGTAAATGATCTACCAGCTAAGTAGCACAAGTGGCTTATTTTCATCAACAGTTAGAGGTCTTTGTGCTTAAACTGACAAACGTACTTCAAAATATGTATAGAAAATATAGGAATTTTTTTATTTGTGTGTAACCGAAATTTTTTTCGTTGCTTGTTTAGTAAAATGATTGTCCTACATAATTTCAGATATCTGTAGACGTCACGTTATGCTCGACATCTTTTAGTACAAAGTTCATGAATTACTTATGCAACTATTACACGTATATTTATATTGTGGGACAGCCAGAAAATAGAGAAAGAAAATGAAGTGGTTCGTTATTAACTTGTAGCAAGGTGTGAATAACTGGATAACACTTTTTTTGAACCATCAGCTAATTTCACCTGGTTAACTTATGCAGGAAAGGGTGCAGGAATACAATTTGACCTCAAAATTTCTAAAAACAAGACATCCCTTTAGTAATTGGCCATTGAAACCGCCACATTTTGAGGCATTCTCAGCCATGGTACAGTAAGGTCAGTGCATATTGAAAATCAATAGTGGTCTGTCATTTGAGTATACTAGTCTTTGTGGCCGAGTGAATTTCGCACTAATTAGGGTTTTTCAGGATATCACTGTGGTTAGATATTGATAGCTTCTGCACTTCAGGGGCGTAATATAGATGGAGTGCTTTGTGTTAACCAACAGAGGAGCGGCCATTGCATCACCCGTCGCTGCTTTTAAATGACCGATCTGCACATCCTCGCCTCTTGAAACATGTCGATAGTAGGCTCGCAGTTAATGCTTAGGTTCTATTGCTTACTACTGCTAATTGTGTGAATGCTTCTGCCTGCAACTGCTGCGCAACTTTTTTCATGAACTTTTTATTGTGGCCCTTGATGAGAGTTCCTCTTCTGGTTTTAAACTTTTATTTTATCTGTTAGAATGACTATTTGAACAGACGAAAAATTAGCGGAGCCTAAGAATATTATGTTGAGCTTTTAATCTGTAATTTGTGCTGTTCTAATTCTGTCAATACAACACTATCTCCTTATAATTACAGCTTTGCCCGCATTTAGTTGTCAACATTTATTATTAATGATAGCGTTTTTAACCTTGATTGGGATTAGGAGGGCAAAAAAGCAAGGATTTTGCACTAAATAGGGAATTTTTTTACCGGTCTTATGAACTTATACACATTTTTCAAACTAAATCACGCGCTTTCCATATGACTTTTGTTCGTGGGTCCCTTCTCTATTAGAGAGATGGTAAAAATGGTGATACAACTAGATGATAATAGTAGTGTTTTCTATGTGTTCCATAGGCTAAGACTTGTAATTTCATGTCCTAGGCTAGAATGAAGAGATTTGAACTTAAAATTCAAAGCAACTTTGCTGATTAATACGTACTTAGAGTTTTATCGTTATTTGCACACGACCATTTAGTGACTGACAGTCTTCACTTTGTTGGATCCAAATAAGGTTTTATCCTTCATTTTAGCTAAACAACACTCTCTTAAAGTTGACAGGAAATTTGAAACACGTTCTAACAATATTTTCTTCAAATCTCCAATACGAAAAATGCCAAGATAAACTTAAGTTTTACACCGATATAGCAGAGGAATGTATCAATCAAATTAAGTTTTAGATCTGAATACATAGCTGACCTGAAAAATAAAGTAATTAATAATTAATTTAAAATAACTCACACGACTAGGAAAATTGGAAGATAGATCATATTACGAAGTGATGGATCAATGCTCTACAGGAATGTTTAGAGTGCCCGGCCTTTTATGATATCCAAGCTCATCTCACTAGGATCTGTTGCCTGCAACTCCACTTGAATGCCTTCCAACTCCCTCTTGAATCTGTCCTTGGAGCTTGCATAAAGCATCTTACTTCTGACCCTTGATGTATCAGGTGCCCTATATATGTACATCCACAAGAAGCAATAAAATGGTCTATAGCTTGCATTAATCAATTCTAGTAGTTTTTCTTTACTTTGAAGGACTTTGATTGTCAACAATGCACAGGTGTTTGAAGAGAAAGTTTCTCTTATTAGATATCTCTGGCATGTTACGCTAGCGAATTGATATCGCTCAGAGCCTTACGTTCTACCAATTCTTCTTAATTAACTTTTGGCCTATCATATATACATGATATATATATATATATATATATATATATATATATATGTCGTTTGATAAGAAAACATCTTTGATTACGTCGTGTTATATGCGCAAAAAAATAAATAAATAATGAACCATGCATATATAACACAAACAACTTAATTAAAATCAATTTGTATACTTTTGTTTGAAAGAAAATAGCCAATTTATATAATTACTAACCATGCAATGAAGAATATTTTGCTTTTCTGGCAGTTCTCATTGGTTGTAAAATCAAAATCATAAACGGCATAGCGGCACTCATCGGCAGGCAAGGAGGCACTGAAATCATCGTAGCTTTCATCAGGACCTCCAAGCTTCTCTACAATCACCTGTTGTATCTTCTCCTCGATCTTGAACACAATAAATCGGAAATTTCTCTTCGCTTTTAGTTCCAAGAATTTGAGCTTACAATCATCGTGCACAGCCATTCCAGACGCTGCGTTTGCCTACCCATCAATGTCACCGAAAAGTATAATGTGATCATAAAATTAAAACAGTCTAACCACATAACATGTCAGGCCATCTAGTGGTCATAAAACAGTTTAACAACATAACATGTCATGCTATCTGGCGAGAGACGCATGCTCAAAGTGTTACACATCCCAAACACCATGATGATTGGAAAACAAGGTAGCACAGGAGAACAGTTCCGTAGCATCAAATTCGAAGGTAGAAATAGACTCGAAATGTTATATGATCATAAATATTAAGAAAACAAATGATAATTAAACTCAGATTACTACATTAGTAACTCAATCCGATAACATTTATGATTTAATCACGTATGCATTTTCATAATTATGATAGATTCTCCCTCATCCTATATCTTCACAGACAAATAAAAAAACTTGTAGCTAGAGAGGAGAATGAGGCATGCTTACCATGGTGCTCCTCTATAGAAGATGAACCTTGTGGAATGAGAAAAAGAAAATGCAGTAAAAAGAGATAGATGCGACAGATTTGCAAAATCTCTGATTTTGATAACTGCATGAGAAAGTGAGTTTGGAAGGAAAAGAAAGGCAGGGGAGGAGAGATTTTTGTGGGAGAAAATGGGGGTTGGTATTTTCTTGGGATTTTTTTTTTAATCTTAATTAGTTAGGCTGATTACGTCAAATAGTTGCCACGTTAAGGGGAGCATTTGGATGTCTTTTTGGCCAATAATTAAATGTGATTAAGATTTTGTAATCAAAGGGGTACATTGTTTGGGCGTTTTGACCATGTTTTCATCTCCCATATTAAGATTTCCCAAACCTTGGTCTTCCATGTACTTCGCAATTCAGTTATGTTGTTAGAGGTGGCCACTATGGGGATCCAACTAGGGTTTGAAGCTGCATGACTTATTAACTTTAAGTTTAAGGCGCTTGCATATGATACCCATTTCATGTGGGGGCTATGAGGATGTGTAATGTTCTCGTGAGAAGCTTTGTATGTACTTAGGAAAAGTTGGGGGGTACTTCTTAAATTGTCGATTAGTTTTATGATGAAATTATATATTTTTATAGGGTAATTTTGAATGCGGTCCCTATTTATCAACATTCTTTGATTGGAAAAATGTTGATTTTCGTTTTTTTATTGAAGTCTTTGAAATTAATGCAATAATGCATTTCTATGTAGGTTATTATAATTTGTAAATTAAAAATTGATATTTGTAGTTATTTATATTAATGAGATTTTAAATAAAATCCATAATTTGTTGAAAGTGTTTAAAAAAATATATACTTAAATAAAACCCATGATTTGTCATTACTTGTATTGTGACAGCCCGTTCTGAAAATTTTAAAACGTACGCGTGAAAAGACGATTTTGCCCCTAGTGTGAATTTTTACGTTGTGTGGTTGTTTTGAGCTTGGTGTGGCTAGTTTTGCACCACACATTTTCCCCCACACATTCCCTTCACCCTTTCCCTGTCCCTGCACCTGTCCTGTGCCATTTCCCCTCCCCATTTCACTTCCATTTGTACGGACATACCCCAAAACCCTTGTAATCTTCACAGATCGAAGGAACAAAGTACATATTCATGCTCGTGAGGTCCGTAGAAGTTCAACCATACCAATTTCAGGTAAGGATACCTTCGTTTTCACGTCAAACTCGGGATACCCGATTTTTGTCACTGTTCATGCACACGTAAATTCTTATGTTTTTGGGAATTTCAAGCTTGTAGGAAGCTTGGTGAGGTCCTTAGGAGGCCCGGGGTGGTTCGTTTGAAGGTTTTGGACGTCGGGATCGTGAGTTTCGAGGTTGGCCGGAGTTGGGGGTATTTTCCCGGCGAGATTCCGTGGATTTTAGCACTTGAAAGTGGTATGATTTTGTTCCTCTCGTTGTAAGCTTCATTTTGGTACCAATTTTGTGAAATTTGGTTGAAAAACAAAGAAGATAGGACGATTTGAAGTTTTCCCGATTTTCCGGCGCCGAAGCCTCGCTGGAGAAGACGACGGAATATTCCGTCAGTTTGGACGGAATATTCCTAACGCCGTTGACAGAATCCGTTAAAATTAACGGAATATTCTTGACGGCGTTAACTGACGCCGTCAGCGTGCCAGGCACGTGCGACGGTGAAAATTTTTTCTAAAAATATGGGGATGTTCCTGAGGTTGAGTAGATCATGTTGGTGTATTCATACACCCCATTTGAGCATTGTATGAGAAGTTAGTTCTTAAGGTTGGTTATGTGCTTTAAAATTAACGTTTTTATAGTTGTTTCGCATATAGGTGATACCTATCCCGAGGACGAGCGTGGTCACTCGAGGCAAGGGGGTTACGACCCTTCCACATACCAGTGAGTGGGCTTTTGATTTTCCGTATATACCTATATACTTATGTTTTTCCCAGAAATTGATTTGAAACGTTTATTCGTTTATATGCCATGCATTATATTGCCATTTGTTTATGCATTGTTAGTTGCATATAAATATATGTATGTTTGGTGTTGCGGACGCACAGGTAAGTGTCAGGTGAGTATGATGTATGTTTACTTTCAGTAGTGATTTGAGATGTATAGAGAGCTCATAACTTGCACCCCTGGTGTCAGTGCTCCCGCCCAGAGTTAGGCACAATCCTTCACGTGATGTTCACCTCCCGCACCACATGCTCATCTTGGATCCAAGTTAGGTGCACAGTCCTGTCGTACAGACCACTTTAGGTGGTTCTGACTCGTAGGTGACCCGCGATTATTCGCCCAACCTTCACGTGATCGTAGCACTTGAGCGTACTTATATTACACCCAAGCTTGTCGTACAGACCACTTTAGGTGGTTCCGACTCGTGTGCAGGTCTAGTTAGTGAGAGTGAGAGTGAGATTTGAGCTCTAGATTCAGCCGTACAGGTCACGTTAGGTGACTCCGGCTGACAGGTTATATGACATTGATGTGATAGTACCTGAGCACTTGCATTATACTTCGAGATTTTGGCATAGCATATTTCTGAGCATGACTTATATATATATATATATATATATATATATATATATATATATATATATCTATATTCTATTTTCTGGGAAGTATACAGGTTTTACGGCGAGGGGTTAGAACTTATTTATGAAATGGTTTTGAAAAGCTTGTTTTTGCCCACTCACGCTTTTGTTTTGCGCCTCTCCAGGTTCTAGTTGGCTAGCACGTTTGGTGGCTTCCCTGAGGTTTTCCTCGACATATCTGACAGACTACTACCAGTGTAGGACCACCTTCGGGTGTGCTTTTGTAGTGTCGTTTTCTTCCGGACTGCATTAGGTCTTCGTGCTCTGAACTTTGCATTCCCACTTGCACTTGCACATGTTTGTTATTACCTTGTGTAAAGCCGGTTTTTATTTATTCGTACTATTTTTATTATTATTTTATTAGCTTCCGCACTGTGCACATGGTTACGTCACTTTCACGTGACGGCCAACATGCCCTGATCTCGATCGGGGTGTGTCATGATACCAAATTGTCACATCCCGGCCCGGGCAGGACCACTTCCTGGGCCCGACTCCACCACCGTAGCACGATATTGTCCGTTTTGGGCTTACCATTCTCTCACGGTTTTGTTTTTGGGAACTCACGAGCAACTTCCCAATGGGTCACCCATCATGGGATTGCTCTAGCCCCCCTCTCGCTTAACTTCGGAGTTCCTACGGAACCCGAAGCTAGTGAGCTCCCAAAAGGCCCCGTGCTAGGTAGGGATGGAAATATACATTTAAGGATCACTCCCCTGCGCGATGTGGGATGTTACAATCTACCCCACTTAGGGGTCCGACGTCTTCGTCGGCACACCACGGCCAGGGTTAGGCTCTGATACCAAATGTCACATCCCGGCCCGGGAAGTGATCCACCCCGGGCCGGGATGTGACATGTATTAATGACATTTTACATACGAAAAATTGGTAATTTTTATACGATACATTTTACATACAAAAAGTTGGTACATTTTATACAAAATAAAGGTGATACGTTTTATATAATGGGTACATTTAATATATATATATATATATATATATATAAAATAAAAAATAAAAAAAAATAAAAAAAACTATGGGTACATTTTACACGAAAAAAGAGATGGTACTTACAAAAACAAATGGGTACATTTTACATATAACAAAGTAGTACATTTTTAAAGACAAATAGGTACATTATTAATAAATTATGGGTACAAATAAAAGGTCAAAAAATATGAGTACAAATAAACGTTTGAAAAATATGGATACAAAAAGAAATTAATATATGGATACAAACTAAAACTAAATAGAAAATTGGCACAATTTAAAAAAAGGGTTGCAAATTAAAATGGGTACCAAATAAAAATAAAGATATATGATACAAAATTTAGCCATAAATATAAATATATCAAATGTAACGTTTCTAACACTAAATGAATAATTTATAATTAAAATTTAATTATCTTGATATGTAAAATATTTTATTATTGAAATAATTAATGATGTTTATTAAAACCAATGACCTTGATTAAAAATTAAAAAGGAATAAGGTTTCATTCAATGGAGTTTAAAAAAGAGGGATGAAAACCTAATTTCTCCATTTTTATATCAAAGCAGATTGCTATACGTGTAAAGTCCGGTGCCTACACACATGAACGTCACTTAATTATGTGTTGTCTATGTGTTTGGCTTAAGCGTGATGTGTTATAAACTAGCACTCAAATTAAATCCTCTTATTGACAATTGTAGTAAAGATGTAAGTAGGGATCGTTCTAGGCCGGGGATTAGGAGGGATTGCTAATGTACTTAAAACTGACTCAAAAACACAAAACTAAGCTTAAAAACACTTAACTAGACTCAAAGAACTCAAAACAAACTAAAGAGACTCAAAACAACACAAAATAATCAAATAGACTCAAACTAGACACTAAAGGTTGATTTGGACGAAAATTGATTTTAACTTGACTCAAAACACTTAAAAGCACAAGTTTGGACAGATTCTAACTAATTTGACATAACAAAGTAAAGGGGATTGGGTTTTTGACGAATTTAAAACTTAAACAAACAAATTGCAGAAACTAAGTAAAGGGATACTAATTTGGGTGAATTGATGGGTGATAGGCTAGCTAGAGGGTTATTCTCCACACATGACACATATGCATACAAATCGATTTTCAATTATTATTCGAATAAACCATGAACCTCAATGCCCTAGATTAACCGTGAACAGCACTAATTAACCCTCAGATTTTCCTTAAGTCATTGAATTGGATGGAATACGCATCGGCAACCAAATTATTCTTTAATAGTTCCCTACATGAACAACATAATAGAGATACAATCAGAGATCATTAAGCTTTGGGAAAATCATAAGCATTGACTAGGCATTCGTAACTATGAAAAGCATGATACTCTTGCCAGGAATTTACTTAACATGATTGTGACTAGCAACCTCCACTACTTGCAAATATAAGTTCATAACGATTAGGTGAAAATGCCTTATATTTTAGCATCAAATTCATGCATGCAAACTAAGTAGGCCTCCTTAATCAACATACAAAAATAAGTTATCAATCAAGCAATTAAGCAAATTGCTTTCACGATTTATGAAACAATAATTGGATAAAATCAATTCATATCACATATATGTTCATGGCTTTGAATTCTCTTCTAGCCAAAACGAAATTAGTTCCTCATATTTGCACTTAAACAAAGAAAACTTAAATTAAACATTGAAAACAAAAGATAGAATACACCTAAGAACGTTCCAAGAATCCAAAACTTGAATGGCAAGCATGGCTCCAAGGGTCTTCTCTCTTTTCTCCTTGAAAAGTTGCGCACAAGGTGTGTGTGTATGAAATTGGGTGATGGTGTGAGATGGACAGGTGGTGCGGCTTGTGTGTGTGAGGGATGGATGGCTGAATGAATGAATGTCTTTTCTTGTGGCAGAATGTATTTATTTTAGGGAGAAAAGCATAGCATTAATTAAATGTTTTGGGAAAGATTTGGACCCCAAATACTCAAGGAAAAAAATGTAATTAAATCAGAATCCAAGAGAGAAAAGGATAACGGCAAGGAAAAGAAAAGGGGAAAGGTGGTGCCTTGCACGGCAAGGGAAAGGGAAAGGGCAAAGTGGTGCGGCAAGGAATAGGAAATAGGAAAAGGTCTTCTAGAATCATTATTTAAGGGTCCTAAAATAATTAGGGATCCTCCTTGTAGCTGGAACCTAGGTAGTGAAGGATTAGGATTGACTAAGTCAAAATAAGGAAGTTTGACTCATGCTTCCTTCTTTCTTGCTGATTTCTTGTCTTCCAAGTCTTGAATTAATTTCTTCAACTCCTTAGCATATTCCTAGCCCTTCTTGAACTTTAATTTCGTCCATCCACCCTGCTCCATGCATGTGCGATCCATTCCAAGCCCAAAACTGCTCTAAAATGCTCAAAATTGCCTTTTCTTGCCACTTTAGCCAATTGAACCTACAAACACATGAAAATAGCTTAAATCACTATAATAAATAGAAACTAACAACATAAATGCAAGAAAACAAGCTAACTAAGTCGCATAAATATGCTCCTATCAAAGCGTCACCACACATGAAAAGACGTGAGAATGTAGAATGTGGTCTCACATCGAAAAGTTAAGAGACCTTACATATACTTATAAAGAGTTGGAATAAGGAGTTAGACTAGCTATTCCCCTATTGATAATTGGCTTACTGTGAAACCTCAATTTCTTAGGGCTTGTGTTAAAACCACTCAATTTCTTTAAGGGCTTGTGTTAAAACCAAACAAGCTACAAATTGATCATAGAATTGAAGACTAGTTCCCATCGTGTGTGTACATGTTATTTTTTTCCAAATAGTCCAACACATTGTAATATTACATAGTCAATAAAAACCTCACGTTTGGACAATGTATTTTGACAAAATTAAGATCTTGGTTGATAATCTAAGATTATAATATATCATATTTGAGTGTAAAATTTACTCGTGAGTCATGACATACATGGACATGTATGATTTACCTTTCTTAATGTTACTGGGTTTTCAATATGAATTATGTGTCACAAACTCAAGATATAAGTTCATTTGTTTTATAACTAGTGACGTTAAAAGAGGCACTATGTACATCTCGCGGATATACTAATTAGGCCAAGAAGAACAATATTGTCCCCAGTTTGACATTACTACCTCACACGAAATACTTAAAAAACATGGAGACGAACACGGGAAACAAGAAACAAGTGGCATGCATTCTTCATCTTGTCTCCCGCAAGCAAAATTCTTGAATCTGTCACTACTATTTACAATGTTTAGATTTAACCTATAGTCATATGATTCTCATGGATTTTTTTTTCTCTCTCTACGTAGATTGAAAGTTAATTACAAGCTCACCCAAAGATCAAATGGAAGCCCAAAAACTTAGCTTAAAAATTGTTCAGGTTTCAGCCCACCTTAAAATTTAATCAAAGTTGGGCAATGTCTAGCAAAGTCCGTATGGATGAGTTTCAACTTTCAAGGAATCACACTAGCAAAATGATCAACTTTAGAACGTGAAGCTTGTGGTATGCATGATTGTCACTTTCATGAAATTAATATAATAAGAGATCAACCTTTTCTAAACGCATTTTAATTATTAAGATGCAGTCTGCAGATGCCTAATTTTCGATTATCAAATCCAGATGCCTCCATAATCCATATAGGTGATGTATGTTAAGGCTAATAAACTATTTTTATGGTAGTTAATTGTGTTGTGTCATTTTAATACTTGCAAATATTGCTCACACGATAATAATTAATATACAATCAGACATTGTTATTATTTTCTTGTGGATAATGTGCTCATATTGGAATTTTCTAGAGAAGTGGTAACGTTGCAATGCTTTGTGCTCACCATTAGAAAGATTTTTGCGATCTTTCTGCAGGCCCCCGTTGATAGACTTAAACCAAATATTCCTTCACATTTTCTTTATGTACAACTAGTAGATAAGTACAAAGTGCTTGTGGAGTTTGACTAGATGACAATATTTTATTAAAAAATGTGTTGTAAAAATTTTTATGGTTAAATTCTATTTAAATTAATGAAAGGTTGAAAGTGCTATTTTCATATCTTTTTGTTGAAAATTGTGGATCAAATAGTTGGTTTCACCATACATGAGTAATAACCTAATATTATGATTTATGCTCAAGTTGATTCGAAGTCTTTGAAGATAAACTCCATATATACCTAAATTACACTAAAAAAAATTGTTAATTTTCAACCAGCTCTTCATCTTATACTATTTTTTAACAGATAACGATGTTAAATTCATTAATCTCAAGTTTGGGTGCAGAAGGTGAAGTCACCCGACTAAACCAGGTATTGCTTATTGCTTTTCTTTTTTCTTTTTTTTTAAAAAAAAAAGGGGTTTTAAATTGAATCCTACTTTATTTGTTAAAAAAAAGAAATTAAAAACAGTATTAATACATAATACACATCGATATTTCAAGTTTCAACAATACCATTACGAAGATATTGGATTTTTTTTTTTTTTTTAAATTTTAAAGATCAACAAGGATGTGTACCACCAGCATATATAATTAAGCTTTATAAATATTTGAAAGCAAAACACATTTTCCTCTCAAGCGTATGAATATTTTCCAACACAGAGAAGGTCAAACATAACGAGCTCTCTCTCTCTCTCTCTCTCAATAAAATATTTTTTGATGGGATTATGACATATAAGAAATATTAGAGTGGGATTATGCCAAGTTATGTATTTCGTTAAGGGGCCAATTTATTTTTGTCATGAAGAATCTAAACGCTGCTAGCAGTCAACAACATAGGAACAAAATGTGCCTTACAAATTATCCACTGCGCGTGGATTATGTGGTCTCTATTCTTTGGGAACTCATAGTCATGCATTTAATAATAGGAAAACTAATGAAAAAGGTTTGAAAACTTTGAGTTTAACGAAAAGGACAAACTAAAGATTAAAATAAATAGTATCATGATTGATTTTTTAATGTTAAAATGTAATTTTTCGTTGAAGTAAATAGTATCAGAAGTTTTTCGTTAAAGTTTCATTTTTAATTATACATGCATCATCGGAGGAAGAAAGCTACCAAGGAATATTCCCCCCAAAGTCCCCATCTATAACTTTTGTGTTGGAAAAGCAATATTTATCCATACATCAACGTCCAAAACAAACAAATTTCTTTTCCACATAATCAAAGCTCTGGTTAAAAGCTTAACTCTTCAGATATTTCTTTGTTCGTTGAAATAAAACGGTGAGAGTAGAGAGCTGTTACAATTGATATAAGGATGCATGATTTATTAATGAAACTAAAGAAACTCATACCTCTATAGTCTTTACGTTTAATTTAACTTAGAGGAACGTTGCAGACTTTGGCACACAAGTATAGTTGTTCACAACAGTTTGTTGAGTTTTCCACTTAATTTCTATTTTGTTTGTTTATTTTTTCTTCTCTAAAATGATCTTAAAAGGTGACCTAGAAGATAAACGTTTCTTATCATTAACCAAATTGAAAGATAACAACATGTTAAAAATATAAAAATCCCTTATAGCCTAACTTCTATCATTCCCTAAACCTCTCATGAATTTGCATGAATTTGAGAATTAATCCAACGCTTTCCCAAATCGAGTCAGGTCATTTACTATTGTAATGTTTCTTCTCCTTGTATAAAATTCTACTCTCAACATATCCCAAATTTGTACAAAGATAAAAATTTGAAAAAGGGTTTTATTGCACGACATCGCTTCATTTAGTCAAAGAGCTTTTTTTTTTGGACATATATATCTTATTCAATGTAGTTTCGGTTACTTTTCTTCTCCTAAAACAATTTCTCCATTAAAAAGGCGTGATTCTCTCGTGGTTGAATTAGCCAAGGGGATGACTTTAAAAAATAACAAGTCTTGTGTTGTTGGCACCTCCAGCTTGGATCCCTAATAATCTGCAAGACCGCAATTTGTTGAATGTTAGGTATATATACTTATCAAAATCTTTTAATTTTTAATAAATTCGGAATAATGGACAAATTGACTATAATTTATCCTTAATTTCTGTGATAAGGCATTACCTAACCACGTTGGTCGCATCACTTACATGCAAAATATGCATGCTTCAGTTTGCAGCAAAACACAGTTGATGTTGCCAAGTCATCTGGCACATATGCTTCAAATTCTACGTGACAGTGGTAATGATAATGATAATCATGCGGACTTCCATTGTACTTGTGATGATTAATTTTTTTTCTTTTTTTTCTGACTATATACGTTTGAGTGAGAGATTTCCAAATGCTAAAGTTGAAAGCCAAGCCAGAATTCAAGTTTTGGGCATAGTTAATAAATTTGTGTATTGCACATGTACGATTATGTACATATTTTTTATTTTTATTTTTAACTATCGTTTTCCTTACACCTATTAATATTCTTTAAATTGTATGTTATTTACAACTCCAACGCATAATAAATGCAATATACACGTACATAGTTTTTATGTTTAAAGCACATTATTTTCATCTATTTTTAATAATACATATAAAATTTACGTATTTTCAACATATTATTCAATAAATAATATTTTAATTAAATAAATATTAAAATTTAAAAAAAATGGCCAAAGTTTTCAAAATATGTTTTTAGCAAAGTTTCCGAAGACATACATATTTTGCTCGAACTGTACCACTCCGTATTATTCTGATCATGGTTCCGAATCCTTTAGGTTTGTTGATAACTATCAATGCCTCAAAAATTTAGGCCAAGAGATACACTACAAAAATTTTAGATTTGAGATTTAGAAATGTACTTTATAATCATTCAAATGTATGCAAGAGGGATTTTGCAAATGCCAGATAGCATCATTAAGAGACAGGTTGTTTTTTTTTTTTTGGGAAATACTTCAAAATTGGACAATTTCTTAATATTTGGACAAAAATAGGACAAACCGATAATGCATAAGCTATGTACACCATGCATAAAACTTAAATTACTAAAATACCCACTTGTAAATGGGTTATGTCCTCCCATTTTCTGATCTCTCTCTCTCTCTACTCTTTGTCTCCCTTCCTCTCTTTCTTCTCACTTTCTTCCTCACGCACTCTCTCTCCCCTTCTCACTGTTCACACACGGTGCACTCTCATCCCGACCAACACCGTCCAAATCGAAGCCACCACCAATTTCATCTCGTCCTCATGAGTCCAAAACACCTAGCCTTGTCATGAATCTCATCCCCGATCGTTGTGATCGAAACTCAAGCATGTGGCGAGTTTTCCAGCCATTTTTCGGCAACACGGCAAACAACCGAGGCTTGAGACCACCACCCCTAGACTTGCATTGAGGGTGGGAACAAAACCCAATCATTAAATGCTGGTGTTTTGTTGGATGAATTTTTTAAGATTTGCTCACTGTATGTACACAATATGCACATGATATACTCACAGATCTGAGCCAACCCAAAAATCCAGAGCTCACAACCCTCTTTTTGAAATAAAAAAATAACATCATCACCTATGACGTCACCACCATATACACTAAATGCACACCACATGCATATGATATGCACAGAACTCGAGATCGAGCAACGAGCTGTTTTTCACATTAATAAGAAACTTTAACGGCAACCTATTGGTATAGTGGATACAATTAAAATTGTTACGTATATAAGATTACAATGGCAGTTTGAAATGTCTTTTTACATATATCAATCACCGCTTAACCGTGCAAGTGGAAAACATGATACTCGTTGTTGTTATTTCATGAACACGCATGATCCTTAATGTTCTCTAATCTTTTTCTTAATTTTTTTTTCGGTGAGGCCAACTAGGTTGTAGTCATACTCACTAAATTTCGGGCCACAACATACATGCATCATAACTAGTGAACATTCTCACTTTTCATATTAATATGTAGCCTTGCACACTACATGCACATTGTGGAAACATTTTCACAAATTTCTGCAATTGGACACTTGAACCAGAAATTGTTCCTTCCTAGTCTTGTAGCACGTCAAAACTTGAAATTTATTCCACAACCCATAGGCCCCAACATGAAACACAAACCCTAATTTAACTTCTAAGTTTTTGGGTTGGCTTAATTTGTGAGCATATCATATGCATGTTGTGTACATACAGTGAGCAAATCCTGAAAAATTCATCCAACAAAAAACCAGCATTTAATCACTAGGCTTTGTTCCCACCCTTGACGCGAGTCTAGTGGTGGTGGTCTCGAGCCTCGGTTGTTTGCTGTGTTGCTAGAAAATGGCCAAAAAACTCGCAGCTTGCTTGAGTTTCGATCCCGACGATTGGGGATGAGATTCGTGACAAGGCTAGGTGTTTTGGACTTGTGAGGACGAAATGAAATTGATGGTGGCTTCCATTTGGACAGTGTTGATCGGGATGACTGTGCACCGTGTGTGCACAGTGAGAAGGGGAAAGAGTGTGTGAGGGAGAAAGTGAGAGAAGAGAAAGGGAGGGAGAGAGAGTAAAGAGAGAAATCAGAAAATGGGAAGAAATAACTCATTTATATACAAGGGTAATTAAGTCATTTCAAGGTGTAGGAAAAATCCTATTTATGTTCGATTGTTTGTGCATGGCGTGTGCATGTTGTGTGCATATTCAAAATGTCCTATTTTTGTCCCAAGATTATGAAATTGTCTTATTTCTGGGTATTTCCCTTTTTTTATTACCTTCAAAACTAATAAACAACCAAGACATGATGTATAAACTTAGAGCATCTCTAACAATACTAGCTAAATTAATCACCATGGGGTGCTCTAATGGTTAGGGATAAATTCCAGGCCCATATCTCACATAAAACGTCTTGTGATTGGTTCATGGCACTGATAAATCACACTATGGTGGTCAAAGAGAGACTGAAATGCACATGTGAGTTTTCCAGGCCCATGGAAAGGTGAAATGCCATGACGAACTCACCAGCTGATTCTTTTTTTTTATATAAATAATATGAAACTCAGAATTATGAGCGTAAGACTGAAACGAACAATATTAGCTACATTTTTGTTATTGTGGCTACCCAAATAACCTGAATGTTGATTTGCATTTTTTTTTTTATCAAAGTAGCCTATTTTTTCTTTTGAGCAAGCGATATTATCTACACTAAGGAGGGATGAGGTGGACTTAGCCTCACAATTGGCTATCATTAATGTAGTTCAAATTCGCTTTTGACAAGAATCAAACCTATGATATTTCAGTTACAAATAAAAATGAATATCACTGGACGATATTATCTACACTACGGAGGGATGAGGTGGACTTAGCCTCACAATTGGTTAGCATTAATGTAGTTCAAATTTACTTTTGATAAAAATCAAACTTATAATATTTCAGTTACAAATACAAATGAATATTACTGATCTATAATATTAAGTGGCAAAAAAATTAGCCTCGTTTAGCTGGGGTATTTATATATGCTCGAGTGAGTTGGTCAAACAAAACACAAAAATTCAATGAAAAAAAAGGAGACGCTGTAGTTGGAGGCCACGTGGTGCACGCAACCGGCGAGTGCAGAGATTGTCCTTTAAACGCACAAGTGCTACTTTACTTCTTGTCTTTAACGAGTATTGGTCTTTCCGGTCTCTTGCCATAAGAGCAACTCCACCCCTATCCACTTTGCGCCAGCACCCAGCGCATTTATCCACTTAATTGAACAGTAATAGACCCAATGAACAGTAATAGGCCAAAGCATCTCCACCCAAAAAAAAATGTGCTGGCACCCAGTCTAAAAAATGCGCTGGCACAAACGATCTCCACCCCTACAAAATGCGCTGGCACCCAGTCCATTTAAAATATTAAATAATTTTTTTATAAAATTAAAAAAAAATAGTTTTAATTTCGGATAGGATTTTTAACCAATCTCGTCACGCCACGTGTCATTATCCGAACGTACTATTTTTTGAATAGATTTCCGCTAAGATTTTCAACCAATCCCGACAACCCACGTGTCACTTCCTGTTTACAATAATTTAGGCAAGATGTCGATAAGATTTTTAACCCAACATTCACACAACTTAACATCTTCAATGAGTTTCTACGAAGTCATTTTTTTCTCTCAAAGTGTACAAAATATTCAAATGTAGAAAGTGTAGAAAGTGTAGAAAATATTGAAATGTGGTGTAAGGTGGAAGATGAGGGTTAGGTATTTATAGAAAAAAAATTAATTTTTTAAAATTTTTCTGTATTTTTTTAAAATTTTTTGACATTTTTTAATTAATTTTTAATAAATTTTAATGTTGTAATTAATCTGGACCGTTGGATTTGAAAAATAATCAAATCCAACAGCCAACACGCTGCCACGTGGCCAACGGTCAAATTTCTGACTGTTGGGCCTTTTTTTTTTTTTTTTTTTTTAATTTTTGGTCAAATAAACGTGGACTGTTGATCTGTGATCGGACGGTCCAATTTAAAATTTAAATTTAAATTTTTTTTACCGTTGGAAATCCAACGGCTCTGAGGAGGGCCACGTAGCCCTGTGATAGACTCACCCACTTGCCCTGCACCGCGGGCCCCACTGCCTGCAGTAGCTGTCGGCTACTCGCCATCTCTCCCGCGTGTTGTGCACGCGCCAACAAACGGATCGGCCTCTGGGTCTGTCCATTTTGGGCTGGGCTGCTGCCTGGCGTGGGCTGGGTGCCGGGCTGTTTCACGGGCTGGAGGGTGTGGACTGGGTGCTGGGCAGATTTCTGTGGGGTGGATCTGCTCTAAACGCGCCTCGGCTAAAATACAAATCACAACGACCCTCCTCTCAGTCGTATGCCAGAGTAGACCCCACCACCCCCCCCCCAACCCTCTCTCTCTCTATATAGCCAATCAAAGTCCATTTTTAACTCGTTTTCGACGACTTTCTTTCTCTTGGAACCATCCCAGAAACTCTGTCATCTTTTTTTTTTCCTCCGTTTTTCAGTTTTCTGTTTGTTCATAAGTACCCTCCTTCTCGTCTCTGTTTTTGGGTTCAATTCAATCTGTCTCCCAAAATCTGTGTGCTTCTGAACTCAGCCTGTCAAGCTCAAAAACAAGGTGAGCTTCTTTTTAATGTTATGTACTTTGTTGGGTACTTTTGTGTTGGATGGTAGATTATGGTTACTTGAACTGATGGGGTTTTTGACCATTGAGGAAATATGAGAAATTTGGAGTTTGGAATTGAAGTTTGGTGAAAATTTGAGATAATCTCTTCTGGGGTTTTAATATTTTTTGAAATTTATAATAAGATGATTGTTTGTGTGGATATATGTCTGTTTGTTCTTAAGAAAGTTTTTATCTTGTACCATGATTGTTGTTTCTTATCTTTCATGTATCTGATCTCCAGTAATTTTTCATGTCTCCAATTTTGTTTAATCGGATGGAAAACTTAATCTTTTCTCTGTGTGATTAGACAGAAGTTGACATGGTATATACTATTTCTCTGGTTGGTAAATGATGGTTATTAAAGCTAATTGGTTTAAGATCATTGAGAAAATTTATGAAGTTTGGTCCAAAGGGGAGGTGGGTTTTGTATAACTTCCTCAAGTTTAAAAAAAAAAAAATAATCAGGTTATAAGTTTGAATATATGCCTGTTTCAGATTATATATTTCCTCTATCTGGTTGTTTCTTGTGAAAGTTTTTAGCTTTTACCATGATAATTGATTCCTCAATATACCTATTTCAGATTATATATTTCCTCTATCTGGGTCTTCAGCAACTTTTTTCCCTCCAAATTTTGTGTAATCGGATGAAATATTATGTTTGCGCTGTGTGTTTTGATGGAGGTTGCTTCTCCTTTAGCTGAATAAGGGGACATGGTATATACATATCTTCCTGGATACCTTACTTTTCAATTAATTAGTTTTTTTTTTTAGTAATTCCAAAGAACAGAACAAGAAATTTATGCTCTGGGGAAAGTGAAAAATAATGATTTAGGAAGATTCTACTCTCTGGAATCTTAGAAAGGTGCAGGGCTTTTTCCTGTTTGTTTCTTCTTTTCTTTTGGTTTCGGAATATCTTGGTATTACAGATCATGTACTTGATAAAAAGGTAAAGCATTGAAGATTGTTTGCGAGAATCTAACTTGTGTCGAAGACAAGGACTTGTAGATTCTCATCACCCTTCTGATTTCTTAATTGCTTTTGGAATATCAATTTTCTGGGACATATAAAATGAGACGTATACCTCCTGATTTCCTTTAGAACAGATTTATGTTCTGTTTGGTTGCTGAAATATCTGAGGGAAAAAAGGTGACTGTAATTTGTAAACGGATTTTTATAGAATTAGATTCCAGAAAACAAGTGATTAGTTGCAGTTGTACTAAGCAAATTGGGATTATCAGTCGTTAATTTTATTGATCATTCAAACACCAGTATTTTTTTAATGATTACACAGTTCCATATATACAGGTTCTTTGTGATTATCTTGCTATTAATTTCGGCATTTGAGGTGTCATCTGTAAATTTTGAGTTACATTTTTGGTTCATTCTCAGGTACTCTGATCGGTCTTACCAATTCCGTTAAACAACTAGATTTATTTCTTTCAGCAGTATTACTTCGATTATCAAAGTTCAATGAACCTCAAGTTAGGGGTGGAGGTTGTGGCTGCCCATGACCTTATGCCCAAAGATGGGCAGGGCGCTGCCAATGCATTTGTGGAGCTCCGCTTTGATCATCAGAGATTCCGAACCACCATAAAAGAAAAAGATCTCAATCCCGTTTGGAACGAGAGCTTCTACTTCAACATCTCTGATCCAAACGATCTCTCTAACCTCAGTCTTGAAGCCTATATATATCACCGTGGTAAGGACAACTCCAATTCTTTCCTCGGAAAGGTTTGTCTTACTGGGACATCATTTGTTCCATATTCTGATGCTGTTGTTTTGCACTACCCTCTGGAGAAGCGAGGCCTTTTCTCACGTGTTAAAGGAGAGCTTGGTCTAAAAGTTTTTGTTACTGATGACCCGTCTATAAGATCCTCAAATCCTCTTCCCGCACTGGATTCACCTCTGGACAGAGATTCACGCTCTGCACGTGTTCAATTACAATCGCAACAAGTTCCAAATGTTATCTCAAACATGATGTCCAATGACAAATCTGAGTTGAGACGTACATTTCACCACCTTCCAAACCCCAACGTAGCACAGCAGCAGAATATTCCTTCAGCAGCAATGCAGTCGGTGAACTATGGGATGCAGGAAATGAGGTCTCAACCACAGCCTCCAGTTGTTCGCAGCATGTACCCAGGTTCATCAGCTCAAGCTCCTGATTATTCCCTTAAAGAGACAAGTCCTTACCTTGGAGGGGGGCGAATTGTTGGAGGGCGAGTCATACCTGGAGACAGGCCATCCGGCACCTATGACCTTGTTGAAAAGATGGAATACCTGTTTGTACGAGTTGTGAAAGCACGTGACCTCCCTCACATGGATATAACAGGTAGCCTTGACCCATATGTTGAAGTAAGAGTTGGGAACTACAAAGGAATTACAAGGCATTTTGAGAAAAGGCAGAACCCTGAATGGAACCAGGTATTTGCTTTTGCAAAGGATAATCTGCAATCATCTGTTTTGGACGTTGTAGTCAAAGACAAGGATCTTTTGAAAGATGACTTTGTTGGGCTTGTGCGGTTTGAGATCCATGAAGTTCCTCGTCGATTTCCACCAGACAGCCCATTGGCTCCAGAATGGTATCGGCTTGCAGATAAGGATGGGAGGAAGGACAAAGGAGAGCTGATGCTTGCTGTATGGATTGGCACACAAGCTGATGAGGCTTTTCCAGAGGCCTGGCATTCTGATGCAATTGGTCCTGATGATGGTTCTTCGGTTGCTTATGGACACATCCGTTCAAAAGTTTACCATTCACCAAGACTATGGTATGTTCGAGTAAATGTGATTGAGGCACAGGACTTGGTTCCATCTGACAGGTCCCGCTTTCCAGATGCATATGCAAAAGTACAGATCGGTAATCAGGTTTTAAAGACAAAACCAGTTCAATCTCGAGCTATGAACCCAATGTGGAACGAGGACCTGATGTTTGTTGCTGCTGAACCCTTTGACGATCATCTGGTCATTTCAGTTGAAGATCGCGTAGGTGCAAGCAAAGACGAGATCCTAGGAAGGGTTGTTATACCATTGAACACTGTTGAGAGGCGTGCTGATGATCGATTAATTCGTGGCCGGTGGTATAACCTTGAAAAGCATATGTCAGATGCCATGGAGGGGGAGCAGCGGAAGAAAGATAAAGATAAGTTTTCCAGTAGAATCCATCTCCGTGTTTGCCTTGATGGAGGGTACCACGTGCTTGATGAGTCAACTCACTACAGCAGCGACCTTCGACCTACTGCTAAGCAGCTGTGGAAGTCACATATTGGTATGTTGGAGCTCGGAATTCTAAATGCTGAAGGGCTACACCCGATGAAAACAAGGGATGGGAAGGGTGTATCAGACACATATTGTGTAGCAAAGTATGGGCACAAATGGGTTCGTACTCGAACTATAAATAACAGCGTGAGCCCAAAATACAATGAGCAGTACACTTGGGAGGTTTATGATCCTGCCACGGTTCTCACTGTGGGGGTTTTTGATAACAGTCAGATTGGTAATACAAATGGCAGTGGCAGGGATGTGAAAATTGGCAAGGTCCGGATTCGAATCTCTACCCTTGAGACTGGCCGTGTCTACACACACAATTACCCATTACTAGTCCTTCATCCTTCAGGTGTAAAAAAGATGGGTGAATTGCATCTTGCAATCAGATTTTCATGCACATCATTCGTTAACATGATGTTTAAATACTCGAAACCCCTTTTGCCAAAGATGCATTATGCAAGGCCATTGAGTGTGATGCAGCAAGATATGTTACGTCATCAAGCTGTCAACATAGTGGCAGCTCGTCTTAGTCGGGCAGAACCACCTCTCAGGAAGGAAGTAGTAGAATACATGTCGGATGCAGACTCTCATCTTTGGAGCATGAGGCGCAGCAAGGCAAACTTTTTCAGACTGATGTCAGTTTTTTCAGGGTTGTTTGCTGTTGCAAAATGGTTTGGAGAAGTCTGCAAATGGAAAAACCCCATCACAACAGTACTGGTACATGTTCTGTTCGTGATGCTCGTGTGCTTCCCAGAACTGATTTTACCGACTGTGTTCCTATACATGTTTCTGATAGGGATTTGGAACTGGCGGTACCGCCCAAGGTACCCTCCTCACATGAACACAAGAATCTCATATGCAGATGCTGTGCACCCTGACGAGCTTGATGAGGAATTTGACACATTCCCAACATCACGGGGTTCAGATATAGTTCGAATGAGGTATGACCGCTTGAGGAGTGTTGCTGGAAGAATTCAAACCGTGGTGGGTGATGTTGCAACCCAAGGGGAGAGGCTTCAGGCACTTCTCAGTTGGCGCGATCCTCGTGCCACTACTTTATACATTACTTTCTGTCTCGTGGCTGCTATTGTGTTATACGTGACCCCTTTTCAGGTCCTGGTTCTTCTCGGTGGCGTTTACCTCATGAGGCACCCGAGGTTCAGGGGTAAGATGCCATCAGCCCCGATTAACTTCTTCAGAAGGCTGCCAGCAAGAACGGATAGTATGTTGTAATAGGTCTACTTGGATGTGGTAAAGTTTGTCCTGCCAATGTATCCGGTTTTGGATTTTCATAGCAGTACTTGTAAATCGTAAGACGTATCTGCTGGTGTTCTGTTTAATGTTTATTGTCAATCATTGAAGTGTACACAGATGTGTGCAAACTGTTGTAATCATGGTTAGAAGTATTGATGTTTTGTTCTGCATTTTCAAGCATCTATAAATGGTTAAATCAAACCTCCTAACTTTATCAAAGCTATTAAGGAAGCTTGACATTCAAAGATTGATGGACAGGTTAAGCATCAGTGGCTTGGCTTCCAGTCATTTTCTTTTCTTTTCGACATATAAGAATGAAAATGTTCTTTTGCCAGACATAATTGTATGTTATGTTGTTGGACTTGTCGACATAAAACTATTAGTTTATGTCACTGTTGTTTGAATGAAACTAACAATATAACATGACAAATATCTTACAAACACATGAACCTTTCCTTTCTTGTAGCCGTCAAAGTCATTCTCTTGGTTGTATTGTCCTGGAGGAGGCTTTTCCCCCCCGTAATATTTCCAGTAGGGTTCATGTATGAGCTTCGATGCTCAAACAGTTTGTTACAAGAACGAGTAAGATGAAGAGAAAATCACCTGCAGATATAAATCTAAGCCTTCGTGATCTTCTTCAATCTTCCTTCTGATGCCTAATACTGTCTGAAACAGCTGTTTTTTCATGTCAAATTATGACATGTTTGTAATCTTCTCTTCAGATAGAGTATACTGCTTCAAACACGTGGTGTTTTGTAATACAATTAGTGAGGTAAATGAATTAAAATTTATCATAAACACTATCTGATGATCGGCAGACAGTAACGAAAACATCGAAAAGCTTCTCTGTCTTTATTTTATCACCATCATACAATTCATGTATTTATGGTTTCTTCTGTATTTCTTTGTTGATTCAATTATCTGATGATGTACAGCTAAAAAAGATACTAAAATATATCAACTAAAGAAATAGCCAGAAAGAAAATCCTTTTGGATCTTGAGAGGGCTTCTGATTAAACTTAGGACTAAATATAGATGCAAAATAAGATTTACACGTGATGATAACGTCTTCTTGTAATTCAGACGTTGAATATTAATGTCATGTTGATTATTATATCATACTGTCAAATTAAAAACGATTGGTTTTTTGGACTATTGTTTGAATTAATGCATGGTGTTAAATTGACAGTTTAACAAAATAAGACACCAGAAAGAGAAAGACAAACATACAATGTCAATTATACGACAAAAGAAGTTTACTCATTTCACTATTCAAGTGAACTTTATTCACCATAAACGTGGAAATAGGAAAGAAGAAACAAGAGAGATGATGATAGTACAACATGTTGTACAGCTTCACACTCTTGACAGAGTCGCAGTATTAGGCATGAGCTAGCCCAACAAAAGCATTGAACCTTTCACACTAATTTTTATTGGAAAAATGGAGGAAACCACTCAATTACGCATCAGACCAGAATATATCCATAAAACCCCATTTTGGGTCACTTTCTGACACTCCCAAGGCCTTCCAAACAGCTTTAGAGGCGTCAACCAAATTGTTAGCACACGGAGGCTGGTAATCGTGCTCTGCATCACATCCTACTGTGGAGTCGCACTCGTCGACAACCATCGCTTTGACACTCCTTCCATTACCATGGATGGTAATATGGCCTAAACACCGGCTCCCCTTGTTGTACCAGCCCGTCGACAATGCCACAACAGGAGTCTTATCCGAGTGGAACTTATTGTCACATGCTGATGGACTGCCACCATCACCACCCTTTTGAAAGCTGTTGATGGTCAAGGTTGCTTTCGTTTTCTTAGACACCTGAGGTGAGCACGTGTAGGTGGGGTAAAGCTTGCCTTTTTGGCAGCACTCGGAGTCTTTCCCTTGGTTACATTGTCCTAGGGGAGGCTCTTTCCCCCTAAGCTTGCCACTAGGCTTGCATTTTTGAGCTTCAATGCTCAACCAGTTCGTAGCAAGAATGATTAAGATGAAGAAAAAAGAACCTGAAAACATCTTGTTATTCATCTTCTCTTTCTTTCTCTTGCCTTGGTTTACGTTGGTTTGAAGAAGTCGGATCCTTTTGTTGGATATATATAGAGAACATGCATGAAGTGTGTGTTTGTTTGGTTTTTTTTTTTTTTTTCTTGGATACTTTGAAGTGCCTCAAACAGCGGGGATTTTTATGTTAAATTATGAATTTTTTACTCTTTGACTTTGTAAAGTATACTGTCTTGTACATTCAAAATGATTATCTGCACAGTATTTACTTTCTAAAGAATATCACCACATACAAGAATTAAGTTTCAGCTTTGTACTTATTGTTAGTTCGTTCGGTATCCAAGCTGTGTGAGAGGGCTTAGGTGATTCCAATACATAAGGATTATCAATGTGAAATACTAAAAGATCCATCCATTAAAAAAAAAAAAAAAGAAAAAAACTAGGTAGAAGGATCCTTGGATTCCTTGTGCAAAATGTGCCAAAAATTATGTTGGATGCCAAAATATGCAGCTTATGAGGTCTCCTCGATGAACTATTTTCCCTGAATCCATTTTTTGCTCACAGTACTAAAACAAGGCTTGAGAGAAAAGGCGCATGTGAGCGTTCTATTATTTGATGATTTCAATATACAGAGTGATTGAGTGTTAGTGTGTGTGTTTTGTGCATTTAATCAATTTATGTACCAAGAGACTGTGCCATGAGTGAGATTGGTTCAGTCTAAATTCTTTTCTTTGCCTCGAGTGCAAAGGATTTCACAATTTTCGTTCATTTTTTTTTTTTTTTCCAAAGAGAAGCGAAAGGCGAAATGAATTACAACTGGTTTTAAACATTCCATGGATAAAAAGTGTACAAATCATAAAACCAAAATAGTAAACGACAAGAAGGTTGTGTGATGAAATGCAAGAGTTTAAGTAACAAGAAGGGAAAATCCAATTCAAACTTGATCTTGGTTGAAGCGACTAATTATTAAGCAATTTTTTTTTTTCCCGATGTCTACAAATTGTATTTGGAAAAGATGGATCAAGTTACTATTAGAAAAGAAGCTAAAATGATGGAGACGAATATTTCATCATGCCAAAAAATGGTGGATGTCAAGGTGAAAGAAAAAGAACAAGAAATTTTGCTTGTTGATAGTCTCATTGAAGAAGACCTCTCACAAGTGGAGGCTCAGGAAATTCAAGGTATGAGTGATTTGGAAACTATTATGACTTTGGATAATCATCAATCTAATAAATTGGAGTTAAATTCCATTGTTGACCAAACAAGAAATTTGAGAAAGGAAAAAATGTAATACCCCGTATAAAAAAATGACAATATATATATATATATATATATATATATATGTGCGTGTGTGTGTATAAATAATTATTTTTATGCAATGATTTTATTGAGTTTCTTTATATACGCTATGAGTACAAAAAACTCATATTTTTGGCATATAAGTTAGTAGAGATTCTTTCACTACAAAAATATATTTTTATGCAATGATTTTATTGAGTAGAAAAATCGTATGATTTTATGCAATGATTTCACTACAAGAATATATTTTTGTCTAGCAAGTACTTTTATACTTAAATTTTTCCAATTAGAGATGGTTATACTAATTAGCATCTCTTTATAAATTGTAATGCAATATGCATTAAGTTGGTAGCTTCACGTAGATTAGATTGTTTTGCTAGGCTTTTCATTGATTGGATCTTTTATTACATCACCATTTGGCTAGCCTATTTCTTTGTAGACTTACTATGTGTTTTGATCCAACAAGCTTACCTTGAGATAAACCTTTACGTGGCCTTTGATGCTTGCATCCATCATGCATTATATTCATTAGTTCATGATTAACTTAACACATGTCTCTTTGCCATTTGAATACATACCATTGTCAATGATTAACTTCACATTTGATGTGTTTCTATTGGAACACATATTAGGGCTAAGGATTAGCTTAAAATTTGTTGTTTTTCTATCGGACCACATTTCATTGCTAATGATTAGGACAACACTTGTTGCCATGTTATTGGAACACATTTTATGTCTAATGATTAGCCGAATCGATCTGTGCTGGCCGACACCTGGATCGAGTTATGTTGGCCGACTCCTAAAAGGTGATGAAGCCATAAAGTGTAGTGATGTGGAAAATGTGAATAAATTTAAACCTAAAAGTGCCTAATTATAAGAGTGTGCTGTGAGTAGGAATGAACCCATTTCACATGTGATTACAGAGTATAAGTAAAGTACAGTAAGGTAAGATAAGGATTATACCATCATAGGTAGCCACCTATATTGAGATATGCTAAGAATCCTCGTCGATACAGAAGCTCAGCTACTAAAACCTGGAGGAGCGAAAAACAGAAGGGTGAGTGGGCAAAAACAAAGCTTTAGAAAACACATTTCTCTTTTCTGAAAGTAATAACCCCTTACTATAAAACTCGTATAGTTTTTAGAAAATAAGACTACGTATATACATACGAATACCAATGCACAAGGCCAGTAAAAACTGAAGTATGCCATGCCATAACGTTTCCTCACTAAAAGATGTAAGCTAGGTGAAATCAATATAAAATAATATGCCAGTTGGAGTCACCTAATGTGACATGTACGACTGGATCTATATCTCATCAATATATGCTAGCACATGTGTTAGAACCAGCTATTGTGGTTTTTATGACAGGGCTGGGCATAAATATGTACGCTCAAGTGCTATGATCACGTGAAGGTTGTGCGAATAATCGTGGGTCACCTACAAGTCAGAACCACCTATTGTGGTCTGTACGACAGGTCTGGCACCAAACTTAGATCCTGATAGTTCACATTTTGCATGCGTTTATATCTTCCATATTTGGTGTCTTTGTGATGTTTTTGGATTAAAATGGTTGCATTTTACATTATTTGGTGTTAGTGTGCAGCCAAGTGTGTAATAGGATCAATTGGAAGGCAAATGAAGTAAAAACACTCCTTTTGGTAGCTGAGCATTATTCCAAATGTGGAGAGGATTCTGGGGAGTTAATTTGAAGTCCAAATGAGGAATCTAGGACTAATTTGGCTGCTGGAATTTCAGGAAAAGATGTGGAAGGAAAGTGGTGCAATTCGGCCATGTTGGGTGGTTCCACACACATTGCCGTGGACTCACATGCACTTCCAGCTCACTTATGCATTTCCAACACCAATACATGCACTCACATGCATTTCCACACACCTGGCCGTGCATTCCCTGGCCTTTCCAGTTCACCTTTGCATTTCCAGCTCCCTCATGCCCATGCCGTGCACTTTCATACCCCTGTTCCAGCTTGTTACAACCAATTCCAGGTGTCCACTTCATCCTTGCAGCCATTCCACATACATCTTCAATTAAATTAGCCACATGCATTCATATTTCCCTTATGCCGTGCATCACCATCCCAGAAATCCACCCACTCCATAACCATTCACACAAACACAATCATGACCGTGACTCCCCCTCCACTTTCCAGCATCACATTTCCAGCTTTGCACATGCATTCACCTAGCTGTCATGTTCCTTCTCCCATCCATTCATCTCTATATTTAAACCAAGCGAATTAGGCATTTCAGCAACTTCTTCGGGGCTTCATTCCATACACTCTCCCATTCGCAGAAACCATTCAACCTTAGCCGCTCCACATTCATTTACAACACACTTGGAGCACCAACACCGAAGGCAACTCTTAAGGGATTTCGACATCAGTTTTGCTTCAAGGGTTCTTTCTCCTTAATTCTATGTTCATTCATGTTGTATATTTTTATGTCAAACATTCTGTAAACATGAAGTGTAACTAATCTCTTTCTAGGGATTCGATGTAGCCTTGCAAGATTGCCATGTAGTTAATTCAAAATGCTCAGTTGATCCATCTATTTCTTGTTTCATTCTTTGATTTAATTGCGACTTTGTGTGTTGATTGTAATGCTTGATCACCATTTGAATTAACCACAGGTTGTTTAGCCAAGATTAAAGCACACATCATGCATATTCTTGGTGGATATGTGAATGAATGAAGGGAATGTTTTGCAAACATCCTGCCGAGTGTTTCCTTTGGTTTTATGAAAGTTTCTTGTGCGTGTCATGTTCTTGATTAGGAACCAAAGTTGCACATCACAATTAGGTTCATGATTAGGAACATTTGATCAAGTCCACACATCATATGGTTGATCATATCTAAGTGAAACAAACCCAAGAAATAGGTAGATGGCTGAGTATAAACTGACTTAACAAGCATGGACTTGGCTTAGCAATGGTGAAACCGAATCTCTAGCTTCATCTCCATTTGTGCTATCTCATTTCATTAGTTGTTGATTCATTTATTTGTGTCTACTTCATTTTCTTGTGCTTTCAAGTTACAACAACAAATCTGCCTAAATTGATTAGTTTTATTTATCTTATAGAGTTCTTGCAAAACAAGTAGTTGTATAGGTCCAATTAGTCCCTGTGGATTCGACACCCTTACTTGTGCCATTATACTAAACATATTCTAGCATGAGGAAGGATAACTTCAACAAAAATGGCGCCGTTGCCGGGGACTGATTTCAGTCCCTTATAATTGCTTGTTTTGATATTAAACCTTGTTCTTTTCATTTTAAGTAGACTTCTGATTTTTATTCAAACTTGTTTTATCTTGTTTTAGGTAGTATATGTCAAATAGACTTGCTGAATTAGGCCAAATAATTGAACGGTTAAAGGGCAACACTTTGGAAAGCTTTGTGCCAACAAGTTCCTCCATTGTCCGTGAAGAAGAGGAAGGGAAACCGTCTAGTCCAACAAGTGAAGGATCTGAGCACTTTAATTGGGAAAGAGAAGAAGAGATGGCGGGCAACCAAGATGATCTTCGAGCTTTGGAGGACTTTGCTCAACCAATCATACCAAATTCACCTTCATGCATCTTGCTGCCCACAGAAGCTAGAAACTATGATCTTAAATCTTCACATTTCCATATGTTTCCTTCTTTTTATGGCTTACATAATGAAGATCCTTTGGCTCATATTAAAGAATTTTACAATGTGGTGAGTGGTTTACCTTTGTAGGGAGTAAGTGAAGCAAATTTGAGAATGAGAGTGTTTCCTTACACCTTGAAAGATAAGGCCAAGGGTTGGTTGATGACTCTAGCACCTGGTTCCCTCACCACATGGGATGCCGTGGCTAAGAAGTTTTTGGAGAAGTTCTTTTCCACTCAAAAGACAGCCACATTAAGGGGACAAATCTTCAACTTCAAACAAGATGATGGAGAACCTTTCAATGAGTGTTGGGAGCGCTTTAAAGGCCTTTTGCTGCAATGTCCACACCATGGGTTACCTATTCACTTACAAATGCAAATTTTCTATGATGGACTAACCCAAACATGTCAATCAACTGTTGATAATGCAGCAGGTGGAGCTTTGAAGAAAAAGAATGCTCAAGAGTCATATAACATTTATGAGATGTTGGGATCTAATGCTCAACACAAAGATTTAAGGGGTAAGAGAGTTGGAGTATATGAAACAAGTTCTAATCATGATCTTTCTTTGCAGGTAGCTAACCTAGAAAAGAAGCTTGAATCCGTGCTCAACATGGTGCCAAAAGCAAATGAAGTGTGTGCCATTTGCAACATACCAAGCCATCCTACTCATCAATGTCCATCTAGGGAGGCTTATCCCGAGTTTGTCCAAGAGCAAGTGAACCTCATGAATTCTTACAATCAAAGGCCAAGGAATGATGTGTATTCCAATACATATAACTCAAGTTGGAGAGATCATCCCAATCTTTCGTGGAAGAACAACAATCAATTCCAAAACTTCCAACCAAAACCTACACTTGAGGATACGGTTAAATTGTTAGCCCAAAATACCTTGCAATTCCAACAAACCACCAATAGCACTCTCCAACAACATTCGGCGACTCTAACCAAAATGGAGACACAATTGGGGCAGATTGCAGATGCCTTGAACCAAAGAGAGGTTGGAAAGTTTCCAAGCCAACCCGTGATACTCCAAAGGAACCAAGAGCAAGCCAAAGCAATCACTACACTTAGAAGTGGTAAGGTTATCAATAATAGAGTTGGCAATGAAGTTACTAATGAATCTGATCATGTGAATGCAGGGGTTACTCAAGGAGAAAATGAGAAACCAAATGAGGAACCAAGCCATGCTACTTCCTCGTTGGAAGCCCCAAATCTTCACAAGGCCGAGAAACCTTACACTCCACCAATACCATTCCCTGGAAGACTTGCCAAGAGCAAGCAGGATAAGTCATTTAAGGAGATTTTTGATATTCTAAGTAAGGTGAATGTTAACTTACCTTTGCTTGATGTCATTAGGAACATGCCAGCTTATGGGAAGTTCTTCAAAGAGTTAAGCAACTACAAAAGGAAGTATGGACCACATGAGAAGGTAGTGGTGTCCGAGAATGTAAGTGCCGTGTTGCAAAGAAAACTTCCACCAAAGCTCAAGGATCCAGGAAGTTTTTCTATCAACATCACCATAGGGGACAAGAAGGTAGAGAAGGCGATGCTTGACTTAGGTGCTAGCATCAACTTAATGCCTTATTCCATGTACCTTCAACTAGGTTTGGGGGAATTGAAAGCCACCACCATCTCATTACAACTTGCGGACAGATCCGTGAAATATCCAAGAGGTATAGTAGAGGACATTCTAGTTCAAATTGATAAACTAATCTTGCCTGCGGATTTTGTAGTGTTGGACATGGAAGAAGCTCCTATACATGACCGAGAGTTGCCTATTTTGCTTGGGAGACCGTTTATGGCCACGGCCAAGACCATCATTGATGTGCAAAATGGACTCCTCACTATGACAGTGCTAGGAGAGACCGTTCAATTCAAAGTGTTTGAGTCTCTTTCACATCCTTCTTCATCTCTTGATTGTTATGCTATTGATGTGCTTGATTCGCTTGTTTTCTCTAAGTTCTTGCAGGCACAATCTAATGAACCATTACAAACTATTTTGAGTCAATCTCAAGATGAGTTTGATGAAGAAGATGCACTCATGGAAGAGGTAGCTGCCTTGGAAGCATTGGCACCGTATCCTTTGAATATTTCACCTTTTTTAGAGCCTTTAGAACCATCGAGGTCACATTTAACCCCTTCCACTGTTAAGGCACCAAAACTTGAACTTAAACCACTTCCACCACATCTAAAGTATGCATATCTAGCTGAATTTGAAACTCTTCCAGTTATCATAACTTCTGACCTCACCCCAAATGAAGAAGATAAACTAATTAGGGTGTTAAAAGAGTTCAAATCAGTTATTGGTTGGTCTATTGCAGATATCAAGGGAATAAGCCCTACCATGTGCATGCATAGGATTTTTTTGGAGGAAGGAGCAAAGTCAACCCGTGAACCACAAAGGAGGCTCAATCCACACATGAAGGAAGTTGTGAGGAATGAAGTGTTGAAGTTGTTAGATGTGGGGATAATATATCCCATTTCTGATAGCAAATGGGTGAGTGCTATTCAGGTGGTACCTAAGAAGGTGGGAATCACGGTGATGAAGAATGAAAACAAAGAGCTTGTGCCCACAAAGCCCACGGCTAGTTGGCGTGTTTGCACCGATTACAGGAAGTTGAATTCTAGCACTAGAAAAGATTACTTTCCTATGCCTTTCATAGATTAAATGCTTGAGAGATTGGCAGGTTACTCACACTATTGTTTTCTTGATGGTTACTCAGGTTACAATCAAATTGCAATTGCTCCGGAGGATCAAGAGAAAACTACCTTTACTTGCCCTTTTGGCACATTTGCATATAGGAGAATGCCTTTTGGACTTTGCAATGCTCCAGCAACATTCCAAAGATGCATGTTGGCAATCTTTTCTGACATGGTAGAAAGATTCATTGAGGTATTTATGGATGACTTTTCAGTGTTTGGTTCCTCTTTTGATGAATGTCTTAACCATCTCTCTTTAGTACTTCAAAGATGTCAGGAAACAAATTTGGTTCTCAATTGGGAAAAGTGCCAATTTATGGTGAAACAAGGAATTGTGTTGGGGCATGTAATCTCTAGCAAAGGAATGGAGGTGGACAAAGCCAAAATTGACATCATCACCAATATGGCAGCTCCCACAACCGTGAAGGGAGTAAGAAGTTTTTTGGGACATGCGGGCTTTTATCGTCGTTTCATTAAGAACTTTTCAATGATCACTCGTCCATTATGCAATCTGTTAGCTAAAGATGTTGTATTTCATTTTGATAAAGCTTGTATGGATGCATTCAATACTTTGAAACATGAATTAACCTCGGCCCCTATTATTATGGCACCAGATTGGTCTTGACCTTTTGAATTAATGTGTGATGCCTCTGACTATGCTATTGGTGCAGTTTTAGGGCAAAGGGTGAACAAGCTCCCACACGTGATCTACTATGCAAGCTGGACTCTAAATGATGCTCAACTTAACTATTCCACAACTGAAAAGGAGTTGCTTGCTATTGTTTTTGCCTTAGAGAAGTTTCGGTCATATCTTGTTGGATCTAAAGTTATTGTGTTTTCTGATCATGCAGCCCTTAGGTACTTGATGACAAAAAAGGATGCTAAGCCACGCTTAATTAGATGGATACTCTTACTGCAAGAGTTTGACTTGGAAATTCGAGATAAGAAGGGAAGTGATAATGTTGTGGCTGACCATTTGTCACGGCTCAATGAAAACCATGGAGTTGAACAACCTTTGTCTCTAAATGAATCATTTCCAGATGAACAACTCCTTGTTATTCAAGAAAAAGAACCATGGTATGCTGATTTTGTTAATTATCTTGCTTGTGGTGTAATTAGAAATGACCTCTCTTTTCAGGAAAGAAAGAAGTTCCTTGCCATGGTAAAGCACTACGTTTGGGACGAACCATATTTGTTTAAATATTGCCCTGACCAAATCATTAGGAGATGTGTCCCAGAGAGTGAGCAACAAAGCATTCTAACGTTCAGCCATACATTGGCATGTGGAGGACATTTTGGTGCCAAAAAGACATCTCTAAAGGTTTTACAATCTGGTTTCTTTTGGCCTACTTTATTCAAAGATGCTTTTGATTTTTGTTCTAAGTGTGATAGATGCCAGAAAATGGGGAACATTAGCCGAAGAAATGAGATGCCATTGAACAACATTTTGGTGGTGGAGCTCTTTGATGTTTGGGGAATCGATTCCATGGGACCATTTCCATCCTCTTTTGGCTACTTATACATATTAGTGGCAGTAGATTATGTATCTAAATGGGTTGAAGCCATTGCTACAAGAACTAATGATCATAAGGTTGTTTTGAATTTTCTTAAAGATATAATTTTTTGTAGGTTTGGAACCCCAAGAGCTATTATTAGTGATGGTGGCAGCCATTTCTGCAACAAACCCTTTGAATCCTTGATGAAGAAGTACAACATCAACCACAAAGTGGCAACCCCGTACCATCCTCAAACCTCAGGACAAGTGGAGATTAGCAATAGGGAGATCAAGAACATTTTGATGAAGACCGTAAACCCTACAAGGAAGGATTGGTCACTGAGGTTGAATGATGCACTATGGGCATATAGAACAGCATACAAGACCCCCATTGGCATGAGTCCTTATCGCCTTGTGTTTGGGAAAGCTTGTCATTTGCCAATGGAGCTTGAACACCGTGCATATTGGGCCATCAAGAAGTTCAACTTTGATTACAAGGATGCTGGAATAGCAAGGAAGCTCCAACTTAATGAGTTGGAAGAACTCAGAAATGAAGCATATGAGAATGCCAAAATCTACAAGGAACGGACTAAGCTCTATCATGACAAGGCCATCCTACGGAAGGAGTTTCACCAAGGTATGAAAGTACTGTTGTATGACTCACGTTTGAGACTTTTTCCAGGTAAATTGAAGTCTAGGTGGGTGGGACCATTTAAGGTGCTGCAAACATTTCCCCACGGAGCTGTGGAGATAGAGAACATGAAGAATGGCACCTCTTTTAAAGTCAATGGGCAGCGATTGAAACCATATTTGGAGAAAGTGGAGGAAGAGCAAGTTTATCAAGTTGTAGATTTTCTTAAGTTTACAACACCGTGAACAAGCTACCATGTCTTGCCTAGACATTAAATAAAGCGCTTACTAGGAGGCAACCTAGTGTGGTTTGTGTTCTTTCCTTATTTTGTGTTTATGTTGTCACCATTCCATATTCTTTGCCTACTTGCATTAAATACAAGTTTAAGCATCGAGGACAATGATTTGATTAGGTTTGGGGGTGTGGGATGGAAGGTTTGTTTTTTTTTGTGTTAGTTGTGTTAGTTTTGGTTAAGTGTGTTTTTGCTTACTAATACGAATGTATATGAGGGCTATGTTTGCAAACAAACTATTGGGTTGCTATGAAAAAGGGTTGCATCTTGTTGTCATTTATAAAGCTGTAACTTTTGAAATTATGATGATAGAGGTACCATACTCAAATTCTGGAAGAAGAATTGTGGAGACTACCCTAGTGAGTTATTTTGAGCCTAATTGCGTCTTTGAGAGGGTTTAAAGGGTTTCTACTCCTATCTTTTTCTTTCAATTTCACTTTAAATGATCTCATTACTTCTATTTTGATTGGATACTAAGAATTACTCTCTTTTGCAGATACCATGTGTTTAGTATCATTCATGAATGAACTCAATGAGACGATGTTAGGCTATGCATGTTTTAACTACTAAAAGGCTTAAATCCTATCCCTTTGTGTGCTCCATTCATCCTTGTTGCAGCCAAACACTTTAGCCTAATTCTTTCATCACCCACACCATACTCTACCCATTCTAGCCCATTACAAGCCATACGTTATAGTTTGGGGAATACCAATGTGATGAAGACTAAAGGTAAATTGAGCTTTAGAACAAGATTGTGGCATGTACCGAGGGCACCTATGTTGAAGTTGTTTCTAAAAATAAAGCTATATAAAAAAAAAAAGAGAATCAAAGTGGATACAAGTTCCAAATCTCCTCATTATAATGCATAGGGCCTGGACGCCAAAAACAAAGAAGAAAGAAGACAAATGCAAGTGAAGAGCATGATCCTCAAGGACACTTTGGTATGCCCCAAGCTCTAGTATTTCATATCACTTCTTTCGTAACCTATAACCTATGCCTTACATTACAATCTTGAGAAAGACCTAGCTGATCATTGAGGATGTATTCATGGGTGATGGTAAGTGTGTGTGTTATCTATATTCTTAGCATTTGATTCATTTCATGAGATCTACTCAGAAATTGTGCTTTCATTTCAGAATTCATATGTGAGACTTTTGATTCCCTTCACATAATTTCACTCATATATGGTTGTGGAGAGACTAAACCTTAGGATCTGAGTGAAAATTTGAGTGAAATCTGTGAAGAGTAGAGTTGAAGCGAATTCTATCTTAAGCATTTGGGTATGGTGACCTATGTTGAAGTTGTAAGAAAATGGAGAAATAGCTTTATACGTTACAATTGATACGATTCTTTGAAGTGGCAAACTTTTGAGTTGAATTTATGACATAGTTTTCATTAGTTCTTATTAGTTTGTTTAAAGTATGTTTTAACCAAATTGTTTGCAGATGTTGTAAATGTTTGTGGGTGTCATCACTGTAAACCCTCAGGAGACACAACTCCTCCAACTAGGGACACCTAGGGGTTCAAAGGCTTGTTGCACACGCTCAGTGCAATCGTTTGACCAGCGAAAGTGGTTTAGTTAGATGATAGTGTTTTGTGTGTTTTAGTTTTAAGTTTGCTCGAGGGCTAGCAAAAACCAGGTTTGGGGGTATTTGATAGTTCACATTTTGCATGCGTTTATATCTTCCATATTTGGTGTCTTTGTGATGTTTTTGGATTAAAATGGTTGCATTTTACATTATTTGGTGTTAGTGTGCAGCCAAGTGTGTAATAGGATCAATTGGAAGGCAAATGAAGTAAAAACACTCCTTTTGGTAGCTGAGCATTATTCCAAACGTGGAGAGGATTCTGGGGAGTTAATTTGAAGTCCAAATGAGGAATCTAGGACTAATTTGGCTGCTGGAATTTCAGGAAAAGATGTGGAAGGAAAGTGGTGCAATTCGGCCATGTTGGGTGGTTCCACACACATTGCCGTGGACTCATATGCACTTCCAGCTCACTTATGCATTTCCAACACCAATACATGCACTCACATGCATTTCCACACACCTGGCCGTGCATTCCCTGGCCTTTCCAGTTCACCTTTGCATTTCCAGCTCCCTTATGCCCATGCCGTGCACTTTCATACCCCTGTTCCAGCTTGTTACAACCAATTCCAGGTTGTCCACTTCATCCTTGCAGCCATTCCACATGCATCTTCAATTAAATTAGCCACATGCATTCATATTTCCCTTATGCCGTGCATCACCATCCCAGAAATCCACCCACTCCATAACCATTCACACAAACACAATCATGACCGTGACTCCCCCTCCACTTTCCAGCATCACATTTCCAGCTTTGCACATGCATTCACCTAGCTGTCATGTTCCCTCTCCCATCTATTCATCTCCATATTTAAACCAAGCGAATTAGGCATTTCAGCAACTTCTTCGGGGCTTCATTCCATACACTCTCCCATTCGCAGAAACCATTCAACCTTAGCCGCTCCACATTCATTTACAACACACTTGGAGCACCAACACCGAAGGCAACTCTTAAGGGATTTCGACATCAGTTTTGCTTCAAGGGTTCCTTCTCCTTAATTCTATGTTCATTCATGTTGTATATTTTTATGTCAAACATTCTGTAAACATGAAGTGTAACTAATCTCTTTCTAGGGATTCGATGTAGCCTTGCAAGATTGCCATGTAGTTAATTCAGAATGCTCAGTTGATCCATCTATTTCTTGTTTCATTCTCTGATTTAGTTGCGACTTTGTGTGTTGATTGTAATGCTTGATCACCATTTGAATTAACCACAGGTTGTTTAGCCAAGATTAAAGCACACATCATGCATATTCTTGGTGGATATGTGAATGAATGAAGGGAATGTTTTGCAAACATCCTGCCGAGTGTTTCCTTTGGTTTTATGAAAGTTTCTTGTGCGTGTCATGTTCTTGATTAGGAACCAAAGTTGCACATCACAATTAGGTTCATGATTAGGAACATTTGATCAAGTCCACACATCATATGGTTGATCATATCTAAGTGAAACAAACCCAAGAAATAGGTAGATGGCTGAGTATAAACTGACTTAACAAGCATGGACTTGGCTTAGCAATGGTGAAACCGAATCTCTAGCTTCATCTCCATTTGTGCTATCTCATTTCATTAGTTGTTGATTCATTTATTTGTGTTTACTTCATTTTCTTGTGCTTTCAAGTTACAACAACAAATCTGCCTAAATTGATTAGTTTTATTTATCTTATAGAGTTCTTGCAAAACAAGTAGTTGTATAGGTCCAATTAGTCCCTGTGGATTCGACACCCTTACTTGTGCCATTATACTAAACATATTCTAGCATGAGGAAGGATAACTTCAACAGATCCAAGGTGAGCGTGAGGTGCAGGAGGTGAACATCATGTGAAGGACTGTGCCCTGGCCTCAGGCGGGAGCACTAACACCGGGGTGCAGCAATGATGAGCTCTAATTGCATCAATGTATAACAATGTGCCATGCAACCAATACCATCATAATATACTCACCTGAAGCTTACCTGAGCCTCCGCAGCATCAAACGATATAATTCACGATTTATAATAATGCAATACTTAAAATGTAACTCATTTGTGACACGGCAAGCAAAGCATAATTCCATATAAAAATGTTTATGGAAATTGTAAATGTGTGTGTGTATAGAAAACAAATGCCCACTCACTTGAGGTCCGCGCTACAACTCATTAACACGAATACAGAGGCGTCACAAAGGACCGGCGCCTAGAACAATTATCAAATCATGTCTCATAATTCTTATCAATAAAACACGTAACTTACATAAAACACATCCTCAAGGACATTCTAGAATGATTTGAGACCCATTGACCAAAAGTCAACCGTCGGTCAAAGATCAACGGTAGGGTCCACAACCCTACGTAACTCAATTGGGAAGATCCGTATCTCAGATTTCCGATCCGTAACTTCCCAAGATCCACATTATGTTTCTAGAACAACATCCTAAAGTTTTGGAATGATTCAACGGTCGGATCTCTGCCAATTGCTAAAATTAAGTGGCGGCTGACGTTTTATTTTACGAGCTTACAAATCCAATGGGAAGATCCGTACGTTGGATTCCCAATCTGTAAGTTCCTATTGTCCTCAAATATTACGTACTATAATGTATTAAAGTTTGGTGATGGTCTAATGGTTGGATCGTCAATTCATATAAAGATCAAGTGGCGATTGCTAACAAAACTATGTTTGAACAATGATATTTCATCAACCAGACCTTACATATAAAATTGAGGTATCAAATTTATCCTAGGAGGGTCAGAAGGGGTCTCGGCCCACGCACCGCGTACACGGCGGTCGGCCGCCTTGACTCGCCGGAAAAATCAAATATTTCTAAAAATTCTCGAAGAAATGAAGATCTCATTGAGTAGAGAAAATTTCATACTTGTGACTAAGGCCAATTTGGCAGGGAAAAGTCTCAAATCGCCACGAACCCGCCGGAAACCCTTAGCTTTGGGTGTTCTTAATTCGACTCCAAAACAACTCCAGCGCCACAACCAATGCATGGGCTTTGTTCCTACGGTTAAGGGAAGCTTTTTTTGGTGGCGGTGGTTGACAAGATTACCTTCGGATTTGAGGGATCGCCGCCCCGAAGCCCCTTGCACCCACCAGTGTATTTCTTCACAATCCCGAACCCAGTCTCCTCGAATTTGGTATGTAAATGGTAGAGGAAGGGTCCAGATGATGATTCGGAGTGGTAGATCGGCTCAATTTGTCGAAAAAATGATGAATTTCGTCGGAGAAACTCACTGGTCACCATCGGGTCACGAGTTAAGGGGAAACCGGTTCGGTTCCCCTCCTTCTCCTCTTCCCTCCTTTTTCCTTCTTTCCTATTTTCCCATTGGTTCTCCTCCTTTTCTCCCTTTCTTAATTGGTCTGGTTCCTCCCTCTTTTCTCTCCTTTATCTTCCATCTCCACTGCCCAACTTTTCTTCCCTTTTAGTCTGGGCCACACACGTGGCTTTCTAGATTTTGCTCCAAAAATTTGGAGCATTCTACAAAATAATACATTTACAATTTTGCCCTCGACTTCATCGTTAATAATCCTTCGTTATAACTCCAAATGACATTCCGTTTGTGCCCACGCGTTCGTAGCAACGAGCACTACGAAGATACGCCAAGAAAATGGATCTTACGTGACTCGACAAGGGGTCAAAAAAAGTCAACGCATTTGCCTTGAAGGGCATTTTCGAAATTTCACATTTTAAAATTATAAAAACTGTAGTTTTTGGAGACGGGTTGTTACAGTATATTCATCCATCTCATTTGCATATATTTCAGGCATTCGAAAGAGTTGTTACAATTTAATTATTATTTTGTTGGTACTTTTTGTTGTGAGTTAATTTGTGCACTATAGTTATACCACTGCATATTCAAAAAATTTATGTAGTAAACTCAAGCGATTAATATGTAAAAGTTGTTAACTAGTTTTATAGCATGTATTGTGTAATCAGCTCCAAATAATTTTATTTTAATTTTTCTACCCTGTCTTGGTTGTAGAATTTATTTCTATAGCTAAGATATGGCTCACGCCCTAACTTGTGAATAGTCTTTATTCGCGGGTCGGGGCGTGACAAAAAATATTTTGGTTATTTTGGCATACTTTAATTTTGTATGGAATTAACTTCATGATTATTCCACCTAATTAAGTACACTGAAATTTCTGCTTCTCGAGTTAAAGAATTTATTTGCTTAACAAGGAAGTTGTCTACTAGCTATCAAGATCATTTAAAGACAAACACGGGTCGAGTTCCTTTCAAGTGGAAGAGTATGATGTAGGACAAGATATTGGTCAATTCAAACAAAGCACGATGAAGAAAATAAAATGTTACAAATTTTGGAAAACAAAAATTAAAGCTGAAAAATATCGCATTCAATCGATATGGCTATAGAAAATGCAAAAAGAAATCTACTAGTTATAACCGCCATACAAATCAAGTATTTATTGTTTCTTCTGTATTTCTTGGTTGATTCAATATCTGATTATTTACAATAGAAAAAACTACCTCAATTATTGGTCTAACGACACTTTCATACCTCATCTTTTAAAAATAACAATGTCATACCTCATCTTATGAATTTGTGCCAATGTCAGACCTCCGTCAGTTTTTCTGATACTTTTTCTATTAAATGCTGACGTGGCCAGAGATGGAACCCACTCACTAATGCAACTGGATTAAAAAATAATTAAATATATTTTTAATAATTAAATATTCAAAAATTAAAAAAATTAAAAAACTAAAAAATCTAAAAAATGGCCTAAGGGATCCGGCCTTCCCTTCCATGCACACCAACCCTTTTTCTTCTTCTCTTCGATAGCCACCAAACCCTTCACCATCCCCCCAACCTTCCTCCACCACCCTCTCTCTCTCATTTCTTTCTCCTCTTTCTGGGATGTGGTCTCCCTTCTTCGTCCTTCTCCCCACTTGCACTCAGCCTTCCCTCACCACCACCTCCCAATGCGATCCATCCCTCCCCTAGTCCCTCCATATCCAACCTTCCTTCACCACCCCATCGTCGCCTTTCTTCGTCCATCTTCACCACCCCAATGAAGAAACCAAAAAAACAAAGCCCACACCTAAATCCCACACCAAAAAAAAAAAAAAAAAAAAAAAAAAATACCAAACCCACACCCAGATCCCCTTCCCCTCCTACACATGTGACATCCCGTCCCAAAATTCTTATTAACGTACGTGTGAAATTACGACTTTGCCCCCTAGTTCGTTTTTGGTCACGTTATTGGTTGTTTTGTGTGGAGTGGCATGTGTTGGACCACACACACACACTCACACACACTGTCTCTCTCTCCCGTGTTTCCCTCTCCCTCTGTCTCTTCCCTGTCTCTCTCTCTCTCCCCCCCAAGTCCTCTATTATTCTTCTTCTTCCTTCAAACTTGTACGGACAAACCCAAAACCCCTCAAACCATCCCAGATCGAGGAAACTAAGGACACCTTCGAACTCGTGAAGCTCGTGCGAGTGCAACCATACTATTTTCAGGTGAGAAATCATTCGTTTTCACGTCGATTCAAGGTAATCCGATTTGAACACTATTCATGCAAACTTAATCTAGCATGTTTTTGGACTTTTGAAGCTCATAGGTGTCTTAGTGAGGTCCCAAGGAGCCTCGGAGTGCTTCGTTGGACAAATTTGGACGTCGGGATAGCTTAGTTCAAAGTTGGCCGGTTTTTTAAGTTTGAAGACAGGTATGATCGCGTGGTTTTTAGCCTTTAAAAGTGGTATATCGTGATTCTACTAGTCCTAAGCTTCATTTTGGTTCAAAAATCATGAAAATTGGTTGAGAAACGAGTGAGAAAACTAAGTTTGAAATTTTCCCAGTTTTCCGGCGCCGGCGACGGCACCGGAGACTCGCCGGAGAAGGTGACGGAATATTCCGTCAAATCTGACGGAATATTCCTGACGCCGTTAATAGAATCTGTCAAAACTGACGGAATATTCCTAACGGCGTCAGTTGACGCCGTCCGTGTGCACCGCACGTGCCTGCGCGTGTGGCCGTGCCTTGGCCGGCGCATGGGGGCGCGTGCGGCGGAGGAAAATTTTTCTAAAAATATGGTTGTGATCCTGAGGTTGTGTAGAGCACGTTGGTATATTCAATTGTCCATTTTGAGCAATGTATGAGAAGTTATTACGAGAAGTTGGTTATGTGCTTTTAAATTAACATTTTCGTAGTTATTTCGCATATAGGTGATTCGTATCCCGAGGACGAGCGTGCACACTCGAGGCAGGGGGGCTACGACCCTTCCACATACCAGTGAGTGGGCTTTTGGTTTTCCGTATATACCTATATACATTTATATTCCCAGAAAATGTTTAAAAAGGGTTATTTATGTTATGCCATGCACCATATTCTTATCATTTATGCATCATCACATGCATTAGTAGTGGCATGCATATATATATATGCGTATTTGGTGCTGTGGAAGCGCAGGTAAGTGCCAGGTAAGTGGTATTCGTGATTATTGTTCAGTAGTAGATTGAGATGCTTAAAGAGCTCATAACCTGCACCCCCGGTGTTAGTGCTCCCGCCCAGAGTAGGGCACAGTCCTTCACGTGATGTTCACCTCCCGCACCACACGCTCAACTTGGATCCAAGTTAGGTACACAGTCCTGTCGTACAGACCACATTAGGTGGTTCCGACTCGTAGGTGACCCGCGAGTATTCGCACAGCCTTCACGTGATCGTAGCACTAGAGCGTACATATGTATTACACCCAGGCCTGTCGTACAGACCACTTTAGGTGGTTCCGACTCGTGGGCAGGTTCAGTTATTGAATTTGAGATTTGAGCTCTAAATGCAGCCGTACAGGTCACGTTAGGTGACTCCGGCTGCCAGATGTTATGCTATGGATGTGATTTATACTTGAGCACTTGCATATCATTATGAGGCTTTGACATGGCACATTCTTGAGCATGATTGATATACCCTTAAGCATGTTTGGCATATTTATACATACGTATATATGTTTATTTTCTGGGAAGTATACAGGTTTTATGGCGAGGGGTTAGAATGTATTTTGCTAAATGGTTTTCAAAGAGCTTTGTTTTGCCCACTCACGCTTTTGTTTTGCACCCCTCCAGGTTCTAGTGGTCTAGCAGGTTCGGTGGTTTTCCCAAAGGGCGTGCCGGCATTTCTGACAGATACTCACCATTGTAGGGTCACCTTCGGGTGTACTATTGTCGTATCATTTTCTTTGGACTGCTGTAGACTTTATGCTCTGAACTTAGCGTTTCACTTATGCTAGCACTTGTCTTAGTACTTTGTATGCTAGTTTTTAAATTATTTGTACTTTTACATTACTTTCTTTAGCTTCCGCACGTGCACATGGCTACGTCACCTCCGTGTGACGGCCAGCACGCCCTGATCTCGGTCGGGGTGTGTCAACACACCCATCACCCTCCTACCTTCTCTCCACTTAGTCCCTCCTCCGACCTCTCTCTTCCTCTCGACCTCTTGATTTCCACCTCCTCTCGGTCGTCAAAACCCTCATCTCCTTCCCACCTCCACTTTCTTCGCCTTTAGACCCTTCTTCTCCTCCCTCTCTCCGCTGCTCTCCTCCTCAGCGCTGATGGTTGCAGAGAGAAGAGGGAGTTAGAGTGGGAGAGAGCTGCGGGAGAAGATAAAGAAAAGAGAGAAAGAAGGGTTGGTGCGGGTGGAAGAAAGGAAGGCCCGCATCCCTAGGCCTTTTTTATTAGTTTAGTTTTTTAATTTTTGAATATTTAATTATGAAAAATATATTTTATTTTTTTTAATCCAGTTGGACTAGTGAGTGGGTCCCATCTCTGGCCACGTCAGCATTTAACAGAAAAAGTAACAGAAAAACTGACGGAGGTCTGATATTGGCACAAATTCGTAAGATGAGGTTTGACATTGTCATTTTTAACATATGAGGTATGAAAGTGTCATCAAACCAATAGTTGAGGTAGTTTTTTATCAATTACCCAAAAAGATACTAAAAGTAAACGATATGGACTAAAGAAATAGCTAGAAAGAAAATCTTTTTGGATCTTGAGAGGGCTTCTAATTAAACTTGGGACTAAATATAGATGCAAAATAAGATTTAAACGTGGATGATGTATGGTTATAATTCAGAAGTTGAATATTAATGTCATGTTGAGATTATATATTGTCATACTGTCAAATTAAAAACGATTGGTTATTTAGTCTATTAATGCATATTGTTAAATTTGATAGTTTAACAAAATAATATCCAATTGACACCAAAAAGAGAGACAAAAATACAATGTCAAATATATGACAAAAGAAGATTACTCATTTCACTATTTCAAGTGAACTTTATCCCCCCAAAAACTTGGAATACTACGAAAGAAGAAACAGGAGAGATGATGATAGTACAACATGTTGTACAGCTTCACACTTTTTAACACAGTAGCGTCATTAGGTATGAGCTAGGCCAACAAAAGCATTGAACCTTTCACACTAATTTTTATTGGAAAACTGGAGGAAACCACTCAATTGCGCATCAGACCAGAATATATGCATTTTTGTCATATATGAAATTTTTTAGGGTGATTTTGTGAAAAATCAGTAAGAAGTTAAAATATTAATAATAGATCAACAATAGTTATGTTAATCATAAATAGGTCAATCATATATTGTGATACTTAAATGCATTTAAAATAAATAAAAATTACAAAATCTGCAACTACATTTGGCATCCACTTCAACTAACACTCTCTTTCTTATAGTTTTATATTTGGAATAAGTCAGTATGGATCAGACAATGCAGTGTCTGTTTCCTGACTCTATTTTTTACATTTGGATTCAGACACTGAGTTGCAGCGTCCATTTATTGGTTTCGTTTTTTTCATCACTCACATGCCTCCTACATGTTCCTTTGTGCATTTGGATTCAGACATTGCGTTGCAATGTTCGTTTCCTAGTTCTATTTTTTCCATCACTCACATGTCTCCTACACTTCACACGTCACACGACTCCCAATTTTACATTTAGATTCAGACACTGTAATGCAATGTCCGTTTCCTATCTTTGTTTTTTACATTTAGATTCATACACTGTAATGCAGTGTCCGTTTCCTAGTTTTGTTTTTTTTTACAATTGGATTCAACACTGCAATGCAGTGTCCGCTTTTTTTGTTTTTTTGTTTTTGTTTTTTTTATTTTTTATTTTTTTAATTACAATTGGATTCAAACACTAGAATGCAGTGTCCGTTACTTGGTTCTATTTTTTACATTTGGATTCGAACATTGCAATGCAGTGTCTGTTTTCTGGTTCCCTTTTTTTTTACTTGAGTAGACTCTTTCATGTAAACGTAGGGCGAGAGAGAGTGATAGAATATACATATTCTAACTATTTATTGGATTCAGATCCTCTCAAGATCAGTTCTATAGGAATAGAAATCCAACGGCCATATCCTCTTCCCCTGCCTCTCTTCCCCCTCAACTCCTATTTCTCCCTCTCACCCCACACCCCATCGTTGTTAACAAACCCCAAATTCAATTGCATGTCATCTGTGCTCTAAGTCTGATTTATTTTTTCACTATCCCTTACTGTTTTAGTTTTTTATTTGTCATCTCTTTCTTCTTCTTCATCTTTGAGATTTCTCTCACTCTTATTCTTCCGTATATGAAAAAGATCTCTACAACCAAAAGACATTGGTTTGGACGACCCCTCTCTTTGTTGTTTCATTAACATCGGTTGAGATTTTAAGGTCAAGGGACTTGCAATCGTGGGATGTGGTGGTGGTGGGGCTGATTTTGGAGATGGTAAGGTGAGGGGCTTGCAATTGGTGGTTATGGGTTGGGTGAGTTGTGGTAGTGGTGGAGTTGATTTTGAGGTAGGGTTGAATTTAATTTGGAATTTGAGGAGTTGGTGGTTCGAGGTTGAGAGCTTCGAAGTGAGGGAGAAAGAGAAGGATAAGAGATTTTGGCCGTTGGATTTGTATCAATGAATGAGATCCATCGGCCGGAAGATCTCCACAAATTGATCAAGAGATGATCTAAATCTATATTTATAATAGTTTAAGCTCATATAACATTTATAGAGAGAGAAAGAGAGAGTGAATAATAAAATATTCAAATTCTAACTATTTATAATGACTTAAAGCCTATGTGGCATTCATCATTGACCTATATCGAATTAGTACAAATATATCATTGATTAAGTTCAAAACAAAAGTATGTCATTGATATATGGCTTAATAGTAAAATTTTTATTGACATTTGGCTAAATTACCAAATTCTTTATACTCTTTGACTTTGTAAAGTATACTTCTTAAACATTCAAAATGATTATCTGCTGACCGTATCTGCTTTTTAAAGAATATCACCACATACAAGAATTAAGTATCAGTTTTGTACTTATTGTTAATTCGTTCGGTATCCAATCTGTGTTAGAGGGCTTAGGTGATTCCAATACATAAGGATTATCAATGTGAAATACTAAAAGATCCATCAATTAAAAAAAATAAAAATTAATACTAGGTAGAAAGATCCTTGGATTCCTTACACCGCTTAACCTTGGACAGACAGATGTGCAAAATGTGCCAAAAATTATGTTGGATGCCAAAATATGCAGCTTATGAGGTCTACTCTATGAACTATTTTCCCTGAATCCGTTTTTGCTCACAGTGCTAAAAAAAGGGTTGAGATGTTTCCCCAAAAAAAAAAAAAAAAAAAAAAAAAAAAAGGGCTTGAGAGAAAAGGCAAGCGTTTTATTATTTGATGCTTCCAACAGATAGAGTGATTGAGTGCTAGATTGTGTTTTGTGCATTTAATCAATTTATGGACCAAGAGATTGTGCCATGACTAGGATTGGTTCGGTCTAAATTATTTTCTTTGCCTCGAGTGTAAAGGACTTCACAATTTTGTTTAAATTTTTTTCCCTAAGAGACCATGATAAAAAGTGTATAAATCTTAAAACCAAAATAGTAAACGACAACAAGGTGATATGCGTTTATTGTGTGATCAATTGCAAGAGTTTAGGCGACAACAAGGAAAAATTCCCGTTCAAACTTGGTATTGGTTGAAGCGACTAAGTGGTAAAGAAATTTTTTCTGATTTCTACAAATTGTAACTGGAAAAGACAGATCAAGCAACTATTAGAAAACAAGCTAAAATGACGGAGACTAATATTTCATTATATGCCAAAAAACGGTGGATGTCCAAGGTGGAAGAAAAAGAACAAGAAATTTTGCTTGTTGACAGTCTCATTGAAGAAGACCCTTCATAAGTGGAGGCTCAAGAAATTTAAGGTATGAGTGATTCGGAAACTGTTATGACCTTGGAGAATCATCAATCTAATAAATCAGTTATTTTTGGCATATTTTAATTTGTATGGAATTAACTTCATGATTATTCCACCTAAGTACACTGAAATTTTTGCTTCTTGAGTTAAAGAATTTATTTGCTTAACAAGGGAGTTGTCTACTAGTTATCAAGATCGTTTGCAGACAAACACAGGTCGAGTTCCTTTCAAGTGGAGGAGTATGATGTAGGACAAGATATTGGTCAATTCCAACAAAGCACGATGAAGAAAATAAAATGTTTCAAATTTCAGAAAAGAAGAATTAAAGTTGGGAAATATCGCATTCAATCGATATGGCTATAAAAAAGTAGCAAGAAATATACTATGGATGCAAATTTTCGCTGTTTTCTCCTTTGATGAAAATGCACTTGCAAAATAATAACACCTAAGATTAAGGCCAAAAGCCTCACGCGCCCACGATGAATTGGAGGGAGGGGCCTTTGGCCGAAGAATCTCCGATGCCAAAGTTAGAATTTGAGAGAGAAAATGTTTAGGAATTTTTTTAGGAGAGAATGGCCTTGCATTTTAGTGGGAAAACATGGCTATTTATAGGGGAGTGACCAACCCTATTTGGAGAATAGGGGCCGGCCACATATGGTCAAATTATGGGTGTAATTGTATGATATTATGTGAAATAATATATTGCAATTAACTTGGCAATTAATCCCAAATTGAATAGGACAATTGGGAGTTACCTTTTGAGTGAGGATTTGATGAGGAGTAATGAGAGGGTTGAATAAATACCATTTTGATCACCTTTGACTCTTCTTTGATTGAGTCGTTATTGTCCATTGCATGCGCGTGGGAATCCCGGTGCGCCTTGAGAGTAATTTTGTCATTTTCACCCAAAAGAACATGTGTTGCCTCCATAATTTTCTTGATTATTTTTGGCTCCAAAAATGCCCTGACACTTGTTAGGCTACTCGTAGGAAAGTGCAGCAGGTGTAGAAATCTCTAACTTTGATGCTGATTCCTACTTGGACTTGGAATTAGATTCTTCTATGAAAGGGAAATAAATCGCCTTTAAAGCCTATTTAAGCCTACCTTCAGTAGGGGATTAAATCAACTTCGAAGAGCAATTATTTATCCCTAAAAGAAACAGAGAAAGCTAGAGGATATTTGCTCCCCCTTCCCTAGCACTCTTATTTGCTTGCCCGTACAAAGAACCGTCTTTCTTTGATTTCTTTGTCTTATCTGCACCAATGTAAAAAAATTAATTTTCTTTATCTTCTTCTTGGGTGATGCTACCACGAGGCAGTTGTCGGGATGGTGCCACACGTCGATTGGCAAGGGCCAGAAGTCGATTTGGCATGAGCCGAGGAAATGGTGTGGCAAGGGCCACAACTTGTGTTGCTTAGCTTGACTAAAGCCAAGGGCTGGCTCGGCATGGGCCAAGGAAGTGGCGTGGCATGGGCTATGGTTTGGGCTGCCACATCTAGGCTGCTTGCCAAGAATGAGGAAAATGCTTGAATTTGAATTCTTAGCTGCTGTAGATGGAGCAATCAAGGATGGAGCTGCTAAGGATGAAGTGTCAGATGAGTGAACTGTTGAGTGCGAAGTGGATGCTGCCCCCTAACCATTTACTACTTAGCTGGTCTTCGAGTATTCGATTTTTTGAGTTGTGTGGCCTTCTCGCACTAGAGAGCAATTAGTTTATCCTCTTACACTGGAGAGCAGACCTAGATGGGTGTCGGGGAATTAGTTTACCCTCTCGCACTGGAGAGCAATTAGTTTATCCTCTTGCACTAAAGAGCAAACCCAGATGGGTGTCAGGGATTTAGTTTACCCTTTTGCACTGGAAAACAATTAGTTTATCTTCTTGTACTGGAGAGCAGACCCATATGGGTGTCGGGGAATTATTTTACCCTCTCACACTAGAGAGCATAGAAGTTATTATGAGCGCAGCTGAGGAAAATTAGATTGCTAGATAACTGAAATAATCCTCAACCTGTGAGGTCTTGTTCGGCAATCTTCTTGAGACTTCGAACTGCTTATGAAACCAGTGTAAATGTGTACGTAGGAAGCGCGGTAAGCTGCTGCCAGACTTTCTTCAGCACTATCATTAGATGTTTCGTTGTGTGCCATTTTGAGGCTTGGTTGGTCATCAGCTAAGAATCTAAATAGACTGCAAGCTTCTTCACCGCTAAGTCATTCACTAGCAGGAGTGCTAATAAAGCATTTTCTTCTGCTCCGTCATTGGATGCTTTGAAGTTTGGAGTGTCATGGGCTTGGTAGGCGCGAGCCACATCTCAAGATCGGCATAGTTAGAAGCCATGGTGACAAATCAAAAGTTGTCGGGAACCATGAAGTAGGTAGGCACGGTTGTGAGCACAAAGTTGGGTTTAGCTGGGGCTAGGTTATGCACAGCAGGAGGAATTGGACCACTAGGTCCGTGATGCTCGGCTACTAGTGATGTGCTACTTCAGTACTGTATTGTCTAGAGTGTTGAGAACAAGACCTGCCCCCGATTCTTGGTAGTTAGGCTGATATTCATTTTGATACTCATATGCCCCTACACATCATTAGGTTAAGCTGCTGTGTTTGTCAGAACATAAGTAATATTTATATCTGACAATCTATGTGGGATAGTTCTGTCTGCTCGATCTTGTCAATGAAAGGTGACTCGCTTATGTTGGCCATGTCTTGTTGGAGCGCCTTGTTAGTAGCTTCGTTGCGCTGGAAGTCGCGTAATCATTCAATTAGGAGCCTCTCAACTTCTTCCTAAATTTTCCTCTAAGCTCCACTGCACCCGATCGTGACATGTTGGTCTAGGCTTCTCTTTCATATGCTTAGCTCGTCTATTTGCGACTGCGGTGCATTTGTTCCGTCGTGTTACCTACTTCGATGTGAGGTGAAAGATGCCCCTGGTGGGCTTAGACGCGAATGAACATTTCGCCTGGAAGGTTGCTCATTTTGATTATCGGAGTCTAGCCCCAACAGTGAATGTATGCTCGTCCGTGGGCTTAACCTAGAGTACACGCTCCTCTGCGCACAAAGAAGAGAGTATACGCTATCTTGAGGGCCCATTCGAGAGTGTACACTGCCAGAACGCTTGGTTCGTGACTGGTCGAGTGGTTGCTTGCTGGGACACTACTGGAGAGATTCGTCGTCTGTCCTTGTCCTACTTTGGGACACCTCGTCTAGGGCACGCTGCATCTCGATACGTTGCAAAAGCTAATTCACAAAGTAGTCTGATGCACGAGGGCGTTTGTCAACTCTATGACTTGTCAAGACAAGTGTTGTTTGCCATTTGGGGTTGAGAAACTTGGATGGTGTATGTCTCTTTCAGTAGTGGAAGTGTAATAGACTCTGAGCGTGAGGTTTGAGTTGGAATATGTCAAATCTGCGGAGAAATGAGGTGAAAATACCCCCGGTTCAATTGTCGATCCTGAAATCTGAAGCTGGGATAGTTGAACCGGTCTTACACTGGTTCGGATTGCTTAGTGGGCCACGGGAGTGGGCTGGACCATGGAAACGGGTTAGGTTGAGGGAGCGGGCCGGATCGCTAACGTGGGCTAGGTCGCTGAAGCGCGCGTGCACTAGGCCTCATTTCTCTTCGGTGTGGCTTGGGCTGGCTGTTGTGTAACGTAGGCTTGGGCTTGGCGCTGCTCTGTGGTGTGGGCCTAGGCTTGCCAGGCTACTGCTGGAGTCTAGGCCTAGGTTGCTGAAGTGGCAGCAAGCTGTGCTGCCTCCAAGGTTTACACCTTTTAGGTCGTGGCCTGATGGTTCTACTGCCATAAAGCTGGTTCACTCCCCACTGCCACAGTGGTCCCCGTGGCTGCCATGGTGGTGGTGCTTCGTGGTGGCAAAGTTGCTCTTTTTGCCATCGCATTGAGCCTCGTGGATCGTCGTGGTAGGGCTACGTCTCGTCCTCCATCATTTGATCCAGATCTTTGAACGTAGGAAGTTCTGTTCGTCATGGTTTCCAAATTTCCTGTCATTATATTTTTTCCCTTACCTATATTCAAAGAATTAAAAAAAATTCTAGGAATAAGAAAGTATGAAAAATTTACGAACGAACAAGAAATGAGAAACTTTGAATGCGAAAATCTTCTTCAAGCGTGTGAATTAAATTCTCAATGAAACCAATTTGTGAATGCAAATTTCCGCCATCTTCTCCTTTAATGAAAATGCACCTACAAAATAATAACACCTAAGATTAAGGCCAAAAGCTTCACGTGCCCACGATGAATGGGGGAGGCTTTGGTCGAAGAATCTCCAATGCTAAAGTTAGAATTTGAGAGAGAAAATGTATAGGAATTTTTTGGGGAAAGAATGGCCTCGCATTTTAGTGGAAAAACATGGTTATTTATAAGGGAGTGACCGGCCCTATTTTGAGAATAGGGGTTGGCCACATATGGTCAAATTGTGGGTGTAATTGCAAGATATTATGTGAAATAATATCTTGCAATTAACTTGGCAATTAATCCCAAATTGAATAGGAAAACTGGGAGTTACCTTTTGAGTGAGGATTTGATGAGGAGTGATGAGAGGGTTTTGAATATAAATACCATTTTGATCACCTTTGACTCTTTTTTATCACCTTTGACTCTTACTTGATTAAGCCGTTATTGCCCGTTGCATGCGCGTGGGAATCCCGGTTTGTCTCGAGAGTAATTTTGTCATTTTTACCCAAAAGTACATGTGCCGCCTCCATAATTTTCTTGATTATTTTTTGCTCCATATATACTAGTGTTAGAATTCGGCCTATTATATGTTGATTTCGAAGAGAATTACGAATCAAACAGAACTCATGATAAACCATGAGGCTCACACATTTAAGACCAAAAATAATTTTTTAGGCTTCCAAAATGCAGTTCTAAGTTTAGTAATAAAAATCGGATCTTTTGATTTCCGTCCAATTAATGTAATTTATTTTCGTTTTAATAATATATAGAAGAATACATGGATATTGAACTTGATGTTGTAGAAGTAGCCAATTGAAAACCTCTTGCTTCTTGGTACCCACTTTCAAATAAATCAATCGTGTAGGTATCAAGTAAAATATGAATGGTGAATCGTCTACTTATATGATATCTTTGAATGAATAAATAATTGGATTAATTGGATTAATAGTACCCGTGGTGATAGGATAGTCAGAAAAGTCACAATGGATTAATAGTACCCGTATTGATAGGATAGTCAGAAAAGTCCCAATGGTAAAAACACTTCAAAGGTTATATTCTTATTTTAGGGCTTTTCACATGCAATAATATCACAATTTAGAGAAAAACACTTTAAACTCTGTAGAGAAAAACCTAATTATATAACGCAAAATGAATTTCACAAGCAACAACCAATTATGGTACATGACCATTGGATAGACGAGGGATATTTTTCTCCAATATTTGACTTTGAAGTGTTTTTCTATAAAATTTATATTTTTTGGCGATTTTTCTAATTCACTAATCATTTTGTTTATGCTAAATCGGTATAAAATTCATGACGGCCAATAGTTCCTTTCACACATTCCATCCCAATGAAAAACCACGTATACGATTTTAAATTTTCATCAGAAGGTGACATTTGCTATGTCCTCTTTACTGTGCTTCGTCATATATACAACTGAATCAGATGGCGGTGAGAGTGCTGAGCCTGCCGATGGCGAGATGCCATGACAAATATATGAAAGTTGAAACAATAAAACCTACAAGTTTCCTCAGTAGGAGTAAGCAAACAAGTAGTCAATTTTAGGTGACATATACGATGTGATTCCCACATACGATTTTAACTTTTCAACAGCTAGAATGTCAACGGCGATTAATTATAAAATAACATATGTGCTGTATTCATTAGTGTTAGAGAGTTCAATTTAATTGGAAACATAGTCAAACTGCTTTCTTGTCATCGCAAGGAAGATGTTTTGAACTGAGTTTCCTTGTATGAAGGATCGAAAACAAAGCAAAAACACGGCATTAGCAAAAAAGAGTTGATATCTTGGTACAAATAAATTTTTTTATTTATTTTTTAATTAGGAAATGTATAATCAACGGTCAGACCACATTAATTTTCATCATTGATTTCATTTAATCTCACTACTAAATCACTCACATTGGGTGGTCAGAGTGAATGTTAGTTTTTTCTGTTGCTTGTGGGTTTATTTGGTATTGGCGAAATAAATTTGTTTTTGAGCAAGTTGGTTGATTTGGTATTGACGAAATAAATTTGTTTTTGAGCAAGATTTTGTAATGACTGATGAGCCTAACACTGTTATTCCTACTTGTTTTCTTATCTTCGTAAATGGTTAAAAGCTATTACTCACAAGATTGATAAACCCTATAGGATTGAATCTTTGCTCCATTGGGAAGCTCCTCCTTCAGATTGATTTAAGCTTAATTTTATGGTTGCAAAAAGGGAAAATAACAATTATATTGGAGCAGGTGGTGTTTTAAGAGATTTTGATGATAAATGGATTTCTGAATTTTGCGCCAATTTTGACACAGGTGAGATTCTTATTGCTGAACTATGGGGACTTTATTTGGACTTACAATTGACAGAAGATTAAGGATTGACAAAGTAATATTAATGGTGGAATTAGAATCTGCACTCACAATTTGGTGTTGCAAGCTGCTGGCACTAATCATCCTTTGGGTCCTCTGTTTTGGCATGTCAAGAGTTGCTTTTAAGATTTCTGTCACGGCCTGCTGTATGCTGAGTACAAATATTTGATTTACAAGTTCATATTACACAGTATGATCGAAGTTTAATCTTAAAATTGGCATATTTATGTATACTAAAATTGGCTGCTTCCTGTTCTGTATGAACTATAAACTAGTACGACGTCTTTTTCAAGTTTAAACAAATCGTCTGTCCAAGGCAGTCCCATATAATAATAAGACCTCTTTCGCATATAAACTATTCCAATGGAAGTTTATGATTTTGATCCTTGGCATAAATTTTTCTGTTTGGAATGTCGTAGCATAGTTGAGTAGTACGACAGTTGGATTTACCCTTCTCATAAAATTTATTCAGGCCAGTGGCCTAACGCAGATGGAATGTAAGCAAAAGATACGTTGTCTAGTGTTTAGTATTTTTTTGGTGAGTAGTTTGCTATGTATACCACCCCCAATTGCTGTAATGCATCAAGCATATCCCACACAAAGCTATCTACCACAACAAATTAAGGGAAAATAAAGAGCATTTTTTCAAAGAGGTCCATTGTCCTGTTAGTCGTTCTCTTTTCAGCAGTTTGCTTGGTCACTGAGGCTCAACAATGTCGTCCAAGCAGGAAAATTAGAGGAAGAAAGGCCCCTCCAGGAAAATGACTCTGATTGTTGTAAGGTTAACAAAATGTACACAACCTACACATGTTCACCGCAGTTGTCTGGCGGGAGCACCAAGGCTTACCTTACTCTTAACAGCTTTGAGAAAAATGGTGATGGTGGCGGTCCTTCAGAATGTGACAACCATTACCATAATGACAACACACCAGCGGTGGCATTGTCGACTGGATGGTATAACAACTGAAGTAGGTGTCATAACCACGTCAGAATTAATAGCAACGGGCGTAGTGTGGTGGCCATGGTAGATGAGTGTGACTCTACTGTGGGATGTGATGCAGACCATGACTATCAGCCTCCTTGCCCTAATAACATTGTTGATGCCTCAAAGGCTGTCTGGAAAGCCTTGGGCGTGTCCGAGGACAATTGGGGTGGCCTAGATATCACATGGTCCAACGCTTAGCTACGTTGGGCTTAATCTATCATGTTGCTTGTTGCTTCTTGTTTATGTTTATGAAATTTACTTGTAATATGTTATGTGTATATCATAGAAGCCAATATATAGAGCATTGACTTTGGTTTATCTGAGCATGTATACTAAATCTTCTATCATCTTATTTTGTTTGTGTGAAGATATAAAACAAAAGTAGACTAAACTTGTCTGTTTACTATTTTTTCTTATCATGCCTCCTAATCGATTATATAAAGACGGAATTGAGTTCCGTCTCTATGATATAAAGCTATCATATAGAGATGAGCCGCTTTAAGTGTTAACCTGCATGTCCATGCATATTAAAACACAAAATGAATCATTAACTTGGAGTCAACATCGCCAAGATCAAAGTAAACCAAGATCTTCTGTGCTTTTGATCACTCAAATTTATTGAGATGCTTTCTTATTTATGTGTAGCAGCATGTGCAGGAATTTAGTTTTATATTTTGACTTTTTACTTAGGGTCCAAGCAATAGCCTAATGGAATTCTAAACTTACACTTGAAACAAATCCTTTAATTAACTGAGACATATTAGGCGTTGGACAGAGGGTAAATATCAGCTACATATATGAAATTCAATAGCTTCTTGAATAAAATTTGACGACAAGAGTTGAAATAAAAGCAAAAGAAATGAAATTGAAATAATTCCCTTTATATATATCCATCGGTAAAACATCTTTTTAACTAATTGAAAAAGGTCAAACTGAAGTTATTAAAAGGAAAAAAAAAATGGTGGAGAACATGTGAAGGTTGGGTACATTTTGCCAGCCTTACAGCAATCGGAATCATTCTCCTGGTTGCATTGTCCAGGACGGGCTTTCCTTCCTCTAATTCTGCTGCTAGGACGACAACATTGCTGAGCTTAGTGACAAGCATATTGGGGAAAGGAGAATGACCAAGGCCTTGTTTGGTATGGATGGTTGAGAAGGAATGGATAACTTATTATTTTCAAGGTATATCGAAAGAAGAAATCAAAATTTGTGGCCAATTTGAAGGTAGAAATGGATTATTCAAGAAAAAAAGTTATCTATTTCAATCCTTCCCAAAATGGGAGGCAATAAAAGGTATATGTAGTATTTTATTTCTCATATTCGTCATGGTCATGAACATTAATCCATGGTTAGAGTCAACAATTTGCCAATTTTTAAAATTGCAAACAAGTCCCAGTGGTTTGCGCAGAGGGCAAAGATCACATCACCAATACCAAAAGACAACAAGCAGCAACGCCAATTGTATTACACAAAAAAAAAATATTACTCTAGCTCAGATAAGCCAAGACTTACAATCGTGTCCATTTATTGTCAATATCAACGTATTTCAATTGTCTGGGATTCGAACTTTTTGTCGATGACATTTGAGTAGTTAAAACATTCCTCTTTTTATTTTTGCCTTTTTTATAAGGTGATATTCTAAGCAACTTTAATTTTTACGAAGGAGATTTAAACTTTGGTGCAAGAGAGATAATACCCTAGCCAACTAGTCCAACTCACGTCTACAAAATGAAAAAAGTATCGGAAACTTAGAATGATTGGGTAGAATCCATTTTAAAATTAGTCTTGTTTGCCGTTATGTTGATGAGGTGTCAAACATTTTTAAAAATGTTTTCCTCTTCATTTATTTTTTATTTAAGAAAAATGCTAGTAGCTTACGTCTTTGACAGAATGTAATTTTGTCTTTCTACAAACATCCATGGATAATTTGGTTGGGAAGTTTCTATAAATACCCACCCTCAAATGCTTTTATGCATCAAATCAAGCATATCCCACAGCTAGCACAACTAGAGAGACTTAAAGAAATAGAGAGAAAATGAAGATTTTCTTTTCCATGGAGTCCATTGTTCTATTAGTAATTTTGCTTTCAGCAATTTGCTTGGTCACTGAAGCTCAACAATGTCGTCCAAGCGGCAAAATTAGAGGAAGGAACGCGCCTCCTGGACAATGCAACCAGGAAAATGACTGATTGTTGCAAGACCGGGAAAATGTCTAATGCTTGGAAAATGTCTAATGCGTGGAAAATGACTGATTGTTGCAATGCAACCAGGAAAATGACTAATGCTTGGAACTTGAGATTGAAATAGAAAATAACTTTCGTTGTTCTAAAACTCACCTCTTCGAATATCAACATGAGCTGACGGTCAAATGTTCAGAACATCGATGGTACCATATTAACAGCCACCGTATAGTGCAAAAGTTGGATTATTTGATGATAGTCCTAATTCCTAAGCCTTGCTTTCTAAATGCTTGAAAAAACAAATAGTGAAATAGAAAAGGGAAATTATTTTTTAGATGGATGTAATTAAGAATTTTGTGTTTGTTTCTAAGTTATTATAGGTCTTGTTTCCCGTCTTGTGGAACTAAAGGTTTGTTTTTACTTTATTTCAATGTGGAACTAAAGGTTTGTTTTTACTTTATTTCAAATGTCACTCAGTATTATGGTCTAGTGATATTTATTTGGGAAATACCCAAAAATACGACATTTCTTAATCTTGGGACAGAAATAGGACAAACTGGCTATGCACAAACCAAAATTACTAAAATGCCTGTTGTGAAGTCTTAACCACCTCATCTAGTTGGTTATTGTGCATACACAAACAAGAAGCTTTAAAAAGTAGGCATAATTAGGAAATTGTGATAATTAATTACAAAATTGTGCATGAATGACTTTTGGGTTGCATGAAAAGTGGTGTATTTATTCATGCTTGTCCAAGCACAAACCACCTCATTCAGTTGCAGAACGTGAAGAAGAGCAGAACTATGAAGAAAGGCAGAGCAATGAAGAAAGGCACAACGACCCTAACTTTCATACAATCTCTTTTAGACGAGCTTCTTCTGGAAATACTCACCAAGGTTGCTTCTCGTTCCTTTCGTTCCCTATATTCAGCAAAAATGGTGTGCATGAAGTTCAACTAACTCGCCCAACATGACTGCATCTTCGAACACATCAGCATTCGAAGATTTGAAAAGGTCGACCCGCTGACTTCACAGATGAGACATGAAGAAGAGTACAAGTTCTTGGAACGGTGCACGGAGTGCAACAATCCTAAGGCCTTATACACCCAAGGGATGCGCTGGTACTTTCGATACTATAATTCCGAACTCGGAATTGAGCCTTTGAAGACGGCGATCTCCAAGGGTCATCAAGCATCAACGTACATCTACGATGCAATCTTGGTGTGCCGGGGGGGGATGAAAAAGATAGAGGCCTTAGCCTTCTACATTCTCTCAAGCATCAGAAATTGGTGAGCATAATGGAGTGCAGAGAAAGAGCTGGGTGGTTTTTTTGGTTAGTTCAGGTGGACAGGGAAGTTAGAGGTAGAATAATAAAACTTCACGAGGACAGTGATGCAATCAAAGCATGCAGCAACTGTGGAAGTGCACAAGGTCATTTCATTCTGACCCTATTGGGATTTCAGGTGCCATGACAAATTCAATAACTGCAATTCATGTAGATGGCATCAAGAAGTGAACATTTTTTGTGATATGTTTTTTAATAAGGACTAGATTTGTTTCTTTTCATTTACTTTTCTTCAAATTTAGTTGTCATGTACTTTTTGTTAGTAAATGGAAAAGGGAGAAGTTTTTGGTATCATTAACAATGTTTGCTTTCTTAAATGAAAAGATGCACAACACAAAGCATGAACAAAGCATGCTTAAGTCTCCAAAACCAGATGTCGTAGGTTCGAATCGTATAGGATGTGATTCTGTGTCGTTGTTCATCACATTACATCAAAATTAGACTACAATAATTGAGCACAAACCCAAATTTGACCTCCTTTATGCATCTTGTGTGCATACAATGTATAGTTTTCTGGAAAAATTGAAGCCAAATCCAAGAAATATTTGACCCCAACCATAGAACCCACAAACTCACAAAATACAGGAAAAGCCAAGAAACCCAACAGCCATAAAATATACTAACCCAGAAATTAATATTCATAAATATTGCACTTTCAAAATCAAAACCCTTAAACAAACTTTTAAAAAATTTAAAACATTATTCCTTAAATATTGTAAAGAAACCTGCATCACTCGTACTGGGCTATGGCTCATGTTGATTGATCCAATCCCATATGCGACTTTCATGAGATCTTTGGTGGATGAATTATTATTCATTAAACACCAAGCTTTTGGAATTGTGAGTTGGGAATTGTACTGCGACTCAAAAGTTAGATGCAATCTAAATCTTGGGTCACTAGTTTGAAAACAGAGGAGAGAGGGAACTGGTGAAAGGATGGCCATCGGTGAGAGAGAAAGGGTTGCCGCTGGTGAGGTGGTTTGTTAAAGGGTGAGTGCATCGTTAGGGTTCTACGGCAGAGAGAGAGTAGAGAGAGAAATAAAAAAATGGGAGGAAATAACCTATTTATATACGATAGGAATTAGGTCATTTCAAGGTGTAGGAAAATCCTATTTCTATCCGGTGAATGTGCATGGCATGTGCATGCTCTGTGCATATTCAAAAAATCATATTTCTGTCCCAAGATTAAGAAGATGTCCCATTTTGGGATATTGTCCTATTTCTTTTCACTTATAAGTGAGGGGTCTTAGGTTCCATTCTCGCCAAAGGTGAAATTTGAACCATATTATTGCTAGCCCATTGTAGATAATATCATCTGTCCAAAAAAAAAAAAAAATATTCCAAAGTAACAATTTACTTGTAATATTCTAGGTTATTGTTTAGGTTTGTTTCCTAGTATTTCTATTTTGTTCTATTAAACATTCCTCCAAGGAGAATCAGAGAATTACTAGTATTGTGAGATTAATTAAAAGAAAATTTTGAATTGAACTCTTAAACTTCACAGTGACGAAAATCAATAATGCATACGCACTTTGGTGTTGAATCCTCCCCTCCCGATCTCATCCCCCCCCCCCCCCCCCCAAAAAAAAATATTTAACAATTCAACTTACAAATGCTATGGCTAGTCCCCCAAAAAAAGTATTAGGAACCCTAGAATCATAAGTGGAATCTTCATTTAAAAGTATTAAGAATGAACACGCAATTCAACTCACAAATGCTATCGCTAGTCCCCCAAAAAAAAGTATTAGGAACCCTAGAATCATAAGTGGAATCTTCATTTAAAAGTATTAGGAATGAACACGTTTATCAAGGTTTAAGTAATAATCCAGTCATCAACTTCCATGTCATTTAATTTTATCTACAAATTTAGTCTTCCTAACATTATCCTTTAAACTAATCTGTTACGTTACCGTCATGTTAATAGAGTATATAATTTATTGAATTTAATCATGATTCTTTCATCGTTGCGTTCTGGCAAAACCAAGTTGCAAAGAAAAACTAACTTTCTTCAATGCCAGAATGTAATTTTGTCATTCGGCTAACATCCAAGGATAATGTGGTTGGGAAGTTCCTATATATACCCACTCACAAATCCTTTTATGCATCAAACCAAGCATATCCACCACAAGAGCACAACTAGAGAGAGAGAGAGAGAGAACAGAGAAAATGAAGAGTTTCGTATCCAAAGAATCCATTGCCCTATTAATACTTCTTTCGGCAATTTGCTTGGTCACTGAAGCTCAGCAATGTTGTCCAAGCGGCAGAATTAGAGGAAGGAAGGCTCCTCCTGGACAATGCAACCAGGAGAATGACTCTGATTGCTGTAAGGCCGGAAAAATGTACACAACCTACAAATGCTCACCACCACTGTCCGGCAGCACCAAGGCCTACCTCACTCTTAACAGTTTTGAGAAAAACGGTGATGGAGGTGGTCCATCAGAATGTGACAACAAGTATCACAGCGATAACACACCGGTTGTTGCATTGTCGACTGGATGGTACAACCATGGAAAAAGGTGCCATAACAACATCACCATTAGTGCTAATGGGCGCAGTGTGGTGGCGATGGTGGTGGATGAGTGTGACTCTACTGAGGGATGTGATGCAGATCACGACTACCAGCCTCCTTGTCCTAACAACATTGTTGATGCCTCGAAGGCTGTTTGGAAAGCCTTGGGCGTGCCCGAGGACAATTGGGGTGGCTTAGATATTACGTGGTCCGATGCTTAATTACTAAATTAGTATAATGTGTCTGGCCAGCTAGCTGCTTGTTGCATTATGTCTATCTATGTGTAATGTGTTGTATAATTATGTATAGAAGTCAATATAGAGTATTGACTTCTGATTATGCGAAAATGTACTCCGATTCGGTGTAACTTTTTTTTTTTTTTCATTTCAATAAAAATTGCTTTAGTGATATTTATATAAATTTCTGTGAAAATATAAGTGGACACAATGTGATCTGATGATTTAGCAGCAGAGATGTCCAAAGCTTTTTTTAGGTAGAGGTTAGAGTGGAGAATATAGAATATTTTATGTGAGATATAAACGAATGGTCTAATTTCACTCTATAAACAAATGGTCTAGGAAAAATGTTGATGGCGATTCCGTTTGACTTCTTTCAACTAAAAAACCACACTGTCCTCATTTTGAATAAGATGCAATATTTGGTAGTGTTAAGAACATTGAATTATGGATAATGCTTATATCCTCTCATGAAGAAACTTACTTGTCCTCAACTAATATAATTTATATTGTCTGAAATAATAATCGGAACTATTCATTCTTATGTCATCATCTAAAGATCATGTATGCAAAAAATACTCAAATATTTGGAAATATTTTAGTCATTCAAATGCATAAAACAAATAGACGATTCATCATAAGGATGGTACTCGTTATCAAAACTATTGATTAGTTTAACATGTATAAATAACTAAACGATCTCCAAATTAAATGATTTTTTACAAATATATTTAGATGATGATGAAAAAGAGAATGATTTGTTGCGATAGTGATCTCTCAACTTTGCACATCGCAATAGTCTACAAGACTACAACCAAATTAATAATTGGGTTTTCTTTATAATTTTTTTTTAAATTCCCACAGTTGAAAATGCATGAATGCACAAACAAACAAATATACCTATGAACATTATTTAATGGAGAAATTAGGTTCTCATCCCTCTATTTGCTACTTCATTGATTAAGACCCTATTTCTTTTCAATTTTTTATCAAACTCCTTGGGTATTAATAACATCATTAATTATTTCAATAATAAATATTTTTTATTTTTAAATATATTCCCTTAGTGTTAAAAATGTTACAATTAGTATATTTATATTTATGACTAAATTTTTTATCTTATATTTTTACTTTTAGTTTTTACCCATTTTTAGTTTGCAAACCTTTTTTAATTTGTACCAGTTTTCTTTTTAGTTTTAATTTGTACCCATATATTAATTTCTTTTTGTGCCCATATTTTTTAAAGTTTTATTTGTATTTGTGCCCATGTGTTTATCGTCACATGACATTGTATAATTAATCAATAATAGAAAAATTACATATGGTATATTTATGTTTTATGGCTAAACTTTGTATCATATATTTATATTTTTAGTTTGTACCAACTTTTAATTTGCAACATTTTTTTAAATTTGTAGTATTTTCTTTTAGTTTTTATTTGTACCCATGTATTAATTTCTTTTTGGACCATATATTTTAAAATTTCATTTGTACTCATAATTTTTTAGTCTTTTATTTGGACCCTAATTTATTTATAATGTACCCATTCTTCTTTATTAATGTACCATTTTGTTATATGTGAAATGTACCAATTTTTTTAACACTATGGATATTTCTTTTGCCATTTATTATTTCTTATTGTTACATAGTTTTTATCCATTTATTCAATCAAAATGTTTGAATTTTTTTATTGTAGCCGTTTATAATACTATTATAATGAGGGATTTTAAATTTATAGGATTATAAATCTCAAAAAATATCAAACAATTAATGCCAAAACTATAAAAATATAAATATTAATAGTAATATAATGAGGTGTACAAAGTCAAGGGACTTTGATCAAACTTTGAATACCATTAAGGTTTTAGTCAAAGAGTGTTAGGAACTAGGGACCGTATCCAAAGTATCCCTTATTTTATTAATGAAAAACAAAAACAAAACAAAAAAAAAAAATGAGATTGTTGAGATGACCACAAACCGAGCTACATTTTGACATGTCCACATCTTAACAACAAGCATCTTGTTTATAACAAACTAAACCCTAATCTTTGAACAAAAACCTAATTCTAATGGGCTGATCTCAAATCCTACACTCATTATTTTTCAACACCACCTTTCAAACTCATGGCTGTAAACATTTGCCAACAAGCAAATGTGGATGCAAATGTTTACGGTCAAGTAGGCTCCGCTACGCTAATAGGCAGGCAGATTTCAGATTCGGACAGATGCCAAATGGATATAGATTCAGATGGCGGCTCGCATATAGACTCAAGCATGTAGATTCCGTTAGGCGGATAGACCTTATGCAGATTTCGTTGGGCGAACACATCCTAATGCAAGCAATTTCGTAGACATCATAAGTCATTAGTAGACGACATACAGATTCCAGACAGCAAGATTAGACAAACTCCATCAAACAAATTCAGCACACAAAAGAAGGGACCCGTCACTAAACGAACGAGATTCATCATCCCAACTGCAGCAATGAACAGATAGAAACAAGTACCATCACTCGAGTGACATTCTCAAGAAACTTACAAACAGGCTACCAACACGTGTGGGCCTCAAAGCCTCAAAACAATTAATTTTTTCGTTATGCTTCCTCTTTCTTTTTCTTCCTGTGCTGGGATTTCTTCAGAACGCCCAAACAAGTGCGAGCACAGCGGATTCAACGAAGGTGTGCAGACGGCGGGTACGAGGGTGACGTTGGACGGGAGGCTAGTGGATGGTGGTCTGGTGAGAGATGGTGGCGGTGCACAGCAAGTCTGGGGTGGGCGAGAGCAGCGGTCAGATGGAATCGTGGGTTTGGGTGCGGGTAGCAGCGGGCGAATTTCTAGGTTGATTCAGGCTAGGTGTTGAAGGCTAAGGCGCGACGCAATCATCAGACCTAAGTTTTGTGGTTCTCGGTCCTGGGTTCTGGTGCAACAAGCTTAGGACGGTGGTAGTTTCTTCAGGCAGCAGCAGCGGTTTCGTACTAGTCAAGTTGTTAGGCATGGCGGGATGGTAACTGAGGTTCAAGGTTTCAGTCAAATCTGGGAAAACAACTGACGGTGGCTTGGCTTGGTGCCGCTTTGGCGTGGCTCGACTCCAACTTCAATTTCAACAAATTTTATTTTAATTTTAAAACACTAACAACTAAATTGACAAATCCAAACTAGACAAAAACAAACGACGGAAGAACGGATACCAAACAGAAGCAAATTAAATCCAGAAGAATCAAACTTGCTCTGTACCAACTTTGGAAAATGTTAGTTACTCACGCAAATGAAGTATTAACAGGTGTGCAATATGCCCTTGAAAATGACTTCAAATCTACCAAGACTTGATGAAAATGAGGATATGCATGCTATTTCTGTTAAACAAAATAATAATAATAATAATAAATTGCTCGCTGCACGCTCTATTCTTACTGACCTAATAATATTTCTTGGATCCATATACTTAAGTGACATTCACAAGAAATTTCCAAACCGGTCACCAACACGTGTGGGCCTTAAAGCCACAAAACAATTGTTTTTTTAGTTTTTCCTTTTACCTTATTGGGCTGGAGTTTTCTCCGTAAGAGCAATTCTAGTGTGTAAGGGCTTCCCATAACAATTGGCAATTGAATCATCTCCAGTAAATAGTAAATGCTTTTAATGAACAGTAATTATCTTTTACATCTCTACTCCTAAACTGAATAGCCATGACAATAAGCAATAAAATATTAATATTTTTTATTTATAAATAAAAAATTATTTAAATTTAAATTTCGAATAAGATTTTTAACCGATCTCGTCATACCATGTGTCATTATCTGAAAATACAATTTTTGTAAATAGATTTCGATAAGATTTTTAACCAATTCCGTTGCGTGTCATGTCCTTACCTATTTAGAATTGTTGAAAATATAAAAAGGTGGTGTAAGGTGGAAGAAAATGGGAAGGTATTTATAAAATAATAATAATAATAATAATTTCTAAATTTTTTTTTTTAATTTTTTTGGATTTTTAATTATTTTTAAAAAGACCATCAGATCACAAAAAATATGAAATCCAACAATCCAGAATGAGACACATGGCCCACCCAAAATTTTTTGATTTTATTCTTTTTCTAAAAAATTTTAAAGCCAAAAAATTGAACCGTTGATATGGAAGTCAAATGGTCCAGTGACATGCGCACATGTTGCCCACGCACCTGATGCAAATTTTTTGAACGTGGCTAATGTCACCTCCCCTCAAGCACTCGGGCCTTAGACTCTCATATGCCCTCTCCCACGAGCTCCCCTTTAACCCAATAGCCCAAATGGGCTGGAGCTAGTTTAGGGGGCAATTGGATTGGATTTGTTGCCAATCCTGATGGCTAAATACCACTGTGGAGCTGCTCTAACGCACAAATAAGTTTGAGTACATTCAACGGAGGTGTGCAGATAGCGACTACAAGGGTGACGTTGGACAGAACAACGACGGAGGCTGGTGGTCTAGTGCAAGATGGTGGTGGTGCATAACAAGTCTGTTGTGGGCAAGAGTAGCGGTCAGACGGGATCATGGGTCTATGTGCCGGTAATACCGGGTGGATTTGTTGGATCTCTAGGCTAATTCAAGCAAGGTGTTGCTGGCTAAAGTATAGAGCGGTTCGCAGACCTGAGTTTGTGGTTCTGAATTCTTGTGTAACAAGTTTCAAGCAGTGGTGCTTTCTGTTGGAACTTGCGAATTTGTGAGGGACTTTAGGGCTGGTTTCGTATTGCTGTGCTTTGAAAAAAAGCTGCTTCTGCTGTGCTGTAAGAATAAGCAGCGGTGAAATAAAGCAACAGAGTATTTGGTAAACTTTTTTATAAAAGTGCTTTTGGAAAAAAAAAAAAAAAAAAAAAAAAAAAAAAAAAGCAGTATGATAGTGTTTGGTAAACTTTTATGTAAAACAATTGTGACTGTGTAAAATAACCAAAAATGGTATAATACTAGATGTGCTATTAATTTAATTTTCTTAATAAATAAAAGTGAATTGCTAAATATACTTTATTTTTAAAAAGAAAAATATTTATAAACTTTATCTTATATATTAATTAGTATGACAAACTACTTCAATTGAAATATTTTAGACTGAATAACTAGGATTCATTATTACACTATTGTTAATGTACTTGAAAGTAGTCTAATTAGATGCATTCATCAAACTTGCCGCTATTCTATATTATAATGCTTCTATCTCATGGGATCCTTCAACTTGATAATTTTGGTATTCTTCATCATCATCATCACTACTATCGCTCTCTTCACAATAGTCCATGGGGTCATCAAAATGACGATCACGTTCAGAATACCCCCGTATGTAGTTATGAAGAGCCATTGTAGCAATGACAATCTTCACTTGCTCATTGAATGGGTAATTAGGCATATCCCTTAAAATTGCCCATCTTTTCTTTCATACCCCAAAAGTTCATTCAATTATGCTCCTAAGAGAAGAATGCATGTGGTTGAATACCTCTTTATGACCTGTTGGTTAGGGACCCCTACGAAAATCCGGCAGATGATATCTTTCACCTTTATATGGTCCCAAATAACCTTTCATTTATGAGTACCCCGCATCTACCAGGTAATATTTTCCTAAAAATTGAAAATTTTTTTTTGTATTGTAATAATTATACAAAGCAAGTATGTAAATTGTTATAAATAAGTATGAAGATTACCATTTGGAGGCTTTGAAAAGTTTAAATTTGGATTCTGTAGCATGGATAAAAAAGCCTTTGTTTCATGTGCAGTGCCTTCCCATCCGGCACAAGCAAATGTGAATTGCATGTCAAAATTACATGCAGCCATAACATTTTGAGTCGGGATTCCTTTCCTACCAATGTATGGAACTTGATCCGGAGGTGGTATTGAAGCCTCAACATATACTCCAACTATGACACCAATACAATCCTAAAAATAATAACATAGAAGAAAACTATCAAGCTACACTATAGTTTGCAAACACATATAGTTTACAAATAAGGTAGAAGACAAATCAAACTTTACCTTAAAATGAGGCATGTATCATGTATCTCTCCTTATTTCTTGGGGAGTGCCACGAAACTCTGAATCCATCGGTTTGATAATATCTATTGCCATCTTACATACGATATCTAACACCAAAATATCTACTAACAGTCTCACCAGAATGTTGAAATCTCTCTTGCGCTAATCTATTTTTCACACCATGTCCCAACATATGCAAGAACATTCCTAATATTTCAGTTGCATTCATTTTCCTTGAACCTTTCAATCCATAATTAGTTTGCAAGTCAGTGGATAATCTATAAAAGACATCTTTGTTCTTCCTAAACATTTTATAGCATCGCACATCATTTCCTTGTAGTACTTCCATCAACCAAATATTACCTATTTGGGAAGAATTCATACATGGAGTTTTGTGGACATATTTTAAATAATATGTTTCAATAGCTCTCGCTACAGCGCATATAATTACACCATCCTCCAAATCCTGAACATCATCATCAGAGGTATTCATATTGAATATACGCCTGTAACCTAACATATAATTCAACATTCTACAAGTCATAATCCAACAATCACTAAGAAGTCATAATCCGACATTCAAGAACAAGTCATAATCCAACATTTAATAAGAAATCATAATTCAACATTCAACATGTAATCCAACATTCAATAAACATGTAGCAATATTCAATACATAATCTTAATGCAAAGTACAAACCACACATATAGTCCTAATTCATAGTTTTAGGCTTTTAGCTCCTTATTGTTCTTTGTTGAACATATATTTCAACCAAGTTAGTTGGACTTCAAGATCTTTCATCGTGCCAAACACCTCTCGCTTCTCTGCACTACAAAATAAACATATACCAAACAGCCATAACTCGCTAGGTGGCTCACAACCAGGCAATTGTGCAACAGCCGCTAACACTTCCAGAATACTATTGCCTATATGCAGTTTGAACATCAATGAGTTTGCAAAACTCCTAGTTTCATACACTTCAACAAGACAGTTAATTTGACCACAAAGTTTTGCAGCACCTCTAATTTTTTTTCCCTTTCTTATCAACCTTCCTTTTTTGCAATTCTCCTTGGTTAGCCGCTCTTTTTTTTTTCCCCTTCCTAGTAGCTTGCCTTAAATCTTGCATAGTCTCACTTTCTTCCTCATCATCTAAATCAATTTGTCCTATAGATTCCTCTCTTGTCTCTGGTGGTAGTACCCAAATGAAGGTGCCCAGGCATGTTCAATGGTAGCAACTGTGCTCGAGAACATCCTATCTAACTTGTCCTCCATCTCAGGTCTAACTCCCTTTTTTCGCAATCTTCCATATTCTTTGTTTATCTACAAGTAAGAAAGAATATGGTTAATACATATTGCATGATATCATAATACATATTAAAAGATAAATACACAAACCTGAATTTTATTATTCCACCACTCCTTAGAGGCATCAACGATACCCTTGCTCGAATTCCACCCTAGGCCAGTTTCTTTACCAACTAGCTCTTTCCACAACTTCCACTCATTTTAAGTGCATCCCACTTATTTTTCAGTTGCTTTCTTTCATAATCATGCTCACTCTCTGCCTTAAAGTTAGCTCTAATATTTGCAAATCCATCTTTGTCAAAGTGAGTGCCTGGACGATGTCCGGCCTCAACCTCCTTGATGCATACATCACAAAATATAGGTATATTGTGGGCATTCCATGTAGCTATATGATTTGACAAAGATGCCCCCTTCTTTGCCATCAATACCAGCTAGTGATTTGTATATATATTTACATATATACATACATATATATATTAAAACAAGAACGTATGATATTGTAATATAAACCAGAAAGCATTATGTACATGAAAGAGACAAATTGGACTCTAAGAATACATAGTACATGAAAGCATTAGGTAGTTGTAAGAACCAGATTCAAAGACTTTTATTTGTTACAAAAATTCATCATCTTCACTTACAGGGATTCTTTCTATATTTATAAATCTAGACTTAGTGTAGATAAAAAGTTAATGAAATTAAACCCTACAAAGTCAACCAAACGAAATTCACAGAACGGATGAAATTCACAGACGTTTTCACATGACCTAATAATAGTCATGGAAGTGGAAATACATAAAGCCTAACCTAACTGCATATGGAAGTCAGCAAAAATGATAGCAATCGTTATCATTTGGGGAAAGTTGGAGCTTTGATCTGTGCTTAAAGCTGCATATTCAATTAATGCAAGCAGAAAATTCCAACAACAATCGAAATAAGGAGAAACAAATGATTTCGTTTGCTAGTTGAAATAGTCAAATTCATCCTACAAAGCTTCCAATACCTCTCTCTCACAAACACAAACAAATTCAAATTCCCAATTCGCATCTCGCGATCACCAAGTAGCAGAGAACAAAAGAAAAATTGATGTAACAATTAAACCAAAAATGAGAAATGGCAGCAGCCAGAAGCATGCTTAAGAATTCCATTACATAAGGGCAAATTAAATCAGCAACAATACAAATTAAAGGGGAAGTAGAAGAAAAAAATGAACCTCCACGGAAGCCGGTCCATTTGCATAATCCTAATTTCTATACACAATATATATGGTGATTTGCTGTCATTTGCATAATCCTAATTTCTCTACTATTCATTCTTTAGCTCATTCATTCCCCAGTCAAAAGGTTTCTTCTATCTTTGTTGGCCTAAAAAGACATAGAAAGGAAAGCCACCAAATAATTTGAACACAGAGCACTTTGCACTGCTACAAAAGGAGCGTTTGGAATGAGATGAAGAATATCTACCATTAATGGTAGACAAAAGACCAAAATTCAAGTCTCCAAGTCCATGATATATTTCATATCAAAATTGGTGATGAATGATAAGAACATGTTAATTAGTCCTAAAACTTACGCAAGGAGAAAATCTGTGCATAGGAAATGCAACTGCATATGCCGTTGTAGGGAAAGGAAAAGTGACGCTCAAACTCACTTTTGGAAAAAAGCTTTCACTCACCAATGTTCTGCATGTTCCTGATATTCGCAAGAATCTGATTTCTGGATGGCTTCCGAGTAACAAAGGTTTCAAATTAGTCTTTGAATCTGATAAGTTTGTAATCACCAAGGGTGGGGTGGATGTGGGAAGGGGCAACATGGCTAAGGGGTTCTTCAAATTGTATGTACTTTCTACTGATGCTATTAATAATAACAACAAGCCTGGTGCATCTTCTGCTTACTTGATTGAGTCCTCTACATTATGGCATGCAAGATAAGGACATGTTAATTTTCGTTCTCTTCAAAGAATGGTTAACTTAGGCCTATTGCCCAAATGTTCCATGAACAAAGTGTCTAAATGTGAGATATGCATAGAATCCAAATATGCAAGACATTCATATAAATCAATGGAAAAATCAAATGAAGTACTTGGTTTAATCCATAGTGATCTTTGTGATTTCAAGTCCACACCAACTCGTGGAGGAAAGAACTATTATATTTCTTTCATTGATGATTGCAGCAAGTACTGTTATGTCCATTTGATTCGGAGCAAAGATGAAGCTTTAAATATGTTTAAGACATTTAAAGCCGAAGTCGAAAATCAACTAGACAAAAGAATAAAAATATTAAGGTTGGATAGAGGTGGTGAATACGAATCTAATGACTTCGCAGAATTTTGTTCGAAACGTGGAATAATACATCAAACGACAGCACCATACACTCCTCAACAAAATGGAGGGCTGAACATAAAAATCGAACATTGAAAGATATGATTAATTCCATGTCAAACAGTTCTAGTGCACCACATAATTTATGGGGTGAGGCGCTCATTGCTGCCAACAGAATATTGAACCGAATTCCACATAAGAAGACTAATTAAACTCCTTATGAAATCTGGAAAGGTAGGTTACCTACATATAAAACTTTGAAAGTGTGGGTTGTCTTGCAAAAGTTCAAGTGCCTCTTCCAAAGACACAAAAACTTGGACCAAAAACAGTGGATTGTATATTTATTGGTCATGCCAATAATAGTTCAACATACAGATTTTTCGTTCATAAATCTGAAATTGCAGACATTCATGTAAATACAATACTTGAATCTGCAGAAGTTGAGTTTTTTGAGGAAATTTTTCCTTATAAAGATAGGTCATATGTTTTGAATAAAAGAATACATGATGATACTACGAGATATAATGACGATAATCATGCTTTAACTTCTAGAATCCAAAGCCAAGATTTGGAACCACAGAATAGTAAAAGAGCAAAATTTGCAAAGGATATTTGTCCTGATTTCCTCACTTATCTCCCCGAAGAAGAAGAAGAGCCTCAAACTTATAAGGCTGCATTAGAATCTTCTGAAGCACCTTATTGGAAAAAAAAAAAAAAAAAAAAAAAAAAAAAAAAAAAAAAAAAGCTATTCAAAGTGAAATGGAATCTATTATGCAAAATAATACATGGGAATTGATTAATTTGCCTCCGGAAAATAAACCAATAGGACACAAATGGATTTTTAAGAAGAAATTGAGACCGAATGGTACCATAAATAAGTATAAAGCTCATCTAGTTGCCAAAGGGTATCGTCAAAAAGAAGGAATTGACTACTTTGACACTTATTCACCAGTAGCTAGAATAACCTCTATAAGGTTATTAATAGCTATATCGCCTATTTACAATCTCGAGATACATCAAATGGATGTAAAGACTGCATTTCTAAATGGTGAATTAAACAAAGAAATATATATCGAACAACCTGAAGGTTTCATTGTCAAATGGCAAGAAAAGAAAGTTTGCAAATTGATTAGGTCATTATATGGACTTGAACAAGCTCCTAAGCAATGGCATGAAAAATTCAATCATAATATGATCACAAATGGATTTGTAATCAATGAAAGTGATAAATGCATTTATGTTAAGCAAACGAAAAATGCTTGTGTTATTGTATGTCTATATGTTGATGACATGCTTATAATGGGAACAAACAAAGATGTGTTTAACTCCACAAAGAAAATGTTAAATTCTAGCTTTGATATGAAAGATATGGGATTAGCTGATGTGATTCTTGAAGTTCGAATTCTAAGGAATTCAGATGGATATGTTCTAACTCAATCGCATTATGTTGAAAATGTTCTAAAAAGGTTTGAAGAGAGCGTATCTCAATTGGAGTATACCCAAGTTATAGGTTGCTTAATGTACATTGTGAATTGTATAAGAAGACCTGATCTTGCTTATTCAATAAGCCGATTAAGCAGGTATTCAAGTAATCCTGGAAGAGATCATTGGAATGCTTTAATAAGGGTATTAAGACACTTAAAGCATAAAATGAACTATGGTTTGCATTACACTCAATATCCCCCAGTATTAGAAGGATATAGTGATGCAAATTGAATTTCAGGGAGCACAGGTAGTAAATCCACAAGTGAATATGTATTTACACTTGGGGGAGCAGCTGTGTCATGGAAATCGTCTAAGCAAACATGTATAGCACATTTGACAATGGAATCAGAGTTTATAGCCTTAGATGCAGCTGTTGATGAAGTTGAATGGCTTAAACATTTTCTGGAAGATATTCCATTATGACCCAAGTCTGTGACTGCAGTATGTATTCATTGCAACAGCATGACTGCACAAGGTCAAGCTAAAAACGCTGAATATAATGGGAAGTCGAGACATATAAGACGACGACATAGAACCATTAGACAGCTACTCATGAATGGAACTATTTCCATTGACTTTATTAAATCTAAGGAGAACATTGCTGATCCTTTGACTAAAGGCCTATCCAAGGATCAAGTGGCATTTACATCGAGGGGAATGAGTTTAAAGCCAACTCAATGAGTTATAACTTGATGGAAACATAACCTAACTGATTGGAGATCCCATGGTCTAGATTCAATAGGCAAACTAGTTGAGGATAACTCAAGGTAAGAAACATAAAATCCTTACTCATTCCTATGATGGAAAACAGTGTGTTGCCTGTAAGACGAAGAGGGCGAATCACTATTCTTAATAATTCTAATATCTTATGGTTAAGATGACTAGAACATGATATTCTTGATTAGCATTACCTATATAAGATTGATGTGGGGTCACATGTTTGAGAATTGATATGGCTACAACTCTCTTAAGGTCTCATCAAATCAGGATATGTTCAGGACCAAACTGAACACAACCGTATGAATTGAAGTGTGTCAAGATGTGTTATGTGTGATACTTATTGTTTCGATTTACTACTAAGACTGATCAATTCAAGATGTTAAATTCACTGCTTCATTAGGTAAATCCGATAAGTACTCACTAAATAAGGTTCAAGTCCAAAAGACACTTATCCCAATGCGTATCATATCTAAGATCTCTGGAAAAACGTTACTAATTTAGTTAGTATCTTATTTTCTATTCAAATGTGGGGTATTTCTCGAGTTTGAATAGAAAATGTGAGGTATTGTTGGAACTTGTGAACTTAAGAGGGACTTTAGTCCCACATCACGCTTTCACCTTTTGTAATTCCTCTTTATAAGTGAGTTTACTCACTTAAATTCATTGCTTCTGATATACTGTGTATATAGTGAAATTGTAATTCGAAATACCTGTGCAATTATCATATATAGTATAATTGATATTTGATTGGTTCTAACAATTTCTTTAGGTAGCAACAACAATTTCGTACTATTACAGGTTGTCAAGTGCGGCGAGATGGCGCTGGAGGTTTAGGGCTTTAGTTAAGGAGGGTGTAGTCAAATTAAGATTTGAAAGGATTTTAAAAGACATCAGAATCAGGATGTAGTCAATTAGGATGTTAAGAGCGGATTTTAAAATATTTTGAAATCATGGTGTAGTCAAAGTATGATTTAACTAGATTTAAAAGAATGCATCCAAATCCAAGGGTAGTCAATTAGGATTTAAAATCCAAGGTGCAAATATGTAGGTATTCAAAATGTCATAGATTTTGAAGGATTTCATTAAGTAAGAGATTTTGTAGGATTTGTGAGTGAATTTTACACATACAAAGA